>NC_052623.1:117849655-118519155 GCF_016161935.1 Mauremys reevesii
CTTGTAACTCACTTCTACGCACTGTCTGCCCATCTAGTTAAAGTTTGAGCAGAAACAGCTTTTCCCTTACAATTATCTGCACAGGAAATGAACAGTTTACGTGAAATTCTGAACTCTCTAATTCAGTGGTTCCCAAACTTGTTCTGCCGCTTGTGCAGGGAAAGCCTCTGGTGGTCCAGGCTGGTTTGTGTACCTGTCGTGTCCGCAGGTCCAGCCGATCACGGTTCTCACCATTATAAACGCTGGAGGCAAGGCTGGGTTTGGGGTGGAGGCTGACAGCTTGAGACACCCCATGTAATAACCTCAGGACCCCTGAGGGGTCTCGACCCCAGTTTGAAAACCTGTTTTAGAACATACCATTTCATAGCTGATTTTTTTGTTAAATTATGTAGTACATGCTCAAGAGAAAGAGTTCTCAAAAGTTGTCAGAGTCCCGTCGCCCATGCTGTGAAACATAGCGCTTCAGATTCTGGATTGTACACTCTTCCCTCTTGTTATGATAGGCGATCTGGTGATACTGGTAAGCATTTGAATTTCCCTCTGGAGAGGAGAAACAAGTCTGTGTCCTATTGCTGTCTTAGACATACTGGAGCAACTAGTATCATTTTGGCTGAGTCCTGTCTGATCTTTTTTACCACCAATGGGGGCTGCTGGAAGTCCCTTGGCCCGCACCGCTTCCAGCGGCTCCCATTGGCCTGAAGCAGCAATCAGCTGTACCTGCAGACAGGGCAGGTAAACAAACCGGTCCGGCCTGCCATGGGCTTTCCCTACACAAGTGGCAACCCCAGTTTGAGAAACACTTTAATAAGAATCCGAGGTGCATAGAAAGGTCAAATTGTGTATTGGAAATAGTTCTGTCCTAGGACAAAATGAAGGTAATTTCCATGAGATGATTGAATGGAACTATGGAAGTAAGCATCTTTGAGATTGGTACGCCGCTCTCAATCTAGAGAAAAGAGAGAATGGATGACTAAACTGAGACTCAGCATCCTGAAGTGAAACTTACTGGTGTATTTGTTTAGTTTTCTCAGACCTAGGATTGGTTGGAAGCCTCCGTCCTTTTTTGGAATTAGAAAATTAGAATTAAAACCTTGATTCCTGAGACCTTCCAGAACCTCCTTTATCACTTCCTGTAATAACAGAGAATGGACTTCTGCCCTCAGAAAACTGGCATGACAGGGGTCCCTGAAAAGGGAAAGGAAGAGAAGGTGGAATGGAGGAATGGTCTTGACCTGGAACACTGTAATCCTCTTCTATAACATCCAATACCCCTCTGTCCATATTGATGTTTTGCAATTTGTTGGGTTTTTTTTGTTTGTTTGTTTTTAAAAACACTCTCCAAAGGGTGGAGAATAAAAGTCTAAACTCGGTTTGCTGCTCTCGGCTGTAATGTCAAACTTGAGGTCTAAAATTAGGCAAAGAAGGAGTCACAGAACAATTCTTTGGACTCACCTTGGGTTTGGAGGATCTTTTCATATATTGACACTCAGAAATTAGGAGGATGCTGTTATTGATACTGAGGTCTTCTTTGAGAGTAGCAAGATGACAAAAAAGGTGAGCAATATTGCCTCTGGTAACTGAATGAGGGTGCAGGAGTATCCTGGACTGCAACATGCCTTAATTTGAGGCAAGAGAGGCTTCTCAGACAGCTTTAAAGGGTTATTAAGACTACATTTTAGTCACAGGTATTTTTAGTAAAAATCATGGACAGATCACGGATGTAAACAAAAATTCATGGGCCCGTGACCTGTCCATGACTTTTACTAAAAATATCCACTATGACTGAAACTTGGGCATGGGGTTGGGGGTGCTCTGGGGGGGGAGATCCAGGGCACTGTAGGTGCTGTGGGGGGGGGGGTGACCCAGGACCCCTGCTGGTGCTGGGAGAGGAGGGGACCAGGCTGCGACACGCAGCCCGGGACCCCCGATGATACAGGGGGGGGAAGAGGGCAGCTTCCTACCGGCTCCGTCCCTGCAGCTCCTAGGCAGCAGAGGCAGGGGATCCTCCGCTGCTTCCACCAAAGCACCAGCTGCTGCAGTTCCCATTGGCCAGAACCGCAGCCAATAGGAGCAGCAGGGGTGGGGCCTATGGGGGCAGGCAGCAGAAGCCCCCCCCCGCCACCTAGGAGCTGCAGGGGGGGGGTCTTCCACCCCAGGTACACGCCCCTCCCCCCAGCCCTTTGTCCCCTCCCACTCACCCAAACTGCTGCTGCTGCTGCAGAAATCACGGAATCCGTTACTTCCGTGATAGTCTCACAACTTTAGTTATTGTACCAATGCTGCCTTGACCATGCTGGAAAGATGACCTTTGTCCTATCCCAGCATGTATTCGGAACCCACCCAACAAATGAAGGGGATGGAAGAAAATGCATCCAGCAGATCCTTGCTCAACACTAGGAGGATTGCATCTGTCAAAGAACACTTGGTCCTTACTGGCTCACAAGCAGTAGAGGGGATACATGGCATTCTCTGGAGGCAAAGGGATCTGGTTTTGACACTTTCCTGTCTGCTGAAAAAGTAGTTTACCAATGAGAGCTGCAGAGACTGCTTATTCTGGTCTGAATTACCCTGGTTTTGCATTCTCCTCTCCTATCAGATACAGACTAACTGGATATATGGGATGTTCCAGGCACTACTAACAAAATTTCATGGTTTCTTTGCAGACTGTTTAGAGTTAGCTCTAACTCGCTTGTTCAGGTAGTATATAGTTATGGTGTTTTGGCAAATACCTGAACCAGCTGGCCTTAAAGGGATGATAGAAAAGACTTCATCATCTAGCCTAGTTTATGTGCTAGCACCATGAGCATGAGACCATGAGCTTCTAACCTCTACAAGCATGCCTCTGACACCCAGCCTGGATCACAGTGAGGCAGCTGCAGGCTGAAGGAAATTGTCTCAGGATTCCCATCACCTGAGTTACCCTAAGAGCATTTTGGGAAATTATGTGTAATTTGCTCAAGCTCTCCACATACAGGATGTGACACAGACACACAGTGCTGCAGAGGATTCATGCATAGATGGGCACATATCACAGGTGATGTAACACTTTTTTTTTTCTGGTGGCCATTTGGTTGGAGTTTACAATACAGAGTACAAGAAATATGCACAGATCTCTGTCCTATCATGGAATCCAGTACTGCTCCTATAAATATTATCTTTTGTGAGGGGACAAGGATAGATTTGTTCCAATTTGTCTGTAGACCAAGGGTCTGAAACCGCTGACATGTCAGGTTAATGGGTTCTATGAGTTCCTGGCTAGATCTTGTTTGATGAGCCAGTTGTACAGGTAGGGGACAACATACCTCCCTTGATTTTTAGGAGTGCAGCCATGACACCTAGGTCTTTTGTAAGTACCCTCAGAGCCATGGATAGAGTGAAGGGCAGCACCTTGTACGGAAAGATGTCTTCTTCACTCAGAACTTGAGATACTGTGGCATGACTGTCTAATGAATAGGCATCATTGATGTCTCATGATATAGACCAGTCTCCTTTGGACATGGAAGGATGATGGCTCCCAAGATCAGCATCCTGAACTTGAAGGTTTTGATGAACATGTTCAGGTTTCTCAGATCCAGAATAAAGCGTGAAGCTTCTACTGCTTTCAAAAGGGTTCCAACAAGCTTGTGGTACCAGGACACTAGTTCAGCGGAAACACACAGAGGCGCTAGAAGATCTACCTATTTTTCCCCAACTCACTACCAGAAATGACAGAATTGTTTTTGCCTAAACATTCCCCAAAATAGTCAACCTGAGGCTGAGAGCAAGCATGGAAAAGTTTAGCATGATTTGAGTTATAATGGAAAGACAACCTTTGCTACAGGCATTGCTATCAGCACTGACTGTAACACCACCAAATATTCCATGACCCATAAAATACACAAATAAAAATATAGAGACTGGATGATAATGATGAATAAATCACAACTGTCACTACAACTTAATCTCCTTGATTTGGCTTGTATAAATTTGACTCAGTGCACTTTGGTGATATTTTATCTATAAATCTTATCATACCAATCTTTATCATACCAAGTCAGTGGCAAGAAATGGCGAGAGAAATACTGCAAGCCTAAAATAATGCAATGAAACACTATTTCCTATAGCAGCTGTCAAATTAATGACATCTCCAAAGCTATTTGAATACCGTGCCTGGGCACAAATCCAATTATGTCATTTTTGTTTGAATATCCCCAGAGTCCTGCCGAAGTTAGAAGTGGAAATAATTGTAAGTGCAGATTAGATATATAACCAGTTCCAAAACTGAAACCAGAACTAGAGCGCTAAAATCTACATGCATGGCCTTTTATCTGGAAGTGAAGGGGGAGGTGAGAAGCATTTTGGCATTCAGCTGGCAAAAAGTCAAAACCGTTACCTTGTCCAAATTTGTCCCTCTAGTTAGCTCTTATCAGGTGGACCTCTCAAAGTAAAATGTCTTGATTATAAAAATTTACATTCTCATTCTAAAATTAGTATCTGCACCACAAACCTCTTTTCTTTCTTTAGGGTTCTACGTTCACCAATTTTTGTTTGTTCAACACTAACCTCTAATAGGAAATAGCAGCATTGAACTACATGGTCACACAACATAGCTCAATTTATTTCAAATTATAGTCATTTCACAATATTGTCAATACACAAACCCCAACTTTTAGAAAGCTGTTCTAGTGACAAGCACAAATGAAATAATACTATTAGTAGAAAATTAGGAGGACACGGTATATGCCAGCAATATAAATAAAAAGGGAAAACCGATTTCTAATTAGTACTATTGATATTATTAGAGAAAATAATATTCTGCAACACCTAAAAATTTCCCCAAGTATGAGGGAACAGTGACATAATATTTAGTGCTTATATCAGCTACTGTTTTACATAAACCTTCTCCCCATAAACTAATAATTTTTTAAACCACTGATCTCAGAGTTAAAAAAAACAAAACCCACAACTTTCTCCTCTTAAACGTTTCTGTATTAGCGCTCAATTATATGGCAATCTCAGCTTGCAAACTTTGCTGCAGGATTCTCACTTTACTTGCTGTTTTAAAACACACAACAGTGCAAAAACCAGCTATTAAACTCTGCACAACAAAACCATTGTGATCTCAGAGGATTGCTGTTTCGTTTAAGGACCTATAAGAAAACATGAATTTACCATTTTTAAAAGTCTATTTAAAGTACTTATTTTCAAAGGGTAATTTTAAACATTTTTATGTTCCATTCATCTCAGCCACTGTGAGTAGGAAAGAAAAAAAATCTCATCCAACTGCCTCACAAACGTAAAGGGCAGATTCTAACTTGCTGAAGCCATATAAACGGTTTATATTTTAAATAGAGTTAGAAAATCTCATACCACTTACAAACATATAAATAAATTATGAAGTAAGTTAAAAATGACCTGAATGCTAATGAAAATAATATCAGATTGACAGCTCAGGAGGCTTGAACGTTCTTTAGCCAGTCTGTGAATTAACGTACAGACTACATCAGTAAAAGCTTCCAACCTTGCTTCAACCATGTCTTGGAGGGCCCACCTCTAGAGACCCATGGATAGTTCACTCTATATATTCTTGGTACTTCTACAAACTATCAACAGGGAATCCATTCAGGCCTGGATTAAGCATAGGTTATGGACCTATTCCATGGGGCCTAGGGCCCAGGCTACTGTGATGTGATTATTATAAATAGAATCTTTGCTTTCATTTACAAAAGTGGCTAGGAGCCTAATGTGTATGAAAACAGAAGTTTAACACATGAACTGAGTGTTTAAGTCAGGGGTCGGCAACCTTTGGCACATAGGCCAGGACGGTTTGTTTACCTGCCGTGTCCGCAGGTTCGGCCGATCACGGTTCCCACTGGCCGTGGTTCGCCACTTGAGGTCAATGGGGGCGGCGCTATGTGGCGCAGGCCGAGGGATGTTGCTTACCCTGGTGATCCATGTGCCAAAGGTTGACAGCCCCTAGTATAAGTGATGCCTGAGTCTATGGACAACCTGAAACAGTACTGCTAAATAGTAAGAACTGTCAAATACTTCTTAATTGTGAAAGCTGCTAATACCTCAAGGAGTAGAAAGGCCACAGCAGGAAGGCAGGGTATCATTGCCCCCATAAGGGCTGTGCTTAGAGTCCCAGCCTGCCTTAATAGCCTTACTTCTGAATTGTGATGATGGCTCTATTGAGGTGAGCACACTTGTCCAAGAACCACCAGAATGGCACCAACAACTCACACACAGGTCATTAGACAGCTTACAACTGATGGATACCGCCAACATCGACCAGATTTGAACCAGGACAGACAAAAGTTTCTTATTTCATTTCATATCATAACTAGGGCTACCAAAAATCAATGTCAACAAATAAAATTCTGCCAAAATTAAAGTAAATTTACCAGTAAACATTTATTTGCCATGACAAAAATTGCACAAACAAAAACATCTTCCCTGAAAGTAGCTTGCAAAATTAAATTTTAAAAGGACAACTAATGAGCTTTTTTAAAAAAAAAAACCTGCAAGCAGGAAGGTTGAACCACAAACACAAACGTCTTCTGAAAGCTTCAGATTTTTAAATGAGAAATAATACAGTTAAGGAATTTTATTTGTTACAGTTGTTCATTGTTATGAAAGATTTCATTTTTGCATCTGGTCACAATACACACACACACACCCCGCAAGACAGCAGCAGCATGAATTTTGTTTTGTGTCACAAATGCACTGCAAATCCAACTACTTCTCTATTAGGTTTCACTTGCATATGGTGTGACAATAAACTGAAAAAAATTAGTATCAACATTTTTTATCCATCTTCATAGCATGATATAGTTAGTAATTGTAACCTAATAAAACCTTCCTTTGTTGCCAAGGCAGTACTGAATTCTGTTTCGGAAGACAAACTCATGAGAGATTTAAGAGTTTTTTCCACCTCTCCTTATAAATCAATTTATTGTCACTACCTCATGATGGCTTTCTTAAAGACGAACATTTCTACCCCTAACAGAAATTTGTATTACACTGCCAAACATGTTTCTGCATTTCCAAAAACCAAAGAGTTCAGCACTTTCGCTCTCAAAAAATGGCACTGTTTCTTTTTTGGATTGCATGGATAAGGACTAATATACTGCTTTGATATAGGGCAGCTTCAGAAGATATCTGCATTTCCCTCCCTTAAAAAACATGGTATGCTTATATAAAGATTTACTTTAAAAACACCCACAAATCAAACTGCAATAAGCAAAGTGATTTTCAGTAAGTTTTCCTTTTAATTGCAAGATATCAGACACCATCAAGTTAGCAGAATACTGCGTTGCTCTGAACTCAACATTTTACCTCATCTCTGGATTGAGTTTATAGATATATAAAGAGAGTAATCATGTGTTTCCCACTACTTTTACTACCTTATTCCCCAAATTGTCCTACTCCTTAGTTTCCCCTAGACTACTTCAACTTCTAAATTTTCAAAAAGTATTCCTTAGTTTTCTGCAGCTCTGCCCCTCCCCTCAGAAGATGTAACAAAAAACTCTCTCAATAGCATTTACCAGTAACTGCTACAGTTACTGAAAATGTTTAAATTCAAACTCTCTTTTTGGAACATGAGGGTCTTGCTTACTAGTGGCTTCCCTATGCCTGACCTGCCTAAATCATCTGCTTGCATGAGCTGGGAAGCAGGACGGCACGTTGACACTTATCCACAGATAATGTGTGCATCTGAGTCACAAACAACAGTACAGGAAAACATCTGTCAACGTTTTTAAAAGAAAATATGGGTAATCTAAATACTCGATAGCCCAGCTTTAAGTTTTCTGTGTCTAGAAATTGATTTCAAGAACTATCAACTGTATCAGTTACAGTCTAAAGAACACTTTTCAAATGACCATTTTAAAAAGTTTTGTCCCCTCCATGCTGACTGCCAACAACCCAGTACAACCGTACAACATGTGTTTTTGTTTGTTTGTTTTAAAAGTTTGGTTCTTAAGTCACTTCAAGATTTATGCCCTGATCCTTCACTCAGAATTGCAGGAATGGGGGCCTTAGTAGTTGCCTTGTGTACAAGGGACGACAAGCAGCTGGGGGTCTCAACCTTCCTGAAATAGTCAAAACAATAAAAAATTTACTTTGTCTTTTCCCCTCATTTATCATCCACTTTTCTTGCTCTCTACATACATCTTTTCCAACATATTCTCCCTCTAATTTCTCTCTTTTTCCCATGCTCTATGAAGTGTTTAATTTGTCCTCTTCCTCTTGCCCCCTGCACCTATATCACTTTCTTCCTGGTTGATTTTGAATCCCCTTTGTTTTCTCTTACATTTCCATGCCCTGTCTTCTTTCCCCTTTTTCAAACCCCGTAAGTAATCTTATGACAGTTGAATTCAACATCCAAATTCTCACCCGGCTCAACCTCCAAACGCATGCAACATGATAGCCCATAGGATGACTTAAATCATATTTACAAAGATATTTTAAAAAATGTAATAACCAAGTTTATTTGCTTTTTAAATCTACATAGTAGGCCTAAAAAATAAAACTGGATAATATTACTTTTAATTTTATTTAACTTAACAAAGGACTGAAAGCACTGAATTTAAGGTACAAAGCGCTAAATAAGGAAGGAGCATCTCTCAAGAAAATAAAAGTAATTTTGAAAAATAAGTTCCCTTTTTTAAAAAAAGATGAGAGTTGTCATCCTTTTAGCACAGCTTGTAGTTGTGTTTGCTTTTCTTCTCTATAGCACCATACAGTTCTGCAACCTGTCATAGGCCACGATGTCAACGCAAGTTACAGCCGCCAATGTTTATGGCTCAGGCGCATGCATACTTGTCTGCTTGTGTCAGTGCTGTGCATACTCATCAGGAGTGCTTGTGTCAAAGTAAATTGCAGTGCAGCCCGGGTATACATCCAAGTGTACCACATGCACCATCTGGCTCAATGCCTTTTCAGACATTTTAGCAACGTTTTGTGGGATAACATCTTGTCCACGGACCTCTGGGAGCCAGGGGTCAAGGTCCCAGCCTTCAATGTTCTCCATTCCATAATGCCATCCCTATCCCATAATTTTCATGTCCTTTTAAAAATATCCCACAAATCTGCATGGCACTTTTCAGTGTCTGCCATCTCTGACCAAAGCATGGAGCCCACAGATATATGCACTAGTCTCATAGTACAAATAAATCACATCATTCTCCTCTATTCCACAAAGGAAGTACTGCAACAACCAGGGACAGGAGGATGTCCTCGAAGATGGTTTGCTGAGGGACACCAGGAAAAACAATTCAAGGTTGTTGATGGAGTTCATGGAGCAGCTGCAGACGGCAGAGCACCACTTCTGAGTAGGGGGATCACAATGTAATGCCGTTTTAGCACAATGGGGGCAGCAGAACTTTTGGATGTGAAAGCCTGCATTCCTGGATCTATGCAAAAAATCAATGTGCAAAAACCAGCAGTCAATGTTATATAAATGTTTGACAAACAGAGTGAAAATTTAACATTAGGAAGGTAGTAAACATTTATGTCCATTTGAGTACACAAATGTAGTTGGTTGTGGCTACATGTACACCAACCACAGTCCTCACAGGTCAGTAAAGCTTGTCCCCTGGTATGGAGTGGTAGGGTAATTATGCCCCATAATGCTGTGTAGTATGTTGGAGGGTGGGTATATGTAGCAGAGACCATGGAGTTCTCTAAGGACCGTAAAGGGTGGGAAGTTTAGGATCTTTGCACCTGTTCGTCCATATCAGGGTATGCAGTATTTGGGTTTGCTGCCTGAGAAGACCCATCATGTCCTGATGCACTTCCAGCTTTCTGTCCTGCTGGGACTGCTGGGCTTTTTTCCTGTCCTCTCTGTCTTTATGCTGTCAGTCATATTGGCCCTCTAAGCCCTTTGTTCATAGTCCAATGCAGCACTGGCTTGCAGGATCTCACAGTACATGTCCTCCCTTGTCCTCGTCTTTCTTTCCCCATCAGGGTCAGGTGTTTCTGCAGGCAAAGAGGGGGCACCAGAAGCTGCTGCTGATAAAAAATGTACCACTGGATTTACAGACACAAGGGGAAGATGAAGACAAGTTTCAAAACCCCCTTCCCTTATTCCCATAAACACTTTTAGTAAGAAATGCTTATTAACACTTCAGCTTTGAAGTGCTTTGGCCATGGAGAGTATGGACTGCTAGGAGTGGGGTGGGGGAAGGAGAGAAGGATTTTTTATTGCTTGAAGCTATAACATTTTGGTCCTTATTTCATGGGTGTGAGTATGGGCAATAGCACTGAATAGTGACACTATTTTCCACAGGCAGTGGTGTTTTTTGCTAATTTCTCTCTCCTGAGGATCACAAAGGCACAGAGAACACAGCTGCTACTGGTATCCTAAAGCCACCCCAGCTTGTACACTGCTAGCTCATTGATTGTCATGGTGCCAGAGTAGTGTGGGAAAATGTCCTACAGCAGAGGTCCTACAGCCACTCATAGAAACCTTTAAAAGGGGATTGTGGGGTATCCTCCATTAAAGTTTCATTGAGATGTCTCAGAAGGATAAAAAGGACATCCCTATGCATGTAAACAAAGTTCTCTGCATATACCCCGCTCCCCATGCCTAGCCCAACAGGAAATGAAAAGCAGATGCTAACTCTTCCTCTGTTTATTCTACCTCTACCTTTCTCATATAAGTAGAATAATGAAAAGGCAATACTTTTATCTTGTTAATTTGGGGATCTGCCGCACACTATCGTTAAATCTGAACATTTTAGAGAAAAACGCATCCACATACTTACCCAAATTCCCTTCCCCTTCACCAGGCTCATCCATCCTTGCCTGATAGGACTACAAGGGGTCCCCGGTACACATCCCCCCCTTATCTGTTGTTTCGGATATCCGTCGCTGATCAATAGGGGAACATGTTACAATTTATTTTGGTACTGATCCACATATCCGTCGTTTGCACAGATCGAGATCAATGTGAATTGGAACACATTCCCCTATTGTACAGTACAGTACTGTACTTGCACCCGCCGGCCATGTTCAAGGCTTATTACCTATGGGGGATGTTCTCCATGCTGATTAAGGAGACGGCAGGTGAAGGAAAGACCAGTGTAAAGAAATTTTGGAAGTCCTGTAACAACTTAAACAGCATGGAAAACATTGATGCGTCGTGGGAAGAGGTCACTTCACAATGTATGAACGGCTTTTGGTGCCAGGCATGGCCAGATGCTGTCCACAGCTTCATGGGATTTGATGCTGTTCCTGCTCTCAAGCAAGAAATTGTCAAGTTGGAAAAGGATGTCGGCTTCGAGGAGGTGGAGGAGGAGGAGGAGGATGTATAGGAGTTGTTGGAGTCTCATGCTGAGCAACTGACAAATGAGGAATTGATTGAGCTGGACCAACAACAGATATCTGAAGAAAGCAAGGACAATGACGACGATGACATTGGCAGACTCCTGGCTTCCTGCCCTAAGTTTCCAGAGCTCTCAGTGATGCAGTGGCTTGCTACAAGGGAGATCTATCATTCAAAGATTCATGCAGGAGAGCAGACGTCAATAAAATCCTTTTTTTAAGACTAATGCAACCAAAGAGCCAGCCACCAAAAAGCCAGCCGCCACCCTTACCTAAGTTTAGTATAATTGACACTGTTATCCTGTATTACTGTACTGTATTTACTGTATTAAAATGTTGTGTGTTTGAACGGTGTTAGTAGGGTTCACCATTATTTTATTCAATGTTTTATGTATAAAATGTGTACTGTAGAACCTGTCATTGTAAATTCCAGTTCTGCCTCCGTCTGAGCTCCAATAAGCTACCTTTCATTATCATTCACCCATGGCCACCAATTCAATAGAGTCCTATAGAAAGAAAGAAAGCCTTGAAACATCACAAAGTCTACATAAAAGATTGTGCGTTTAAGTATATGAACTACCATTTGTTCAACTAAAATATCTTATCTTCCTTGCTCATCAACCGAATTAACAACAGATCCTGAAATGTAAATCAATGTTCAGTATTTCAAGTTTTCTGGAACAGTGATGAAGAAACAGATATCTTCAGCAGACAGTATTCATCCATATTAGGTTCCCATTTGAAATGAAAAAAAGGAGATCTTAACCCTTCATATTTTGTCTCAATTATCCATTAAAAAATTCCAACACAAAATTATCTTGGTGATGAATTTTATGCACCTAATGTTGACAATTAGTATCATTTTATGAAGACAGAGCTACATAGCTACAATGCAAAGCTAAAAGTCAGAAACTTTAAAAAACAAAAGCTAAGCTTCTCATATTGATTACAGTTTTGCAGTTTAATAGCTGATTGTGTCTGCTTTTAAAAGAAAAATTAACACCTTAACATGAGGTCTCTATTCTGCAAATTAATAGGGTAGAATTACAGATCCAAATAATATACTAACAGATCCAAATAAGCATCTACAGTTCAAGGGCAAAATTCAATACAGTTGATACAATAAGGTGCAAATTTCTTCTGCTTGAACAAGCAAAGCTTTTTGGCATCTCCAGGGAGGGAGAATCACCTCAACAGAGGACAAGTACTGTTTCTTCATCTGCCCTTTGAGAGTATTCTGCCAAGGGATATTTTAATTCACATAGTGGGAGGACTTTCTGGAAAGCTGTTGAAATAGCACAATCCTTTGCCAGCATCCAAGTATGCAACATGAGTGATTTAAAGTATCTGAATAAGTACTTACATAACTCAACTGTTATGAGCTAGAGTAACTGTTAGTTTATTATGCCAAATTATAAAGTAAATAATACGTCTTTTGTAAGTATACACATGTATTGAAGGAGCAGATAGAGTAATAAGTACAAGACAGACTGCATGTACATTTATATAAAACAACAACTTCTTTGAAGTAACTACAGAGAGGGCAAAATTCTGACCCACTAAAGTCAATGGCAAAACTTTTACACTAACACTTGAAAGACCCTCTCTCACTTGTGACAGGTTCCTGAACAAGTGTCACTGGCTTCTACTGAATAATCTTTCATTACCAAAACAGCTTCAAATCCTTATAGGTGCAAAGAAAACCTTTTAAACCAAGTGTAACCCAATAAAGTATTGGAAGACAGACATTTCACTGCCTCTATTTGTAACCCTGTGTGCAGCAGTAAAAATGACAAACAAAACCACAGTCTTTTTCACTCTGAGCAGCACTGGAGCTATAAAACGGAGGGAAGGTGAGAGGTAAAGGGAGAGAATACATTCTTCTTTGGACTAGCCACAAAGTTAAAAGGTATTAAAACAGCAGAAAAACACACCTGACCATCTAGCACCTGGGAGTGGTGAAGTAACAGATGAACACTGACAACATCCAAAAAGCTGCAGGGTTACAGATTCATGATAAACAGAAAGAGAAAGCTCCTTCCTCTTTCCAGAAGGACATGCGTCTCAGTGTGTAAAATTGGTCAGAAAACTATAGTACTATCCAGAAGCCAACATGAAAGATGAACACTGTTTGGGAGGAATCTAAGAACAGCACCTTAGCAGGAACTTCAGCACCTCTCCGTGAGAGGAGTTGAGGCTTTGGCTACACTTGCATTTCAAAGCGCTGCCGCGGCAGCGCTTTGAAGCGCTAAGTGTAGTCAAAGCGCCAGCGCTGGGAGAAAACTCTCCCAGCGCTGTCCGTACTCCACCTCCCTGTGGGGAATAACGGACAGCGCTGGGAGCGCGGCTCCCAGCGCTGGGGCTTTGACTACACTGGCGCTTTGTAGCGCCACAATTTGCAGCGCTGCAGAGGGTGTGTTTTCACACCCTGCTGCAGCGCTGCAAATGTGTAAGTGTAGCCAAGCCCTCAGTTTCTCAATAGAGTATTGCTTCTAAAAGCACTTACCCATCCCCACCTTTCATATCAATGTTTGCTCAGATAGCAGGTTTAGTCATCTGGCTATTAGATATCTTGTAATATTTTCAAATCCTTTGTGCTAAAGGGAATGGTAGGTGGAGAAATGAATGTGATAACCCAAAGGAGACAGATTTTGGTAGGAGAAGTAGGAAAGGAGAAACAAAACATAGGGAAAGAGGTACCACACAATGTAGGGGAGAGATAAACAACAGGGTATATGGAGATAGACGGAAGGGAGGAGAAAATGGACACTGCAGAAGTAGCATGAAGAGAGAGACTATAAACTTGAGCAGGAAGAAAAGGCACAGAGCAGACAGGAAAAGATGTATAAGAAAAGAACGATACAAAAGTTACATTTTGATAATTTAATTAAAGTTGATTGACAGTAAATAACCATTAAATATATTACAGAAGAAATAGTCCACCAATCTTTTATTCTTCTAAATTGTAGAGGGCTGGCAGCACAGGTACATTCTATGCTGGCTAATGGACCAATGTCTCAGGACAGTAAATTTTTCTGTTAATTTTTTCAATCCTAGATTACACTATTAAAAAAAGTAAACTATTTAAATGAGTTTTTTACACCAAGAGTTCTAAATGAGTTTTGACCCCAAGTGGTCAGATGTTTTTAATGGACTCCATTTGTGTTTAGCAACTTTTAAAATAAGTTCCTGAAATACCTGGCCTGAAATACTTGTGAGGTACTCAGTTCAGTGAATTTAAACCATCCAACATAATCAAAGAATGTTTTAATCACATGGTCGGAAGGTCCAGCATCCATGAATCCTGAAAATGTTGGAACTAGCCATGGAGTTAGCAAGCTGCTACTCAAAGTATTTATTACCCATTTAAGAAGATTTTCCAAAAATATTTCGGTTTATTTCATTCTGAGTTTGGAGGCAGATTTTTAGAAGGATAGGTATGAATGAAAATAGCAGTTGTATCCATGAATTGGGAGGTGAGACGGACATATGACTAGTTTGTTTCCTTGGTATATTTACTGTACAACATATTGTAACTATGTGAGGTTCTTGTACTGAAGGAAACATAAGACAGGATAATGAGTAAGACATTCTTAGTCACCAACCCTTCTCGTCATTTTCCACATCAAAGGAGGGTGAGCTCTCAGACTTCAACCCTAGGGGAAAAAGCCCATTCATCCAAGTTGCTCTGAGCCCAGGATCGGCAAGGCTAAGACTTCCTGGGATATTCATATGGCACCCTCCTTCACCCAGTTAAGAAGAATGTTAAGTCACAGTGAGAGCAATTTAATAAATGAGAGATTCCAAGCATTGATAATATTTCTATTATCTAAACTTAAATTGCTCTCCATCATGCTTCCTGTGTTTGATGTGACCATTGCCAACCTGGTAAATCTACCTACCTTTCTAGCTCTTTACCTGGACATAAAACCATTATGTGGAAGGGAAGTATTATCCCCATTTCTTAGATGGGGAACTGAAGCACAGAGGGTTTGAGAGTATTCCATGGTCATACAGGAATCCTATGGCAGAACTGGACATTTAACTCAGCTTTCCTGAGTCCCACTCCAATGCCTTAACCACACTACCATCCTTAAGTGAATTAGGGATTCCCTCAGGAGACCTGAGAGACCCTGCTGACTGCAGGATGGAGTCAATTTTATAGCACAACTATGAGGTGGTAATATATGGTATGAAAATGTGGTAGTCAACAAGAATGATGAAAACGGTATTTATTTTTAAATGTTACTGTTAGAGGGCTTTCCTTTCACCCTCTCCCTTGGTTCTTGTCATGTAGGCAGAAAGCAGAAGACCAGAAGTCCGAAGTGCAAACAATGAGATGTTTATTGGGGTTAGTTTCCAAGCAAACATATTCCAAAGCCTTTCACACCAGTCGGGCTTATCTCTATATGCCAATAGAGTCTGTTCCCTTGTGTTCTATTCCCAGCTCTGATGCCGCAGATCATTTACTCCGTGTACCCCTTCCCAGCTATGATGCCGCAGAGCCTTGCCTGTGTCCCTAATCTCCGATCCCGTTCCCCGCCCCTTAGCAAACAAGATTCCAATTTCCCTCCCCTCACCACTTCCTGTTTGACCAGTTTATATAGTAGTATTCTCAGCTAGACCTTAACCAATCATTTTCCTGAAATTTAACTAACCAATCCTAACATATGGTAACATAATTCTCTAACCAATCTTATCCCACTACACTAATTAACTTACATGTAGCAAAATTAATTATACAGCAGACAGAAACAATTAGAGAACCAGACAGATTAACAATAGAAAAGTGGGGTCCATAAAGATAAAACAATACAGAAATGAGGGTTTCACAACCACCACCATTCGTACGTGATTTCTTGCCAGACAGGATGCTATCAAACTAAGTTTTCTTTAACCATCTTAAGATCTGTTTCTTTATCTGGTGGTGATGGGCACTATCAGGACAGGATCGTCTTCCTAACAGCCCAATACCACCTTATTTCATTGTGACTGGTTTGGAATGTGAGGATGTGACCGTATGCTTCCCAGCTTATGGCTTCCCCCGCTGCTTAGCCAAAGGCCTTGGCCTAAGAACAAGGCCTCAGACTACCCTAGTGAGAGAAGGCCTCTACATAGGCGGACTGTGATTTTGATTCTTTGTTTTTATACTCCTGTAACTAGCTAAGTGATAAAAATACACCTAAGTTCCTAAAGTACAGGCCTTTACAGGCAGGCCTGAATTTTTATATTCTAACAGTTACCATTGTACCAAACAGTAAAATTAAATAAGAAATTACTAATCAATAGTTTAACAATATTTGACAAACCTTACACATGTAAAAATATTCTAAATTCCATATATTTTATGGTAGTATATAGGCTTGCCTTTTCCTGTTCAACTTGCATCATGAGTGGCAATTAATCAAACTGCTTACTGTTCTTCGTACTTATTTTATATTTTTGCAAAAGCTGTAATTAGAACATGAACTTCGTGGTATTCTTATTTTTTTCTCCTGGCTTTAGTCATTGCTATATCATGCAACTCTATATATTTATTTTACTGGGTGATGTGGTGAGGCATTTTCCCCCTCAACATTTCTGCATGGGAGAAGTGGGATCCCAGCTATATTGAACCATTATAATCTCACTACCTGGACCATATTTAATTTTCCTGTTGATGAAACAACCGAGGAACATTTGTAAAAGCAGCGAAGAGTCCTGTGGCAACTTATAGACTAACAGATGTATTGGAGCATGAGCTTTCGTGGGTGAATACCCACTTCGTCGGATGCATGATGAGAAACATTTGATGCTCAGCTAAATTATCTGTTTATAATCTGTTTATAATGCAATAAATCGCTTAGGACACTTCAGTTTGGAAAAGCCATATCCAAGCCCTGTGCAGTGAAAGATGTTCCTTTTACACTATTTATTAAACTACTTCATTTATTTCTGTCATTCTGTTTTCCAAAATAGCTTGTTTGCATAATCTAGTTGCCACCCACTCCTCATGTCTATCACATAGCTGGCCATCAACCATGTATACACTACTGCTTACAATTATCAGTTTTTCCTGTTTGGAAGAAAAGAGAATCATGTTATTAATTATCTTTTTTTATATAAACTAAATTGTGAGATGATTATGAATATAAAACATCTACAGCTCCAAATAGTACAATTAGGAACCAATTTAGTAGTTGAAAGTGAACCTTCCTTCCATAAATATACTTTGCTAATCAGAATAATTGGAGCTCTGAGGTATAGAATTTGATGGACAATGTGATATGTGGAAATCGTTCCCTTTCCCCCCCAATATCTGTTATTCAGATATTTTCAAATATCCGTACATGATGTGCTTTCTGGGAATTTTCTGACTCCAGAAAGTGCTTTTCAATGGTATTTCTCTTAATGGACTGTAATTTGCCATTTTATCGACCTGCATCATGCAGAAAATCTAAACTTTATAGAAAGGATCATTTCACTTTATCATAAATCACTTGATACTTGTATTTGAAAGGTTGCTTACAAGCAGAAATTCTTGTGGGAGGATGAAGTGGCTGCTCTCTAGCTGGTCTTCCATTAAAGTAGAACTGTAGATCAAATGCCTGAGCTGAGAGACTATGGACGATTATTTCAGCCAGCAAAAGAGCTCACTTTCTTTCCATTTTAAATATCTGTATGGCAGTCTCCCTTTCTTTTAAATATTGCTATATAACATTATCATGAAATCATCTATGCAAGTATGGTTAGAAGTAATTACCCCTCCTAAAATTTCTCATGGAAGTAAACAAAACTTTTGAGCCTGATTTTCCACTACCTTATAGTCACTTATCTTATGCTCAAAGCTGCAAAGTGCATGTAAAATGCTAACACTTTGACAGGACAACAATTTCACCGATTTCACATTCACTTGGCACAGGTGTAAATGACTTCACAAGGTGCACAGCAGTGGTGAATAAAGTCCCTCTGGCTTTAGGCCTGGCCTACACTCAAAAGCTGCACCAGTAAAATTTGACATTTCTGACTTGTTTCCAATAGAAGCGCACCCTGAGTTATCATGAAATAGCTATTCCCTTTTCCAAGGGATAAAAGCTTCCTACCAGTGGAGTTCTACTGGCCCCCTGATAGTGTGGACACACAACGTACAGCTATAACAAGTTCACACACAGCACCACTCTCTTCAGCAGTGACCTACCTCCTGCCTATCTAGCCAGAGTGGGTTAACAACCCTCTTTTTCTTGCCATCTCTTTGCTGCTCCATGATTGTAATAAATAAAACTTATTTGAAAGAAAATACTCTAACAGCCTACATGGAGGAGCTTTCTCCTAGGTTTCTCCCTCTTCAGGGTTGGAACTGGAGAATTCACCCTTATCTGAGATGGAAGATTAAGAAAAATTTGTGACTACTAGATTTCTCTCTTTGGAGAAAGAGACCTGGAAAGGAGGCTTTTAAAAAAAACACAAGGCTCTTTAGAGTTATTTGGCTAGCTCACTATGAAGCAAGATGCTACAGAATTAGAAACCCTGTTAGATCCTCAAGCAAGTCTTCTCCCTATTCTCCTTAGGCTGTTTCTTTGGACTGAGCTGGGAACAGTCTTAGCACCCTAAGAACAGAGTCTGGCAGTGAGCGATAACTCTCCTGACAGGGACTCCTCTGGGTGAGATGCTTAGTTTTCGCATAGGTTTTTGGGAAAGGCCAATCTAAGGAGAGACAGAGAGGTGCTACTTGACACACTTTGGGCCCTCAGCTTTCAAAGGAAAACTAATCAAGGCAATGGTCTGATTCCAACTGGGCAGGTTCTGTGAGGCTGCTTGTTTGAAAACAGGTTATATCTGCATCATTTCCAAGACAGAAGATGGCTGGGAAGCCTGAGATGGAAAGCCACAGACAAATGTATTGTGGTCTCCTAGGGTATGTTTATGCAGCCTGCAGCAGCAAGTGTCTGAACCCAGGTTGAGCAACTGGGGCTCAGGCTATCATGCTAAAAATAGCTGTGTAGACACTGCAGCTCAGAGTGGAGCTCAGACTCTGAAATCCACCCCCTCCCTAGGCTTCAAAGCCTAGGTTCCAGTCGGAGCTGCAATGACTACATGGTTGTTTTTAGAGCAGTAGTCCAAGCCCCTAAACCCAAATTTGTCGACCTGGGCTCAGCGATTCACTGCTGCTCACTGTACTACCATATCCTTAGAGGCCACCATGAGCTATTGTAGGGCTTCCATGGATGGGGCTGCTAGGTAGGGAAAGGGAAGTGTACCAGTGAGGAAAAGCACTTCATATCCAGCAGAAATGAAACATTGGTGAGTAGCTGAAGAACAAACTTTTGTCAGCAGCAATTGAGGTGGGTGCCAAAAGGCAGCACACCAACTGATCCATTGGAACGGTTATGGTGCTTGTCCAGATTCCACAAAAGGTGATAGTGCCAGTGTCTACTGCAAAGCTGAGAGCCAGCCACTTAAGCTGCTGAGTCTTCCAGTCAACCCACCAGAGTGAAGCTGCTGCCTGAATCTCCCTGGGTGATGCCAGAGTGTCAGTTCATTTTTGTACTGCTGTCAAAGCCACCAGGAGACAGCCAGTGCTCTTGTCCCCAGGCATGATATGCACTGTGCTACCAGTGCAGATGCTAAAATCCAGGGGAGCTGAATCTAGAAGTTGAAACAGTCAGGAAGAGGCTTCCAAGAGTAAAGAATACAGAACACTCCCCTGCCTGGTAAGGTTTGGGGAGAAGAGCAGAGCAAGAACCTTTTTCATTCTTACTGGGCCTTTCAGGCATGCTGAGCTTGGGGATGAGGTAAGTGGGAAAGGACGAAAGGCTATTGTACTCTGTAAAGCAAAATTCCACTGGAGTCAGAATGTAAGCTAAAACCCCTGTAAGTCTGACACATTTAAGCTTCCTAGCAAGGGGGAACAAAAGGAAGAAAATTTTGAGTCAAATTAGCAGTTTTTAAGGTTTTCTATATACTCTAGTTTGAGAAGGACCATGTCCAGACACCACTTGTTGTTGCTGCTGCCAGGAGGCCCGTAGAACTGGAGACTTTTCATATAGTGTTTAGTGTTCGACAGGTCTAGACTCGCTCGAGAGAGATAAAATCCACTGTAGGAATGGCAAGCCTAGATAAGACAAAGCTCTCTAATCTTGTCATGCAAGAGCATTATAGTCTGCACAGAAGTAGATACTCATAAGAATCTCTTCCCTCTTCACCCGCCATTGCACGGAGTCAATGTTTTGGAATCTTTAATTTGTACTTCAGCTCAAGTTCACATCTGCAAAAGGAAAAAACCTGTGGATATTAAAGCTATGTCTACCCTTGTGTTTTTCAGGAAATCTCTCACCACTGCATTACCATTGGCACAGCTCCACTGGTAGTAGCAACTCAGGGAGCAGAAGTGTAGATAGAACACAAGTGCTTTTACTACTGTGTTATCTAACCTTGCTCAGGACAAGTCTAGAAGTCACAATGGCAAAAATGTGTGTGCCTTATCTACACTAAGGCTCTCATGGATGTAATTGCATCAGTGTCAGCAAAACAGACTTCCAGAGATATAAAAGAATGTTTTTAAGAAACAAAAAAGAGTTTGGAAGGGACTTAAAGCGTCACACTACAGGACATTAACCAACCTCTAGCTAATGGGAGTTAGGAACTAGCTTTCCCTGGGGGCAGATTATTTCATATATGCCTATTGCAGGGTTTCTTCCACCTTTCTCTGAAGTCAAAAGTGGTAGCCACTTTAGAGACTGAATACTGGATTGGATGGACAACTGGGCTGATCTAATGTAAGCAGGTTCTGAATGTGCTCTCCCCTGGCATATAATGATGAGCTGGGAAAAAAGACTTCAGGAACTGACCTTGTTTGCACAGACATGCTTACTCTGCCTAGGTGCACAGCATGATGGAGTTGCTTTGCCCAAGTGATCACTTTTGGCTGTTGCTGGATTGCCAATCATTTTGGTGTTTGGTGTAGGGGTGATGAAAGATTGTTGCCTGTTGCGTGAGAGTGGCAGGGCTGTGCTTGACCTGCCCTGGGTGAGGGGGCCACCTGTTGATATGGGCTCCACCTAAGAGTGCTAGACACCATCTGACCCTCCCCCTTCTCCTGTTTAATGACAAAGCTGGTTAGACTCAACTGAGAGTCTTTTGTTTTGTTACAGATCACTAGAGCTGAAATCACTGATAACTAAGTCTAGGTAATAAGCCTGCTATGGGACAGTGTCTACAGTGAAAGACTACCCAAGCCTGCACTAGCAGTGATGCTCTCCCACTGAGAGCTGAAATCACTGAGAGCTGTGTTAAGTGGTAGGACTTCAAGGCACAGCAAAAGTTGCAACGGAAAGACCAGTGGCAGCGTGAATGACAACACAGCAGCCAGTGGCAGAACGGATGATGACGACACAACAGCTCACGGCACACTGACACAGCGGAGGAATGACGGCAGGCAGCAATGCAGATTCTTGGAGTGAGTTTTTTGCTCATGGTTGTGTTTTCAAATCATGCTTGTGGTGTTTTCCCAAATGAACGTCGGGTACCTTTCCCCTTTTTATTAAAAGTTTTCTTTTCTATACACAGACTCCATGTTTGCAAGAGGGAAAGTACTGCCTCGCAGAGGCACCCAGAGGTAGTGTGCAATCGTCCCAGACTACTGGTTGGGCTTGAGCCGGTTCTGTGTTGTATTAATAAAAAGAGCCCCCTGGATATTGAACCCGGCCCTCGCTGCTGCCGACTCCACCTGGCAGAAAGGAATTGCCATCCTAGTGTAACCTATGTTAGGATTCGTAGGAATCTTGATTCTCAGCTATAACTGCTTTTACTTTAACCAAGATTTTCTTTATTCCCATCCATAGAGAAGTACTTTTCTTACTGTAGCATTAAATCCAATTCTAAGAAGAGTAGTTCAAATGAATTTGCGCACACACGCTTTTCTTGATTCACATTTTAATTCAGTTCACAGAATGGTTGAAGAATTCCACTGGTGACTTTGAGCTGAAGCAAAACCAAAATCAGTCCCATAAATGGAGACTAATGGAAATACACTCAATCCTTAAGCACCTAACATCAGTTTGGTAGCAATCCTCTAATAAGAGATTCAAGCTAGATATGGATAGAAAGATAAGCAATGCTGTCTAAGTAGAAGATAAACATCTTGTATCCAGTGGAAAAGATGCAGGAAATTTCATTTAAAGCCATATATTAAATTTTTAAAATTATTGTCAATGTTATAATTAGACACAGTACACAACTATTTTATTTCTTTAAATCTCAAAGTATGTGGTGACAAAACTATTTTGCACTCTTAAGAGGTTTAGCCTCAAGCTACTAGTGTTCTCGAAACTTATGTCTCACAAACCCCTTACTTGTAATGTAATCTGTCCACCACCACACCATCTCCACCCCTCCAGGAGCTGCAGTCAGGAGCAAGGGCCAGGAGTGGGGCCATGGTCAGGGGCCGGGATCCAGGGACCCAGGCGGGGGCTGCACCTGTGGGTGGGGGTGTGGCAGGGCCGAGTAGTGCTCCCTCCCCACCCTCCATGGGAGCTGGCCCAGGCTCCACCACTCCCCCTCCCCCAAACATTCCTCTGTGCCCCCCTGGGGGGGCATGCCCCACAGTTTGGGGGCCACTGAGCTACATTTTTTTCAAGCCTCTGTACATATATTTTATATTTAAAGATAATTCTTCCCATATTCCAAGGCTATTGCTATCTTGTTTTGCTGCTTTTTCTTGAACATTTTCCAGATAAAGCTTTGGATTAAGTTAAGCAAGGTGATCAAGAGCACTAAATTTCAATAACAGGGAATAGAAAATGTGGCCTTCAGCGTATTAAACTCACTGCTGGGCGCTATACATGAAAATATATTACTCACCTCAGAAAACTCTCCATTGCTATAATTGTCATTTCACACATCAGTGATCAATCTTAGCTGAGCACATTCTGTAAGTCCACATAATTATAAAAAAATACACACCAATGGAAAATTAAAGCCCTTTCTCCATGAGCAAGTTTACTCACCCTGTGAATTTATGTGAAAATGACTTTTCTGCTGCTTTTTGATACAAGGACAAACTGAAGAAATGTAAATAGCTGATGGGAGGGGATAATGAATCAGCAATCTACATTGTGCATATTTCTAATCAGAAACACATACAAAGACAGAAAGATTACTTTAAAAACAAAATCTTCAAAGTAGATCCAATCTGTAGTCTTAATAACCATTCTCTCTCACACACACACACACACACCCTCCCTTATATATCCCTGTCTCTGATCAGGATTCTTGATCTCCAACTTGTCCTCCTTTTTCCACTCAGCCAACTGCAGCGTGAAACTTCCAATCTTACACATGAGCCTCACACTCAGAAGCTGTAGCTAAAGATACTGAAGAACATCTGGGAGGTAAAAATTCCAGGCTACCTTTAAGTGACTGCCAAAAGATTAAAGATAGTTCTTAATAATAGGAGGAAGGGTTTGGGTAAGGAAAATAACTAAAGAGTGACACTAAACTGAGAGGGATGTAGATAGAAGAACACAAACAGAACTGGACAGGTATTTACTGATTTTGATATGAAATGAAATTTCTGCAAAATATAAATTTTCAATGGGAAAATTTTGATTTTGCTGAAATTATTTGTTTAGATTTTCTTGATTCAGCCCAAATCAAGAACAATTCGGCTTGTTGAACTGAACCAATGCATTTTGTTTGGAGTCAGTCTGACAACTACATTTATAGTTCGGTGATTCACGCCACCATTCTATCCTCTGGGCAGGGCTCCCTGGTCAGCCTATATCTCCCAAGGTAGACTGCAGCTTCACTTACTAACAATGTGATGCCTCATGGTAGATGCTGTCAGGCCAGGTAGCCAAGCCACAGGCAACAGTGACAGCATGAGGCATTGGAATTACACCACATGCGAGGCACTGCAGTACCATTAAGTAGATGCAGTTTAACGTCAAACCAACACAAAACAAAACATCTCAGTTCTGTTAAACACACCATAACATTTCATTTTAGGAATGTCAAAACATTTTGTTCTGATCAAAAATGGAAATGCCAAAATTAATTTTTTTTTTACAAATTAAAATTTTACAGAACTTGTCATTCACCCAAAAAAATGGCAACATTTTGATTTTTTGCCCTGATTGAGAAGAAAAACAAAATGTGAAAAAAACCTGTTACTAACCTTTCGATAACCTATTGTTCTTCAAGACGTGTTGTGCACGTCTAGTCCACTGTAGGTGTTTGTGCACTCCAGTGCATTGTTGTCAGAGTGTTTTTCTCTTGGTGGTACCTGTCAGGGCAGCGCTAGCGCCTTCTGCTACTTCATGCACAGGCATAAAGGGCCAAGCTACCCGTCATCCGCCTGCCCTCCCACTTCCTTCTTACTGGAAAAACTCCAACAGAGAGGTAAAGAGGGTGGGTCATGAAATGGACATGTGCAACACATCTTCATGAACAACAGATACAGAAAAGTTAGTAATCATTTTTGATTCTTCAAATGATTGCACATCCATTCCACTGTAAGAGACTCACAAGCAGTACCAACTAGAGCTGGGTTTGGACCAGGGACTTAAGGACCACTCATTAAAATTTAGCATCATCTCTAGATTGTTGAGCGATTGTGCAGTGAGAGGCAAACGTGTGACATCGTAACCCGGTTGCCACATTGCAAATGTCTAATATTGGCATGTTAGCCAGAAATTCTGCAGAGGTTGCTTGGAATCTAGCCAAATACTCAATCTGGTGGCTTCATGCTAGCCAACTGGTAACACAGGCAAATACAACCAGATATCCATGATGAAATCCTTTGCATGGAAACAGGACTGCCCTTCATTTTGTCCACAAAAGCAATGAACAATTGAGACAAACCTGAAAAGTGTAATCATTCCAGATAAAAACTGCTAAAGCTCTTCTAACATCTAGAGTATGTATTCTCTCCTCCCATTTATTACCATGAGGCTTTGGGAAGAAGGTTGGTAAGAAAATTGCTTGGTTGATATGAAAAGAGGAAGCCATTTTTGTAAGAAAGCTTTTTTACTGATTTTATCTGCGTAAAAAAAACGGTATGTGGAGGATCTGATACTAGCATCCTCAACTCTACCTGTCTTCTGACTGATGTAATGGCTACTAAAAGCTCTACCTTCACTGAAAGATGCAACAGAGCAGGTCAACAGAGTCTTGAGAGGGGGAACTAATCAGCTTTGTTAAGACTAGATTCAGGCTTCACGGTGCAATAGAGCAGTGGTCTTCAAACTTATTTGATCACGCACCCCTGTTAGTAAAAAAATTTTGAGCACATACCCTCCCCCCGCCGCGCTGCAGGGCCGGCTCTACCATTTTTGCCATCCCAAGCAAAAAAAAAAACTCCTCCTGCCGCACACCCCACTTTGGAGACCCCTGCAATGTGGAAACAGTCTGTCCAACTCCTTACAGTGAGATTGGGTTGGAAAAAAGGGAACAGTTATCCACAGAAGGGTAGAATACTGACACAGCCACTATGCATACCCTTAGGGGGCTAACTGAGCGATCAGTATAAGACAGGCCTTGTCCTGTATAACCTTGCACAGAACTTCAGATAGAAGACAATTAAGGGGAAAAGCATACAGCAGACCAGTAGAAAAGCCTCTGTCCATGAACCCAGGCTGTGTCCCGCTCCAGAGAAGAACTAGTAACATTTTGCATTGTCCTTTGTTGCAAACAAACAGCTTTCCCCAAAGCTGGAAAATGGATTTTTCTCTGTCTCACGAAGGTGATTGATAAATATCCTGCTCAGGCGATCTGTCAGCATATTTCTGAACCCCTAAGTAGTAGGCCACTTTCAGAAACAGAGCTGCCATTGCAGAAGTCCCAGAATAGTACTGTTTCCTGACAAAGTAGAGAAAACCTGTCTCCCTACTGCTTGTTTATATAAAACACAGCAGTCATATTGTTGGTCAGCACCAATACACCCTCCCACTGATGCAAGGAAGGAACACTATTCAAGCTAATTGGATAGCCCACAACTTCCTGATGTTTGTGTGTAGACTGAGATCTTGGGGAGACCAGCCACCTTGCGTCTGTAGCGGCCCCAAGTGAGCTCCCACAAACCAGGCATCCATGACTAAGGTAAGAGATTGTCGAGGGTGAAAGGAACTCCCTTGGAGATACTGGTTGGGTCTATCCACAAATCTACAGAAGACAGGATGTAACTTGGTATGTACACTAATATATCTATGTGGTACCTTTTTGGAGAATACACATCTGCCAACCAGCCTTGAGACACAATCTGGTGTACTGTACCACATAAGTGCATGCTGCCATGTGCCGGAGCAGCCTTAAACAGTTTCTCACTGGGAAGACAATCTGTAGAACTATGGCACAAGGAGATGCTGACAAAGGTGCTTTAGGAGCCAATCTTGACCAGCCTGTAGTGAGCTGAAGAATCAACAAACTCCTCTATTTAGACGTGTAATCTGGGGAGTGCTTCCCCCTTAGATGCACTCCCGAATCTTTAGAGAGGTCAATCTCTTCATGTCTTTTGATGAGTCTGGCACCAAATTGTATTTCTGATGCCTCTTCTTTGGTATCAGCAATGTCAAGCTGCGTCTTGGTACCAGCAGCTGCTGGCGAGGTGCTCAGTACCCTGACCAAGGTAGATCACTCAGATGGAGGACACAGTGCTGATTTGAGCAGCAGGTGTTTTAGTCTGGCTGCCCTATCTTTTTTAGAATGGGGCCTAAAGCCCTTATAAATGGCACACTTGTCACTCAGGCTATGTCGACTTAGGTTGAGTTACTGCAGGGTCTACACCACTGGGGTCGACAGGAGAAAATAGCCCATTGACTTACCTTACTCTTCTCGTCGGGGGTGGAGTACAGGTGTCAATTGGAGCGCGATCTACAGTCGATTTGACGGGTCTTTACTAGACCCGCTAAATTGACCGCCAGTGGATCAATCTCAGAACGTCGATCCCGGCTGTAGTGTAGACCTGCCCTCAGTGAGCCTTTCCCCAAGCACTTAAGGCAGCTGGGGAGAGTGTGTCACTATTAGGCACTGCCTTACCACCAGAGTGGCAGGGCTTGAAATCCAGAGAGCACAGAACATCTCCAGTACCAAGGCCACTACCCAGACCGGGTGCCAGAACCACACAAAACAACAATTATTTTATGAACAACTAATATTACAACATGTAATATTTACAGGACTTCCCTAAAGACTTGCAGAAGAAGCAAGAACAGGAAGCTCCAGCAACCGTCATGGGCAATAAGAAGGAAGGAAGAGGGGTCAGAGGCAAGTCTTCCCTTTATGCATGCACAAGGCAGCAGAGGACACTAGGGCCACTCCAATGGGTATCACTAAAGGGAAAAAAAACTCTCTGACAACTGTGCACTGGAGCACACAAACACCTATAATGGAATGGAC
Source organism: Mauremys reevesii (assembly GCF_016161935.1). Classification (NCBI taxonomy): domain Eukaryota; kingdom Metazoa; phylum Chordata; order Testudines; family Geoemydidae; genus Mauremys; species Mauremys reevesii. Next base: position 117,877,334 of record NC_052623.1, read on the forward strand.
ATGTGCAATCACTTGAAGAAAAAGAATGAAATTTCCAATGAAATGCAAATCTAAATTTTGGCTCAGCTCTAAGAAACCAACAAGTCTTTTGAATGGAAGAAAGGAGGGGCCACCACAGAAAGCTGTTGCTCACCATCGCTCCTGTTCTTTGTAAGTGAAATTCACCCCAGGGCAGAGGGCCACCACCAGATTTATATGTCACATAAGTGGTTTTATAGGTCTGACCTTAGTCCTCTGAACAGGTAAATTTCATGCAATGGCAACTTCCATCCTTGTGTTTACTGATGTCTCCCCTCCCACAGACACAAACTCCATTCGTTATCCCTATTTATTCACCATGCAGTTATTTCTGTGTAGTGGTCTAGTTCAGGCTCCTATCCCGCAAGCTATTCCATAAAATGGAACTCCACAGTGGTGCAGATTTGCCTGATATAAGGTCCATTTCAGATGCAAGGCTCCACTCAGAGTACAGATTGAAAGATGAAGCCCATAAAACGTGATTGCTAAAGAACAAAGGCCTTTAGTTCTATTGGCTTCAGCGCACCATGAGCAGCCATAGCTTAAATTAATAAAACAAACAATCATCTAAAGATCACTAGAGCACTATCCCACATAGAAAAATGAGAAACTAAAACCAGGGTAAAATAAACATACCTTCATCCCAACATTCTGTGCCATTCACAGTTATTTTAATGGAATGGCTCTTTCCAGATTAAGGATCCACGTAGAACAGCCGCTTCAGTGACCCTACAATGCACATTTTAACAGGGGACTCCATAGCAGCACCAGGCAGGACTTACTCAACTGCCTATAGACCTCAACGTAACTTCAGAAGGGGCTTAATGAGAGCACATGTAGTTCTAAGGCAATTTACAGTGGCAACCTAATACTGGTCACCACTCTAAGGCAGAAGGGAGATTACATGGGGCTGAGAAAATGAAAGAGGAAACCAAGCTTCAAAAGAGGTTTGCGTAACAGGCTGTACAGTGTAATAAGTAAAGGAGAAAGGACAAAGTGTGAGAACAATGGGATTAGAGAATAAAAATTAGTTGTGGAAGCATAGAAAATTCTCCACAGGAATGTTATAAAACATGACATTCATTTTAGATTCTCTAAAGTTAGATGTTTTAAAACCACTTGCAGTAAACCCAAAATGTATTACTAAATACAGAACAGTATAAAACATTTATGATTTTTCTAAATCGGAAAATGTTACTATATGTAATGGAAAGTATTTTGGTAAGGTTTAATAACTGGAAATATTTGGGAAACTAGTCTCTAGCTGAGCCCAACCTAACACCTTGATGCCAGGACAGAATACATGTTACTGAAAAAAGAAAACAAGTTTTACATCTGTATAATTGTTTTTGTACCTCTGCTTCATAGAGGAGCTAAATGTATCCTCATCTCAATACTCTCAGACACCTCTGAGCATTCTGACCATTTAATTGTATAGAACAGAGTTCTCCTCTTCGGCCCGAGAACCTCCCCACTGCGGCCTGCGGAGGAGAGACACATGCAGACACGCTGCTGGCAATGTCTGCTGCAGGCGCTGCCCCCCGCAGCTCCCATTGGTTGGGGGAGAGGGACAGAAACACCATCACTAGACAGAGTCAGCCATGGAGGCAGCATCTCTAGTCACCAGGCAGAGTCAGCCATGGGGGCAGTGTCATTTTTTTCCCCACAATGAATATAAACAAGTCAAAATACCGAACACAACTATCTGATACACACCTTGCTGCAATCCTGAAGGTTTCAACTGTTCTATCACTGAGGCCAAACATCAACAAACTGACAGAACTGAAGCGTTGCCAGGTGTCTGGCAAACACTAAAAACTCTCTGGCAGGCGTAGAATTGTATAAAGTTGTATGACAGTTTTATTATTTCTAAGAAATTAGAAATAAAAAAATACAATATAAACATTTTCTTTTCTGAACACCATCTTCAGTGACATTATTGGCCCACTGGGAAGATTTGAGGACTGGCACTGGCCCTAAGATAAACTGAGTTCGACACCCCTGGTATAGAAAGTACACTTAGTGAGCATTCATCTGTAGGGTCAAGTCATGCTCACATTATTCTTATTTAAGTCAATGGAACTAACTTCTCAAATAAGATAAATAGGTTTTGGACCAAAGTTTACAATTTAATGTTTTCTTCTTTTAACTGGTGATGTACTCCTCCCTATCTTGTATGTCAATGGAGTTAGAGGTGATCCCAAAATATGTCATTCAGAGTCAAGGCATTCAGTGGTCTTCACCAGACTGACACTATTCCTAGTTATATCTATGCAAAAAATGCTGCAGAAGAAAAACAGTGGTGGGAAAAGACTGACCAATGACCAGAATCTAAGGCCAAGTAGTATTTTTTCAATTTTCTCTAAATAAATAAATGACATGCCTACTAAAATTCTACCATAAATAAAAGCAAATCCTTCTAGAATCAATTACAGAATATTTATAATATTGGCACAAGTCAATATATATGAAGTGTTTTTATCTATGTAGACATGTTGTAGTTATCACTAAGATATAACCTTAGCCAATCTCCACATTTCAAAGATTAAACTGCTAAGGAAACTGACCCATTCTCTACTACAAGAATTCCATGTAGAAGGATAGTGAGGAGACAATAAGAGAGAGAGAAGAAAAAGGGATCTGCATTACCAGTAGTTATGGAGTTGGTGGTAGAATCTCCTTCCCCACCCCACTAATCATTTAAGTGATTATTTACAACACATCCATCTCCAAAAGAATTTTTAATCTATTTAACTGGGTTTGCAATGGCTGAAAGTTTAGGTTTAGAGCATAATTTTTCAGTGCTGTTAAAATAAAATGTTATTTGCCAAAAACAACTCTAAGGGTGCATCTACATGAGAGAAATGTGCCTTAAGACAGGTGTCTGCCAGGGCTCCCAGTGTCTGTTTTCACTCTCTTTTTTTTTTTTAAACATTGTAAGGGTGGACTGGACTATAACCCGGTTATAGAATAGTATTATACAACCATATTGCTCCCAATCTATGTAAACAAAAAACGCTGTTAGAGCATGGATGCCTTAAACTGTCACAGACACATACGCTACAGAACAGTAATGCTTGTAGGGCAGAAACTTCCTAGAAGTGGCACTGTGGGGTTCTATATTTATCCACTCACAACAGCTTACTTGTCAAACTCACTCCAACTGCCAGAACTGTAAACTCCACTTGGCATCTGAAATATCAAGCTGTGTTCTTGGTATCTTATATATTCAGTAGCAAGAAAGATTTTGCAATCAGATATTAGTTGACAATTGTGTTGATGTAAGAAGCAAAAACACATCTAACATAGATGTAACGGGATGCTCTCTTTTTATAGTAAGCAAGTAATTCAGATACATAGGAAATACATATGCCTTCTTAGGGTATGTCTACACTACAAGAGTAGTTCGATTTAACTTAGGTCGAATTTGTGGATTCGACCTTATGAATTCGAATTTGTGTATCCACACTAAGGACACTAATTCGACTTTGTGAGTCCACACTAACGGGGCAAGCGTCAACATTGGAAGCGGTGCATTCTGGGCAGCTATCCCACAGTTCCCGCAGTCCCCGCTTCCCATTGGAATGCTGGGTAGAGCCCCCAATGCCTGCTGGGGGAAAAATGTGTCGAGGGTGGTTTTGGGTAACTGTCGTCATTCAGCCGTCACTCCCGCCCTCTCTCCCTGAAAGCGCCGGCGGGAAATCTGTTCGCGCCCTTCTCTGGTCGGTTACAGCGCGGACGCCACAGCACTGCGAGCATGGAGCCCGCTGCGATCATCGCTGCACTTATGGCCGTTGTCAACTCCTCGCACCTTATCGTCCACCTCTTCCACAGTCAGCTGCTGAGAAATCGGGCGAGGAGGCTCCGGCAGCACGGTGAGGACATGAAGTGTCAGAGTGGCACAGACCTCTCACAAAGCACGGGATCCCGCGCCGCGGAGATCATGGTGGCAATGGGTCACGTTCATGCTATGGGATGGCGATTCTGGGCCCGGGAAACAAGCACGGACTGGTGGGACCGCATAGTGCTGCAGGTCTGGGATGAATCACAGTGGCTGCGAAACTTCAGGATGCGTAAGGGCACTTTCCTTGAACTGTGTGACTTGCTGGCCCCTGCCCTGAAGCGCCAGGACACCCGGATGCGAGCAGCCCTGACTGTGCAGAAGCGAGTGGCCATAGCCCTCTGGAAACTTGCCACGCCAGCTACCGGTCAGTAGCGAACCACTTTGGTGTGGGCAAATCTACCGTGGGAGTTGCTGTGATGCAAGTAGCCCACGCAATCGTTGACCTACTGCTCTCAAAGGTAGTGACCCTGGGAAACGTCCAGGTCGTCATAGATGGCTTCGCCGCGATGGGATTCCCAAACTGCGGTGGGGCTATAGATGGCACTCACATCCCTATCCTGGGACCGGCCCACCAGGCCAGCCAGTATATTAACCGAAAGGGCTACTTTACAATGGTGCTGCAAGCACTGGTGGACCATAGGGGACGTTTTACCAACATCTACGTCGGGTGGCCGGGCAAGGTTCATGACGCGCATGTTTTCAGGAACTCTGGTCTGTTTAGACGCCTGCAGGAAGGTAGTTTCTTCCCGGACCACAAAATAAGTGTTGGGGATGTGGAGATGCCTACAGTGATCCTCGGGGACCCAGCCTACCCGCTAATGCCCTGGCTCATGAAGCCCTATACAGGCGCCCTGGACAGTGACAAGGAGCTCTTCAACTACCGGCTGAGCAAGTGCAGAATGGTGGTGGAGTGTGCTTTTGGACGTCTCAAGGGGAGATGGAGGAGCTTACTGACTCGCTCGGATCTCAGCGAAACCAATATCCCGATTGTTATTGCAGCTTGCTGTGTGCTCCACAATCTCTGTGAGAGCAAGGGGGAGACCTTTATGGCGGGATGGGAGGTTGAGGCAAATTGCCTGGCTGCTGATTACGCTCAGCCAGACACCCGTGCCATTAGAAGAGCCCAGCGGGAAGCGCTGTGCATCCGGGAGGCTTTGAAAGCTAGGTTCCTCAGAGAGCAGGGTAACCTATGATTGTCCAGTCTCTTTACAGAGAAGCTGAACCTGCCCGTTTCAGTTACTATTCACTTTTTTCAGCGGTTACATACCCCGTTCACCAGGTTTCCCCCCTTCCAACAGACGTTTAAAAATAAAGTTATTGGAACATTTTTAATTAACAAAGTTTTCTTTACTAACGAATTCGCGTTAAAGGGTTCAAACAGGGACGCAGACTGTGGTGGGTATGGTGTGCAGTGATGTACAGACCGCTTCTACACTCGAGGACTGACAGGCTCCTGCTCCTACAGCGGTCTCTGGGGGGAGGACGGTTACAGGAGGGTGTGCAGGAAGGGGTGGGTTTGCAGGAAGGGGTGAGGGGTGTGTGGGAAGGGTGAGTAGGTGTAGGGGGATGATGGCTCTGGCTGGGGCTCAGGGCATCGGAGAGGTTCATGGCTAGGGTGGAAGGGCATGGTAAGGGCAGCCTGCCTTGCCATTTGTGGATGCCAGGCGCTCGGACCCTGGGGCAGCATACACCTCCCAGACTGACCTGGGGCAGCAGACACCTCCCAGAATGACCCGGGTGCCTAGTGACTGCACTCTGTGTGTGACCTGCTGTTGATCCTGCCCCCATGTCTGTACCCTGGTAATGGTGGCTGTCCTATGCAATTAACAAACCCCTATCTCCCCTTCACACAAAGTCTTCTGCAAAGAAACATGACAGAAACAGTAATGAACAGCAAACTATTTTTAATACTCAACTACACAGTTGGGGGATGAAACTGGGATTTGGGATCGGGTGAGCCAGGAAGGGAAGCAATTCTCATACTTTAGGGAATGAGAGCTGTTTGGTACATGAGCGCTCTGCTGGGGTGGAGTGACAGTTTTCATGGCCCCTAGCGCCCCTCCTTCTTGTGATTTTGGGTGAGGGGGGGACAGGACTTTGTGGCGGGGGAGGGCGGTTGCAGATACAGTTCAGGGGGGCTCTCTACTCCTGCCTGCGGTCCTGCAGAACATCCACAAGGCGCCGGAGCGTGTCCGTTTGCTCCCTCATTAGTCAAAGCAGCGTTTGAGTCGCCCGCTGGTCTTCCTGCCGCCACCTGTCCTCCCGTTCGCTGTGTGAGCACTGCTGCTGAGAGAGGGTCTCCCTCCACTGGCTCTGCTGGGCCGCCTCGGCTCTGGAACAGGCCATCAGTTCAGCGAACATCTCGTCCCGAGTCTTTTTCTTTCACCGCCTAATCTGCGCCAGCCTCTGTGAGGGGGATGCCGGGGCAGTTCGGGAAAGAGCCGCAGCTGTGTGATGGGAAAAAGGAAGTGATTTCCTTGCAAAGATACATGTTTGCGAACAGTGAACACAGTCTACTCAGTTTCTGTGAACAAGACCACACAGGGCACCTAATCTCATGTGCTCTCAGGACAAGTTCGAATTTTCGGCATTCGCTTTCATTGCCTGGGGTCTTGCACTGGAGATCGGACAAGCGGGGCAGGACAGCAGAATCCGTGTAGCAGCCAGGCCTGGTAAGCCGTAAACTTTAGGCTGCTTAACAGTTAATGGATAGCAGTGCCCTCCTGCTGCAGGCAATCTGGAAAGCATAAAGTCTGACCCTGTTCCAGCCCCTCGCGGCTGTCCCCGGGAAAGATCCCTGTATGCTTTTCCTCTGCAGCCTCCACCACGTGGCTGTTAAACGACGGTCATTGTTATGCAAAGGAAAAGTCAAGCATTCACAATAGTAACATTACAGTAATTCCCCTAATTAGATGCAGCAGTCGCCGAGCGAGATCACCCTGAGGCGGGTCACTAGGAGAGACAGAGAGCGCATGCTGCGTGAATCCCTGCACAGACCAGGGCCCTATGCTGCCATGCTGGTCGAGGCAATGCTCCCACTGTACCTCAGGATGGCCTGGCGCGGAAGAGTGTGCTTCCACGGAGCACCCAATAAGGCACCTCTCCCCAGGAACCTCCTGCGGAGGCTTTTCGAGTACCTCTACGAGAGCTTCGTGGAACTGTCCCAAGAGGATTTCTGTTCGATCCCTATATGTATTGACCTTCTTTTCATATAGTTTTTATTCCTGTTTTTTAAAAAATAAATGTTTACATGTTTATAGCACTTACCGACTGATCCTTCCCCTGATTCAGAGTCCGGGTTAACGGCCGGGGAGGGTTGGTAGGGGATCTCTGTGAGGGTGATGATCCTGGCTGTCAGGGAAATCAGTATTGTAAGCGCTGTCGCCTGCCTCGTCCTCCACAAACCCTTCCTCATCTTCCCCATCGGCGAACATCGCCGAGAAACTGCCCGTCGACACTATCCCATCCTCAGAGTCCACGGTCACTGGTGGGGCAGTGGTGGCAGACCCACCGAGAATGGCATGCAGTGCCTCGTAGAAGCGGCATGTCTGGGGCTGGGCTCCGGAGCGTCCATTTGCCGCTTTGATTTTTTGGTAGCCTTGTCTCAGGTCCTTGATTTTCACGCGGCACTGCGTTGCATCCCGGCTGTATCCTCTGAGTGCCATGGCTTTGGAGACCTTCTCGTAGGTCTTTGCATTCCATTTTTTGGAGCGCAGCTCCGAAAGCACAGACTCATCACCCCACACAGCGATCAGATCCAAGACTTCCCAGTCAGTCCATGCTGGGGCCCTCTTTCTACTCTGAGATTGCATGGACTCCTCTGCTGGAGAGCTCTGCATCGCTGCCAGTGCTGCTGAGCTCGCCCCGATGTCCAACCAGGAATTGAGATTCAAACTGGCCAGACAGGAAAAGGAATTCAAATTTTCCTGGGGCTTTTCCTGTATGGCTGATCAGAACATCTGAGCTCGGACTGCTGTCCAGAGCGTCAACACAGTGGTGCACTGTGGGATAGCTCCCGGAGCTACTAAGTTCGATTTGCATCCACACCTAGCCTAATTCGACATAGCCATGTCGAATTTAGCGCTACTCCCCTCGTCGGGGTGGAGTACCGAATTCGAACTAAAGAGCCCTCTAGGTCGAATTAAATGGCTTCCTGGTGTGGACGGGTGCGCGGTTAATTCGAATTAACGCTGCTAAATTCGAATTAAAGTCCTAGTGTAGACCAGGCCTTACTCAACAATGTTTTTATATAGATTTAGAACTATACACTTTAGCTGAACAACAATGTGTAAAACAGTGTGCTGATCAACTTCTAAAAATCTGATAAATCTTTAACATTATGATGTCTTAAAACAAAATATTCTTGAAGGTTGTGGAATAGTTTTAAGACTATTTTTAACTGGATAGCTTTTGAAAAGATGTTTAAATTGTAAATTCCAGAAATATCATATAATACAGAAACAGTGCCACTAATAACTTATATAAATATGTTGCACTATTTTAATAGTACTTAAAAGTTAAGCATTTTAAAATTAAGAAAGTTACATCTATAAAAATTAGTCATATATAAATCTATATGAACCAGGCTAAGTTTAGCCTTAATGGAAGAACTGCCACAGCTAAATCTACACCTAGTACCATCCTTAATCAAAGTATGGTGTTTAGATAATATGTCAGTAGTACCTTAGATAAATCATTAAAATAATCAGTTTCTGTTGAGTGCAGTTTTTTCACAGCCCTCACCACACACCATCCCTCATGTCAAGCTTTCATTTGTTTCTACCTCTGTGGGGGGGAGTCAGCCTTTTGACAAATATTTACCTTTATACAAAATTTTTTATGCTATTATTTCTTTTATATTTACTGTTAAAAAACCCTTTAAAATAAAGTTTATATGAATCCTCAGAATCACACAAAAATTACCTCAATCTTTGTGTGTATATAGCTATGTAAATACTAGTTTTGGCATCTGGAAAAGTTATGAAATATCCTTCAATTTGAGTAAGATATCAAATCTATTTTCACTATGCAACCCGAAGCAATATCCCAAAATGGTTTATTCCAATCAGTTCTGTACTAATAATTTAAAAAACTCACAATCTATTGCGCAAAAAAGGTGTGTATATATATCATGTGATTTGCCAATTGTTTCTCCCAAACTGTAAGCAATCTACAAGTTCAGTGTAGTGGAAGTAGTATGAATTACCCAAGTCTTGTAATTTTAGAGTTAATAGCTTCCCAAAAAAGCCACATTTGAAAATGGGTACGAAAACCTGCACTTTCCTTCCTCCAAAATGTCTTACTTATGCTGTTATGTAGGGGAGCAACAGATCTTACGATTAAGTCTATAAACTAAATCTCTCCTCCTGTGACAGCATATTGAGAGCTCCCCCATCTTCAGATAAGCTTCAAGCGACAATTTGTAAGGCACAGCCACATTACAAGAAACACTGTCAGCTTGAAAAATCATACCGCAACCTGAAAATTTTGAACCAATAGCAGATTAATACTTAACATTGCTGAAACTGAAAGACTGGAGGGAGAAAAAACTTCAGCTTGTTTATTTTGGTATTTGATAGCACTCTATAGAATCAGTTTTGATGATGGGCCATGTACACTTCCCATGTCATGCACTAAAATGGCACTATCACTCTTAGGCACTACTCTGAAACAGCTCATATGGATACACTCCCCCAAAGTCCTTCAATAAGGTGTTAAGTAGGAACAATGCACTGATGAAACTAAAAATGCAGCAGGCAGGTGCATGCACAAAGAGAAGAGCTGGACCTGAGAAAGTCTGAACTTAATTATCTAAAGTTTACCAAAGGCTCTTTGTAAATATCAGGGAAGCAGAAAAAACATTTTTTTTTAAAAAAAAGTCTCAAGCACTAATTTCAGGACAAACTCTGTAAAATGGTGCTCTATCAGAAAAAGTTTTGTTTTTTTTTTAAATCCGTTTTTAAAAATGCATAGTTGTCAGTGTCCCTTTAGTTCATATGATGAATCTATTGAAACGTATGTATATTCAGTGATTGCTCAATTTCAGTTCAGGGGCACAGGGTTGAAGATTCAGAAACAAACAGGGCATAGTCCCTGGGAAGGGCAGGGAGGAAAAACAACAGTATCTTTCATCCCAGTGGCTCTCAGGTTCTTCCACACTACTAACCTCATTTTATAAAACCAAAACGGTTTGAGTCTTTTCCCATCTAGTAATAAAGAAAGAGAAGGTGGTCATGATACCCCTAGATTTTATGCAACCCTCAGGCCGAAAAGCAATTTTACCTGAAAGTAAAAATAAAAAACAGAGTCTAGGAAACTGGCCTAACACTGTCATTAAGACTTTTGCAATCCTCTCTGTAATATAATTCAAACAATTGTAACACAACCCTGAGTGCCTTACATTTAAAATCATTATCTATGACCAATGGAACAGTTCAGATTATATACTAGTAGAATAAATGGAAACTGGCCCAAACGATGTACTCCTCCCACATCCAGATCGAATGTGCATAAACAGAATGCATAAAAAGTATTAAGTTGCAAAAATATGATTATGCAACAAAGAAAGAGAACCCCCATCCCTAGATGTTTTTCATTAAGCTACTTCCTCGTGTGGGAAACTATGCTAAACTGAGGCTCTGCTGTAGTCAGATAATTTCAAGTGAAGGTATACCAGATTTTCACTCTTACTTGCAACAACAATATAGCCTATTGAATTCTAGACTGCTTCTAATGTTATCTATTAAGCATATTAATGATTGAATGCAATTCTGCAAAAGGTAAAATTATATAATACATATAAAAATTAGACTATATCCATTTTAATTAATCCTTCCCAGCCATGACATTAAAAGCGACAACCATTTTTCATCATCTGCTTTACATTGTGCTATGACAGACTTGTTTGTTTTTTTCCTTAAACCAAAGTAAATTTCAGGAGAATCCAAATTCCCAACTATCTAAACCCCATTTCAGTAGTCAAAAAAAGGAAATCAAATAACAAAAATAAATCATGACCAGACCTATTCTGAAAGGCAAATTAAAGGAATTTAACAATTGTTGGAGATCGGAAAGAAGTCTTTGTAATCTACTTAAAATATCTATTGTGATTTTTTTTAATATATCTCATTTAGAAAATAAAAAGATTTGGGTACTCTTTGGAAGATCAGTGTTCAAGACCATAAAATTTCTTCAGCCCTGAGCCCGCTAAGATTTACACACTTATATCTTTATACTGTACATTCTGAACAATCCCAAAGACTTAAGCGGACCACTAAATGGGTCAACTTAAATGGGGTTTTTTTTTTTTGCTCTGTTTTATTTTAATTTATCTTTTTCAATTTTTAAAACCCAATAACTATTTTCACATTAATTTTTCTGCTTTTTAATCTATTGCCTATGTTTTGCCCTTGCCTAGTTTTCCTTTTTTTTTAAAAAAAAAATCATCCATATAGTACAGAAAATGTTCCTTTTCCTATTTCCCCCCCCCCCAATTATCAATCCTTCTCTTTCTCTATTGACTTCAGCAGGCATTGGATTAAGCCCTCTTTGATCAATTCACGTTCTTTAATGGATTCTGAAAGTACTTAATGAGTAAGGGTATTCTCACTCCACAAGCAATCCCATTAAATCAATTGCAAGGTACTATGCAGGGGTACAGAATCTGGCTGTAAATATAAGTTGATTACTTAAATTGCATGGCTACCAAAAGTTCATCATACAACTTAGCATATGCACTTTGACAAGTTAAAGAATGCCTGACTAGAGAACATCTGATCTACGATGCAACTTAGGCTCTGATCCTGCGAAGATTTTCAAAAGTTCTTAACCTTACACACTAAGTAGGCCCATTCACTTCAATAGGACTACTCACCAGGCATAAAGTGCCTAAGTTTTCGCAGATCACTGTCACAATGTGCTAATTAGGATGCAAATGATAAAGAAAAATTAAGAATGTTTTGACACTGCTTTTAAATCATAGTAAGACTATCTTTCTGATTCCCCAATTCTGTGAGGGGAAAGAAAAAAGTTTAAAAATTTAGTTAAATGAATATCCACATCTTTAAAACAGAAAGAGAGCAAAAGGTTATAAAAGAGCTATGAACAATGATATTACAAGAAAGTAAAGGTAGAAAAATGCACATCAGCCATGCAAACAACTTTACCCATCACAGCTTAATGGACAGGCTAGTGTTCTTTTAAAGTAAGACTATATAATTTCCGACGAAGTGGGTATTCACCCACGAAAGCTCATGCTCCAATACGTTTGTTTGTCTATAAGGTGCCACAGGACTCTCTGCTGCTTTTACAGATCCAGACTAATACAGCTACCTTTCTGATACTATATAATTTCAGATCATTAAGATTCCACATGCATCCCTTAATAGCCTGAGTGCTTATTAAGATGGGTCATCTTCTGATACTTGTGCTAAACACAAGCTTGATTACAACCCAATTTTAAAACAAATACAAATTACATAACCCTTACACAGATATCTGATTAAACTCCTAATATTCTCAAATTAGGTCATCCAGAATCCTCAATATTATAAAACAAAGTCTTTTGATGTAAGAAAAGGTTAATCATTCAGTGTCAAGCGGAGGGCAGATCCCTTATTATAATGTTTATTATTTGAGATAGTAGTGTTAATTTTCCTCTTTACAGATGTTAAATGGAATTCAAAATTTAATGTAAAAGTAAGTCCACAATAGAAATATTTTATACAATTGCAGCACTGTATCAGAGTGACTACAAAACCCGACAGAGCTAAGCAGTGACAAGTCATCAAAAAATTAAAAACTGGAAAAAAGGGAGCACTTGGTAAATTTAGATTCTTAATGATTCACATTCCTTTTAAAGAAAATATTTAACATTAAGCGCTTACTTAAATATTTTTGTATTCAACCTTTATGCTTGAAATTCTCACTGTTTTCCTTTGGTAGCCATAATATTGTATCCATTTTGTCATTTTTAATTTAAAAACACAAGCCTGTTGAAAAGAGACAAGAAAAGAAAAAAAATCATTGACTTCAACATATTTTATTTGACAAAGTAAGTCTTAAACAAGATTATGGGGGAATCTGTGTAAGGCTGTCTAACAAAGGATATGGTATCATAAAACAGAACAAATGGGAAGAGGGTAACTGCAACAACTAGATGCCACCAATTTCTAATTCTTTAATGCTACAGAAGGTGCATAGATGACATTTTTCACTGATAAGAGAATACACAACTGTACCATAAAACCTGTATACTACTGTCAGTTTCATCTTATTTAAACTGAGTTGCCATGCAATAGTACGTACTGAAGTACTATACCTTCAAGTTACGCTGTCATTATGTATAGATTCTTTTCTAGGTTTACAAAACTGAGTTTTGGTTTAAGCCAAAAGAGATGTCCAGCTGAAGCTGTAAGTTTGCTGATAAATGTTAGTCAAAGCTAAACAACAAAAAATAGGAACTTTTGTATCACTGCTGGGTTTCTTCTCCTCTCCTTCCCATGACCTCCACGTGTCAGCTTCTTGCTCCTCCCTCAATTGCAAAACTGAAGAGTGAGGTTGATACATTGACTAGTTGTTGCCAATGCTTCAAAAATTTTAAATAAAGCAAATAAATGCTTTCTTCTGACACAATATGCTCAAATTTTTGCTGCTTCATACTTTTTCTAAAAGGGAGTTAAGTAAATATTGTACACATTTGCAACAGCTTATAAATTTTTAAACTGATTACAAGGGAGTCTTAAAATGAAACAAAATGTGGTTTTAATTGGCAAAAGTAAATGTTCAATGCCAATTTTATTGAATTTAGCATTTTTTCCAGCCAATACAATTTTATACGTTAGTTGTTGGACAAATGCAAACTTTAAATTACAATAGGATCTTGTATTTCTGCTCCACTGAAGAGATGAAAGAATTCTACAATAAATTTTACTAAGTCGTGGGGCAACATTAACTTATAGACGTCTGTATTTCCACTCCATAGAATCCAGAATCCTTGCCACTTCATCATGCAATAGTTGTGAAATTTAATAACCCTTTTAGTATGTTTGGAAGTACATCATACGGCCAGGAAATGAACATGTGGTTTGTCATTATGACAGATTAACAAAATGCAGCCCCAAAATGTTGTCTACAAATACGTGTACTGTTTTTTGCACTGAAAGGTTGAAAAATCCTTCCCTGGTCACTATACAAAATGGCACCAGCTTTTCAACTAAGCACTGAATTTCTTTCGAACAGCATTCATTTAGGTTGACACTGGATGTCAACCAAGATGTATAATGAAGATGAGAAACAGAAAACACCAAATCAACACACACTGCAATTTGAAGGAAGGGGAAGACCCTACATGTATACTACATTGGGTTGTCATCTCACCAGAACTAAAAGCTAAGGAGGATACATTCTGCTCTGTACTCAGTTTTCCTCTAAGAAGCGGTGCTATTGATTCAGCAAGTGGCAGTCTTAATTCATTAATGTCTCTAAGATACTTTCATAGTCTTAGATAGAAGTTCAAAATAAATTATTATTAAAATGGTTAATTAAACTCTGCCTTCCTAAATTACTCCTGTAATGTCAACTGGATTTAGCGGTCTTTGTTTTCTGCCCTATATTCCTAGTGTAGTGTAGCTGAGGGCGGTTAGACTGATATATTTTACCACAGAGGTGGCTAAAACTTCAGTGATGACTGAAGTAATGTTGTATAGTTTTTAAAGTACTTTGGGAATCATATGGAATGAAAGCCTTTAAAACATGGTATTTCTTTGCTGTTCAGATCTTTATAACAATATATATAATTTGATATATTTAATATAATTTTTAAAAAATGTTTTCTTCTCAAAATTATCTAAGCCAATTATGAACAGCCAGCTGCTCTTCAACATTTAATGACCTCTTTTAAAAATAAATAAAAGACACTATAGCTGATAGATGCAATCATTCCAAAAACAAGTTCAGTCCTTTTCTATGGAGATCAGTGTTGGTAACTTTCAGCACTAAGCAGCTAGCAACCTCCAGTGCTAGTAGAATCTAGCTTCTTGCCGCAGCATAAGAAGCAGTACACTTCCCTTTATCAAACCCCGCCCCCCATCCATCTTCCCATTGATGGCTCCAAGTTGGACTGAATACCCATATTTGTGTCAGCCTGACCTACAGCTACTGCAAGAAGACTGCTGCCATTACTAAGGAAAGCAGCCAACTCCTGCATAAAGCAGAAGCTGTTAGCAGCTGAGAAAATGAAAAGCACCTTCCCACATACCACAAAGTCACAGGACCTCCTGGTCAACCTCCTCCTCGCCCTGGCTAAAATGGCCATCTATGCGACCAGGGAGAGGCGGTTGGCCAATGGAGACTCCTGTGACTGTGGGGCTTGTTTCCGGTCCTTAGTCCGTTCACGTATCCGGGCGGAGTTCCTCTGGGCAGCGTCCACTGGCTCCCTTGACGCCTTCGAGGAGCAGTGGGCGCTGTCCGGTTTCTCTGCTCGGTGTCCCCGTCAGGCTCCCTTCTTATGACCCTTTGACCACACTCCTGTCCCTGTTCTTTTATTAGTTGTCCCCCAAAATTAGTGGGTTTCTGAGATCCCGTAGATCCTCCCCTTAGGCTGGGGGGGGGGGATCCTTTAGCATTGTTTCATAGAAACCCGATACTATAAAAAAGGATGGGATTTAGTGCACTTGCTTTACTGAACACAGTCCTCAATCTCTGTCCCTTAAAAAAGCTTCTAAATCCACCTGTATCCCTTTTTCTATTAACATAAAAATCAGCCACAAATAATCTGGACCTTTCAGCATCCCCAAAATATTAACCCACATCAGGAAAAATGCTATCACTCTCCCCTTCTTAAAAAAACACAGTAAAATAAATTTGTAAAACAAAATGTCCCTTTAGGTCTGCCAGTGCTTTTTCTTTTATTGTTGATCAGTTCAAACGAAGATATTTGAGATAGGAACCAAGTCTTGTACAGCATCCAACCCATTATGAGCACTTAAAAAATAATCCAAGTAGAATCCTTTGACAAGGTGGCAAAAAGGAGAAGGTGTGCTGCCCACCACAGTATCCAAGCTGTTCGCTAGGAGACTTACTGCACTACTGACAGATTATAGACCATATCCTAGCTCCCAACCTGCCTTTCAATCAGGAGTAAAGACATTTATTTAAAAATAAAAGCATTCACTTCAAAGGGCACTCCCTGATTTGAAAAGCAGACCTATACTATGTTTCCTAGATCAATGGATCTTGACCATACTCGACATACTGTATACCTCAATATCTGCATTGCATGTCATAAAGAGTTACCTAAAATACTTCACAGGTGCAACAATGCTGAGGTTAAAGTTGCTGAAGAAACACTTTTCTGATTTCTATGTATTTAATATAGTGTCTAAGTTTGAAAATTTAATGTAATGTATATTTGTATCTACATTCCTTAGAAGACTTTGAAAGTTGTCCTTCCTAGACCATTACATGGTCATCTTGAGTTTTACCTACTTCAACTTGTATGTATTTATACTATGAATATCACCACATTGAAACCTATGTCAGTTTTGACGCTGACCTCATCCACCAGGCAGGAAAGAAAATCACATTGCCATATAAAGCTTATTTCTGACATTCACAAAACACTCTGTTACAGCCTACCTAATAGAGTGGACACTTAGGTAACTAACCAAGAATTTTTCATAACATTCAGTATTTTTCAAATTCAACACTTTCAGTAAAGTGGCTGGTACACTCTTCTTGGTTCTATGCATATTTAGAACAGTTTTAAATTAATAATGTTGATAATTGCTAATCAAAAAAAATTTATCCACAATTGAGCTTATACACTTAATAAAGCATACTAAATCTTAAAAATGCACTCCGTTGAACCAACTCGCTATACAAGAAGTGTTTTTTCTCATGTGTTCAAAATTTAGGATGCATTCTTTTGTTAACAATGGAAACAAATTCATCTACTATGTAGAAGATGAATACTTTACACAGATCTGTTCTTGTAATTCAACTTTCTATTCCATTTCATGCACTATAAATGAATTCGTTTCATTTGTATTAATTAAAAATAACAAATCATACATTTATGTAGCCCCTTCAGCATGAGAAATTTCAAATCACTTTAAAAAACTAAACACCATAAAGAATTGCTTCACCCACTATTAAAGTGAAATATATCATCAGTTTACCTATACAGACCTCCACTACAGAATAATTTATGATAAACTGGCTAATGTATCTAATAGCAACTGCAGGCAGATTTTGGTAGATAAAATGGAATTATCTAAAATGGAAATTGGCTTGGAACACTTGGGTCAACAGTCAGAGTCTTGCAAAAAGTGCTATGGGTTGTTTAATGACCACAAGTCATCAGGACCTTGTTTAATATCTCTTCCAGAAGATGGTATCTCATAACAGTGCCATACCAGCACGGGAAATTGATTTAGCTGACTGGCTTTTCTATACATCAAGTTACCGCACAGCAAGCCAGGTTGTGAATAGCACATCAACTTCCCACGCAGTAACATCCTGTGCGGACACTGCTACTGTGCACTGAAAGTTCTGGAGTGCAACTTGGCCTGAAAGCATAGTTAGCCAAGCAAAAATCCTGAAGTATGAGACTTGGCAAACTATAGTTTCAAGCCAAGCTGAACTCCAAGACTTCAACTGTGCTGCAATAATGTCCACACAGGACACATTACTGAACAGCAAGCTGGTGTGCTATAGTCTCACCCTGGTTTGCCACATAGCAACTCACCGTGTAGGTCAGCACTTAGAGGAAATAATGCTACCTACTAAATAACCAAGAACAGCTGAGTTTTCCATGGAGAGATTCCATCCAAATATTAATAGAGGTACCACCCCACATAACTTGTGAGTGTTTTTACAACATCTCACCCTATGGAAACTGAAGGAATTGTGGTATTTATGCATACCTTAAATATGATAAAAAGAAAATTCACTTTCTTTAGGTATTTTCCTTTAAGGGAAGTGAAAAAGCAGCTCTCCTCCACAGCAACTTCGCCCATCCCCAGAGGCTAGCCCTCCAAAAACGAACTGAGCTATTTTGATGGAGCACTGTGTCCAATGAGGTCTATCCAGGATCTTTCACTACTACTAAATTCATTTTGAACTCAAACTAAAAACACTAGAGAAACTAAATTTATAGCAAACCACTGGGAAATTACTTCAAATCTTTTGACTAGTTCCACAAATAAAATTCCTAACATAGAAAAAGTAATTATTACAACCATGCCTTGAAAAATCCATTTATCAGGTTAAGTGGAAAGTTTTCCCTGATAAGTGGGCCTAAAGACAGCCTTTCAACCCTGAGCCAAATGTACACTAATACAGTATTGTCTCCATGAGTCTGTAGGCAGCTCTGATGCCGCTGCAGCTCACAACTTGCCAAGCAGCAGCACCCTGAGTAACTCTACCAAGAAGCAGCTGTGTTAAGAAATAGACAACTCTAGTCAGTTTCACGATTGCTGTTCAGAACTGTAGCCAAAAAGGAAGCTGCTGGAATCTCAAATTTTAGGCTGCTGCTGAGGAAAGCCATGGATATCAGCAAAGGAATATACAACAGTTATCAACAGTGGAAGAGAACGCAATAAGAATAAATTATAGGGAAGAAAAGAATAGCAGACCTTTGTCCTGCTCTCTCCCCTTGCAGCAGCCAGGAGATGCTGGGAGAGGTGTAGACTGCCAGGGACCTTTCCTCACCCAACTCCAGAGAGCTATCAGGAGGCTTTCAAGGGAAATGAAGGGGGGGGGAGGGGGGGGGAAGAAGAAGAGATAGTAAGTTCCCTATGTTACAGGAGCCAGTGAGATGCTGGAGTTTCAAATTTATCAGACACCTACTACCCAGAGGTCAATATAAGGAACCATGCAGAAGGTAGACGACTAATTACAACCTCTGTTTCTTTTGCAGGAGAGCAAGGGGAAGAAGATTTGGAAGATTATTATCTGGCTCAAGAAGCTGGAATATGCCTTTCACCTCTGGGCAATGATTCAAATACAGCTGACACAGGCAGTGTCAAAATGTTTACCATCTTAAGGCTGTTCACTGACCTATAAACAATTATTTGCAAATTTTAGTCCGGATGATCGTAGGCAAGAGTGCCTCCAATCTCCACCCCTACTCACAAATATCTTCTGCACAACTGGCCTCCTTGTTGAAAGTCGCAGCAAAGAAAACAAGGAATAGTTATGAAGACTGAAACGCTCTCCATTGGGAAAATAGTGGTGGGATAGCAAAACTTGAAATATAAACTTAAAAACCTGACTGCTTGGGTCAGACAGAAGATTTCAGTTTTCAGAGTTGTAAAGACAATATCTTTCAGAAGCACTAAAATCACTAAGCTACCTAAATCTTATTTTGTAGTTACAGTTATGTCTACAATCCAAATATAAGATGTATTGGCATCACAGTTCCTAAGCGGTGATGACAGGCTAAGATTGCTTAAGAGCAGTTGCAACAAACAGCAGGGTAATGACACTTCCCAGAGGATATATTGTTAAGCTAAAAAGAGACCCTTTCTAAGAAGCTCTCATCTGGTAAGCACTTAAAAACCTAGACTTCTCCTCCATTCTAAGCTCCTGGCCCAAGTTCTGGAGAACAGAAGCCAAACATGGCAGAGCTAACTTGTATATATGGCATTAGGACAACACTCCTGTGCCATCACTGAAAAGAAGTCTGATTTCCTATTGTTCAGTAAGCTGCTACAGCAATAGTATGGCCTTCAGAGACAACTACCACTCCAGCCCCAAATAAGAAAGTAGAAACAGAAATGGAATCTAGATACACAAAGGGCAAAATTAAATAAAAAAAATGTAGATGGCACTCAAATTTTTAAACCAACACAGGAAAAAAAGAACAATTTTAAGTTAAATTCAATATTTAGTTCACAATTTCTTTCAATAGACACAGCTATTTACAGTGCAATGGTCCCCTAACAGGAGACATGAAATACCATACAAACTACATTACCTGAAGATTAATCAAAGTTGTAATTCTAACCTGAATTACTAACCTATTCTGCCCACACAGAGTCTCACAGAAGGATATCTGTAGGTTTGTTTTTGGATTGTTTTTTATTAACCTAAATCAAATCTTTAATTGAGGTATTATTTTGATCCCCTGTCCCCAGCAACTGTAGACTGCTCAGTATTACTGATTATTAGTCTAGCTACCATAACACTAACATAAATGGGAAGTATCAGCCTACTACAATGTACTGACTTTAATGGCATTAAATGTAACACCGTTTCTACAAAAGTGAAATACAGTTTTAGATATATATGCAAAGTTTAAAATCACCAAATATAAACATCAGAATATTCCTATGTTGTAGCATCTGAAGGTTGTTTTGGCTTTGTTTGTTTTAATTGTGTCATGTGCTGGGTTTGACTTATTAAATAGGTACAAAGGATCTAACATTCTCTAAACATGTTTTATAAACATGTATTACCATATATAAAAATGGAGTTCCTAGTAAACAAATGATAGCTAATTTTTTAATACTAATGCTTGTCAATGTTTCAAATACCACATTAAACTCTTCTGAAAACTTTACACGATACCAACTTTCCATTAGAATGTAAACTTTAACATTTAAGATGAAATAAGTACTAGGTGCTACTTGACCTAGGCTAAATATTCCTACTAAATTGCAGATGCTGAAATTATTAAAAACAGAAATGCAAATAATCAGTTTTGCCTTTGCCGATTTGCTTTTATTATACTCATACAATCTTTATTCGGGATTTATCATCACATCAGGAACTGGCCATATTAAGACTGGTTATTTGACTGACGGGGTTATCATTGGAGTCCTAGCTGAGCATTGTTTTCTGCCCCTTTGCTTGTCAGGCTCTGAGCTACACAGCGAGACCTGGGCTGCACTTAATTTAAGCCACGTTAGAAGCAGCGCGGCTCCGGGGTCAGCCCGCAGAGCAGGGTGAGGCGGCGAGCCCGGCGGAGCCCCAGAGCCCGGCTAGAGACGCAGCCGCCGCGCGGCTCTGCCCTGCCCCGTCCCCAGCACGGACCCGGCTACAAAGCAGCAGCAGCAGCAGCTGTCAGACACACACACGAACTCCGCGAGGACGAGGCGCTTGTGCGGCGGCTCCATCGGCCGGACCGGGCGGCCTCCCCGCAGACACAGCGACCGAACGTGGCAGCGAAACACCCCCCCCCCCCGCCGCCTTCCGGCGGCCCCGGGCTCGCCGCCCCCGCCCCCGCGAGTCCCGCCCCCTGGGGCTCCCCGCGCGGGGCTGCGGGCCCGGTAACCGAGCGGGGAAGGGGGCGCTAGGCCCGGCAGCGCCCCGGGGCCGCCCAACTCCCCCGCAGCGGCCGCCACAAGTGTGCGGCGGGCGCCGGCCCCTCCCGGCGGGCCCCGCTCTCACCTCGGGCCGGGCAGCGCTGGCTCGTTGCGGGGCGGGGGCCCGGCGCTCTCCGGCCGCGGGGCGGGAGCGGAGCAGTAATGGCAGCAGCAGCGGAGCGGGGGGGGGGGGGGGGTCTCCCAGGCGGGCTCCGCTCTTTGTCTCGGCGGCGGCGGCTGGCTCCCCCGCGCGCTCTGCCCCCTCCCCGGCGGATGCGGGCGGCTGCGTCCTCGTGAGGGGCCGAGTTCCCCCTTCCTCTTCCTCACCCCTCCCCCGGGCCGGCTGGACGTGCCCAAGGCCCCGGCGCTCCTGCCTCTCCTCAGCCCGGCGGCGGCGGTGGCGGCAGCAACGGCCCCTCCCCCCGCTACACACACCCCTCCCCTTCCCTTCCCTTCCCTTCCTGCCAGCCGCGGCCGGGAGGGGCGGGACCCTGGACTCCCCCTCGCTCCGGCCGGGAGCGGAGCTGGGCTGGCGCGGGGCGGCTCCTTCCCTCCCCCCGCCCGCAAAGTTTGGGGGGGGGGTCCGGGCCCCGCTCCTAAGGGCGGAGCCGCTAAAGCTTTCGGACGGCCAGGATCGAGCCCCCGGCTGGGCCCGGACCCGGACCCGGACTCGCCGGCGCACACCTGAGCGCTGTGAGCCGGGGCGGGCCAAGGCCCAGGAGGAGCTGGGTCGCCCGGGCTGTGCTGCCCCAGGCGTAGGGGGCCGAGCCTCGCCGAGCCCAGGCTGCGTGTGCCCGCGTGAGGGGAGCCAAAGCAGGTCGCTCTGCCTGTAAACTGAGCAAAACTGACCTGGAGCGACTGAGAGAGACGGTGTGAGAGAGAAAAGATGGAGCCGCACAAAGCCGTTCCCCCACCCACCCTCTTTTTGACTCTAGCAGCGCTACGGAGTTGGCAGCGTGATAGGTGCCTAAGGCGTCCTTCGCGAGGGACGCTCTGCCTAACACATCCTTTGTCAGGGATTCACTCGAGAGGATTTCAGTCATTTCTCCTGCTGAACTGCACATGTTTCCCTCTCCTTCCCGACAAGTTGAATTGGGGTTAGCAGGCAGGGCTGGGGACAAAGCGCTTGGCCTGCCCACTAAAAATAGAAAGCATTCAATGTTATTCCCCGAAGTGCCACCCTAGGGAAGGGAACTTTCAGGAATAGCATCACAGCGTCTAATCGAGCGGATTGGCCAAGTCTGTGAGGTCACTTGCAGAAGCTCTGCCTCCTGGAGGCAGGACTGGAGCGGAGGGAATACACTAGCTCCCTAGTTAAAAGGTAATGGGAGTGCTGCCTCTGTGCAAGAAATTAAATGCAAAATATGGTTACTGCAATAGCACAGTTATGACTTTAAGAGCACAAAAATAGGAAATGCCTGAGTTAAATCCTCATAACTTTAATGTGTCCATATTATTACACATCTAGTATTTTGAATTATGTTGGGATGCTACAGTAAAATAATAAAGTTTAAAACGTGTAGTATGAGAAAATTAGCATTGCTGCTTCCCATGAGAACCATAAATTTTGCATTTCCTGGCTTTTTTGCCATTGTAAACATTCAACTTCTATATTTTGTTAACATATTTTTGTATTTAAATTTTCCTAGGTTCTCCTATGCTCTTCCCCTCTCCAAAACAAAAAACTGTGTGCAAGACAGGAAAACTTCTGAAATCACTGAGACATTTTCCACAAAAGACATACTACTGCATAAGTATGCAACACACCGGTCCTGTTATGACTGCATCTCTATCTGAGTAAAGTGTGCCAGGTAGAAATGCTCATGCCAGATACACCTTAAATGAGTCAAGCAACCCCTTTGTCAATGCATGCACTGACTGTAGGTTCAGTGACTGTTCTCACTCAGCCCTATTAAAGTAAGTGGGGCTCCACCCAGATAGAGGCATTGGCAGGATTTAGCTCCTAATTGTTTGACACTAACAATTATATATATTGTAATAAAACAAATGTCTTTGCCCACATCATTAACACTACCATATCAATTTCATTTTGCTTTAGAGTCATTTTCACTTTAATGTTCTTAATAAAGCAATGTTGGGGTTTCAAATATGTTTGTCTGGAGAACGTTTTTAAACAAACAATGTTATAGACACTTTTAAATGGAAAAAAAAGTCTGTTGGTCTTATTTTATAAATGTTTAAAATAATTGAAAATGTAGGCCAAATCTTAAGTGCATGCTGCAACATATCATGAAAATGTTTATTGCCCATGCTCAGATCAGCATTTTTTAATGTTAATAACTATGGGCAAATCCTCCTTCAATAGAAGTCAATGGGTGTTTGGTACTAACACCAGAGGAGTCAGAATGAACTCATTGTTACATATGAGAGGCAGCATGGTCTAATACAGTGGTCTTCACCTTTTGGGGTCTGCAGTTCTCAAAATACCAGCAAATCATCAGTGCCCCACCCTATGCAGGAATAACCAGGGGCTATTTTGTAGGGGTAGGTGATAACAGGGTAGGAGCTGCTGGTTGGAGTCCTGTAGGGGAGGCTGGCTCTACTGGAAGGAGGGTGGGGGTTGATAATGCCTGGGTGCTGTGGGTTGAGGCTGCTAATACTGCTAGGTAGGGGGTTTATGGGATAGGTAAGAGGGACTGGTGCTGTTGTGTTCTTCCCTCATTCTCTCCTCATATCCCCCTCATTTTCAATGAACATCACTCATTTTTGTCCCAAAGTTATTTACATTGCACAAAACTTTGGTGTCCCCTCACTTTTACTGCTGAAAATTATTTGAATCAAAATTAAAGAATTCTGAAACTGAAGTTATAGCAAGGTTATTTACACTAAAGAAGGGAATCCCACAGCATTTGGACCTTGGGAAGTTGAAAGGTACAAATGTGCCTTCTCCCCATTAAATAGCACTCAGGTTCCAGGGCAGCACTGCTCTGGCTGCACACACTGTTAATTCAGCTCCTTTTCTTTGCCTTAGAGCTGTGCATTGTGGGGTGGGAGGGAGATGGAATAATTCCAGTGTTAGTTTTAGAAGTGGACCAGCAAGCGATGGGAAGGAAGTAAAGGAACTGCACCTTTCTCTATCCTCCTCAAACTATGCCTGAGTCCTACTACCCAAAAATTTTTTGGCCTTATCTGGTGGGGTATGCACCATTTCCTGGTGGTGGAACCCAAGGGGTTGGCAGGACTCATAATATTGCCAACCCCAAGTGTTCAAAAAAAAATGAGAGTGGCTTTAAAATCATGCGATTATATAAAAACAATAGATTTGGTGTTCTTTTTATTTGCCTTCTGCTTTTTGAGCCTTTAGGGTCTACTGAGGTCACATTTTGAAGCTATCTCCACAGCCACAAGGGCTACAAAATTACTTTTTCTTTAAGAGTGAAGGCTGAATTCATCACATATCTACTTGACTCCAGGAGCTGAGGCTTTAAAAAAAAAAAATTATCATGAGACTCATGACAAAATCACAAGAGTTGGCAACACTGCATCTATATACAATGATCATACAGGATTAGAAGCTGGGAACCCCTGAGTTCTAATCTTAGGTATTGATCACTCCTGGGCTATGGGTAGGGCCATACCAAATTCATAGCCCTGAAAAACACATCATGGAATGTGAATTCTAATCCCCCGCATGAAATCTAGTGCCCAGCAGGGGGCTCCAACCTTGCTGCTAGTCCCAGTCAGGGATGGGGAGGGACAAGACTTCCTCTTCCCTTGCAGGGGCTACTCCCGGGGTGGGTCAGACCCACATCCGGGATCTCCTCTGGCTCCAGCTGTCAGCCCCCACAGCTGACAGCTTCAGCTGCTAACCCACCCTCCACCACAGGGAGGGCACGGCTTAACCTTCCCACCCTTTGACACACACCCTCACCCTGACTGCCTTTTGGATTGGGACTCCCCACAGTTAAAGCACTGTGAAATTACAGATAAAAACATCTGAAAATGTGAAATTGACTAATTTTAAAACCCCTGGCCATGAAATTGACCAAAATGGACTGTTAATTTGGTAGGGCCCTAGCTATGAGCAAGTCACAATCTTTTTGTGTCTCAATGTTCTCATCTGAAAAATAGGGATGATACAACCTTATTCATTAGGGCACTGTGGTGATTAGTTAGTTAATATTTATGCAGTAAGAAGTAGAGAACTGTGTAAGTGATAGATGCTACTATTAATTTTAAAATGAAAGTTTGTAAACTTAGCAAAACCTGCATTCTTCAGTAATGACTACTTACACATAAGCTGGAAGTTTAAAATAAAAGTTCTGTCATTTTCTGCATACAACCTGTATTAAGGTAGGGGGATGCAGTCATAACAAATAGCACGCGGGTATGTTGCATACATATTCAGTGGCACATTTTTGTAAACAAATGTATCAGGATAAATTTTTTGTTAAGCTTTGATAAGTCAGAAATGGCTAAAGGGATTTTCCACAAATGAAAAATAAAATAAAATAAAATAAAATAAAATGAAAAAAAACCACCATATTTGGGCAGAAGCAAAACATGGAAAATTTCACCCTAGAAGATTTGTTTCGAAAAGGTATGATTTGGGACCTGATCCTGGAACTGTTTCTGTGGGGGCAGACCCCTCTGCCTGTTTGGTAAGTCATTGGGGCTCTATGCAGTGGAAGGATCTGGCCTTGTGGAGTAACTTGCAGGACTGGGTGCTTAGCAAGTAAAAACCAAGTTATAATAAAGTCATTTTGCAACTATGCAGTAATACTCCTATGAATGCTACAAACTTAATAACTACACTATTTTA
This sequence comes from Mauremys reevesii, assembly GCF_016161935.1. NCBI lineage: Eukaryota > Metazoa > Chordata > Testudines > Geoemydidae > Mauremys > Mauremys reevesii. Next base: position 117,903,288 of record NC_052623.1, read on the forward strand.
ACTAAATTTACATTTTGCTATGAGGAAAGAGGGCTTGTGCACTTACCAATACTGGCTCAGTCACTCTCTCACCAGTTCATTTTTCCTGGCTCTTGAAACAATAATACATAATCCTGTCACAGGCAGCTCCAAACTAAACTCATGGGATAATGAAAAACCTCCACGGATTCTTCCCTAATCATTTGTGGGCAAGGCCCATATATATGCTGTGTTCTGTGAGGAACATAGAGATCAATAAAGAACAATCAGTAACATTACATATTCTGCCTACCTACATTTCCTTCTGCAGTTTCAATTGGATTCTATGTTCTTCACTTCTTGTACTAAACTCTTGTGTACTGTTGCTGTGTGCTAGACAATTATAGTGTTCCATCTATGAGGTGGCTGCACTTCTGTGTTGGGAGTTGTGATTCTTGAATCTTTATAGTTAACCCAGTGATACTCAGACTGAGCCTCAAGAGATGCAAGTGACTTTTTAATGTGTTTCCTGTAGCTCATTGCAGCACATGACATTAAAATGGTGTCATTTAATTATTAACCAATATAAGTTGTTAACCAATCAGGATGCTTTTACTATGTTATTAACTAATTGTAGTTGATAAAATAATAATACTTGGTCAGTCATTTTGCTGTGAGAATTATATATAAAAATAGTAAATGAAACAATGAATGCACACTACTGTGGCTCTTTTTGGTAATGTTGGTTGTTAATTTGGCTCCTGAACCACTGAACTATGAGTATCACTTAGTTAACCAGAAGGATCCTAATGTGCTTGGCAGAAAGGCGCTATAAGTGTAAGATCATACTATATTATTATACCAGTCTGAGTCATGTCATTTAGCAATGGTATCTTGAATTCCAAAACAATGGGAAAGATTAGTTATGAGCTTTGAACAAGGTTCAAAAGGCATACTTCGCGGGGCTGTCACCTTCAGATAAACGAATGAGTCAAGGGTCTTGACATTTCTGAAGCCCAAAAGACAAGAATGTTTTGCTTACAGAAACACATTGAATTTTAGCACCTGTCTGAAAAAGATAGTGATATAAATTATCATAATAAAATATCATCTGCTGATAAATTTAACTCACAGAATTATAGCATCTTTGGGTTGTTTGGTAAACTGAATACAAAAATTTGGAAATATTTCCAGCTCTATGGACACTCTCCTCCCCAGTGGTTTTTGTAAATGTCATTGAAGATACAATAGTCATGCAGCAAGTGAAAAAAGCAGCTCTGTGACTGTCAGGCTGAATTAGAATCATTGTACAAGTATACTTAAGTGACTCAGCAGTAACTAATTGAGTATTACAGATATGTTCTACCCATGTAGTGCCTACTTAATTCCCTGTAGTGTTAGTGGGAGTTAAGCATATGTATTAAGCAGGAATTATGTACCATTGCAATTAATATTTGGTAACATATTTCATCTAAGGTCCAGATTTTTTTTTGGAGAAAAAAGAATAGGCTTTCAAAGTTTTAGTTAATTTCATTGACAATTATGATGTTTCTGAAAAGGAGTTTCTTTTTTAGATTAGACAAATTAAAATTTACTCCTCTGAATTTTGTTCCAAGTGTCTGGTGTTTCTTTGTGTCCCTCTCTCTGGTTAATGAAATTATACCGTAACAATTTAAAGATAGATCAGTATATAACATTGGCTTGTATAAGGGGCAGTTCTGAAGGACAGGAATAGTGAATTGTTTAAGAGGTTGCCATTATTTGAAACCTATATGTGATTTATTTTTTTGTCAGTGATGCCAATAGACTAAAACCCAGACAGAATATTTTTGTTGTCCATCTGTGAATTGGACCAGGATGCTTTTCAAAACTGAAAAGAACAGGGCCACCCAGAGGATTCAGGGGGCCTGGGGCAAAGCAATTTCAGGGGCCCCTTCCATAAAAAAGTTGCAAAACTATAGAATATAATATTCTCGTGGGGGCCCTTGCAGGGCCCGGGGCCTGGGGCAAATTGTCCCATTTGCCCCCACCTCTGGGCGGCCCTGGAAAAGAAAGTTTGGGGTCTGGTAAAATGACTTCTTCCTGAAGTCCACACCAAAACCTCCTGTTGGCCTATGGGGAGCATGCACTAGGTCATTTTCCAGATGGAATGGTGTAAGTGACTCAACAAAGGTAAAACAGGCAATTAGTGGCAGAGCTTGGAAAAGATCCAGATCTCTGAGGTGGTTGCCATGTCTTATCTATTATCAAATATAAATAAATTAATATGTCTTAGATCTTAAAATAGAATCTCTACATGGCAGGGACCATATCTATGCTGTTTTCTGTGGAAAAAAACCTAGCACAGAACAATGAAGAGCAATAAGTAACATTAGCTATGAAATAGAAAACAGTTAAAAGAAAGAAACCTCTATAAAGAAAGACAAGGAGGGAGAAAAAAGAAGTGAAAGGAAAAAAGATAAAAATATGAAGACAATTAAAAATAACTGTACTGTGCAACTCACAAATTTGAAAATGGGTTTACTGTTTTCATGTAGGCCAGGAAGATGTCCATATGTTGTGCAACCTCAGCCTGTTTGGAAGTAGCCATGTCCAGTAGTTCATTCTTTTAACAAAGTTGAAGATAGAGCTTTCTAACGCCTAGTGGGTTTTCTCTTTTATTCTTACTGTACAGTTATAACCAGACACTATTTATATATTTATACTCTTTTCTCTTTTGTATATATTATTTCATAATGATTGCACCATTTTTATATACAGTATGTGCAAAGATTTTTTTTTTTTTTGCATTTTTACTTTTTTTATTCACAATAATGTGTGTTCACTATGGTGAGTATTCGTTTTATGCTTAAGCAGGGTTTCTCATACTTTCTGAGCTGTTGACTGCCTTCTACACTAAATTCTAATTCTAACAGTGAGCAGGCGAAATTTTTAACAATAGCCATTTCAGAAATAACAGCTAATTATAATGTTTCAGAAAGTAAACTTCAATTTTCAAGATGAAACATTTTAAATATAATTAAACATGGTGGTTTAGCCTGCCTTGCTAATGAAACACGGACCATTGAATTTGGAGATATTTTCAGCAGACAGGCAATTGAAATACTTCATTGTTATTGCCCCCATCAAAAGAGAAACTTGATTTGTAGAGATATCAGGATGAAATGGGTTGAGAACTTTCAAACTTCTGCAACTACAGCTGACTACCTCTCCTTCAGAGGAAGCCAAAGAAAATAAGTTTACATTTATTGATTTTTTTTTAAACTAAATTTTACATTTTTACTTATCCCACACCCCTTCCATGACCCGTTGTGGGTCATAATAACCCACAGTTTGGAAAACCTACCTTAAAGATTTATTTCTTAATAGAATTAAATATACCTTAATTTTGTCTTTTGCATTAAGACAATATATTCATTTCAATCCCTCCTTAAAACACTTTCCCTCCACAAATCATATGAATATTAATTCACCAAAACTAAATGTGCTTTTCAAAACTGTACTTTAAAATATCTATGATATCTATTTAAATATCTAAGATATGTATGCCACTTTGAACCATTATTTGGTGTATTGTATAGCTGAACTGTATAGTCTGTTTAATTTAGCTTGGAAAAGATCCAGATCTCTGAGGTGGTTGCCATGTCTTATCTATTATCAAATATAAATAAATTAATATGTCTTAGATCTTAAAATAGAATCTCTACATGGCAGGGACCATATCTATGCTGTTTTCTGTGGAAAAAAACCTAGCACAGAACAATGAAGAGCAATAAGTAACATTAGCTATGAAATAGAAAACAGTTAAAAGAAAGAAACCTCTATAAAGAAAGACAAGGAGGGAGAAAAAAGAAGTGAAAGGAAAAAAGATAAAAATATGAAGACAATTAAAAATAACTGTACTGTGCAACTCACAAATTTGAAAATGGGTTTACTGTTTTCATGTAGGCCAGGAAGATGTCCATATGTTGTGCAACCTCAGCCTGTTTGGAAGTAGCCATGTCCAGTAGTTCATTCTTTTAACAAAGTTGAAGATAGAGCTTTCTAATGCCTAGTGGGTTTTCTCTTTTATTCTTACTGTACAGTTATAACCAGACACTATTTATATATTTATACTCTTTTCTCTTTTGTATATATTATTTCATAATGATTGCACCATTTTTATATACAGTATGTGCAAAGATTTATTTTTTTGCATTTTACTTTTTTTATTCACAATAATGTGTGTTCACTATGGTGAGTATTCGTTTTATGCTTAAGCAGGGTTTCTCATACTTTCTGAGCTGTTGACTGCCTTCTACACTAAATTCTAATTCTAACAGTGAGCAGGCGAAATTTTTAACAATAGCCATTTCAGAAATAACAGCTAATTATAATGTTTCAGAAAGTAAACTTCAATTTTCAAGATGAAACATTTTAAATATAATTAAACATGGTGGTTTAGCCTGCCTTGCTAATGAAACACGGACCATTGAATTTGGAGATATTTTCAGCAGACAGGCAATTGAAATACTTCATTGTTATTGCCCCCATCAAAAGAGAAACTTGATTTGTAGAGATATCAGGATGAAATGGGTTGAGAACTTTCAAACTTCTGCAACTACAGCTGACTACCTCTCCTTCAGAGGCAGCCAAAGAAAATAAGTTTACATTTATTGATTTTTTTTAAACTAAATTTTACATTTTTACTTATCCCACACCCCTTCCATGACCCTTTGGGGGTCATAATAACCCACAGTTTGGAAAACCTACCTTAAAGATTTATTTCTTAATAGAATTAAATATACCTTAATTTTGTCTTTTGCATTAAGACAATATATTCATTTCAATCCCTCCTTAAAACACTTTCCCTCCACAAATCATATGAATATTAATTCACCAAAACTAAATGTGCTTTTCAAAACTGTACTTTAAAATATCTATGATATCTATTTAAATATCTAAGATATGTATGCCACTTTGAACCATTATTTGGTGTATTGTATAGCTGAACTGTATAGTCTGTTTAATTTAGATTATAAATTCCTTGGTGCAGGTATTATATTCCTCTGTACAGCACCTAACACACTACAGCACTCAAAAATAATAATATGAAGGATTGGGTGTGGTGGGAAGGGTCAAAATTGAGTTTATAATAGGCAGTTTAGCTTCAACCTTAACTACAGCAGAAATTATCCATCTCTCTGTAATTACACCTGCAGTACATTTTGTACTGATAAAACAAAAGCCCTTACAAACTGATTCCATTGAAATTGTAAGGGTGTGCAGGATCAGTCCCTAAGAAGGAATGCTGTCCCAGGTCATTATTGGTCTAAAGGGTAACTACTCATTACTCTTTTCCATTTCCTGGAACCTTAAGCATTGTCTCAGGCGAGGGATCTGCACACTGACTGATACTTAGAAGGCAGGCAGATGGGCTAATCAAATTCCAGTGTGAGGGCAGAGAATACATTCAGGTAGGAAAAGGGTCTTTTTGCTGCTTCCTGGTTCATGTCTGAGCTCAGGATCTTTTCCAGGCTAGGTAGGCAAAATTGGAATTTACTCAGGACTCCAAGCTAACATCCCTACTAGTAGAAAAACAGTTATATGAGATCTTTACCCATGACAACAGAATACAACAGGTCTCTTAAAGTAATTTAAAGAGGTCAGTAACATTTTGTTTGACCACATAGAGTTAGTGCCCTCAACTGAGTTACAGATCACATATGCTCAGGAAAATAAGGGGCCAGCTACATTTCACTCATGAATAAAGCTGTATCACTTCTTAAGCCATGATACAGGCTTCATGGGGGACTTAATGGGGAGCTGACAGAGCAGCTGCACAAGGGTGCCTATCCAGCCCCTGAATGCCACGGAAAGGATTTCTGCTCTGGCCTGTGACAGGTTGGTGTAGAAAGCCATAATAAAAGTGGGGCTGGAGAGGAACCACAGATCCACATTGATATGAATCCAGTAGCCAGAGGATCCTATGCTAATAGCATGGAGGTGCCACTATTCCAGTCTATATGTTTGCTTGATGTGGCAACAGAGGGCTACACAGCAGCCCTGCACAATGAGCTTGGGTTGGATTTCATCTCCCCACCTGTTTTGCATGAACTATATTTTAAAAAGGCACCACTAATCAACTTTATGCATTGGCAGTGGATTTCAGCCTGAATAACACTAGTCAATATTAATAGGAAATACACAGATTTAGAGGGGAACATATACTCCTTTATTAGCCTTTACAACTCCCATACAAAAAGTGATGACTAATCATAGAAATGGCCTCTGCCCATATTTCCTGTAAGGTTCTGCATTGCCAGGTCACAGTTTTATCAAGAATCTCATGATATTTGGTATGTATTGTAAAGCATCAGCTCCAGAGCATCTAAGTTCTTCTTTGGGTAAATTTAGTATGCCTGGTGAATGGGCCTAGTGGCCCTCATGGATTGCATGATCAACTAATTATTCCAGTGCACTAACTGCATCTCATTTACTTTATATTAATATTGGTTATTCTTGATAGTTCTCTCTGAGATCATTCCATCAGGGGAAAGAGGGGGATTTGCCCTTCTCCTCAGCAGGTTTGACTACCATAAGCCATAGATTCCTTGAGAAAAATGTGGATCACAGGGAATTTGCTGGGGGGGTCCAGGCTGTCAGTGTAGAGGTCCTATGTCTCTGCAGTTCTCCATCAGTCTCCTATCAGGACAGAACCAAGACTCTGATCCACAAAAATACAGAGGCACCTAAACCCCCAGATTTATGTGCCACTGCAATCCACAAAACTCCTACTCAAAGGGAGTGGTGACCACCTTGTAACTTTCTTCCCACTAGTCAGGGCACTTACCTGCATGGGGAATGCAGGTTTGATTCCCCGCCCTACCTGAGGGGGAGCAAAGATCTGAAAAGGGTTTTCCCACCTCTGCGGAGAGTGAGTTATGGTGGGCTATTCTGATATGGTGCTCTCTCAAACTCTTTTGTGGAAGCTGTTCCACTTTGTATAAATCTGTAAAGAGTCATTGGGCCAGAGAGAGAGAGAAAAAGTGAGAATGACTCTAGAGCCAGGTGGTTTGAGCACCCACCGGGGAGGTAGCATACCAAAGGCCCCTTCTCCTCAGGGGCGGCTCTAGGAATTTCGCCGCCCCAAGCAGGGCGGCACGCCACGGGGGGTGCTCTGGCAGTCGCCAGTCTGGCGGCTCCGGTGGACCTACTGCAGACGTGCCTGCGGAGGGTCCGCTGGTCCCACGGCTCTGGTGGAGCATCCGCAGGCACGCCTGCGGGAGGTCCACCGGAGCCACCTGCCGCCCTCCCGGCGACAGGCAGAGCGTCCCCCGCGGCATGCCGCCCCAAGCACGCGCTTGGCGCGCTGGGGTCTGGAGCCGGCCCTGCTTCTCCTATCATTCTTTCATTATTGATACACAGTGGAACAGCTTCACCAGGAGAGACAGAGGAAACCCCACATCACTGAGTGGTCAAAGACCCCTATTCAAATCTTCTCTCCCACTCAGGGATTGGGGGGAATTGAAGCTGACTCTCACTCCTCAGGTGAGTGCTCTAACCTTTGGGCTAAAAGTTATAAGATCACCATTTTGTATGGAGTGAGGTAAGCCTCTAACTCTTTCTTACTAGAAATGACGTAGGTGTCTAAATCGTCTGACTCCAGGAGAGGGGTTCCCGTTCATGGATCGCTAGCAGAGATAGCTGTCTATCTCTGTGAGGGGGGTGGGGCTTAGGACACATGTATTCTAATGCACCTATCTCTCCCCATGCATTGTAGGGGGAGCCTAGGTGCCAAGCTCAGGCTTTGTAGGTCTCAGTGTTCCTGTGATTTCCTAGGTGCCTAAGTCGCAAAGGCTAAGTCCCTTTCTGGATCTGGGCCCAAGCTGAAAGGGCTTCCGTAGACAGCTGCTGACACTGGAACTCTTTCTAAAGCAGAGGGGAGGGAAGAGGTTCCACTCCATGAAGGGGCATTCTTGGTGGGAAGGACAGGGGGAAGAATGATGGTGGGAGTGGTTGCATTCTCCCTATTCTTTCCCCAATCCTGCAGTCCAGGGGCACCTCATCCACAAGAATACTCCTGGAAGAAGTATCCATAGGGGAAGTGACCAGCATGATGCCGTACATTTAGATTTACATGACAACCAGAGGTGTGATCTGGTCTTATTTCACTGATTTGCTCCATGTACTGCCAAGCACTAATCCACTAATCTTGGGTAACTAACCTGGGATACTTAGGCCTAATTTTCAAAAGAACTGGACATTCACAGCACTCACTGGAATTGTAGGTGGTCAGTGTTAACAACTCTCTCCATTTTATTGTGTCTTGCAATACTGTGTGGGGTTTTTTTAAATCCCCAACAGCTAGAATTGGGCTATTACCCAACGAAGTCAACTTTCATTAAAGAAATCAAGTTTCTAGCCCTCAAAGCTGTGGAGAAAAGTTTTAAAATGTGAACCTTAAACCTTCCAGTACTAGAAAGCAAATAAAAATAACCCAACATTTGTTGTTATTTAAATCTGATGGTATTTGGGAATGTCATTTAAGATTTTTTAATGCCTTAGGTTGAAAATCCCAAATGTCTCAATTTGGGGATCCAAAATTTGAGTTACCCAGAATCAGTGGGCACTTCTGAAAATGTGAGCCTTAATCTTTGTGCCTCAGTTTATCAACTTGGAAAACAGACATTATAATAATACCTACCTCATAAGAATATTGTGAGACTTAATTAATGTTTGTAAAGCACTTTAAAGTCCTTAGATGGAAAGCACTATAGAAGTGCAAAATATTATTCCCATAAATTGTAGCTAATTATTCCGGGGTGTTCCAGGTGCTGCTAGCCAGCATAAATTTGCTTCTCAGCTGTATTAAAAGTTTACTTTTTTAACCAGTGTTGCACTAAATTACTCTGGGAGTGAATCTTTACAACAGTTATCACGTGATCACGAATAACAACAGAGCAGGGTCTGTTTATTCTCCAGGCCTCAAAACTCACACAATAATTTCAGAGGCTATTGGTGAATAGAATACACACCACATGGTGCCAGAAAGGACTCCGGTGGGAACCTTTTCAGAACATAACAACTGTCTGATTACCTTCCATCCCATAGTTTCACACTCTGCCTCTAACCTGTTGGACAGAAATCAAGGCAATGTATCTCACTAGCCCACCAAAGTTGAGCCTACTAAGAGCATGAAGTGAAAAGCCTTAAACTGAGTTTGCAGTGGGAGAGCCCTTTAACCTTTTTTTTTTTTTCATTCGCTAATGCCAGGAAGTTAAGAAACTGTGAGACAGCCCTGTCTGAATGGAGATGCTTATGAAAAACAAAATCAGTTCTGGTTTTAAGGATAAAATTTACACACAGGTGTATTGGCCAGGTTAACTGAATAGTAGGTATTTTCCCCCCAGTTCAGCGAATAGAAGTATAATTATAGAAGAGCACTTTATCAAAATTGTTACCTTTGCAGTTGTAAACAAGAAAGCCGTGCCAATTTTCCACTCAATGGAAAATTTCTGTGGGCTTTGATAGCAGTATACCAGAAACGGCACATAATGGAAATGCTATTATGGTTAGTGCCAGCACAAGAGGAGGGGAAAAGGTAGTAGAATTAACTCTTGTCAGGACCTTTTCTCTTTTAACATTACAACATCTTTATATCGACAACAGGCCCATATGTCTTTTCAATTGTAATTTAAGATTATATCTACAAGCAGGGCTGTCCCTAACTATTTTGGTGCCCTATGCAGGAGGGTTGTGTGGGGCCACACCCCAGGCTTCCACGGGGGGAGCAAGGTGGGCTGGCCCCAGTCTCCGGGGGGGCTGTGTGGGGCCTCGCCCCAGGCCTCTGCGGGAGGAGGCTGGCCCCAGACTTCCATGGAGGAGGGGGGGAAGGGGGACTGGCCACTTCCTATAGGAAGTGGAGTGACCCGGCCCCAGCCTCCTCCACTCCCCTGGCTCCCAGGCTTTGGGGGAGGTGGGAACTGCTCCCCAGCACTTGCTGACAGTGCGGCTGAGAGCCAGGGGAACGGAGCAGGCTGGGGCCGGGTCTCTCTGCTTACCGGTGATTGCAAGCCCGACCACTTCTGGAGTCCTCAGGGAAGTGGGGACGGGGCGGAGGCAGGGCTGGGGCGGGGAAGAGGTGGGGCGGAGCAGGGCTGGGGACTCTGGGGAAGAGCCAGAGCAGGGGCTGGAGCAGCAAATTTGGGGTACCAAATTTCCTGGTGTCCTACGCAGCTGAGTACTTTGCGCATGGGTAAGGATGGCCTTGTCTATAAGAGGCCCATCTGCCTTTTCAGCTGTAATTTCCAAGTTATTTCCCACTTATGTCTTTTAGTGATGCTACTTGAATAATGAAAGAGCAGGCTGAAGGGCACTCAGATATCATGGTGTGGAGTATGGCATAAAATTCTTAACAGAAGAGAACAAAACAGATTAGTGAATATATTCAAAGAAATTATTCACATTTGATAACTGCTGCTATTTGCAGAAATATGTATCTATGGGCCAGACGAGAGCTGCTTTATGTGCCTTCCCAAGGAGCCCTCCATATCATGGGATACTGCGTAATGAGGGGAGGAGCATCCATGGGGTGCTGCTCTCCCTCCTGAGCTTTGCCCTCCAAATGTGCCAGCAAACTCAGCTGAACCAACATGGAGGAGGAAATAATGTGTGCCAGGGATAGGGAGCTAGGAGACCTCTGAGTCATATGCTAGTCCCTGGTCTGCTCCTGGGGCAGTGCAACTCTATGGTTTGTCTAGATTGGAGTCTGGGGTCCTTTTTAAATTCACATTAGTTGATTACCAACTATGTCAATTCACATGCCTGTAAGTTCTAGTCTAGACATTTGCGGTTTACCTGAGGCCAAGTCCTAGGGTAAATCACAAATGTTTGTGCCCTGGGACAACAGTTAACTCAAGTTAAAAGAGTACTTCAAACTCTAGTGTAGACAAATCCTCCCTCAGGGCTTGTGGAAAAGCTACAGTCTAGGCCTGTATGTGAATATTTGGACAACTGCCTGTACTCAGGAAAATATTTGTGAATCCTAAAATGTGGGCCAGAGAAAGAGGGGGGAATGACTCTGTAGTCCAGTGGTTAAGACACCCACCTGGGAGGTTAGAGACCCATACTCCAGTCCTACTGCTCCAATCGCTCTTTATTTATCCGTAGTGGAACCACTGCAAAAGGAGAGATTAAGGGAGCCCCACATCACACTATGTCCCTCCACTCAGTGGTTAGAGCACTCCCCTGAGAGGCGTCATTCAAACTCTTTCTCCCCCTCTGCCAAAGAGGGGGGAATTGAACTTGTGTCTTCCACATCCCAGGTGAGTGCTTTAATCATTGAGCTAAAAGTTAAAAGGTGAGTACCACCTCTTCTTTCTCCTCAATTCTGAATGGGACTCAATACAGTAGGCATATTCAGAGGCCGCTTACTGGATTGAGCTCTGCACACAAGTCAGGTAGTCAAATACTTATCTTCCCCCAGGTTTGTGGATCACTCTGCCGCTTAGGTAGGAGATAGGCACCTAGACACAGAAGAAGCAAAAACCTGCACACTGAAGGAACTTGTACTCTGGAAACTGATACTGAGTCAGTTTAGGCACCTATAGAGTTTGTCAGGAGTTTTGTGAATCATAGTGGAGCCAAATCTGGGACTTAGGTGCCTAAGTCTGGGATTTAGATACTTAAGTATCTTTTGTGTATCCCACATTAAGTACTTAAAATCAGGGGTGGCCAACTGGCGGCTCCGGAGCTGCATGCGGCTCTTCAGAAGTTAATATGTGTCTCCTTGCATAGGCGTTGACTCCTGGGCTGGAGCCACAGGAGCCAACTTTCCAATGTGCCAGGGGGGTGCTCAACTTGCAGCTCTGCCTCAGGCCCCATTCCCACTCCACCACTTCCCCCAAAGAGTGGGGGGGGGCCTGGGGCAGAGCAGGGAGCTGAGCAGCCCCCCGGTGCCTGTGTCTCCTTGAATCTTTGCACAAGTACACAGTGACTAGCTTCCATAGCTGTTATGTCATGTTACGCCTGTGGTAAGGCCATGTGTCTTCTTTGCCAGACGTGTATCTCTCAGTTCAAATCTTCAAACTTGCAGCGTCATTTCGCTTCGAGTCATGCACGTATGGATCAAGAATTCCCACAAGGTTCTGAAGTCTGCACTTTAAAACTGAAAACTTTGAAAAAACAAATGGATGTAGAAGCCCAATTCTTCACCGGATTTGCCAACCGATCGCAAACTGTAACGTTAGTCTCCTATTATGTGGCCTGGCACATAGCCCGTGCGAAAAAGCCCTACTCTGAAGGCGAGTTTGTAAAACCATACCTCACTGATGTGATTTCAATCCTGTCACCTGAGAATCTACAGAAGAAAATTTCTGGTCTGCAGCTTTCACCCCACACAATCGAACGCAGAATCTCCAACTTAAACAATGACATCGAATCATAACTGCACTCACAACTTTAGCAGTGGGAGTATTTGAGCATCGCTTTGGATGAGTCATGTGATGCATAGGATAAACCTCAATTATCGGTATTTTTGGCTGCACTGTGTCTTATGACTGTGTTGTAGGGGAAGAACTCCTCAATATTGTGTCACTAAGGGACAGAACTGGTGGATGAGATCTAAAGGAGGCGTTGATGTTGGTAGTTGCGAAAAGCCACTTGCCTTTACAGAAAAGCCACTGCCATTGCAACGGATGGGGCTTTGTCCACGTAGGGATCTGCGAATGGATTAGTAGGGCTTTGTAAGTCTGATGAAAGCTTTCCCAAATTTTGGACATTCACTGTATTATTCATTGGGAGCAACTGGTATCTAAGAATCTCAAATTTGATCACGTCATGAAGCTTGTCTTGCACATTGTGAATTTCATTTGCTCAAATGCACTCAATCACAGGCAATTTCAAAATCTAACTAAAGAACTGGATGAAGACAACTCCATTGTCGATTTGCCATTTCACTGCGCAGTTCGATGGTTCTCGAGAGGTAAAGTTATTTCCTGTTTTTTCAAGTTCCTGGAACCAGTAAAATAGTTTATGGAGGAGAAGCACAGAATACACCCCAGGCTTACAGATCCTGGGTGGGTTCTAGATTTGGCATTTCTTGCAGACATGCTGCTGCATTTGGATAAACCAAATGTGGACTTACAAGGAAAATTCTGGTTGCTGTCTGATCTAGTGCAAAGCGTATTTGCATTCATGAACAAACTGCAGTTGTTTCTCAGAAAAATGGTTGAGGGAGAGCTGACACACTTTCCCTCAATGTCACAACTTCAAGCCAGATCAAAAGAGAAAGGAGCAGAACCCTGAAGATGGAGCACAACTAGATATGTGAGCGTAATTAAAGATCTTAGGGACAGTTTTGAGGAAAGATTCCAAGATTTGCAGCAGAAAAGACCTCATATCAGATTTCTGATTGACCCTTTTAGTGCTGAAGCCGACTGTCTGAAGCTCACTGCCGTTAGTCACTGACAAAGCAACATCCCAGATGAAAATAATAGAACTTTTGGAAGATGACAGATTGAAATCTGTTCAGAAGACAGAGGGGACCCTTACTTTCGGGAAATCTGTACCAAAGGATAAATACCCCAACATCAGAGGTGCAGCCCTAAAATTAATCTCTATGTTTGCCTCAACCTGTCTCTGTGAGTCTGTTTTCTCAACACTCAAACATGTGAACTCCAAGCACCGATCCATTTTGACAGACAGCCACTTAAGAGAATTGCTGCATGTGAGCACAACTGAACAAAAAACAAATTGCAAGGGAACTGTTGAAAGCAAGGATTGCCAGAAGTCCCACTAAGTAAAAGGATAAGTTTTTTATTATTATCGTTAACTATTCATTATAAATATATAAAATATACATTACCAAATTATATAATTATGTGTGTGCATATATATACACATACACATATATAATCATTGCCTATTACTGTGGCTCTTTGGCAATATACATTGGTAAAGTCTGGCTCCTTCTCAGACTCAGGTTGGCCACCCCGGCTGAAATGGTTATTCACTAAGTTTCAGCCACACTACCAGGGAGCAGAATCAATATCATCTGACTAATCCCACACCACAGACTGCAAATATTGACTAGCTGTAGGGACCATTTGGTGGGCCACCCAGAATAGTATAAAAATGATTCAGATAAACTATTGGGTGAATACTTGAGAATAAGGGATACATTTGTTATGAATGGCTCACAAGTGATTTGTGACTAAAACAAAAAAGGCCTACATTTCTGGACTGTTTGGTTCACTGAATACTACTTGACTAGCTCTGACTTTTATTTACTTCAATCTAAAATTGGCAACTGTGTTTAGAATAAAAATGATATACAATGCCAGCGGTTTGTCAGATTCCTAAATTGGGAGAGAGGATATCTTGTAGGGAGGCAAAGGTCTAAAATCTGCAGCCTTAGGCAATTAGTATTTTGATACTTAAAAATGAGAATACTAGCTGTAGAGGAGGGGGAAATTCCTGGCAGCAAAATTATTAAAAGTTTACAGTCAGAGAACAGTTTATGAGGGTTGAGAGGAATTGAATTTCTCTAGTTCCTCTTCTTCACATAAATCACTAGAACACAGCTGACCATAATAGTGAGAAAGAAAGGAAGCATGCAGTACACCCACAGCTTGCTTCAACTCAATAATTTCATTGACCCAGAGATCTTGAAATCTGTGGCTTGTTCTGACCTGCAGGCCTTTGCTTGTTCAGACAGCTCTTGAATAACTTGGATAGTATCCTATCTTTAAAGATTTAACTTTTTTACATGACAGCTTATGCATTTCTTCCTATTCTTGCTAAGCTGCTCTTCCTAACATTCATTTTTTCAGATAACTGGATGTATTCAAATACCAGTGCTCAGATATAACAAAATGAGTTTAATAAAACTTCCATTCATTTAGCACTTGTGAGAATTCTTCCTTACTGATTAGATTGTTCATTTTGCATGTCCAATAAAGGGAAATGTTCAAGGGAGATTTTCACACTAGGACAAACTTAGAAGAAAAATCATTTATACAAGAAGCAATTTACCGTGCTAGTTTTTTTTTATATTTCACCTTCTATTGTGAATGATTCAGTGCTGCCTCTTAAAGTGTAAATGATCAATAAAAGACAGACTTCCAAGCACTGAATTCAGAGAAACAAAATACATTTGGTATTAAATGGAACCAGGAGCCAGCGGTGGAAATTTGAGGAAAGAAAGTAAGAAGACATCTATGCATATAATTAAATTCTTAGAGAAAATATGTAGCAGTGACTATTTGGCCTGAGTTTCAATTAAGAGTAATACCTAGATTTATCTAGAAAGCAACATATGTATTGGGGGCTAGATTCAAATTTGTTTTATTCATGCAAAAGCAGGATTTGGCTCAGACTTGATGTCCAAATACTCAGATATAATGGTGATGACTAATGAGTGTGGTATGAAAACCTTGACATATTAGTATAGATAAAGATCTCTTAATAACCTAGGCACATGGTAAAAACCGGAGGCCAGCTCCTCAGTTGGAGTAAATTAACATAATTCCACTAGGGTCTAACATGGAGTCCCGTTTTCACAACTCAATGGGGGCACCAAGACACTCTTGGGAAGCTGCTCTGCCTCCAGTCCCTCTACACAGCACTATTTTGGGCTGAAGTATTGTACAGATCTTGTGTTGGCCCTCTGCACCATGGATGAATTTCACTCTGTATGAACAATACTATTACTCCAGTACACAATGAATTAAATGTACACGTCCTAGCATAAAGTGAGAATAAACCGGGAACGCCTGCGACCTACGCGTAAGTTATGGAATGGAATCTGTCCCTCAGGCTCACACATGCAGAATGCTACTTTGCTGTCTGTGCTCTCTATGTACAGGTTCCTACTCCCTTCCCCCATCTCAATCCCTAACATTTCCCTCTGCACCAGATTTTTCAGGGCTCCTACAGAACTCATTTCTGCAGCATATAAAAAGGGGAGACAGGTGCTTCTGCTGAGTTACTCCATGGTACCCCCACCCCTGTGCAGAACTATGGTGCCCATATTAATGAGGATGCAATCTAAAAAACACAAATACAAAGAGCAAAATAAACAATCTATAACAGTGGTTCGCAAGCTGTGGGTCAGGACCCCAAAGTGGGTCGCAACCCTGTTTTAATGGAGTTGCCAGGGCTGGCTTAAACTTGCTGGGGCCTGAGGGCTTCAGCCCTGGGCGGCAGGGCTCAGGTACAGGCCCCCTGCCTGGGGCTGAAACCTTTGGGCTTGGGATTTGGCTCCCCGGCCTGGGGAGGTGGGGCTTTGGCTTCACCCCTGTTCCTCCATGCCCAGGGTCGGGGGGCTTGGGTGTGCTCAGGATCCAGTCCCCCATCCATGGATCCTGTAGTAATTTTTGTTGTCAGAAGGAAGTCGCGGTGCAATGAAGTTTGAGAACGCCTGATCTATAATGACACTGTCATGCAGTGTAACGCTTTGGGTTATTCTACAGCACTCCAGCCAAACCACAACATTTTGAGAGAGAGAGAGAAGACTTAAATGCCCATGTTCTTAGAGCCCGCACAATGGTAGAAGAACAAAATCAAATAAAAGCAGCGCACTCTTGTGCAACAGGCATGATTGTAATGGACAAACACTCCATTCTGGAATCATTTCCCAAACCAACTATTAAATGAAATACATTTTTCTGTTTATGCTTTGGACTCCTGAAGAAAGGGTAGACCTTGTGAGTTGAGATGGTAACTGAGGAAATGAAATAGAAAAGCTACAGAAATTGAATTTCCCCACAAAGTAATTCCTCCATAAGCTACGTAAACTTTCCTTACTTAAACAAATACTCTAAGGCACAAAGGTGTTTACATTTTCAATGAAACTCTCAGAGTAACCTTTGCCTATGTTGTGACAGCCCAAGAACCTTAGCAAATAACTCGCACTTTTACATCCTGCCTACTATCTTGAATTAGACAAGGGTTGGGAGCTACAACATCGTGCCAAACGTTCCCAAAATGTTGGGGTGTTTAAAATGATCCTATGACTGACTGCAAATAAACTTAAATAAGCATACAGAATAAAAGCAGGAGGGAACCTAAGCAGGAAAGATTTTAAGCCATACATTTCTTCCATAGACACCCCTCTCTATTCTCTCTTTCTCACTGGCTGTGCTTAACCACTTCTGTGTGTAATAATAAAGCCACCTATATGCAGAAAAAATAACACTTAGAAAAATGTTAAGTGCTGAGCACCTCGGAATATAAACAAATACAATTAGTTAAATAATACATGCAATAATATAATACTTTGAATGTATATAGTTCCCTTCATTCTCACAATATCCCAAGAGGCAGGAAGGCATTATTTATCCCTGTTTTACAAATAGAGAAACTATGGCACAAAGAGGTTAGGTGACTTGCCCATGGCAAAAAGCAAGTCATTGGGTAAAGCTAGGAACAGAACCCAGACCTCCTGATGCCTAGTACCAAGCGCTAACTAGCAGACAATATTTTCTCTTATATGGTCCATCTCTCTAACTCATTTTCTGTCTCTTTGTTCCTGGCCAGCGTCTCAGTATTTATTTAAATATCATATTCTCTATTTACATTTATTAATTCTTGTTTAAAAGTACTTTGCTCAAGGTACCTTTGACAATATTTTAAGAACAAAAATCAATACAAAACAACAAATCCAGCACCTAACTTCCTCATCTAGCCAAGATTAGCCAACCAAAATTTATCTTAAAAATCTGTAATATCTCCCCTCCCGAAATACCAACCTTCATGTCCATCTCCTCCATAGTGGCATTGTTGTACTCAAAGTACTATACAGGATCTTTTCAGGGGGATTAAGGCAAAATGCCACATTTATTAGTAATACAGGTATCAATTAATACTCTATTAGTAATACAGCTATCAATCAATTAATATATGAGATATATATCACAGCCATGCATTCACACACACACACACACAGACACAAACACACTCCGTCTTGCTGTTGTTACCAACTAGTTGCTCCCCTTAACTGCACTGGCCAGGTGAGTTAGATGGGGGAGGGGTGAAGCCGGGCTTCTGCCGATCCGGATCGATGCTCCGATGGTGACAAGACGAGACCCGGGGTCCTTCTGCAAGGTACCTCACATTTATAGCAGCTTCCCTCTTATGCAAATCTAGGCCAGATTCAAAATCTGGGTCTGTGTCCGTTGGTCTTTGTGCTGCTTTTCTCTGGGTGTTGTCCCAATGCTGCTCAAAAGGAGGGTGTTTTCTAAAGAAGGTGCTTGCTTCTAATCCCTGAGGCCGTCAATATGTCTGCTCTTCTTTATTGGGCCCACTTGACAAGTTGTATTGTCCTTTGCTTTGGCTCCCATTCCCTCTCCAACTGTTGTAGCTGTCTGGAGATGGGTGTCTTTCCAAGCCTCACTCATTCACACCTCATTCAGTCAATAGGGCAATTGATTACAGAGTGGGGGGTGTGGAAGCAGGGAAAGAATTAATAAGGATTTGAAGGGGATCTTAATGCATGTCAGTCAGTTAGCAAGAGTTAGCCCAGCTGTAACCCTAATGATGTGAGACTTCTAGAAGCAAGGATAGTGTGAGGCAGAGGGAAAGAACTGTGTAAAAAGTTATTACGACCTTGTAACTGATAAACCAAATATGCAGACTGGTGTCTTTTAGGAGTGAGAAAAATAAGATAGCAGGATGGCTTATGTATAAACAAAATGCAGTTGTTGCTCATTATCGTCTGTATTATTGCTAGTTGTTGTTTGTAACAAAGGTATAAATGCTTGCTGTAATTGTTTACCAGTTGAGAGACCTGTCCGGGACTGGGGCGACCCTGTGTCCTAGGGCACTCTCTCCCTCCATTGTAATTACTGGAGAAATAATAAAGTATTTGATTTTGCTGCACCCATAAAGATAAAGCGAGAACTGAGTTTTTCTCCGACAATTTGGGGGCTCGTCCGGGATGGCAACGCCCACGGACCCACAGACGGCTACTATGGATCATTCCCCTTCGAACCTCATGGCGCCACATGAGAGGTATGAGACCTTTTGAAATCTCTATTGGGGTATAGGAGGAGGACTGTCCGTGAGGACGTCTGTCTCTGTTGGGCTCACGCCATCTGAACTTATTGACTGTGCAGCAAGATCAGATGCAGAGTGGTATTGGGGAAAGGCCCGAACAAGGTTAGTTTATAGCAGTATTGGGAACTGCTGAGTTGGCCAACAAGGTAAATGCATAGGTAATGCATAGGTAAATGCATTAGAATGCACCGGTGCTGAGGGGTTTTTACCGCCTCAAGAGGGGTTGTCATACCGCCTCATGGTATTGGGTCCGGACCAGGTAAAGATGCATCGTGGTTAAAAAAAAAAAAAGAGAGAGAGAGAAAAAAGAGGCCTTGGTGTGTGTGTGTGTACACCAGTGTGAGTGACTGTTACCGGAAGACGCCCAGAGTACCCTGTGAAGCAAAAGCTCGTGACCAGGACTACTCTAACGCAAGCCCGGTAACTAGTGGATCTTTAGGAGATCCGACCCACGGTGGGCTGACTCGGCCTGGCATAGTCCGGTGAGGAAGCTACCTGGGTCTAGGAGCGTGTGAACTCATCTTCCCTCCCCTTTCCTTTCCATGTGGGCTACTGACAATCTGATCATCTCACTGGATGCAATCAGAGTAAGCGGCGCCGTCTCCCAGAGACTAGCCGACACTCTTTGCTGAAGGGAGGTGTAGGAGAGTCGTGGTCATCCTCGTTAGTCTCTCCCGTGTGAGTACCCTGTAGGGAGAGGTCCTTAGTTTCTGAGCCGCTAGAGCGGACAGGGCACCCTCTCTGTGTGTGTGTAAGTGGAAAATGGGGGAGGGACAGTCTAAACATTCCACCTTACCCCCTAAGGGTACCCCAGCATATTACATGTACGTACATTATGGTCCTAAAACCTGCAGGTATTTAGAGAATTGGAATCTTTACACACGTGAAGATCTTATTCTACTTCTAGCAAAAAGGCACATGTTTCTTTTACTTTAACTATACTATCCTTAGGGGCTATAACATTTGATACAAAGTTTTCTACCAATTTTCTATATAGGGATCTAATACAAAGTTGTATGAAAATAGAGAGGCACAATGCCAAGTAAAATAGAGAGGCACAATGCCAAGTCATATGAAATACAAAATAACATCATGCAAGATGCAATGTCATAAAGATACTTAATATAGAAAGATACTTAATACAAAATAACACAATGCAACGTCAGAGATTTATAGAGATAGTTAATACAGAGATTTCTCTACAGCATAGCTACTAAGAGTATCAGCCATTCGTGAATAAATAGTGTTAGGAAAAAAAAATCTTAGTTTCTTCTTTCCCTAGAACCAGTTTTTTGGGGCTCTGTGTTTTTAATTTTATATTTCTCTTTATTAAAAGCTCACCTCAAATCCGGCAGGTTGTTTCAAATAAATTAATTTTGTTTTTCTCCACTGACACTGTGTTGTTGAGATGGACTTTGGAAAAACAAACAATCAATAGTATGAGCTCCTATGCCACACAGGCTACTATAAAAGCTTTATTGAATCCAACACTTTATGTTTGCAGGATTCAAACTTTAACAACATTCTGGCTACAGCATCTCAAAATCTGATCTTGGCTACTGAAAACTGAGTCATAACCTCTCTCTTAGGCAAGGAAAGGCAATGAATCATGACTTGTTTACAAAAGGGCTTTCCTGCTGTACTTCCTGCACAGTAGGTGTAGAACTCCACATGACCTCCTCTCATTCAAATTTAATTAGAAATTGTCCTTGTCATCATGTGATTAATGTGCCCAATGAAATGACAATCTGAGACACTTAAAATAGTATTTTATAGTATTTAGAGTTTACCGATGTTCTTTAATTAAACAAAGGACATTTCTTAAATGAAAACATACACAAAACAGAAAGATACAAAAAGGCAATAAACTGTAGTGTCATGTCTCTATACTTCTCAACTGTCCTTCATTTGGGGGAATTTGCTCATTTTTAGTCAGAAAGTTCAGTCAATAGAGATTTGGCATCCCTCACTTCTATTGTTGAAAATTTTTTACATCAGAAACAAAGAATTATGAAACTGAGGTTTACTGAAAGAATTATTTAACCTAAAGGAACAAAACACAGCATTTTAAATTTCCCGCATGAATAATTTTTATGTCCCTCATTTTGAGTCTTCACTACACGTTCTGCCCTATATTTGAGCCTTGGTAGGTTGATATGTAAGTATATCTTAATCTTACTGTGCTCTAAAAGTGTCTCTGTAAGGAAAGGGAATTATATATCAAGGGGCAAATTCAGTGGAACATGCACACATGTAACTGAAAGGAGAATTTGGCCTGGTAACTTCAAAATTAATACAAAATTATATGAGGACTATATTATTGATGCTAACTGCATCCATATTTCTGTGGTCTTCATTACCAGGAAATCATCTTCATAGCTTGGAGTAGCGTCAGATAAATTATAAAATTAGAAGTGGTACATACAGCAATATCAAAATGCAGACTAGATGTTAAATTCAGATAAGAAGAAAGGTTTTATAAGAAAGCTTTTGATAGTCCATTTTAAATAAGGTGTTTCCTTTATTTCAAACAATTAAGCCGAGTATGCAAGAAAAATGTGTGTGAACCATCTACACCATTTTCCTAAAAATCTTCCTCTGTAAAACATTCTACATAAAGAGAAGAAAAAAAATGATGGGATATTTATTGGGAAATTGTATAAATAAGAGTAATATTTGAATAATTTCATTATTTGGGGTAGATCTCTGCATCCCTTCTTCCATGTTAGGGAAAAGTTTAATATCCGGAGGAAGCAGCGCTGGCATTGCCTATAGATTCAAACTGTACTAACACAGCTTTAATTTAAATCAGAATGCGATGCCAACAATTTCCTAGTTTCCTCAGTACATTTGGTGTCCATCTGGCCTGGAGTGAAGTTAAAGGGGTTGAAACAGATGTAAAGAGTCAGAAGAGCATTTGTCATTTTTTAGGAAAGTCACTAGATGTTAAGGTGAAGTTACTACATCAAAATGTTATTTTCCGAAAGAATAGAATGAAAAAAGGAGAGATCCTATGAGATTTGGACATGGGCAAGAAACGTGGAAAATACGAAGAGTATTTTTCACTTACTGTGGCACTATTCTAAAATGTAGAATTGCTGGAAAGGAATTAGAAGAACAGATCTGTTTTTAAATAGTTAAATCCTTAGAGAGCCATGGTTCTCCATATTGCAAGTTTTGGAGGCTGTACTTAGGGGGCTGAGTAAATCTCAGAAGTAATTATTGTTGAAGGTATCTGTACTGTCAAAAGAATTAAGACAGAGTCTTCAAATATAGCCTAGAAATGTCCATCATGTTTTGAAAAATCTGTATTTCTGCATAAACTCTCTAAGAATTCCTTTTTCCTAAAGTATAAGGGCAATAATGTGTGAATAGATGGACACTGAATGAAACATATGCTGAGTTGGGTGGAAACAGTGAGTCATTGTCCTGACTAAAGGCAGTTAATTTATTTACTTATAAATTCTTTGTAATCTCATTTTCCCTCACGGTCAATGAGTCACTGTTTGTTTACCAATGGAAGAAGAACAGACACTTTCTCCATAATATTGGCCCAGCTCATCCTACTGAGATTTGTAAATGGAGGGGATCTTCTGAGCATGGATCTCATTCCTCTCGCGCAGAATGGGGGCTCAAACTCAAAAAGCACTACCTACCACCTCTGTGCTCCACAGAGGGTGTTCGGTGGATCCCAGGTCTATGCTGGGGGGCAATGGGTGGACCAGGGGTATCCAGAGGCAGACTGAGGTGGAACATAAATCAGACCCTTCATCCCCACAGGGAATACCTACAAAAGATAACACACAGTCTGGGATTGCAGTATCTTTCTGTGGCAGGTGGGGCTGCTCTATAGCACCCTCTGTAGGGCCAAGTATGGGGGTACTTCAGGGGCTCCCTGCCCCAATCCACTGGATATGGCCGTAAGCTTGACATCAGTCTACGCCAAGTTCAATAACAAACTCAAACTTTGTCAGTCTATGCCTTTAACTACACAAAACACTAAGGCAAACACCTATCTGCAGTGCTTGAGGACAAGGCCTTGGCCTAGCCATCACTGAGCAGCTCCCCTTTTGTCCCACTCTCACCCTGCTGCACTGCCTGAAAAGAAACAGGCAAGCCTTCTTAACTAGTCTGCTGCCTCTTGTTTGGTCAGTATTTCCTCCTGGCCCTTCTAGACCTCTGGAGGACTGTCTTGTTGGTAACCAAGTCTGAGTGGATTTTCCTTGAGCAGTGGGTGTCAGGGTGCCAATGTCTCCAGCAAGGGGCAGAAAAGGCCAGATAGACCCCATCATAAACCTCCTCCCAAAGAATAAGCAGAAGGGGCTGATCTCCCCTCTCTGCAATAACCTCACTGTCCCGGAAACAGAAGTCCACATTTCGGTGCTGTGAATCCGGTTGGTGTAGCACATAAAAGGCATATGTTTGCAGTGCCAAATACCACTAAGTAATGTGAGGATTCATAACCTTCATCACCTGTAATCATTTAAGGGGTGCATGGTCCATTATTAAATCCAAGGGAGCCCCTAAAAGATAATAAGTAATGCCACTACAACCCATTTGAGGACCAGGCATTTTCTCGGTTGTGGAGTATCTAGTCTCACATGGCTGCAGTTTCTGACCTAGATATAGTATTGAATGCTCTACACCCTGAAAGTTTTGTGATAGCACAGCTCCCAAACCAAGTGTGGAAGTGTCAGTTGGGAGTACAAGTCTGTCGCATCTTAGGCGCATTTAACATGCGCGATTTCAGCTTTAAGCGGTCGGCAAAACAAGAAAAAAAAACAACAAAAAAGAAAAAAATAATTTAAATACTGTTTCTGTAGTGCGGGCGATTCCGCCCGCCATTACACTCAATGTAATTTTGACTATACGTGATTTTCGCTTTATGCGCTGACTGCAGAATGTAACCCCAGCGTAAGATGAGACAGACCTGTACAAATGGGAATGAGAAGTCTGGACACCAAAATACAGGCTGTTGACATAGGATCTCCATTATCTAAATGACAGGTTTCAGAGTAGCAGCCGTGTTAGTCTGTATCCGCAAAAAGAACAGGAGTACTTGTGGCACCTTAGAGACTAACAAATTTATCTGAGCATAAGCTTTCGTGGGCTACAGCCCACTTCATCGGATGCATGCAGTGGAAATACAGTAGGAAGATATATATACACACACAGAGAACATGAAACAATGGGTGCTACCATACACACTATAAGGAGAGTGATCAGTTAAGGTGAGCTATTATCAGCAGGAGAGAAAAAGAACTGTTTGTAGTGGTAATGAAAATGGCCCATTTCCAGCAATTGACAAGAAGATGTGAGGAACTGTGGTGGGGTGGGTGGAGGGAATAAGCATGGGGAAATAGTTTTACTTTGCATCCGATGAAGTGGGCTGTAGCCCACGAAAGCTCATGCTCAAATAAATTTGTTAGTTTCTAAGGTGCCACAAGTACTCCTGTTCTTTTTCTAAATGCCTCATCACATTCAGTTGTTCAATGGACCGCTTTGAGTGCAATGGCCTTTGTGAAGTCCATCAGTGATTCTGAGATCGTGAAGTGGGGCACAAATGTTGGTTTTATCTGGCCAGTCAGGAAAGCCATTACCTGTTTCTTGGTGGTGGGAACTGGGTCCCCGTTTGAGCTTCCATCTTATCTTGCAGGGATTGAATCCAGCCGTTCACTGTGAGATACTTCAGGTACCAGATTTCCTGCTTCTCAAACTTACTTTTTTTGGATTAGTAGTGAGTCCAGCCTCTTTCAAAGATTGCAACACAGAGACCACATAAAGCAGATGAGACTGCCAATTTGCATTGAAAATTAACCATATCGTCCAAATAGGCCAACACAGACTGGCTGTGGTGGCATAAGATGTGATTCATAAGCCTCTGAAAAGTAGCGAGGGGCCCATGCAGCCCAAAAGGTCCATGGCAATACACTGAAAAAGCCCTAGAAGTGTGGCAAAATCTTTTGACTCTCAAGCAAGGGGTATTTGCCAGCATCCTTTTGTGGAGTGTAGTTAAAATATTTAGCCTTCTCCAGGTGGCCAAAAAGTCTGTCAACTGTGGCATGTGGTTGGCATCAAATTGTGGCACTACATCAAGCCTCTTGAAGTCTACGTAAAAATGAGGAGTGCAGGGGTTCCTCATCGGGCTTAGGAATCCCAAACCACTGGGCTACACAGCAGTTTTTTGGAATCTTCAATGACACCAATGTCTAACATCGTCCATACCTCCCACTCCATTGGTTCCACAGTCACATGTGCTAAGTCACATATTCTGGTTTTACCTCTAGGTTGTTGTGTATTGGTGTTCCATGAGATGTGTGATCTGGCTGAGCAGAGAACACTGTGTCATAGAGCAGTGGTTCTCAAACTAGGGCCACCACTTGTTCAGGGAAAGCCCCTAGCGGGCCGGGCCGGTTTGTTTACCTGCTGCGTCCAAGTTTACATGGAAGATCCGGTTTGAACCCCAAAGAATAAGCAATTGAATTAACTGATTGTATATGTTATTGTGCTACAAAAACATGTCAGTTAAGGTCTTTTATGAAAGCTTGTAGTGCTCTAAACTTAATAATCATTATGATATATGTATACAGGCTACGGTTATGAATTTATGCATTTATGCATATAGAGAACTGGGCTCATAAAACTTCAGCATCATCACAGAAGGACAATGAGTGATTAGACAGGGAGGCATCCCCAAGTCAGTTGTTTACACAAAACCAACTTTACAGACCTATCCATTGTCCAGCCCAGGAAAGGACAATGCTGGACCACTAAAGTTAATGGAAAGACACTGAGATATCTCAGCCCTTGAATCAAGAGGGGTTTCCACACTGAAATAACATGAGTCACCATATATTAAGAGGGAAAAAATGAGAGAAAAGCCTTTTAAAAACAGGCTTGCGTCTGAGGTTTGGCATCCAGCAATTGAGGGCCAGCCTGTAGGTGGGAGGCTGTCTGTGAAACACTAGATCCTCCTACAGTCAAGGGATTTGCTGGGAACAAAGGCAATAGGTTACTATTGCAAAATGAATTTTATCTATATTGAAGTGTAAAGCCTGAAGTTGCATCTTTATGTTTATTTACTGTATAACTTGTGTATGTTTCCTTCCTCTGATATTTCATCTTTGAATCTGGTTTTCGATTAAATACATTTTTGGTTTATTTTTACCCCAAGTTATTCAAACAGGGTGGGTTGTGTGTGCAAAGTGAGATGATAACTGGTCGACTGGTTTCACACCCACAGGGGTGATAAACCACAGGAGGAAAGTCCGATGGTATGTAAGAACTCAGAGAGAACAGATCTGAGGAGACCTGGGAGGTTGGTGTCACCCTGTGAGGAGTAACTAGGCTGGTGGAAGCCAGGGTGAGATCTTGTGCTTGTGGGCAAGCTACTGGCATCAGGGATCTGAGCTTTGCATGATCCCCAAAACATCACAGATACCTCTTCAAGTTATCTGACAAAATAAGAAAAATTGTGCATAATTTTGAGTGAAGAGAAAGAGCCTGTCTGAACATGGTAATATGCCACGATGGTATAAAAACTCATTATTACTTGACTTCATTTAGCTTTGTTCCCCTTGTCTTTCCAACAAGTTTCTTGAACTGATTTATAACAGACAGTTGTCATCTAGCTATATACAGGGCACATAGCATGGAAGAACAGAATTCACAGCCTTCTTTCCCCAAACCAGAGACCTCTTATGCTACAGGACAGCCCCACTTCTCTGTTGTAGTACTGGTTGCATCACCTTTTCAGTCCTCCAGCCATTAAAGGAAGCACATTGCAAACTGATATGAGATCATTAGACAAATTCCATTAATTAGAAGGGAACATTCCACATATAGGGCTAATGATCATAGATTTAGTAGCTGTAAAAGAATATCTGGTAATAGTAACAGAGTAGATTACAACATGAAAGCTTTTAAGGCCAAAATGGAATATAATTCACCTGAGAAATCCTAGTAAAACCTTTAAAGGCCAGGCTATGCCACCTGTCTGCAGCTAGACAAGAGAAGAAAATAAAATAAAAGTATATTTAAGGAGTCATCGTAATTCACAGGACAGAGCACTAGGCTGTGAGTCAGGACTCATAGGTCCACACCTGAGCCACTGATCCATTATGTGACCTATGGCAGTTCATTTAATTACTCCATGCCTCAGTTTCCCACCTGTAAAATGGGGCAAATATACTTACCCTCTTTTGTAAGGCCTTTAATAGCTATAGTTGAAAAGTGATATATAAGTACTAAGTATTATTCATATTATTATTAGCCTTTGAGATAAAGGAATAGTTTTACTACTTCAGTAATTTTAGTACCTCAGTATGGTATATTTTGAGGTAATCACATTTAATATTGACTGATTACGGACTCTAATAGTTATCTTGCTGGATTATTCTTTATATTTCATGTAAATGAATAATTTCCTAGACTGATCTCTAAGATCTGCCTAGTGTCTAAAAGTTTACGGGCAGGAAAAAAACACTTCAGGTGAAATAAAATGGGTGAAAGAATCTTTCAAAATGAGAATATTGTAAACCCTCATAGCCTAGTAGAATCAGAACTGAAATATATTATGCATATTCATTTTGGAACCGTTGTCTAAATAAATATTCAAAAAGGGACAAACAACCTAGCTGTAAATAACCAAAAATACTCCAAGGTCATTGTTCATCTAAAACATAGACACGCACACACACCAATTTTAAAAACTAGGTTTGTGTAGTTGTACATCTAATTTGTTAGTGCAACCACTGTGACTGAGTGCTCAGTTCTAGCAATCAATCATTCCAATACCCAAATTAATATCTAATCAAGCTTGCTATATTTGTATGTAAAAAAAATGAAAAATTGAAAGCACCCCTTCACAAATCAACAAAAATGATACAAATATATACAGTGCACTGCAGAGGTCTTTACAAAGAAAATGTGCACAAGAAGAAAAATTCCAGTTACAACACTACTAAGTGCATTAGGTCCAAAATAAGAAGTTCTAAAAATATGTGTGCTGCAGCTGTAAGTGGGAGCTATCCATAGCTGATGGTCACATTCTTAACACTAGTCTATGCTGGTTATAACTATAAGCACTCCCAACTGTTATTTTACAAAGTACTACCCTGTATTGCAAGAGCACTTGAAAATAAAGTTGTGCTTACTCTAAAGTGGCAGCCATGCATTTGATTTACAGGATGAAGCACAGAATTAGATTGATGCTCTCCTCAAGCTCTATTTAAGTCTGAACTTTACAGCAATTTCACTAATGTCTAATGTCACTCCTAAGGCACTAACATCAGTTGAGTGCAGATTTAAACCTGTATTAAAGGAACATGAACAAACCAGGTCACAAGCAGAGGATTTCTATAAAGAGGTAACTGACAGATATTGCAACAATATGCAGTATTTTGATGAACCATATTGTATTAAGTGTATGAATGGTTTATGTATCACCATGGGCCAGGGATTGTATGCAACTCCAGGGTGGGAAGCATTGCCACATCTTCTCCAGAAACTAAGGACAGTGGTGAGTGATTAAGGTAAAACACTCTGGTTTTAAATAACTCCAGAGAGGTACCACCCCATGGAGAGCTTTGTATATGCTGTGTTTTCTAGAGACTAGGAAACAAAGAAAAGGGTTTTGGTATAAATGGAACTGACTAATGAATCAAAATGAAGGCCATGAAACAGACAGAACTTTCTAAGGGAAGATCCCCAATCCTTGCAAAAGGGTTGGAAAGATTTTGGCCTACTAGGGCCCCGTAAGACTGGTGGTAAGCTTTTAGCATGTATGTAGGAACTTCTATGGCCTTTAATATGTTTTCTCTTTAATGCTTTTACCTTGAGAATAAATGTGCTTGCTGAGAAGGAGCTTGTGGTAGCCTGTAACTGCTGGCAATACACTGTTCTTAGCCCTTGAATAGGAAGCAATGCACAGATGCTAGCATTAAAGCAGACTGGCTTGCTGGAGATATCCATGTGTGGCCTGAAAATCCCTGGGCAGGAGATAGAAAGATGAAGGTCTCCACCCAAGAGAGGTGACAAGTAGGAGCTGGAAACCTTAAGTGAGTGCCCTCGAGGGACCATGGAGGTGGAAATACAGGTGCAATGACTCTTAAACTATGATGGTAACTATCTTATCTGTGCAAAAAACGTATGCTATATATATGTATCTTTGTCAATGAGCGTTCTGTCCCGTATAAGACCATATGGAGAATACCAAGTCATTGAAACAAAGAAATTACCTACTAACTAGGCCACTTATCTCAGAATGAGCCATTCTAGTCTTCAGTGCTTTGTGCAATTTAATTGTAAATAACTCAAGCAGTGGGTCTTCCCAGATTCCTTTTTATAATTCTGTAGATGTCATCTGTTTGGAATTTTTTCCGTAATGTTCAGTCTAAAAATTCTGAGTTTTGTTTAATTTCATCCCATTACACTGAGCTATACCCCTTAGGATCACACTGAAGAATTCTCTTCTCGATGTTTTATTTACCCTTCAGACTGGTGTAAATGTCCAAGAGGCAGTGTTGTCTTATTATTGGGTGGGATCACCCCCTCCACCCCCAGATCCACATGCAGAAGGTACCCTCCATGCACTGAGCCCCCCACCCCCTTCCATATGAAAAGGGAGTAGCCATCTGTGCAGCATCATTTTCTCTTCAGGTTCCCCTAGAGGTCACCACAGACATTCAGGGTCCATGCAAGGAGAAGGGGTGGAGATTGGGTAGACTGAAGTTATGGGTGAGCGGGATGAGGGGGGATGAACATTGCACTTCCTCCTCTCTTTTGGCCTCTATGAAGATTCCTATGATTTGATAGTACAGTCTAGAACTCTATTATCTTTCCCACAGAATCCCCCCATCACCACCTCGCCTGCAGCCAAGGACACAACTGTGGCCAATGGAGTCCCTAGGAGCATAGCTGGAGCTATGCTGATGGCATTAGGAGAATAGCAGCTGTGGAGGCACCAGGCCTCTGAGGAATGGCCCTCATTTCCTATGGAGCTTTGGAGAGCTTCCTGGTTTGGGAGCAGGCTCCATGGCCTATTCTGTGACGGCACAAACTTCATCCTTCCCAGTGCAACACAGATCTCACAGACATTTCCCACCCACCCCAGCCCCCTTCTGTAAGTTTTGCCATGCGAGGGTACAATCTAGCCCCAAATTATTATTTTTACACCCCCCAAAAATGTGCTAGATAAATTGCACATGGTTCTTGAGCTAAAGACCTTACCATCTAACTTCACACAAAGAGACAACAAAACTGTGAATTGGGAATAGGAAGGAGAAACAGGGAGCACAGCAATAAAAGTCAGTGGTTACTAAGGGCTGTCTACACACTGTTTTTGCACTCTTTAACTAGATCAGTTAGGGGTGTGATTTTTAGCTGAAGTAATTATATTGGCACAACCCCTAGTGTGGACACAGTTATATTACTATAAGGCGGATGCAAAACTGGCTGAAAGACTGTACTCAAAGAGTGTCAATGGTTTGCTGTCAAATTGGGGGCACATATCTAGTGGTGTCCCACGGGGTCAATCCTGAATCTGGTACTATTCAATATTTTCATTAATGACTTGGATAATGGAGTGGAGAGTATGCTTATAAAATGTGCAGATGACCCCAAACTGGGAGGGGCTGGAGGATAGGATTAGAATTCAAAATGAATTTGATAAGTTGTAGAATAGTTCTGAACTCAACAAGATGAAATTCAATAAAGACAAGTGCAAAGTACTGTACTTAGGAAGGGAAAATCAAATGCACAACTAAAATGGGGAATAACTGACAGGTAGTAGTACTGCTGAAAAGGATTGAGGGGTTGGATCACAAATTGAATATGAGCCAACAACGTGAGGCAATTGCTAAAAAGGCTAATATTCTGGTATGTATTAAGAGGTGTGTCATATGTAAGACATGGGAAATAATTGTTCAGCTCTACTCTGCGCTTGTGAGGCCCTCAACAGGAGTACCGTGTCCAGTTCTGGGCCCCACATTTTAAGAAAGATATGGACAAAAAACCTGACCTCTGTAGAAAGGTTAAAAAAAAACTGGGCAAGTTTAGTGTTGAGAAAAGAAGATTGAGGAGGACCTGACAACAGTCTTCAAATACGTTAAGGGCTGTTATAAAGAGGACTGTGATCAATTGTCCTCCACTGTCCACTGGAGGCAGGACAAGAAATAATTGGCTTAATCTGCAGCCAGGGAGATTTAGATTGGACATTAGGAAAACTTTCTAACTATAAGGATAATTAAGCACTGAAATAGGCTTCCAAGGGAGGCTGTTGAACCTCATCATTGGAGATTTTTAAGAACATGTGAAACAAAAGCCTGTCAGAGATATTCTAGTTGGTACTTGCTCCTGCCTCAGTGCCAGGGCCGGCTCTACAGTTTTTGCTGCCCCAAGCAGCGCACCGAATTGCCGCCGCGGGCGGCAGGGGCAGTCCGTGTGCCGTTAGGGCGGCAGGCACGTTTCCCCGGCGGCGGCAATTAGGCGGCAGCTTCTATGTTTAGCTGAAGCCGCCACAGACAGCTAAACATAGAAGCTGCTGCCGAATTGCAGCCACCGCGGAAACGTGCCTGCCGCCCTAAAGGCACACGGACTGCCCCCGCCGCCCTGGGTGGCAATTCGGTGCGCTGCTTGGGGACAAAACAACAGGGACTGCTGCCCCTTGCAGAATGCCGCCCCAAGCACCAGCTTGGAATGCTGGTGCCTGGAGCCGGCCCTGCTCAGTGCAGGGGGCTGAACTAGATGACCTCTCAAAGTCACTTCCAGCCCTACATTTCTACAGGGCCGCCCAGAGGATTCAGGGGGCCTGGGGCAAAGCAATTTTGGGGGCTCCTTCCATAAAAAAATTGCAATACTATATTCTCATGGGGGCCCCTGTGGGGCCTGGGCAAATTGCCCCACTTGCTCCCCCCCACGGACGGCCCTGGGAAAAATAAACCTTCTGCATCTCGGCACAAACCCAGTTTTGAGAAAACTTCTTTACAAGGTATCACTGGTTCTCAGCATCAGCTAGTGCTAAAAGGCACTAAAGCTCATTAAAAGGGTTGGACAAATATTTTCCCTCAGCTTTTTTTAGATTGAAAACTAGGGGTTTTTAAAAGCAGAAAAAAATCACGGACAATGTCTGCTTTCCTTCAAAATTTGTTGTGTTTTTTATAATTGAAAAGCTGAAATTAGTCTGCCATAATCTGAATATGGTTTGGGGTTTCAGAAGTATGTGGCCAAATATTTGCTGCTTGCTGTGTTTGATTGTTTAAAGAAGCAATAAAAAAATTCTGCTTAACAAAAATCCAAAACTTTTGAACCACCTCAGCTTGTGACCAAACGCCTGAGCCCATCCAGTCAGAGATTTTTCCAGATTTCTGATACTCTGCTGGCTTCCTTGACTCATATCTGTCTCCATAACTTTGGGTTCATTTAGGTTAGAACATAAGAACAGCCATACTGGGTCAAACCAAAGGCTATCCTGCCCAGTATCCTGTCTACCGACAAAGGCCAATGCCAAGTGCCCCAGACGGAGTGAACCTAACAGGTAATGATCAAGTGATCTCTCCCTTGCCATCCATCTCCACCCTCTGACAAACAGAGGCTAGGGACACCATTCCTTACCCATCCTGGCTAATAGCCATTAACGGACTTAACCTCCATGCATTTATCTGTTTCCTAGAGACTGGCTCCATGGGGTCCCTCACAAACTGGAGACAGTTACTGTGGGTTTGTCTTTAGTATATCTTATGTACATACTCCACGAACTAAGCATTTAAGCTTGTTCCAGAATCTGGGATGAGCCTATGTTGTGAAAACTGACATGCTCAAAATAGCACATGCATGTGAATGGACACAGGGTGCTAAAATTAAATTAACCCAGGGGTTTGCAAACTGGGGGTCGGGACCCCTCAGGGGGTCACAAGGTTATTACCGGGGGTCACAAGCTGTCAGCCTCCACCTCAAACCTCGCTTTGCCTCCAGCATTTATGATAGTGTTAAATATATAAAAAAGTGTTTTCAATTTATAAAGGGGCGGGGGGGTCGCACTCAGAGGTTTGCTATGTGAAAGGGGTCACCAGGACAAAAGTTTGAGAACCACTGAATTAACACCTCTGAAGCCTCAGGGAATGTGGGGCGGGGGGAGTGTCTCTCTTGGTAGCGTCGGGAAGGAGGTAGGTGGTGTCGGATATTGCTCTTCTCATGTGATCCTTCCCCCAGTGGCTAATTTTAAATGAAGCTACTCTCCCTTGACATGAGTCTCCCTATGGCACTGAAATTAAATATAGACTATAATTTGGCATTTGAGAAGTGAAAGGGATGGTAGCCCTAATGGAAAAGCTAACAGCTTGGCTCTTCTGCAAGCCTCAAACTGCTGAATGAGCTTTAGGGTAGGGAAGGCTGTGCCTCCCAAACAGCCTGGCCCTGCCCCCTATCTGACCTCACCTACTTCCTGCCCCCAACTGCCTGCCCCCCCCTCAGCATCCCCGACCCATCCTGCTCCTTGCCCCCTCACCGTCCCCCAGAGACCCCACCTCCCAGGACCCCACCCCTGCTCCCTGTCCCCTGCCTGCCCCACCCCTATCCACCTCCACAGAGTCCTGACAGATCCCCAGAACGCCCATGATCCAACCCCCCCATTCCCTGTCCCCTGACCCCCCCCAACCTCTGCTCCCTCCCTGTCCCCTGACTGTCCCCAGAACTCCCTGCCCTTATCCAACCCACCCCCGGCCCCTTACCCCCGGCTCCCCCTTCACCCGGAGCCTCAGCGCGTCATATCCAGGAGCATCCCTGAACAGCTGTGCAGCGTGGTTCTGGCGAGGCCTGAGCTTCTCCCTGCTCAGAGCCGTGTGGTAAGGGGGCGGGGCTGCAAGCTCCAGTGGGGAGGTGCTCGCAGCCCCGCCCCCTTACCACGCGGCTCTGAGCGGGGCGGAGCTCAGGCCCCGCCGGAGCCATGCTGCTGCTGTTCAGGGACGTTCCTGGATGCGCTGAGGCTCCAGGAGAGGGGCGCAGGCGGGGTTGGGCCAGGGCCAGAGCCTCACCCGTTCTCTTGAGGCCCTTGTGGAGCCCGGGGCCTGGGGCAAATTTCCCCACTTGCCCCCTCCCGGGCAGCCCTGCATTTCTATGATATCAGACTAAAGATACCTTATATTAATATAGCTTATTCCCCTTCCCAAAAAGGAATAGCTATACCAGTATAAAGCACCTTTATACTGATATAACTGTGTTGAACTAGGGAGGTTATATCACTTTAGCTATACTGGTATAGTTAAAAAGATACAACTTTTGTGTGCAGACAAGTCTTATGCAAAGGCATGTGCATATATGTAAGTTTTTAATAAATGTATCTATGTACAATAAACCAAATTAATGTCCCCTATAATAAGAATGACTTGGCTGACTCATTTCCTGTGAGTGTTGCAGCAGGAGTAAATCTTAAAGGGAGATTTGAATGATGGGAGAGTTGAACCAATTCAGGGAGGGGAACAATTAGAGCATTGAAATGCAAGTCAGGATTCCTGGGTTGGGTGCTGTTCGTGACTTGGAAACTGACTTGCCGTGTCACCTTGGGTGGTCACTTAACCACTCTGTGGTACAGTTTCCCCCTCTGTAAAATAGACTTATTTATAGTCCCTTACCACACAGGGTATCATGAGAATTAATTCGTGTTTGAAGAGTATTTCATGTTTCTCAAAATGAAAGGCGTTAAGTACTGTTATCCTTATATTCTCTCTTAATTATGGGAGTTGTACTCCTTCCTCTGAAGCACGGGGTACTTGCCAATTTATAGAGATAGGCTATCATTGGTCAGATCCAGTATGGCAGTTCTTGTCTTTCTAACTTTTGCTTCGCTATGTCATATTTATTTAGCAATTCTAGTACTTCTCCGTAAGAAATACTCCCCAACCTCTTAATTCCTTTAACACTCTGGGAAGTATGTCGCCAGGGCCTGCTGATTTACATACACTCAGGTTTGCCAAGTATTTTATGTGCTTATTCTCAACAGCTACAATATTTCCATTCTCCTAATTGCCCATATCCCTTTTCCTCATTTTTCTTGCTAAAACCCAATTAAAAAACCAATTCAGTATCGCCGCCATTTTATAATCATTAACTTTATCTCCTTCCTCTTTAAATTATGGGTCAACTTTCTCCAGCACTGTATTTCTTATTCTTCTTAACCCCTTTGATGAGCATTAACTCATTCTGCTTTTTTGCTGTCCTGATCTTTTTTCCCCGTGGGCCTTGACTGAGTCTGACAAGCAGTCTTTGGGAAGCCATATTGGCCATTTCCTTTGCTATGTAATTTTCTCTCATGGGGAACTGTAGTGAGGTATGCTGTAACTGTGGTTCTTTCAATATGCTCCAGCCTTCTTCCAAACACATGAATTTAAAAAAAAAACATTTCTTTCCATGGCACCACACTCACTAATTTTCTTATAATGTAAAATGTGGCACATATTATCAACTCATTTTCTTTAATATGGGCCTGAGCCAAAGCTCAGTGCAGTTAATTGGAATCTTTCCATTTACTGTACCAGGGTTTTGATCAGGCGCTTTGTTCGCATAGCTTACTTGGTTTAAGTCAAGCAGCTGTAGTCACTCGCATCAAGCTTTCCTATTACAGAACTCTCACATATCTGCTCTGACTGAATACCTGTTGTGCTAAACCGGAGCATTCAAAAATCATGAATCAGGCCCCCCCAAAACATGAGATGTTAATAAAATAATGAATTGTAGGGTCTTTTTATTTGCCTTCTGGCTTTTGAGCCTGTTGTTTCAAGCTCAAAGGGTATGTCTACACATGCAGCGTGTGTAGAGAATGGACCCTGTATGGCTAGCTAGCTCAGGTATAAACGGCAGTGTAGACAGTGAGGCATGGTTTAGGCTATGTCTACACTTACTGGGGATCGACGCTGCTGCGATCGAGGCAGCGGGGATAGACCTGCTAAATCGATGGTAAGTTGACGGGAGAGCGACTCCCGTCGACGCTGAGCGATGTAGACACCACAGTAAGTTGACCTAAGCTACATCGATTCCAGCTACGTTATTCGTGTAGCTGGAGTAGTGCAACTTAGGTCGACTTACCCTGGCAGTGTAGACAAGGCCTTAGATGAGTAGAGTATAGTACCCTGCATGCCTGAACCCACAGGGTATATTCCCTACATAGGCTCCCTGCACGCCCAAGAAGGGCCTCCCATTTCCTACTGCCTCCTCACTGCTGGAGCCTTTCTTTGCCGCAGTGAAAGGCTCCGGCAGTGGGGGAAGCAGGGAAAGTCAGTCCAGGAATTCTTCAGATTCACTCTCTGCCGGTCTTTTGTCTCTGTAACAAATGCCCGCAGCAGTTTCTCCTTTGTCTATCATATATAAAATGTCCTTACACCATGTATTTGGGTGCCAGTCTTTTCGTTATCCAATTGTATCTCCTTGGTTTTGTACACAGCGTTTTTTACCCCATCTTATACCTACCAAAGTTAACATTGTCTTTGTGCCAGAAGCACTGGAAGATTATATGCCACCAAAGCTTCTAATAACTAAAAATTATACAAAATCAAGATTTCCCCCAGTAAATCAAACCTGTCCTTTAATATTTCTAAGATTGTCACAAAAGGCAGGGGCCAAATCACCAACAAGAATTGGCATCAGAACCGGTAGTCTCTACTGTTCCCTCTTAAAAATTGTACTTTTTAACTGTCATCAGGGCTACAGAGATCAATAATCTCATCGGTGAGGAGAGATACTGGAGCTCTTTGTAGCCCCTAATAGGGTGGCCAGAGCAGAACCTCCTCCACATCCCCCACCCCCATCCTGTGGTATTTATTATATTGTTCAACTTGATTAGATAACTGTTTGGGCATGACCCAAAGCAAAACAATTACACTTCCCATATGTTGTGCAGACTGGAGGTAGGGAGATGAATAATCACAGTTCACTCTACCTAATTACTCAGCTATGATAAAAGCTTGATGAAGCAACATTTGGACTAATGGAAACTTTTAAAAATAGATTAGGTAATAACCTGCCTATTTTCAGTTCAGTCTATACGCACATTATCCACCCACATACAAACCGTACATGTATGCACAGAGAGATGTATAGAATGTGTTTGTGTAGTTATACACACACACACACACACACACACACACACACACACACGTGGGGGAGGGGCACCTGTGGCTGTCCAAGCTGATTCTATGTCATTTGGGAGAGTCTCAAGTGCTTCGAATTCATTATGCACTCTGACAGAGTACAGCAACTGCTGAATTTTCACAGATGCACTATAAATGTGTATTTGTATAGATGTATATATACATTATAAATATATATTAATAGTTAAGTGGATGTGTGTACAGTGTATCTATAAATGATTTATCACATAGATAGAGGTGATAGCCATGTGGTAAACTGCATAGCTATGTCATTAAAACTATATGAAAAATTCACTTTAAAATATCTGTACTGCTAGTGAAAGATATAATACCCAGGTTCAAAGATAAATGTGTTACAAACGACAATTCAAAAGGGTTTTGTCTCCATGAATAAGCCCAAACAATACAGAAAAAGGTTTTGTCTTTTTTTTTTAACAGTCATTTTTTTCTCTACTTATTAGTCCAATAAATTTAGAGAGAATGGAAAGAAATGAGAGCGAGGAGGAAGCAAAGCAAAGCAAATAAAATAAAAATCAGGGACCTAAAGGGGAGTGTGAGAAGCTTCACCCTTTTTATCTGAGGCTCTCTCTGCAACACAGATTGCAATGTACATGATCTTTTTTTTTTGCCAAAGTCATTTGCAATATATACTTATACAGACACATGCTCAAATTTCTCTCTACATCTAAATAAATTCTTACGAAATACAAATCCACCTCAAAGAACTGGTTTGCAGGGAGAGAAGAATATTTAATCAGGCTCCTTCCAATCTTAGAAAAACTGGGCATTTGGATCACATAACCTGTATCTCCATACAACCTTAAGTATAAAAGACTCAGCTCTGCTTTACATGTAGTCTTTAAAAGCAGTGCCTTACAGGCAGATTTGCAACAAACAACAACAACAAATGAGTGGGTGTAAAGTCACTGAAATGCTGACACAACTCTTCAGCTAGCTCCCAAAAAGATCAGCCAATTTCTTTCCTCAACACGTCCTAAAACATATTGCTGTCATACCTTGGAAGAAATTCAGGGTTTTCTACTGCAGGAAATAACAAAAAGGAGGATAAATTTCTACATCTCTGGCAAAAGTAGAGTGGATTTTCTATAATATTGCCAAAGCTGCTGCAAGCAGTGGGTTTCTTCATATGTATTCAGGCAATTATTTCATTCTGAAATGAGGGACAGAAATATTTCCACTTCTGAGTCTTGAACTTCTTCAAAGACCTTTGTCAGGAATGAACATTCCAGAATTTGCAATCCCTGATATGTTGCTTTTAGGGGTACTACAGTTCCGTCAACCCTTTTCTTGACCAGGGTGTTGTGCCTCGGTTCGTTTTTGTGTACAGTTTCCTTTCTCTCCATGAAAATGCAGCAATTATCCCTCATCTAGATTCAAGATTTCAAATAGATGGAAACTACGATACAAACACCTATCATTCTGGTTGCAAACGTAGCCAAGTCACCTCTCTCTCTGCTGGACTCAAAAGATTTGCCAGTTTCCTAAACGAATAATTGAAGTCTTCTCTCAAAGCATAAACATGTGAACAGAGTGTCTGTATTAGAGCTCTTTTCCCCTGACATCTAAACCCTTTACAAACTCCAATTGTGATAGCATGATGATAAAATAATTTGGAATGCTAGATCTGATAAGCATTGACTCCTAGTTCTGCCTTTCTAATTAATATCGGTTAACAATATTTTATCTGACAAATAAAAAACATTTATTTTTATAAATAAAAAATGTCTACCCCCTAGAAGTTGTGGAGGCTAAAAAAGCTTTTCCCAGTTCCTTCTTGCAAAGCACAGCAAAAAACTCAGGATAAGCACATCAAAACTTTTTGGTTTATTCCTAGCCAGAGATGAAACATGTACACTCCTCAGAAATAGACATAATCTTTTAGAGCAGTTGAGTTAATGGCACTGTTGTGTGTTCATGTAAATAACAAACTGACAGAGGAAAGTACTGGATGTTAAGCTTCCTGTCTTTCAACCACAAAGGACTACCAAACAGAAATAGTAAATTAAAGATACAGTTCAAAATCACGGCCATCTAGTGGCCAAAATATTAATGTTGGCTATTTCTGAACAAAACGTTATGCATACAAATGAGATAAATTCCATGAAATTATTTGTATGTCAGAATGCTCTTCTAGTTCTCTTTTAATTCTGGAAGTGCTCATGCGTGTGAACCTCATGAGTAAACCAAGATGTGAAAATGAGGTGTAGACATTTTAGTAGCCTGTATTTGTAATAACTCCTTTTATTATTTAAGTGCTTTGGGGTAGCACCTATAGTCCTCAATCATGGATCAATCACAATCACTTTGTGCTAGGCACTGTACAAACACATCACCCAAAGAACTTACACCCATTTAAAGGTTTGATAGAGACCATCTATTCTGCATTTCCTATTGTCTTGTTTCAACCTCGTTCATTTTTTAAAGAATAAGTTTTTTCTTCTTCTATACAAAATAATTAACAACAATGCTTTGTACTTCAATGAAAAGTCTTTCTAAGGCAAATATTGTAATCAATGGCCAAGGGTATTCCTTTGTATGAATTATGGTAATTTCATTAAAGGAAGAGATCAGACAATTGAACTTTTGCACCAAGCACATATAGTACTTGCTTTCTATAGTATTTGATCAGATTTATTATTCAGAGAATTTTAAATTAACTGTAGCACACCAGGTTTATATATTAATTTCTAAATCCTTAATTATCCTGGTGAATGAATCATAATGTTGTAAATATGAAAAACAAAACTGGACAAATGAACTTTAAGTATTGAATTGATTTTTCTATTGGAATAAGTATTCATCTGATTCTATACCGATCAATTGGAAATAAAATTAATTGTGAGGGTCACAGATTAAATTTCTCAATCTTTAGCTTGTCAGAATATTTATGATCTTCACCTGAGCTTTCTCATGAATTCCTAGCTCTGAAGAAGGGGGATAAGTTTTAATTCTCAACATGCCCTTAAGTAGTGGCTGAATTTCAAGATGTATTTTTAACTACATGACAACATTCTTAATACCAAATTACTTTTAAGTTTAGTAATTGGCTTCATAGTATATTGTAGGAGAACAGGATGTAACGCACTGTTTTTATTAACAATTTCTTTGCTAAGGAGAAACCTACTTAAAATCATAGACATGATGTTTGGTGATCTGTGCAAAGTTACAGGGTTAGCTATATTACATCAAGTATTTGTGCATACAATAATCCTGCTAGTACTTACACGGCACTTGACATTTTCCAAGTGCAGTACATACATTAACTAATTAAGCCCACCACTAAGGGTATGTCTACATTACGGTACATTATGGGATTTTTTTTTTTTAAAAACAGTTTGGGGTATATTTTCCTTACATTTCATGGACAGGAATCTATTGATCATTCATCACAAAAGGAATCATTTTATTTCAATGCATTAATGGTATGCAATTCCATCTCAGTGTACTAACTGAAAACACATATGTACAGCTGCTCTTTCAAATCAGAGTAAGCAAGGCAGCGGTTATGCACCACTGAGAACACCACAGACTATTCACGTTTGCAGAAATTAACTGAATAGCACAAGTCGCAGAGTGTGTAATATAGATAGAGAAAAGTCTGCAAGTTTGAAAACAAGTTTGGGTGAGAATCTCAGCAGAAAATATGGCTCATACAATTCATAAAAAGAGAGCAGAGAAAGGTTTGTGCTGCTCTTGCTTACTATAGTGTTCCCACTCACACTTGCAGATATGCTCTCGCCTTTGTTTAAACTCAACCTTCCAGTGCTTGATGTTGCTACTTCCTGCTCCACAGTGAGGCCCAAAATGACCTGAATCCCAAAGGGGATCATCAAGCAGTACTTCCCTGCTTAACTGATTAAGACCTGTTGTCACTTTTTCCCTGGCAATTGATAGATCTAGTAGTCTGAAATACACACACACACACACACAATGGATCAGTTGACAAGAAAACTATTTAATGACAAAGCTTCTAAATGGGTCTAAGTTCTTCTCTGCATGTTAATGCCAGAGACAGGGCCGGCTCCAGCTTTTTTACCGCCCCAAGTGGCGAAGCAAAAAAAAAAAGATAAAGCCGCGATTGGCAGCAATTTGGCAGCAACTCTACTGCGCCACTTCATTCTTTGGCAGCAATTTGGGACTGAGAGACCCACCGCTAAATTGCTGCCGAAGACCCCGACGTGCCATTTGCCGCCCCAAGCACCTGCTTTCTTCGCTAGTGCCTGGAGCCGGCCCTGGCCAGAGACAACTTATTCAGTGGGATGAATGTCATTGATGCTGCACTGCGCAGTTGAACTGTAGCAGCTTCTCTGTAGAGAATGCATCAGGGCATATGTTATACAGAATTTTTCTGACAAATGGTAACACGACAGGATTCAGTGCTCGAGAGCTATGTGTCTGGGGCAAAAACAGGCTTTTGGAAATATTTTAACATGATTTAGTTGATCTCAGATTGCTAGCACCTGATCATTTTCTGTTTGTTTCATCCCTAAAGGGAACTGTTCAAACTTCAGACTGGTGTTGAGGTGCAGGTTAGTATTTCATGCCTGTAATAACCATTTATGTGCTTCTCTGACTTTCATTGGCTTTAAGCCCAAAGCTTTGCTTCTGAGCTACTCAAGAACTTTCTAGGGCCAGAGGAGTTTGATCACGTTTTTGCAGGACATGCTTTCTCTCTAAGTTTGTAGTTTTTCCCTAGGTTTATCAACTCAAACCTCACTGGATTACACCCTCAAATCAATAATTTAATTTATCTCTCCATCATTGATATTAGACAATTGTGAATCAAAGTCTGATATAAAATGCTCTTAATTTCATGAGGGCTCAGAAGTAGCACTCTAGGAGATATTACATTATAAATAATGGCAAATTTTCACCCTGGGACAAATTTCTTTCTATTAATAATCCTGCTCAGGTTGGAATTTCAGTAATTCCACTATTACAGAAATTCTGGTTGTCTATCAAGTTTTCAAGCATTCACTAAAAGCAGTGCAAACAGGGATTCTGCTGCCCTTAGTCACACTGAGTAGCCCCTCTGACTCCACAAGGAGGCCCTTTGACTTCAGTAGGATGCCTCATTGAGTAAGTCACTACTCACTGTGAGAAAAGGGGCCAGAATCTGGCTCACATTCAAACATTCCCAAAAGGAACAAGAAGCAAAGGGATTTTGGGATAAGGCAGCTACTCACTGTAGGCCAGATTCTGACACCCTTGTTCAGATGAAATAGTCCCTTACTCCAAAAGTAGTTCTAGTCGAGACAATGGGGCTGCTCACAAAACTATTCAGCACAAATAAAGTGGCAGAACACGGCCCTGTGTGAGTTTGATTATGTTGCTTGATTCATGTCAGTAAAAGCAGAACCACACTAAAGTATGCATGCTGCTCTGTATCTGAGAAGTGGCAGAATAAAAGCAACCCAAGAGCAAGAATCTGACTCACTCTCAGAATTTTGCCTTTTTTAATCGTACTTTTTTTTTTTTCAAAGGCAGGCCATGTCTGTTAGTCATTAATGCTTCCATTGTTCCGTCTGAGAAGGAAAGAAGCAAAATGTATAATCTATTCCAATGCTGTGAACTGTCAAAGAGTAAAATCTAGTCCCCTGAGGTGGAAACATAGAATTCTGTTTTGCTTTTCTCCAGTTCAATTGCTCTCTCTATATAGTCTCCTTCCCATCCATGTTTGCTAAGGGAGTTGTCTTT
The DNA here is from genome assembly GCF_016161935.1 of Mauremys reevesii. Lineage (NCBI taxonomy): Eukaryota > Metazoa > Chordata > Testudines > Geoemydidae > Mauremys > Mauremys reevesii. The sequence continues at coordinate 117,946,139 of NC_052623.1, forward strand.
TTAAGCACTGATGTAAAGGCTCTTACGTAAATTAAGCTGTCATGGGATAAAAGGGAAGGTCCTTTCATGGATTGAGAACTGGTTAAAAGACAGGGAACAAAGGGTAGGAATTAAAGGTAAATTCTCAGAATGGAGAGGGGTAACTAGTGGTGTTCCCCAAGGGTCAGTCCTAGGACCAATCCTATTCAATTTATTCATAAATGATCTGGAGAAAGGGGTAAACAGTGAGGTGGCAAAGTTTGCAGATGATACTAAACTACTCAAGATAGTTAAGACCAAAGCAGATTGTGAAGAACTTCAAAAAGATCTCACAAAACTAAGTGATTGGGCAACAAAATGGCAAATGAAATGTAATGTGGATAAATGTAAAGTAATGCACATTGGAAAAAATAACCCCAACTATACATACAATATAATGGGGGCTAAGTTAGCTACAATGAATCAGGAAAAAGATCTTGGCGTCATCGTGGATAGTTCTCTGAAGATGTCCACGCAGTGTGCAGAGGCGGTCAAAAAAGCAAACAGGATGTTAGGAATCATTAAAAAGGGGATAGAGAATAAGACTGAGAATATATTATTGCCCTTATATAAATCCATGGTACGCCCACATCTCGAATACTGTGTACAGATGTGGTCTCCTCACCTCAAAAAAGATATTCTAGCACTAGAAAAGGTTCAGAAAAGGGCAACTAAAATGATTAGGGGTTTGGAGAGGGTCCCATACGAGGAAAGACTAAAGAGGCTAGGACTCTTCAGCTTGGAAAAGAGGAGACTAAGGGGGGATATGATAGAGGTATATAAAATCATGAGTGGTGTTGAGAAAGTGGATAAGGAAAAGTTATTTACTTATTCCCATAATACAAGAACTAGGGGTCACCAAATGAAATTAATAGGCAGCAGGTTTAAAACAAATAAAAGGAAGTTCTTCTTCACGCAGTGCACAGTCAACTTGTGGAACTCCTTCCTGAGGAGGTTGTGAAGGCTAGGACTATAACAATGTTTAAAAGGGAACTGGATAAATTCATGGTGGCTAAGTCCATAAATGGCTATTAGCCAGGATGGGTAAAGAATGGTGTCCCTAGCCTCTGTTCGTCAGAGGATGGAGATGGATGGCAGAAGAGAGATCACTTATGTTCTTATGTTCATTTGCTTGAAAGATAGGATGAGATTAGGTCACGTCTTATATCATATTCTTTCCTAATCATCATCCTTATTTAGTGCATATAATTAAAAATGACCTCATGATTTCATTTCCAATTTATCATAGCAGGATAGTCTGACAGGTCCCTTTGTGATTCCCCATTTACACTACTAGCCAAATGCAAGGAAAAAAAAACAATAAACCTCAAAAATGCTCTTCCATTGACCCTGTCCACATATTGCCCTAAAGTGGTGTCCATTGCTGCTAGGATTCAACCACTACCAAAGCCAGAGCTGCTAACCCTATCACTACTGCTAAGTGCTCCTGACAGCACCTCCACCCCACAACAGAGTTTTGGCAATCACAGATACCTGTAAAACTTCACTTACTACAGTGTTCACTTACAAATGAATGCTATAGGTAAGTCTGCAAAAGAGTTTCCATTCTAAACTTCATTTTCACGTGCACACCATTTTCAGAAGCACCTTTTGGGCCTGAAATTTAACCTAAAGAAGAAGTTTGATTTTTAAAATTTGAACAAAAACTGTTCCACTATTTCTGAGTTACGATGAGATGAAAACAAACCAAAACCAAAACAAACCACTTTCCCAGCATTACAAAAATATGTGTTCATATTTCCGGGTGGTGTGATGGGGTGTCCACCCCACACAAGTCCCGAGTGGGTTAATGTGGGCTAAGAGGAGCCAATTAACCTTACATGCTGCACCTGGAGGGGAACAAGGGATAGATAAGGCCTAATGATGGATGAAGCCTTACTGGGGGAGAAGCTGGGTTAGGATGATAAGGCCATGAAGTGAAAGCAGGAAGGGGGCTGCAGAGATGAGGTTGGCAGTCACTTCCTAGAGGGAAAGGGAGCTGGCTAGGGAGATCCCTGGCAAGAGAAAACCCTGAGATCCTGCCCTGGACTAGGGAGTCTTATAGGAGACCTATAGAGGTGAAGTAGCCAGAGGAAGTGAAGGATGCTTTGCTGGTAAACCCAGAGATAGGAAAGGAGATAAAGAAGAGAGGTAGGAAGCATCCCAGGAAAAGAGCAACAGGGTCTGAGACTGAGCAGACCTAGGCTGCTAGCCATAGTGTCCCTGAGCTGGTACCAAATTAGTGGCCAGGCCTGCATTCCCCTGCCAGACACCAGGAAAGTGACACAGGACTTGGAGTCAGAACAGAAGACTGCCTGAAATGGCAGACAGGCAGCTTGTCTGGTTGGACTTTGTTATCCCAGAAGGGGAAAACTATATAGTGATCTGGTTGGAGGGTTGAGCCCAGTGATGAGCTGCCAAAATCTTAACAACTGGTTCCCTCCTCACCCCACAAGGGGGTCGTGGCCCGCCCTCGCTCCCCGGGACTCCTGCCCCCTCCACCCCCCCTCCGTGTTCTTTGACACACACCCCAGAACTCCTGCCCCATCCACACCCCTTCCCTGTTCCCTGACTGCCCCCCACCACCCCATCCAACCCCTCCTCTCATTCCTGATGGCCCCCCCGGACCCTTGCCCCATCCAATCACCCCTTCTCCCTGTCCCCTGACTGCCCCTGTACAGTGATCTAAACCAGCCTAAAGTCCTGATACAATTATTAGTTTAAGCTAAACCACCAGCAGCTGCTGCTGTTCCAAAGATATAATAAGGTCTAATAGTGGCTTAATATCTGGGTTAGGCACCAGGAGGTCCTGAGTTTTGTCCCACCAAATGACACTAGCTGGACTTAAAAATTATTTGCACATATATGGTACTTCACAAAAAAAACCCACATTTTTTAGACATTGTGACACTTCTGTGGAACAGGCAAATATTATTAATCCTAGTTTGCAGATGGGTAACTGAGGTTCAGTGAGCGAAGGCTAGGTTCTGCCTTTATGAACAGTCCTGAGTAAGATGCCATGCATAAGACACACCACTGCAGGAGTAGCCCCAGGAGGCAATGTGCCCTGGAGACACCTTTTAGACACACAATGCTTCCAATAGTCTCCTGTTGTGCTAGAGAGGCATTAGATTCCTACATTCTTTTTACAAGATGAAGCATACTTTCCCCACTGCCCCCTTACATCCAGCCACCTCTGCTGGCTGGAGTGTGTGCCTATGGGTAGGTGCGTGAAACATGCCCCCTACTGCTCATTCCTACAACCATGATCCAACAGGTCCAACATGACTAGAGAGAGAGAGAAATGGGTGGGAGGGCCGGAAGTGTGTGTGTGTGTGTTCCTTCCTTCCCCCTTCCTTTCTGCACAGCCCCATTGCTGTCACAACACAATCTATCCCTAAGTCCAACTTTACACAGTAAGTAGACTCAGAAGCAGTAGTCCAGAGGGTCACAAACCTGGTAATGCCCACATGTTATCCACTCAACCTCACCTCTCCCCAGGCAAATCACTGAGCACTCACAAATCACACTGAAGTCAACAGGAGCTGAAGCAGCTCAGCACCTTTGAAAACCAGGCAATGAAATAAAGCCTCTCTGTGCTTTATTACCTGGTGGTCTGCAAACTGAGCCTAGTAATGCTGACTCAGCTTTCTAAAGCATTGTGTGCTCCACATGTGAAAAAGCCCTGTGGAAGTATGTTGTCCTACTTTTCCTGATGGGTGACCTGAGACAAAGAAAAAATAAGTAACATGTATGGGAGACACTGGCCTTGTTTTCACTAGGAAATTAAAATGTGTTCTTAACCCGAGGGAAAATCCTAGTGAAGACAAGGCATTCTGTAGTTTTTCACATGAGTTAGCAGATTAAGTTAAAGACTCGGGGGGGCCTTGGGTGCATCTAAAGGCCCACGTCTACCGTCTAAAGGCCCATCCCTCAGCCTAAGGGGAGAAGCCACTGAGCCCAGGACTCAAGTAAAGTCGGGGGACAACAAATAATAAAACAGGGATGGGAGTGAGGGCTACAGGGCCAAAAGCAGGGATCTAGAGGGAGAAACCGAGCAGAGAACCCTGGCCAGTGCACACTGCTCCTCGAAGGTGCTAGGGAGCCAGTGGTCATGGCCCAGAGGCACACAGCCGCTGCAGTTGATTAGATTCACCATTCCTCTTAGTAGTCAGGAGTCCTGAGTTCTTATCTGGCTATTGATCGGAATCTGCTGCGTGATCTTGGGCAAGTCATTTAAATGGCTGGTGCCTCAATTACTCCTAATATGTAATAGGGATGTTGTGTCTTTTGCTCTTTACACAACAAAAATAATATGAATGAAGCACATATAGAACACACCAGGCTACTTTCATGTCTCAAACACTGTGAGGCCCACTAGAGAGCTCACGAACTATGTAAAGGGATACTACCCAATTCCTATACACTACAAGGGGTGAAAATACTTATTTACCTGCTCTGTGTGGGGGAGGGGCACTTTGAAGATTAATTAGTTCATATTTGCAAAGTGCTTTGAAAACTGAAAATCACTAGGTAAGTATTATTATTACAGCAGCACTATGCAGAGGAGAACAAACATCTATGGCTGTAACCAGGGCTGGCTCCAGGCACCAGCGAAGGAAGCAGGTGCCTGGGGCAGCGAATAGAAAGGGGCGGCACTCCGTCCGTTAGCGAGGTGGCACGGCCAGGTCCATGGCGGCAGTTCGGTAGCAGATCCTTCAGTCCCTCTCGTCCTCCTCGGCGGCGGCTCAATCGCTGCACTTCAGTCTTCAGCGGCAATTCGGCGGCGGGTCCTTCCATCGGGTTTCTTTTTCTTTTTTTTTTTTCCTTCATCTCTTGGGGTGGCAAAAAAGCTGGAGTCGGCCCTGGCTGTAACCTAGCTCTGCCATGTTACACAAAGCCTGTGAAAGCGGGGAGATTCTCAGGGTTTATAGGAACAATAGAGGTTTTGGGTCAGTGGATGCTTGGCAGATGCAATTAAAAGAAAGAAGAAAAGAGGGAAGATACAGAGTAGAAAGGATTTTCTTGTGGTTAAAGCTTTGAACTGGGACTAAAGTGATTTGTTTTTACTTCCTGGCTCTGCTACAAACTTCTGATGTAATTTTGAGCAAACTCATTTACTCTCTCTGTGTCAGAGTTCTTCATCTATAAAATGGGATTGATCATACTTTCCTTCGTTCTATCCTTTGCCTGTCTTGTCTACTTAGACCATAAACTCTTCAAGGCACAGACTGTGTCTTATGTGTTTGTACCATCTCAGTCAGGGCCTATAACTGCTACCATAACACAAATAAACAACAACAGAACAGCAACTGAGCTGGTAGGATCTCCTGGCGGGGATGGCTTAATGGGCTGAACAGCAATTCTGAATATTTCTTTCCCTTGAGCAGGGTGGGCTATCCCCTTTATCCTAAAGGGAGGTTACTATGTGGCTTTTGTAAACAATATTTGTAATACTGTATCTCCATTTGCTGCATTTGGATGTTTTGAATGTAGTCCTCTGAGCAATAATTTTAATTCCTGCTATAGCAGTCTCAATTTGGCTAGCAATAAGTAAACTTAATTCTGGTGCAAGCATTAATTACCGACATATGGCTGTTTTCTCCATGAGTTGGTCTCAGATTGTCTCATTAGTGATATTACTGTACTGGCGATTAGCAAGTTTCCGTGAAGTAACAACAGATCAGTCAATAGATATGGCCACTTTCTGGGCACATTGGTGATAGCGATCTAAAGATATCTCTGCCATTCATTTTAGGAGTGACCAGAAATTAATGCTGAAATTACTGTAGCATATTGGTCATCCAGGAAGAAATATATTAAAATACACCGATTTTTTTGAGTATCTAGGTAGTGTACTAGAAAAGTTTGATTCCTAGTATCTGAGAGCTGATCCAAATGAATAATATAATTAATATTTTTAAATGCTCATCAAGGCGAGAGAGAAATGTGAAGTGTAAAGGGGAAGAGTAGCTAAACCTGTTGCATAGTTATATGCTATTATTAGGGAACGCACTAGCACCTTACATGTAATAATTTCTTTGTTTCAAGAAATTCTAACCAGAAGAGTCACATCTGCATAGCAATTTAGGGGTATGCCACACCTGACCAGGTAACTCACAGTCACAGACAGTTTTCCCCAGTACTCCTCCAAATATAGACATCAGCGAGGATATGTCTACACTGCAATGTAAGCCCAGAGTTGGTAAAACTCAAGTTAGCAGACCCTAGATTTGTTAACCTAGGGCTCGAGCATCTACTGTCATTTGTAACCCCTGGTTAGGAATTGTTGAACGCTGGGTTCCAGCCTGAGGCTCCAGCACCTAAACTGCAGGCCTGAGTCCAACTGCCCATATCCCAGACTTACCAGGCCTCCCCAAACATGGCTGCTCTAGCCCTTTGTTTGCGGTGCAGTGTGGGAAAACGTGACTGTCTAGAGGACAAAGAATGTCAGCCTGTGGGATACTGCAGAGCAATAGGGCTCGAAACCTGGCTCCCGGCTTGATTCAGGCTTAGACCCTCCACCCCCGGGGGTCTTGGGACCCTGGGTGAGCGCGATCTATGTGTAGATGGAAGGGGGATCAAGCTGGAGCCTGAGTTTGAAGCCTGAGTTTACACTACTGTCTAAACATACCCTTAGTGGCCCTCCTTAGAAGTAGCATTGAATTAAGCAAACGCTGGACTCTAGGTATAATTCAAATGGTGCCCTCATGGCTCCACCTGCACACCATGGTCCTGCCTTATGTCATAGCCCCACCCTGTAGGCATGGTAGCTAATCTAATTTAAAAAGAGTGGGCCAGTTCACACCTCCTGGAGCTATTGTTTCAGGCTGACTACAGACTCTCACAAGCACCAGTTACATGTGGGTCACATTTTCAAAAGTTTCAGCTATTTTACATCCAGGAGAAATAGAAACTTTTATTTTTAAATGAAAGCTGAAATTTAGATTTCACGTGACTCCTGGAACTGGGGCCCTAGGCACGGGCCTATAATTTTTACACCTTAATCTGTTCCTGTTTAGAACCTTTCCCGCTTCCCTTGGGTCTTTGAAGGGATGGTGGGGAAATCTATAGAAAAGCTCTACATCTGTGATTTCTTTATATTTCCACCTGCCCATTTTTAGGACAATTTCAGGAAAAGCAGTGCACAGACCCAGAGGGTAAGATGGGGTCCCTGAAGCTTGGGAGAGGGAACAGTACCTATGTGTGAATGCCTCTGGCTTCCTATGGATCTCATCACCAAGATCTCTGGGGACCAAACTCTTTGCTTATTCTGCAGGGGCTGGGGGCCAGCAAAGTCCTTGACGGAATGATCTGAGGGAAATGCCATAAGGGGAAATTGACAGATTTTTCTGACCATGTGCACCCCCCTCCCCTCCCACACACATTGGAGGGGAGATTGTGACTCACTAATTTGTAATGTTTTAATATTTTGTCAAGGGACGCAATGATCTGGTTGGTGTCGGGAACTTTATAGTTCTGATACAGTCATTTATTGGGGGATAACGAAACTATTTCTAAACCTCTTTCAACCAATCACATTGGAGCCTTCATCCAAGCCATTCTATAGTACTTGTTGTTAGTTTTGCAAACCTTATATTAATATTTAAAACTATTCCTTTTTTGTGTTTTATTTATCTATAGATCCAAGATAAGTTTTCATCTGAGACAAATCTCATGGGGCGCAGATTCTCTGTCCCAAAACACAAACATGTGAGAATTTACTAACCACTAACATTAGAGACTCGTTGCCAGACTCCTCATTAAATATAGATATACAGCAGATGAAAGCAGGCAGTATTGCTGAGACAGTTTGCTACCATGGCACTGAGAAATGAGAAGCAGCTAGTGCAAAGACAACTATAAGAAGGAGTTAGTGAAGCTCATTTGCAAGGGAAATGCAACGCCAACACAGAGCTGACTGCATTCCCTTAAATGCAAAAGCATGTTAAATCTGATAACAGCCTTCTGTCTTTCAAAAGTGTGGGCTTCTTCTATCATTGCTATTGACTGCTCTTCAGTGGGGGAAGGAAAGAATGTGCACAGGTGAGAGAAAGAGCTGGCAGAGCTAGCAAAGATGTTACACTCAACTTGATGGTATTTCTGTGTCTGTCTGTAAGGTGATAACTTTGAAATGCCACATCTGACAAATTCCAAAATTTCAGGGAATGTTCTAGGCATTGATGGGCAGAACCCTACTGATTTTGGGCAAAATTGGAAAACCAAAATGGGGGATGGGGGTGGATGGGGCCCACAGGGAGCTTCTGCCAGCTCTTTAGCACAGCTGCAGCATCAAGCACCTTTGCAATTGTCTATTGCAGGGATTTGGCATGCGATCCGCCAGGATAAGCACTCTGGTGGGCCAGGCCAGTTTGTTTATCTGCCACGTCCACAGGTTCAGCCAATTGCGGCTCCCACTGGCCAATGTGGGCTGTGGGAAGTGGTGGCCAGCACATCCCTCGGCCTGTGCCTCTTCCCGCAGTCCCCATTGGCCGGGGACAGTGAACTGCGGCCAGCAGGAGCCGCAAACAGCCGAACCTACGGAAGCAGCAAGTAAACAAACCGGCCTGGCCTGCCAGGGTGCTTACCCTAGCGGGCCACGTGCCAAAGGTTGCCGATCCCTGGCCTATAGATCAAGCACATGGTTGCTAGCCCCTGTTAAAACCTTCCAGCATAACAACATCCCTAACTCATTTCTGCATCTTCTCTCAATAGAATTTAACATGTTGATGCCCTGAATGACTTATTCTTCTGTCTGGGAGGTAAAAGGTGAGGGAGAAGAAAGGAGTTGGGGGATACACACAGGCCCTGGCATAGGGGCTCAGATAGGGTACACAGAACTCCTGGCAGGGGGGAGATTGGAGGGAGTTTCAGGAGATCCCTGAAAAAGAGAAGAATGAAAGGGTGGCACAGAGAGCTTGTGGGGAGAATGGAGGAATGCAAGAAGCCCGGGTGGGTGCAATAAACTCTGCCTACACAAGTTATGAAATGTGAAAAACTCTAGTTTATGCAGGTACTGGGAGAAGGTAAAGGTAAATAGAATTTAACACCTATATATCCTTAATATCCCTTTATATCTTTAAAGCACTTCACATATACACTCAGGCTATGACACAGTAGACAGTTTCCAACAGCACAGCTTTAAGCTCTCTAATGTAGCCACCCTAAGCCGACAAGAGAGCTCTCCCGTTGGCTTAATTAATCCACTCCCAATGAGCAGCGGTAGCTATGTTGGCAGGAGAAGCTCTCCCACTGACACAGCACTGTCCACACCGGCACTTAGGTCAGTGTAACTTACATTGCTCGGGGGGTGCACATCTCTGAGCAACATAAGTTATACTGACATAAGCAGTAGTGTAGATGTAGCTTCACTGACACTCACAGCCACATTCTGTTGAGAGGTAAGAACATATTATCCCTATTTTAAAGGAAGATTGAGGGCCTGGGGCCCAATCCAGCAAAGGAGTTCAGACACTGAAGTCAAATGGACTTAAAAATAAAGCATATGCTTAACCACTTTGGTGGATGGGGACCTAGTCCTGTAAAGTGCTGAGCACCTTGCAGGATCAGCCTCTAAGGCAGGGGTGGCCAACCTGTGGCTCCAGACTGCATGCGGCTCTTCTGGGACTGGAGCTACAGATGCCAACTTTCCACGGCTCAACCCCAGGCCATGCACCCATTCCACCCCTTACTCCAAGGCCCCCAACCCTTCCCACCGCCTCCCCTGAGCCTGCTGCACCCTTGCTCCTCCCCCCCTCTATCCCAGAGCCTCCTGTACACTGCAAAACAGCTGATCGCAGTGGGCAGGAGGAGGGAGTGCTGATTGGCAGGGCTGCCGGCGGGCAGGAGGTGCTGGGCATGGGGGCTGATGGGGACCGCTGTTGTATTACTGTGGCTCTTTGGCAAAGTACATTGGTAAATTCTGGCTCCTTCTCAGGCTCAGGCTGGCCACCCCTCCTCTAAGGATATGTCTTCACTGCTCGGCCTAGTCTAGCCTGGGTGGAGCATCCTCACTGCAAAGCTCTATCCGAGTCAGAACTGTGTGGCTGTGTCCCCGGTGGCGCTGTACTAGCCCCTGTGCTGGGATGGAGTTCTGATAGGGTCACCAGATGTCCCGATTTTATAGGGACAGTCCCAATTTTTGGGTCTTTTTCTTATTTCCTATTACCCCCCACCCCCATCCCGATTTTTCACACTTGCTGTCTGGTCACCCTAAGTTCTGATGGCCTGTCGCATGGTTCTTCGCAGTATAAACGGGGCCACTCCATGAGTTCACTTGCAAGGTGCTCTCCCTCTTGCCTCGTGTGGAACTGCTGTCTGGCAGTGACATGAAAACAATTCTATATGGCAGGGGTAGGCAACCTATGGCACGCGTGCCAAAGGCGGCACGCAAGCTGATTATCAGTGGCACTCACACTGCCCGGGTCCTGGCCACCAGTCTGGGAGGCTCTGCATTTTAATTTCATTTTAAATGAAGCTTCTTAAACATTTTAAAAACCTTATTTCCTCTACATACAACAATAGTTTAGTTATATATTATAGACTTATAGAAAGAGACTTTCTAAAAACGTTAAAATGTATTACTGGCACGCGACACCATAAATTAGAGTGAATAAATGAAGACTCGGCACACCACTTCTGAAAGGCTGCCGACCCCTGCTATATGGTAATAACTTCCAAGTGGAGCTCCTCCTTATTAATGCAGACAGCTCTGAAGGCAAAAGCAAACTGCATTTGACAGCAAACACTTTTAATGAGAATTGTCATTAAGGAATTCAGTCTGCACACCACAAAGTGATTCGTAGCGCACTAGGCTGCTTCTCTGCCTCTCCATTTCTTTCCTGTCCACAGACCATAAAAGTGTGGTGCTGGGTACATTTCCCCAGATTATGTGTTTTACTCGCACACAGCATTACCAGAAGGCTGGCGTCAGCTTTTGGCCAAATGGCAGCTTGGGAGGAGGATTTCTTGGACAGCATCTCTGTTCAAATGCAGTGGAAGCAGTGCAGAAATGGAACAAGCAAATGGGGTTAAACACTGAGCCAGTGCAGGTGATTTACAGTGCAGAAGAAAGGAGGAGATAGACAAGAAGTATAGTTCAGGTGGAACCCTGGAATAGCATTGGAGGACTAACCGCACCCACACTTGATTAGCCTACATTCTCATTGCAAAGTGAGTGGGTTGCCAGCCCAGGCTAACGTGAAACACAAGCTCAAGTGTACACCCTCAGCTGTGCCTGCTAGCCCAGGCTTAATGCACCTTCAACCCTAGATTAGAGTTTTTTCTGTGTAGACAAAGGGAAGGTTAGGGGCAACACCTGGACTAGAGCCGCAGTGCACTCTGCAGTGAAGACATACCCCAAGGCCAGAAGGCACAAAAGAAGTTAACGTGCCTAGAAAATCACTGTGATTCACAAAGCCTGAGTTAGGCGCCTATACAATGAATGGGGAGAGAGAGGCGCCTTAGACTGTGATTCACAACAGCCAGCATCATGCTAGGCAGGGGGCCCCCTAAGCTAGCAAATGGGAGATGCTGACAAGAGGGCTTGGTCTGAAGATAAGTGCCAGGCTGAAGGGAGGTAATATGGAGATATACCAATCTCCTAGAAGTGGAAGGAACCTTGAAAGGACATTGAGTCCAGCCCCCTGCCTTCACTAGCAGGACCAAGTACTGATTTTGCCCCAGATTGCCCCCTCAAGGATTGAACTCACAACCCTGGGTTTAGCAGACCAATGCGCAAACCACTGAGCTATCCCTTCTCCCTCCCCATGCTTGGGATTCTCAGTTGCAAATCCTCTGTTAGAGTTAGGGGGCCTGTGCTGTTAGCAGGAAGCTGAGAAGAGGAGAAAAATCTTCTTCATAACTTTTAGTCTAGGGTTAGTGTACTCACCTGGGATGTAGGAGACCCTAGATTCAAGTCCCCTGCCTTTTCCAACCACTCTAAGCATATATCCTCCTCCTGGGCTGTGGGGCCAATCCAGTAAGCACCCTCTGAGCATGCCTACCACATTGGGCCCTGCACATAACTTAGTTGGAGGAATGCCTATCTTCCCCTGGTTTGTGAATTGCTCTGGAGCTTAGGCAGGAGGTAGGTGCCCGGATGCCTAGAGGGAGGCAGCAGTGCACATACTCAGAGGCAGAAACAGGCTCCTAGGGAACTTTTATTTCAGAAACTTAGGCACTAAGTTTAGGTGCCTATAGGGCTCAGCAGGAGTTTTGTTGCATCTTAGTGGTCCCCAAACTGGGACTTAGGTGTCACAATGGCCTTTATCTCAGAGCAACTAACACGTGTGAGTTATCTGGAGGTGAAATCACAGTGAAGCCACTTTTAGTTTTACCATGAGGCAAACTCACCAAGGTCAGCTGCTGAAGGGGGTGTAGAGCTGTTCACCTCATGGTAAAACTGAAGTGCCTGGTCTTCACTCTGTTTTTTATCTCATGCACACTAGCTCCCTGAGGTAACAAAACATACCTTTTTTAGCAGTGAAGACAAGGCCAAAGGGAGTAATTGGGAGAACCTGAGTTAAGATAAGAACTCAGGAGGTCTTGGCTTTCAGTTTGATACATTAGACTATAACTGTCCCTCAAAATGAACCCAATAATGTTGAGGTACTTAGCAAAATAAGTAAATAAGTAAATAAATGAAAAGGCTCTCACAGGAAATACAAGCCAATACTGGGAAGCGAAGGGAACAGGTACCTCAGGCAAAAGGTACCTAAAGTCTGCCCCATGTGACCTGTACAGCCCTGCTGCAGTACTGAGTGCCCAAGAATGCATTGTAGGAGTTTGGCGTCACAAAACAGCGCTATACTTTAACACCACATGTAGTGGCTGTGGCAGAGAACACTAGCCAGCAGTAAATTAAGTACATAAAGTGTATAAAGACCTGAGTAAACACACCATACCTTACCACTTTTCTATAAAGAAAAGGTCCCTTTCCCCAAGATTGTTGGAATTGTTACCTGGTCTAAATCCAGAAAAACATGAGCTACCTGCTGCTTTGACAATCCTCTTTTGAATAAAATTCAAATTGAACAAAGAATTTATCTCTGTTAACTAGTGGGTTGACTGACTTATTTTACATATATGCAAAAAGACTGTTCAGTGTCGGAGGGGGAAATCTACACCTGAAGCTTTAGCAAGCTGCTAAAGAGTTTAATGTCTCGTTTATCAAGTGCAGTACTGGTTCCATATCAGATGCCCAGCAAGACTTACATACAGCATTGCTCTAGTTACTTCAATATTCCTTCTCTCCAATTTTTATCTTGATAAATAAATATCTCCAATTTTTTTACATGATAATCCACTAGACTGTGATTTACTTTTTGCAAACTGAAACCTGAGCTACGTTCAGAGATTGATGATAATCACTGTGAATTGTCTTTGTGGTGGACAATATTTGGGTATAAATATTAATCATTACCAGAATACGTTGAGTGTGGCACTTTCTTTTCTAAGGAAATGGCTCTTTTGTTGACATTAAAAATAAATGTTAGAGACTTGAACAGACTAGTTATTGTAATAGTTCAAAAAATTAGGCTGTCTGGTGACTCATTGGTAGGATATTAACAGAGCAAGATAAATGTTCCTTGCTTTGCAATACATGGTTTATCTAATTGGATTATTGATTGATTTGGAATTAATTTCAAGAAGGAGACAGGTGTTGATGGGGTGAGCGCAGTCATAGAAACTGAAGAGGGCTCGGCTCAGCAAGCAGTAGCCGGTGTTGATAAGCTAAAGAAAAAGGATTTTTTAAAAACAAACAAACACGAGCAAAGCAATTGGGCAGGGCAGCTTGGGAAAGCCTTGTACTAGTAGGTGAAGGAGGAAGACTTGGTTCTGCAACAAATGAAACCAAGTGAATCAGATGTAGTGAATCAGAATCTACATGCAGCTCCATTCTGTTCTAATAACAATGTTGAGATCAACAGATGGGCCTAACGTACGGAATGGCGCAGGAACAGAACTGGAGTGCAATGGGAAGGCAATAACAGGTGTCTACTTGCCAATGATAGTAGCAGTAGGAGTAAAGTAACGGAAAGGTTTGTTCCATGGGGGTGTTGGTGACACACCAGAATTAATGTCAGCAGTCTTAGTGGGGCTTAGATACTATGGTGATGGGCACTGTAGGCAGGGCTGGCTCCAGGCACCAGCGAAGTAAGCAGGTGCTTGGGGCGGCCGATGGAAAGGGGTAGTACGTCTGGGTCTTCAGCGGCAATTCGGCGGTGGGTCCCTCAGTCCCGCCGCTCAATTTGCCGCCGAAGAAAGAAGCGGCACAGTAGAGCTGCCACTGAAGTGCTGCCGATCGCAGCTTTATCTTTTTTTTTTTTTTCCGCTTCTCAGCTTGGGGCAGAAAAATACACTGGAGCCGGCCCTGACTGTAGGAAACACTAAAAAGATAGCTAGTACCCTTCAACATCTCATTCACTATGAGATGAGGCATCAGAGTGTACAGCTGACATAACAAGTCTACTCCCAAATATGGTAGTTACTGACAGATTGGTTTACCTGGCTATTTTTGGTGTTTTTAATTTTCTTTGCGCAATAAAAAATACAATAGGTATGTATGAGGTGAAGGTAATCTTTGTTATTTAGCACATCACCCTGGTATCATAGTTCTCACTCTCTGAACTATGTAGCTCTTGTTTTTTTGTAATAGTAAACTAGCTTTAATACCGGCTAAATAAATATACTGAGTATATGCATTTCGTTCTGTTCCTGTTATACTGTATGCATCTCTGTCCTGGATCTTTGTTTTTTCACATGAGTAATCTATCTCTAATATTGATTTGGAACATAAAAGGATAGAAATCCATATTGTGTATTTTCAATCTCTGTACAATCTCTGCTGGTTTGGACTGTAGAAATTCATAAGGATGAATTTCTCATGAACTATCTTTCCGTGTGTATAGAAAAAAATTACCTAGTGCAGTGGTTCCCAAACTTATTCCACCACTTGTGCAGGGAAAGCCCCTGGCGGGCCGGGCCGGTTTGTGAACCTGCCGCGTCCGCAGGTCTGGCCGATCGCGGCTCCCACTGGCCGTGGTTCACTGCTCCAGGCCAACGGGAGCTGCTGGAAGCAGTGTGGGCCGAGGGACGTACTGGCCGCCGCTTCCAGCAGCTCCCATTGGCCTGGAGCAGCGAACCGCAGCCACTGGGAGCCGCAATCAGCCGAACCTGCAGACGTGGCAGGTAAACAAACCGTCCCGGCCCGCCAGGGGCTTTCCCTGCACAAGCGGCGGAACACGTTTGGGAACCACTAACCTAGTACATTGAAAGTGACCTATTGTAATATTTGTTTTTCAATCTCCCTATCACTATTTTAACATCTCCCCTACTTAAACTCCTCCTTCTTAGCATCACAGCTCAGTTACTTACACTCCCAGTAAATTGACATAGCAGGGCACTTTTGTAATGAGACATACCATCTGTCTTCCTTTCCTACAGTATTTCAAATGGTCTCTTGCTTAAATATACATTTCTGAGTCTGCCTTTCACATAATGCTGCATGCTCATGGTGGAAGCACTGCAAAAATGTCAATCTCCCAGTTTTTCTGATGGCTAGATTGTACCTTTTTATTTTAAATCTACCTCTCAATTGGCCATGGCCCACATGTGGGACACAATATGTGACAAACACTCAAAATGAGGGACACACAACATTATTCAAGCAGGAAACTGAAAATGTTGTGGAATCCATTCCTTTGGTCTGAATAATCCTTTTTAGAATCTGAATATCATGATTCTTTATTTCTTTATTGCTGATTTTTATTAGTGAAAGTGAGGGGACACCAAACTTGTTCAGAATGTAGGGGACATCTTAGGCATGATTCCAATTTACTCAGGTTCAAACATAAATTGAGCCTGGATTCATTTTCCTGCCTTTCATGACTATATGTTTTCAGATTCTCTATATAAATCCCAACTTTTCTGCAGACAATAAGTTAAAGTATAATGAATTCAAATTAACATAACATTACGATACAATAGATGAGTGGCAGGTTATATAACCATCCTTTTCTCCTGTTCTCTCGTCTAATATTATAGTTGATCTCCTGGCTCCATCAACCCACCCTGTTCTTGTGCTGGATTCATTAGTGTTCCAAATTCCTATAACTTTACCACCCTCTTTTATTATAATTTTTAGTTATTTAATACAGATTCCCAGTAGTATTCTAGGCACTTTATAGACATGTAAGAACACTAAGTCTCTTCCCCACATAGAGCTTATGAGAAACATACAAAGGATAATTACTTTATCAGGCATTTCATTTCCACAGACTTGTGTGGGTACATATGCAATTGTACCCATATTTTATAACTATATGTTTAAAAAGCCCTTAACTCGTTCTGCAGAGTTTCAGTCTACTCAACATTTTTCCCTTCCCTTTCTGGTATCGACTGTGCTGTTTGTAATCCACCTGGTTACATTAATAGGATTTATTTTCCTAATAGGCTTCCTTTTAATTTTATTAATCACTGTTAGTTTCCTTATCAGATCATCCTTTTGCTGTTCCTTATTACTTCCTCTGCGTCAGAATTAGTCTTAGTGTTTTGAACGTTCTCTTATTCTCTCCTTGGATATTAGCCCCATAGCTCACCGCCACTCCACCCTCTCACATTAGTCAGCCTCTTAAAATTATGCTCCAACTTTATAAGTAAACACCAAGATATATATTTAGTGGTTGCTCTCATGATCAACTCTCAGAATCTCCCCCTGGCTGTGCAGGAAGGAAGTAGCACCACCTTAGCATGCCATCATCCCTCTCATGCTGCTTATGGATGTCCTTATGCTAGAGCTCCATGTGGCTGGAGCTCTATGGGGAATTCAGGAGCAGGATTGGGGCAAGAGGAGGTAGAATAAAGAAGGTGCTGTGCTCCACAGCACTGTTCTATGCAGGGCTCAGGATTTCTTTGTAGAAGTGCAAAAGGCAGTTAATACAGCCTGGAGCTGTTACCTCTCTCTAGATCCCCTCCGTGGATCCCTCGGCACACGGTCAAGGGAAGATCCAAGTCCAGCCAATCTTGCTGGATCTGTTATGCCAGGGCAAGTGAGCCAACAGCAGAGCAGCTGTCCCACCAGACAGCTGTTGTCTTCTCATGGATGGATACTCCTTTTACTAGGAATCCCAAGGAGCCATGGGGCTGGGTCAGGGTACAGCTGCCAAAATTCATAGCCCTCCAACCATCTTCTACTGGAGAGAAAAGTTCCAGGAAATCTGATGTTCGTCTTCTGTAATTTTCAACCACAAGCCCTTCTAGCAGGTGGGGGGGAGGGGCAGGGGCAAATAGGTGGGAAAAGGAGAGGGATTTCAATTGGCAGGGGTAAGAGGCTTTTCCTCTGATGGTACAATACCAAACTCAGCATGTGGCTCTTATACATCTGTTAAGACCCAGAGAGGCCTAGATGATGTAGGTCCCTGATTATAGTTCTATCCATTCCTTTTTGGGCTAACATTTTCCATGCCCTTTGACTTCTCTCAGC
Source organism: Mauremys reevesii (assembly GCF_016161935.1). NCBI lineage: Eukaryota > Metazoa > Chordata > Testudines > Geoemydidae > Mauremys > Mauremys reevesii. The sequence goes on from NC_052623.1 coordinate 117,963,642, forward strand.
CCTAAAGGTTTGTTTGATAGTTGAAGCAAAAAAATCCCTTAAGCAAAACTCAGTAGTGGCTGCACTGGCTGAACCTATTTTGTTTGGACAGATATCTTTGAGAGCTAAGGAACAAGACAAGTTTGAAGGAAATTGCTTCAGTAGTTTTGAATGATAAGCACTGTAAATTTGTGCGGTAGGGTTAGCTGTAGATACCAGTAATAGGTTTAACAGCTCAAACTCACCTAGCTCTGAACGTTGAAAGCACTGTTATGTTCTTTAGCTTAATCTTACAAGGACTTTTGAAGTCTGATAAACCTTACAAAGGCTTCAGGAAGTTAACAGCAGACAGGGCAGAAAGAAGAGAAATCAGTGATGATGTTGTCGGAAAACCAAATGATCCAGAGAATGGGTACAAGGTTGGAAGTGTGGCACTTCTGAATTGTGTTCCACTTCTGCCATCGACTGTCTTTCATCATCTTTGGCATCTGAAGCCAATATTATTTAATTAGACCTCAAAACATATATTATGAGACAAATATTTTTACCCTACTTATACAGAGGTGAAAACAAAAGTACCAGAGAAGTTAAGTGAGTCAGCCAAGGCCATGCTGTCAGAATTAGAATTAGCATTAGAAGTCACTACCAGTCTTACGCTTACATTTACTAGACTGTCATGTCTATAGATTCTAAGAACAAATGAGAAAGATATTCCACCTCCCAACAGACAAGTGGGCCAGTGTCAGAACGCTGACACAATATGTCTGAGTGAACCCACTCGATCTGCTTTGCAGAGGAAACTTGCTCAAAGAGAAGGGCAAACAGTGCTGCAACACCATCCAGCAGGATGCCTTACAGTTTCCATACTGCTATAAGGTGATAGACAAATGGCAGACCAGCTCCTTCCTCTCTTCTGGGACTGGGTTTGTTGCCTTCAGCAATGGGGACATTGTGGCACATGCAATGTAAGACTGGCACAGCAAAACAGACTCAGAAATGGTATGTAACTTGCTCAGAGGGCATTTTGACATACTACATTTGTCATGGGTCTGGGAAGTCGGTACTAATCCTTACTCTGAAACTGACTTTCTGTGTGACCCTATTAAAAAAAAAAAAGTTTTCTTCAGAGGAGCACTGGAACTTGCAGGCTGCGGTGGTGAAAAATGACGTGGTGGTATAAACACCAGGTTTGAAATATTTGGTATCCGTAGAGCCAATCTAGGCAAAGTTGGCTCAGTCAGGCTTTACATAGTTTTCTGTGTAGCTTCGGGATGCTTCACCGTCAGGATTCAGACCAGAACACAGCACAACTCCTGGAGCACCGAGAGATTATACCCTCCAGTCTACGGATGAAGGTCACATCTTCATATTCATATCACTTCACCTCTCTGCAGCTTTCAACACAGCCAGCCGCAATGTGCTACTGTGACCCACTTACATGACACAGCTGGGGTAGATGGCGCAGCAATACATTCGCTTCAGTGAATTGGCTTGGACCAGACCCAGCAAGTAGTGAATGTTCCCCTTCCCAATAGCAAGCAACTAGTATTCATCCCAAACCCTTTCCTCTATAATATATATATATATGAAATCACTTGGCGAGTTTGCCATTGACTCTGCTGCCAACAGTATGCCAATGACACTCAGCTAGATAGCTGATTTTCTGTAGACGCAGCCAAGACCATCACAAACATGTTCTAATACTTACAGGAGATCAATGCTAGATGAAGAGCAGCTGGGGCATGCTGAATCAACATAGCCACTTGGACTGTGACTTAATTAGAACATTATCAGTGTAAATTCTGCTTAATAAGGATGAATTTAGCTTGTGCTAATGACTAAGTAGTCTTTAATGAGATGTAATAGGTTGAAACAGAGTTCAGATATGGACAAACTTAGATGACAAAATATAACTCCCAATGGAGAAAAAGACTCTCACAGACATGGAGTCAATGAAAAGATGATTACTGTCTTCAGAGGAGCCCGATCCAGAACTACTGAAGTCAATAGGATTTTTGCAATCAACTTCAATGGGAGCAGAAGTGGACTCTGTCTTTACTCAGGCAAATCACACATTGACATCAGTGGAACTGTTTCTCTGAATTAAAATAATGAAGAATTGGGGCGTTCATTGAGATACATATGGCACTAAGTAGTTTAAGTGATGCAGTGAACATTCCTATTGTAGTGTCAATTTTCTAGGTCATTGTCGACACCCTCTGCGGCAATGAGATATGGGATTACTGCTAGGAAAGGGCATACAGAACAAAATGGAATCATTCTGCTAATGGCCTGTGAGACTGCAAAAGCAATTTTTTACCTTATTAAAGAAAGCCAAGTATTATTCAACACTTCTGGACTTCACTCAAGATCTGTCACCAAGAGCAGATGCTAATGATTATTAAATATAGAAGCATTTCCAAAAATGCAGCATGTACCAACGAGCTCTTTCTGGTTTGCATATCAATTATATTTTAGAACAAGATGCATTATAACCCAGAGGAAAGAAATTATTATAGCATTTTATAAGGGCCAAACCTATAATACCACCTCCAGTTTTAAGTACATTATCCCTATAGGGATATACAAATTTTGGACCGAGAACCACAGAGCAAGTGAACAATTTGGAGGTTTTGAGGGTCTTAGCTATGAATCATGCTTATGATGGTTTTCTTTCACTTCTCTCTGGAGCACTGAAAGGGGATCACCTATTAGAATGAAATGGGTGTAATCTCAGATAATTCAGATACCTTTGTTTTTTTAGGGAGCAGACATTGGTATTCCTAAATTCTTCTGTCTTCATATTGAGCAGCTCTGGTTTAATTCTTCTTTCCAGAAAGGATGTGATGATTACCTATAATGGTCTAAGAGGATATTACACAGCAGGATCCAGGTTGGGAAGGCAGGGCTCTTCTGTTGAGTCATCCTGGTGTCAGGTGCTTGAAACCTGTTTATAGGTGAAGCATAATTACTGCTGAGTCACAGTAGCAGGTGCCTCTTGCTAACTCCATCAGGGATATAAGAGGGGCTGGAGTCTCTTTCAGAGACAGAAAGAAATAGTGTCTAGGACAGAGAGGATCCCTAATAATAACCAACCTTACTAAGAACGTTTAGACAGATTTGTGTGTGGTGGTTGTTACTAGAGTTACTATTAACGTCAACCCTCTGGACGGGGTAAGATTTTCCTATATACGTTATATGTATATCCTGTTGTTCTCTGTCAGCAAAAAAGAGCCTGTTGTGGGCTCAACTCCTGTTGCATGATTTTAAGAAACCTTGAAGATTTAAAGCTACCATGGGAACCTGAAAGAAGACCACACACACTTAGTTTATGCAGATTGACTCCAGAAAGCTTAGAAACAATACTCTAGTCATTAGTGCAGAAAAAAAGCATTAGTTTACTTTTGATGTATCTTGAAAACTGTACACCTCCTTTGTAGTTTCAAAGTGGTTTTATCAGTGAATACTACAGAATGCTGATACTTGCTTTAAAATGTCACGTTAAATAAGAGGCCTTGTACCAAGTGGTGAAAAAATGATTGTTGGATCAGCAAAAAGCATTAAAATATTGTGAAAGGTCTGATCTGAACTGCTAGAAACCTGGGATGAAAGATGAAAATTCTTCCCAGATCACCTTTTTATGTGAGCTGTACTACAGGGCTAGGGAGCTAGCATTATAGTAGGTGAAATAGTCATCCTACCAACTAAGGCAAGTACCAGTTATATTAGTCAGGTATTTGATGGATGTTAGCTATCTCTCAATGCAATTTAGCAGCTTTCAGTATGGAAGAGAAACAAAAACACATGACTAACCAGCTCTTTACAGACTACCAACAAGTGATACACATGCCACAATTTGAGTTGCTGACCTAATCTCTATATAAATAAATAAATAAAATTCAACTTCTGCAGATCACTTAAGTTTTGTGGGAGTGCAGGGAGATCCAATGGACAAATTTATGAGAAAAAAAAAACAAAAAACAAACTTATGCTTCTGTGAAAGAGACCAAATTCAAGTTACCAAAGTCTCAAATAATCTACTGAGTGTAGTAGACATCACTTTGATAACATCATTTGGATCAGAGATATTCTAACATATGTGATAAATGCAAGAGGAATTGGAAGTAGGAAACATGGACCTGTGAATTCATATATGAGCATTGGGAAAAAATCATCAGTGCTAAAGAAGAAATGATATGTCTAGATTTACAACTTGTATTAAATGGCATCAAAGGCATACCTGTTACTTCCTCTGCAAACCACATCTGGATTAAATCATCATACTAGTGCTTATATATGTATAAAACAAATCTAATAATGTTCTGCATTTCTTATTTTATTTATTTTGGTTTCATGCTCATATTTATAATTTATAAATTTTGTTCAGATATTTTATATAGATATACTCTTATGATTTGTTTGTGATTAATGATTTGAAGTAGTATATTGAGATAGTATAGATACGAAAGCTATTTACCATCTTTATGTATAAAAAAGTTAATGTAAAGTACTTTTAAAGGTTGGTTGTAAATAGATGTCGATTTCCAGAGACAAAGTGTAATTAAAAAGTAAATACATAAGTAAAGCCATATTACTGTATTTATATAGCCTTATAAAAACACTAAAAACTAATATTTGAAAGCCAACCAAATAAAAGTATAGATTCCACACACAGCCTTAGCTTTTGCCCTCTCACGCCACTCTATCAGAAAACTCCTGTATGGCAACCCACTGTACCACTAAAACATCACTTTCACATCACCAGTATCCACCACAAACCATCAACTTAAATAAAGATCCCCAAAGTATCTCACATCCTAGAGATATGGGACACTAACCCAAACACACACACACACACACACACTCTTCTGCCACCCACCTGCAAAGAACAATGACATCTCCTCTCTTACTCATCATATATACTCCAGGAATAACTCTGCTTCAGAGCCATCATTTTGCAATGTGTTGTGCAGGCTAATTAACTCATCTGCAATCACTCTTCCGAGTATATATTAGCATAATACCACACCTAAACCTCCCTTATTCACTTCCTGAAATAGTTTAAAAAAAACACCTAGGCGTGTGCACCCTAACATTATGTTTGGGTTACTCATTCACACAAATCAAATGCAGTATTAAATATATGCTAGGCGGGGATACAGGATGGAATTGAAGTTGGTTTTTGCAAGCTGAATTTCCAGACTTCCAAACTTTTTAAAAAAACTTTAACACATTGAGTAGGAAAGGTACTACATGAAAATTATTCTACCTTCTTATTTTAAAAATGGATACACATAGGAGATATACGATATATTACTTTGTAAACTTTTATTGAAGAATTTAGCAACACAAGCAATTTAATTCTGTCTCAACTTAATTATGACCATATCAGAGGTGAATCCCATCTGATTGTGGTGATTTATTGGTGTTCATCCTTCCCAATGTGAATTGAATGTTTTTGGCAGTGACTTAAGTCTCATCTGTTTCATCCTGGTACACATCTGCTCATAAGTGTCACATGTAGGTCAGAAACAGCCAGAGCCACAAACAAATCGTATGAAGCCAGATGGTTACTGATTGCATTCTGGGAAAGATTTTGGCCGAACAAACTAATCATTTGCTCTGCTCTCATCAAAAATATTTCCCGTTTCTAGATATTTTCACCATATTTTTTAAATAGTATTCAAATTTGGACGATGTAATCTCTCTTAAATGCTGCAGCTTGCTATCGTCAATGGTCTTTGTTATTTGTCAATTTCTCTTGCATCTCATGTTATTCACTGTAGTAGATGGTTTTCATTTTCATCAAATTAAAGAGGACAAAAGGTGGCCACTTTGTGACAAACCAGACCCGAACTAAATTCTTCCACACTGAACTCCAAACTAAACCTAAAACTCATCACATTCTGATTCCTAATCCATGGGTTGCTTCGTATTCCTGACCATAAAGTCAACCTGATAAATTATGTATTTGACTTTTCCAGCGGAGCTAATAATATCCATGTTCCAGCACTAGTGGCTACCAGAGTTCACATCTCTGTTCCTTCATAAGTTTATTATCTATTGAAAGTATCTGTTCATAATAGTATAATAATATTTTATTAAATAATATTGGATAACACATTTGTTTTATAGGCAGACAGATCTTTTTTGCTGTATGGACTAATCTACAAAATACTCGATCAGTTGAGTAGATGCTCCTGTTTTATTTTAACTGGGATTACCCCTTATTTTAATCAGGACTACTACTACTTGTGGTTTTGGTATTTTGGATTTATTTCTCATGTCTAAATGGTACACTTGACGGTACTAATTATTATCTAAGAATTATGTCTCAAACCATCATGTGATTTAAAATGTGCCATTTCTAGATACTGTAATATTTTTAATCAACTGGTAAATTCCAGTTGTGTTAATCACAATTTGCTGTGAAGTAATAAGTCATGTGCGCTCAAAGTCTGATGACAATTTCAAGACAGCCATATATACAGAGTAAGCTGGTAGGAAAATGATATTTTTTCCCCATGAAAAATTTCACAAAAACCAATTTTTTCATAAATTTCTTTTTAGCTGAAAAGCTATTTTCCACTGAAATAATGTTTCAATGCAAAATGTATTACCAGCTTTATTTTACCCACATACATATACAGTGTTCTTCTGCATTGTTGCGGGTAAATGTTACACACATTGTTTAATTCAGCAGGTTTTAAATTGTTTGGTTTCCTAGATATATTTTAAAAAACCCAATGATTAACCATTTGTGAGTGTATCTACTATAATTTTAAGCATCTAAGACATTTTATAGAGGATGCTTTATCTAGCCATAAATGATACAGATCAAACTGTCAAAAGCTTGCTGGTTAATTAGGTGTTTATAACTTTGAATAAAAGCTATAGGGACACTATCCTGAGGGGCAAATGGGCAGAATTAACAGAATTTTATAGTAATACAAACAAATAATCATATGGGTTCCTGGATCTCTGGAGTCAACAGCAGTGTAAAGACAAGGATGGATAGATACACACACAGATAACGTATGTACCACAAACAAAATACTACAAAGGCAAATACAAATGAGTACATCAATACAGCTGGGTCTGCAATAAGAGTAATTGTGTTGGGGGTGGGAGTCCAGTGCTTAGTTTGTGACAGGGCTTGCCAGAGCTGAGCCCCAGCACCTTTAGCCTTGGCAATTCATAGCCCTGGCACCTCTGGGCCTGCTGCATTAGTCATAGGCACCAACTTCTGGTGCCGGTGGGTGCTCGCGCCCCTCTGTTCCCCGACTCCACCCCTGCCCAGCTCCCATTCCAACCCCTTCCCCAAAGTCCCCATCCCAACTCCACCCCCTCCCTGTCCCAGTGGACTCCTTCCCGAAATCCCCACCTTGCCTCTTCCCCGCGGCCTCTCCTGAGTGTGTCGCGTTCCCGCTCCTCCCCCCTCCCTCCTACAGCTTGTTACACCGTGAAACAGCTGTTTTGCGGTAGCAAGCACTGGGAAGAGAAGCGGGGAAGGCGCACTCAGGGCAGGAGGCGGAGGTGAGCTGGGGCAGGGGAGTGGAGCTGCCGGTGGGTGCAGAGCACCCACCAATTTTTCCCTGTAGGTGCTCCAGCCCCAGCGCACCCACGGAGTTGGCGCCTATGGCATCATTTATTAATGTAAACAAATTTCTTCAGCCCCAGCACCTAATTGCTTGAGCCCTGGCACCTTTTTCCATTACAAATTAAGCATCTGGTGGGGGTCCATTGAACTCCACAGTCTCCGAACCCTCAGAGCCAGGTTTTATGGTTTCTTTTACATCTGCTTAGATATTCCTAGCCACTGGAGCCACATAGGTCTCCAAACGCTCCTTTGGCTCACCACCAGTGGCCTCTCCTTATCAGCTTTTCTGGAATTATCAGATAGTTCCCATTCAGCAGTTCTGTTCTGTGCAGCCATACATGGGATGTAAATGCCTTGGGTGGCTTTACAATGGCCCCCACACTTGGATGTATTTCAGCCTACGTGAATAATTCAAGAAAGAATCCCCAGCAATCTTTCAGTTAATGTTTCTCCCCAATAATCCGCCCCCTCCACCCCGCAGGGTATATTGTTGCACAGTTAGATCTTCTTCTGGCACATAAACAGGGTGTGCGAAACACAAAGTACTAAGAAAGGGAGAAAAAAAAATCTGGTTGAGATGAACAAATTACATTGATTGGTTTTTAAATGCAAAACATAATTTGGAAAATTCTTAGTCATCTCCTGCACAAATGTTTGTCTTTTCAATACAGCTGTCTCTCACATTGGGTTAGGCCAGGGAGAGATAGAGGGCTCAATGACATCAGTTGAAAGGAATGCAGACCTTATCTCATGCTTACATTGCCAGGCTTCAGAAGGGTGTGAAGATAGCCTTTTTACATGATGGGCCCAATCCTGCTGTGTTCATTAATCCAAAATTCCCATTGACTTCAGTGGGAGTTTTGCCTGAGTAATCGGTGCAGGATCAGGCCCCCACATTAGGAAACCAGCTGCTTCCTATGCACTGCATACTAACTGTGGCTCCTGCCTTGTCACTAGAAACCAGGTGAAGTGTTCATTCATTTTCAAGGTTAGAACTGCCTTCCCCTGTGTTGTCTGGAAAAAGACTCCTTTTTTCCATGTGTAACCCCCAGCTTACACTCATCTGTGCAATTGGATAGATCACCTTCTTGCTGAAAACCTCTTGGCCAATAAAGCATCCAGAAGTGGTCAGCTCAGATTTTTACAATTTTGCCCACCTTAAGCATTTCTATAGTGTTCAGTATAGTGTCCATCAGGCAATCCCATTATCAATTATACATAATCAGATCAAAGGCAAAATCCTGGCAGAATAAATTCTGGAAGGTTTGTGTATAATTCTAGATTTGGAGGCCCTATCCCATGGAAATAAAACAACAAAAGAAAGTGTTCCATCTTCTCTAGCTTTTTGAAACCTGACAGGTGATTTGGTACATTCAATATTCAGTGCCAAATGGCTTTCACTTAGTTTAATGGTTGCAAAGACATGGGGTGGAGGCCTGGCCCCACTGAAGCCTATGGGAGTTTTGCCTCTGACTTCACTGGGACCAGGATTCCATCCGTGATCATTAAGGTATATATAGGATGAGGAGCAATAGAGAGGGACAGGAATTTAGATCTTAGTGGATCATTTTCAGAGTAAATGTATGGTTTAGAGCATGACAAACTCCACTGAGTTGTGGGTAAACATTTTTCTATTAAGAATAAGGAGAAATAGAGAAGTAAAGTACAAAATACTTTAAAGGGCAAAATACATTACATACAATTGATGGGCAAAATGACCCATCCAGCACATGTGAAAGTTTAGCCCAGCGGTTCTCAAACTTCATTGCACCTTGATCCGCTGCTGACAACAAAAATTACTACATGACCCCAAGAAGGGGGACTGAAGCCTGAGCCCAAGCAGGGGAGGTCTGAAGCCAAAGCCTGAGGACTTCAGCCTCAGATGGGGGGGGCTGTAACTTGAGCCCTGCTGCCCATGGCTGAAGCCAAAGCCTGAGCCCTGCCGCTCAGGGCTGAAACCCTCAGGCTTCGGCTTCAGTCCCGGGCAACGAGGCTCCGGATTCAGCTTCAGCCCTGGGTCCCAACAACGCCAGCCCTGGCAACCCCATTCAAACAGGGTCCTGACTCACTTTGGGTCCCAACCCATGGTTTGAGAACTGCTGAGCCCAATGAAGTCCAGTGTTCCGAATATACTTTACTATTAGTGAAAAAGTTTGATCCATTGCAAAGAAATTAAATATATAGGATACTTTGGACTGGAGGCCTAATCTCTTTAAGCAGCTGGCCAGTGAACTAGGGTAGTGCTTAGACAGACTAACAGTGCAATCCCCATTCACTAAATTCAGACTAATTCACTAAGAGCACATACTGTTCCCATTTTTCTGCAAACAAATAGATTATCAGATGATTTAGGTCATGTGTGTGATATTAGAAGTCTGAAGACACCCAAATGTGGTCAGTTGGAGATGGTGTGGGAGATTCCATTCACAGCACAGTCAAGAATTTCCAGCATGATCTTGAGCAAGTCACTTGACTTTCCAGTGCTGTGTAATAAGATTAATGATACTCACCTTTGTGAAGTGCTTTGAGATCTATAGATGAAAAGCACTACATAGAAAGATCTAATATTATTTAAGTATGAAGTGCCAATTACTATCTTGTTAGCTTCTTCTGAAATTGCAACAATCAATACAATTTCAATCCACTCTCAAGTGTAACTGAATAAAGCAAATAAGTCTTATCCACAACTAACTTTTTATTCTCATATTTCTCAACTTGCTACTTTACCTGATGTGATCTATGAATAGTTCTTACACTTCACTGATCAAATGTGTTTTCTAGCCCATCAATCCTCTTATAACATAATGAAATGTAAATATTTTCTGCATCAATCATTCATGTAAACCATAATTTGAACTTCAAAAGATGGCATGCAAGCCACTTTTAAGATTTAATCACTTCCATGCTGACTGACAGGCTAGCTGCCTGCCACAGATGTATTTGTCCATTGCTACTGATATACCTGATATGTCCAGAAATTCCTTTTCATTTGTGGTTTACTAGAATTTTTCAACAAAAAGTAATACATGTTCTAGCATGACAAAGGATGGCTCTAAATTACTATGAAATGTCTAGGCTGCTACTTATTAGAGAGTACTAGGGAGAGTATGAGATAGTGGCTCTATACAATACAGAATGAGAGACATAACTGGTGAATTCATTTTACTTAGCTTTACTGTAAGTGTGAAGTGATGGGAAATTTATTATTGCACTACCATTCTCACGAAGATAGTTAATGATCCATCAGGATCGCCTTAATAAATCTCTCTTTCAGGGGTTGATTATTGTAACAATGATTCACTCCAGAATGAAACTTGCATATTCAATCATTGCCTGGAAACATAAATGCTTTGCCAATTTTGAAAAATAAAATTGTTTTTACTTTGAACTTTTATCTCTTTGTAAAGACCCATCATGCTCTTTACTCTCTGATCAAAAGATTTCTCTATATCTGATTTTAATTACTCCTTTGTACGTCTATTGAAACTAGGTGGGTACACTTATGATTTTATGTAGCATCGGAAAAGTGCATTGCTGATGGAAGAGAGATAGCTCAGTAGTTTGAGCATGAGCCTACTAAGTCCACGGTTGTGAGCTCAATCCTTGAGGGGGCCACTTAGGGATCTGGGGCAAAATCAGTACTTAGTCCTGCTAGTGAAAGCAGAGGGCTGGACTTGATGACCTTTTGGGGTCCCTTCCAGTTCTATTAGATAGGTATATCTCCATATATAATTCTGGTTCACTGATGTTTCTCTCTCTCTCTCTCTCCATATGTGCTCCTTGAAAGGAGAATATTATTCCTGGTCAATAATCAGTAATACTGCAGAATTCTGACCTGAGTCTGATGGTATCATACAACATATATATGATAATGTCTCTGCAGGGGGTTGGATTTTTGAGTCAGTCCCCCCCCCACTTCGCCTCCTGCAATCGTCTCCACTTTTTTTAAACCATATCTACTCAAACCAAACTACTTTGGTTTCAGAGTATAACAGGTAGAGATGACACTATTAGTTGTGAATTGTATGTCTGATAAAGTAAGCACTTTTTCTTTTGCAAATTATGTTTTGGAAGTAATTTGTGAGAATATATTTGAGCCTATGTTTTCTTCACAAACTGGCCAGAGTATTCAGACTGTCTGATTGGTCACTTAAGCCACAGGGCATTGTTTCTTTTCCCTGCTTAGATGACTCAAGCTTTATGGCCAGAAAAAAATATTTTTATACATTTTCTGATTATTAGCAAATATTCTTTACTGTTCCATAAATTAGCTTTCAGAGACTACAGAAGTTTTCAAAAAGACAATGAAAGCACTTGAGGTGCAAATACTTTTGTGATTATTTATTTATGTAGTATTGACAATGCTTTTAGATTCTGCAAACATTCTTGCAAAAAAATTGCTCTAAGTGTTCATTAATAAGTAATTAAAGAAGGGTGTCAAATACCAACAGAACTATGTGCTTTATTTATTAGAATATTATGTTAGTTTTTTGCTCCATTCCCCCTTTTATAATGTGTTATCAGTACAACCAGTAAGCTTGCCACCTCCTCCAAAAAGTCTTGGGAAGCCTTTGTATCACAGCCATCATTTTACTTATGATATTGTGAATGGAACATTGTTTTACTGTTACTTTGTTGTCTCTCTCCTATGAATAGTTATTTAAAGAGATCACAAAACCTATATGGAGTTATAGAGAAATGTTTTGCTTATGACCTCTAGTGGCAGGAGAGGAGCTGTGCATTAAATTACTTGATATACATACATTTGAAAAAAGAAAGTTATAAAATCTTGCCACAACAATTTCAACATAGTCCAAGTTAGAATAAAGTTTAGCCATGAATGGATTTTAACCATCCATTGCATTTACCCTAAGATAGATAATTACATCAGATTAAGTCTATTACATTAAGATAGCTATCACATTACGTGAATGGCTATAGACATATGTAGGAACATGCTGTTAATTCATGCGTGTCAGCAATGTGGTGATGGTGCTGCCTAAAACAGTTGCATATTGCCTGGGAAAAAGCCCCTTCAACACTTCAACTTGTTTTAAAAAAAAAATCAAAAAAAGTTTGTTATTTCTACTTGTACAAATAAACTAAATTCCGAGGCGGATCTGATGTTTTATTCTCTGTACAAGAGTGTTGAGTCTCACACCATTGCTCAGACATGATAGAAGGGAGTTTGAAATGTCAGGACCCTAACCAGTCACAAAGAGCTTTCAAAGCTGTTAGTGACTGGAACCACAGATGTTCTACAAGTCTCCTGGGCTCCACAACTGCCAAGAGTGGCTTATGTATTCTGTGGGAGAGAAGCTCCCCTTCTCAAACAGCCTAACACACTCTACCCACACAGATCTGCATATGAGAAGTAGGGTCATTGAAATGACATCAGGAAGCTGTATCACAATTAAAAATACTATATGCACTACACCAGCACATTCCTATGACAAAACCTATCAGCTCAAGTAGGACCTCGAGCCTCCAGAGCACTTAAGCACATGCTTAACTTTAAACACATAAGGAATCCCATTGACTCCAATGGAACTATTCATGCACTTAAAGTAAAGCGTGTGTTTTAAGTGCTTGCTAGTCCCAATCCAGACTATTAGTATTAAAGTAATGAGGCTAGAAAGTTTTTTTTTTAAAACCTTTGTATTTTATTTTCCCTATTCTAAAAAAAGACAGTACTATCAATACAATTTTATAATGTTATATTTGTAGTAATAGGATTTTTATATATTTTTCTGGTCTGTGAATTTAGAGAATATGATATTTATTCTGAGGCTAAGTACCTAACATTCATAAAGGGGGGGAGGGGGAAAAAATTTCTTCACAAGTGAGTTGAAGTAAGATCTGCATCACATTTAATATGATTTGTTGCAGATCGTTCATCTCTTCAATCACTTTTACTGTTGTCCTTTTATTATGGTGTAGGCCCTACCTGAGATCACGCCCCATTGTGCGAAGCGGGGTATGTTACATGCTTACATAGTAAAAGACAAAGCTTTCAATACACCTAGGACAGAAAGGGCAGGAAAAAGGAAATAATATCCCTAATTTACAGATAAGGAACTGAGGCACAACAAAATTAAAATTATTTGCTCAAGCACACAGAGAGCTAGGAATTGAGTATGTAGTTCCTGAGGTTCAGTTTAGTGTCTTAAACACGAGACCATCCTTCCCTGTTGTCGCTGTCACATTCTCACTCTATTTTTTAGTTACCTGTTTTCCAGTAGCTCTTCCTGACACTGAATGAGGTAAGGGAGGAGGAGAAAGGAATCAGAAGACACAAGCCTACTAGTGCATCTCCCTCCCTTACTAATGTTCTAAGATCTTTAGGATAATTATGCAGAAAAATGAACGAGGCGTACTTGTGGCACCTTAGAGACTAACACATTTATTTGAGCATAAGCTTTCATGGGCTAAAAAGCCCACTTCATCGGATGCGTGCTGTGGAAAATACAGTAGGAAGATATATATACACAGGGAACATGAAAAAAATGGGTTTTGCCTTACCAACTATAATGAGACTAACCAATTAATGTGGGCTATTATCAGCAGGAGAAAAAAAAAACTTTTGTAGTGATAATCAGGCTGGCCCACTTCCAACTGTGAACAAGGTTTGTGTTACAGTAGGGGAAAAATTAGCATGGGGAAATAGTTTTTACTTTGTGTAATGACCCATCCACTCCCAGTCTTTATTCAAGACTAATTTAATGGTGTCCAGTTTGCAAATTAATTCTAATTCTGTAGTTTCTTCTTGGAGTCTGTTTTTGAAGGTTTTGTTGTTGGTTTTCCATGTTCCCCCAGAGCATGTGTCTGGTCTCTGCTTATCATTATTTTGCCACAGTTCTCTCTCAGATGCTCTATAAATACATATTCCATGCTTGTACATTTAAATTATCCACTGGTGCTCAGTACAGAGACATTCATTTGAAAGGCAGGTTCTTCTTCCTATTAGACAGATGTCACAATATCCAGTAAAGTGAAAAAACAGAGTGTGTCACTTCAGGTACATCGGCACATTGCCATGGTAACCGGTTTATGTTGCAATACCGGCAAGAGCCCTTTGGGGGATCTCTGTTGAACCAAGCAACACACATTAGTGCTTTCATACACCACAGGTGACACGTACAAGTCATTTTGACTTGAATAGGGGACATTTCTGAAGCTTGAAAACGGGCCCAAGGCTTGGCAATGCTGAATGGCTAACATCATTGGGGAACATCAGGCTTTGCAGACATAGCAGATGACAAGAGGCCAGTCTCTAAGCTACACCAGCAGAAGTTCAGAGTAAATTCACCGACTCCTGCCTCTTCTCTAGTACTGAGAACATAAACACTGTTGATATGATGCCAGGAGGCCAGACTTGCTATTCTGCCATGCCTTCTCACTGCTCTCTGCATAGCAACAGCTGCTGTGTGCATGGTGCACAGAGTAATAAGGACCCTGGCAGGACAGGTTCAGTGACACCAGAGGAGCTCCAAATGTGCTGTTAGATCACTGCCATGACTAAATTATATCACTAAGGAGGTGTCTACACTGCATCCTTCTTTTGGCGGCGTGTGGTGTGCATACCTATATAGTCCCACTAGTACATGTTAAAATAGCCATGTAGACAATGAGGCCTGGCTTAGGTGAGGAAAGACAGGCCTGAAGGGAGTGGGCACTCAAGTACATACCCTACAGGGCTGTCTCTGTGCACAAGCCGTGTGTTTCCATCTCCACTGCTAGTTTTAAACAGTGTAGTGTCCCACTGCCTCCCCTGCTGGAGCCCTTCCCTGCCACAGGGAAAGGCTTCAGAGTGGGGGAAAGCTCAGCCTTTCCCTGCTGTCTCCCCCGCCAGAGTCTTTCTTTGCCATAGTGAAAGGGTCTCTCAGCAGTGAGCTGCTGAAGCTTTTCTCCATTGTTTCCCCTCTGCCAGAGCCTTTCACTGACATGCGTAGCTATGCACCAGTGTGGATTCAGCCTGCTTTTCACTGCAGCACATAGCTACGCCCCTGGTGTGTAGTGTAATATATAGCCTAATGGGGCTGGTTGTTTGTGTTGTGTTTGGTTTTAATTTCCTCTTGACTTGCACAAGGAGGGGGCAACAAGCCATGAGATATACAGGACAGGTGGAGGTAGCAAAAACCTAAAGACCATTCAAATGTTAGGTGTGCAACAGACAGAAACACGAGAAAGACAAGACTGGACAAAATGGAGGAAGAGAGTGCCAAAACAGGAGAACACGAAGAGGCGGGTGCTTCACCCAATACAAAGCTATTGCATAGTTTTGACAAGTATTTTTATTATTATAATTTATTAGGTGTATCGCTCTATTTGTTGTTTTAATTTAGAGGCAATATATGGGCCCAAAGAGTCAAAAGTGTTAATGTGACCCTGTAACTGTCCAACACTAAACAGTTGGAAACATGGTTTGGGAGATTGGTATACAGATACCTCAGACTGCTAATGCCCTGGCAAACACCACTAAACATCTTTTTAACCTTTTATTAAAGAAAAAGGAAACAGTTAAAAACATTTGAAATGTAAGCTTTACTAAGTAAGGCTCTTTTTAACTCTTCTCTTTTCCTCTAACTGGAGAGAGTTATTTAAAAGACCTTCCTCCCCCTTGTCTGACAGTCTTTTAGATGGTATTTGTGACAGATATGGCAATTTCCCCACAATATCTATGGAAGATCTTCTTGAATTAAGTTTAAGTATCTTTGAGGTCCACTGTATTAAATGAATGGTGTAAGTATTATTGTGGGCCGGGATTGTATATAACCTCTTGAAGGGGGAGATGTGAGACATATAATCCTTTGCACCCTGAGATCTCATAACTCAACTATATGCCAGACAAGAACAGACTTTTGGAACAAAACATGTTCAGTGGTTTTCCTGGGGAATCTCTAGAGGGAGGTGAATGCAAATTCCCCAACTTTTTATGCAAAAAAACAACCCTTAGAAGCTATGCCCTGTGGAGAGGGTCTTTGCCTGCTGATTACCTGTTACAGAAAGCCAAGATCAAAGGCCCAATCTCAAGAAAGAAATGACTGCTCTGCTCAGCCATTGTTCTGGTTCTGAATCTGAGGATTCATGGAGGATAGGTCCATCAATGGCTATTAGCCAGGATGGCCAGGGATAGTGTCCTTAGCTTCTGTTTGCCAGAAGCTGGGGATGGATCACTTGATTATTTGTTCTGTTCATTCCCTCTGGGGCACCTGGCCAGGGCAGCCCAGAGGATTCAAGGAGCCTGGGGTCTTCTGCGGCGGGGGGCCCCCACTTCAGCGGTAATTTGGAGGCAAGGGGCCCTTCCGCTCCGGGACCTGCTGCCGAAGTGCCCCGAAGACCCGCGGTGGGCACCCCCCGCCGCCGAATTACCGCCGAAGACCTGGCACTTCGGTGGTGGGTCCTGCTTCGGTGGTAATTCGACGGTGGGAGGTCCTTCTGCCCTGGAGCGAGAGGACCCCCCGCAGCCGAAGACCCGGAGCAGAAGAAACTCCAGGGGCCCAGGCTCCGCGAGAGTTTTCCAGGGCCGCTGGAGCGAGTGAAGGACCCTGTTCCAGGGGTCCCGAATAACTCTCGTGGGGGCCCCTACAGGGCCCGGGGCAAATTGCCCCACTTGCCCCCCCCCTCTGGGCAGCTCTGCACCTGGCATTGGCCCCTGTTGGAAGACAAATACTGGGCTAGATGGACCATTGGTCTGACCCAGTATGGCTGTTCTTATGTTCTAGACAGTTATGAGCTTGTAACTGTCTCTTGTAACCACTTTTCTTATTTTATAAACTCTTCAGGGCAGGGAGCATATCTCCATGTATATTTTAACAGCACTTAGCACCTCTGGAATATAAATATTAAAAATAATTAGCAAGAAGTCTGTAGAGAGAGGAAATAATGCAGCAAATGGATGTTTTTGTGAACAATGAAAAAGTAACACTGATAGCATCTGAATATATTACGTGCAACTGTCTGAGTTTATTGGAAATCAGATGCCTTCCCTGCTCTTATTATTTCCACCCACCTCTTCCTCTGACCTCCCTAACCCTGCAAGGCTAAATATGATGCCCTTTTATTGGAAATAAGCCCTGCCCTTGTCAGTTTTGGGAAAGATCACTGCAATGTGTGCTCTAGGGGAAGAGAAGAGGAAAATTAGTGCCTGACATGCTAGCAGAAAGCGAAACTTGAGGGTCATGGGCAGCAGCGAATCTGTCAGATCTGATTAATTCAGAGAAGAAAGTGGAGGTCTAAAAGTTTCTGTGTTACTGTGTGCCAATGCCAGATCTTCGTAGCAGCATGGAGTAAAAAAGGTATATTAAAGCTGAGTGGCACTTGGGTCCTCCAAAATTTTGAGCTCACCTCTCAGAGCTTTCAACCCTCGTCCAGCCTAAAACTACTTTAGTCTTGTGACCCAAACAGCTTTTTCTTATCTTGTCTCCTCAGAACAGCCTTGACTCCCCCAATCCTTTACCTACGTTACACATTGTCAGTGAATACCTTTACAGACTACAAACTGCATTTTGTTATACCATCTTACATACAGTAACCTAAAATGCAGTGCATACAGGCTTCAGACTTGGTGTGGTTTTTTACATCTGAGGCAGGAGTGCTGGAACTAGGGGTGCTGAAGGTGGCAGCACCCCCTGGCTTGAAGTGGTTTCCATCATATATAGGGTTTATAGTTGTGTTCAAGGGCTCACAGCAGCCCCATTATTAAAAACTGTTCCACATTTGAGTTGCTTTTTGTAGATCTCAGAGCAGTGATCTGAGATCTACAAAGCAACTCAAATGTGAAGAAATAAAAGCACTGTATAAGTCAGTTATTCTTAATTCGGAGGAAGAATGGTCCGGTGATTTAGACCTCCTAGCCTAGGATTTAGAAGACCCAGATTCAATTCCCTACTCTACCACCAACTTCCTGTGTGACCTTGGGAAAGTCACTTACCTTTCTGCACCTCAGTTTCCCATCTGTAAAATTGTGACAATATTGCCTTAAGTCAGACATGTGTTAAAGACAGTGAAGCACTTTGTGATCTATGGACAAAAGCACTATGTAAGACCTTGGTATTATATTGTTTTCAAAGAATTTGCAAATTTGCATATTAACTAATCTTCACAACCCAACAGTAATCCCCTTTTACAGATAGGGAATAAAGCACGGAGAAGTTAAGTGACTGGCCCAGGTGTCACACATGAAGTCTGTTGAAAAGCTGGGAACACAACCCATGATTCTTAGACTGATATCTAATCCACTAGACTGCAGTTCTCCTGCCAATTATGTGAATCTCTTGGTGTCAGTTTTCTCTTGACAGCCCTACAGAACATTCACCATGCTGAGGGCACGTATCTAAAGGAGAGAGTAGAGGAGGTCTGTCTGTCGCCCACCAATCACCTCTCACTTTGTTCAAATTATGCAGTATGTGTGATATTTTGGGAAGTAGACCTGCACAAAGTGGCATCCTGCTGGGTACTGCTACAACACCAGCCTTCTCACCACCTTCTCTCTGTTCAAGTTTTCTCCTCCCAAACTGACTCAGATGGTGTGCTC
Organism: Mauremys reevesii; assembly: GCF_016161935.1. Lineage (NCBI taxonomy): Eukaryota > Metazoa > Chordata > Testudines > Geoemydidae > Mauremys > Mauremys reevesii. The sequence goes on from NC_052623.1 coordinate 117,982,757, forward strand.
ATACACAGGGCCAATTTTTCAGAGAGCCTTCAACCCAGCCTCCATTTGGGAGCAATGTGCTATGCACACACAATGCTTTTGAACACCATTATTTGTGCATTCCATTGTTTGCATAGCTGTGCATGCAAAAGCAGAAGGCACTTTCTGAAGATTTCACCCACAGGTAAGTAGTACTCTGACTGCTGAATCACTTTTTTTTTTTTTTAAATGCAGTGGGGACCAATTTTCCCCACACCTTCCCAAGCATGACTGCTGGGAAATCAAATGCCAGTCATAGAGTGGGTCTGGTACAGTAATACAAACAATACTACTTCCTGACTATTTTTTAAAAGCAACTTTATAGCTAACGTTAACAGTAACTTTAGAAGAAAAAACAAAACAAGATTGCTAGTGACTTTATATTTTGGAACGAACTTGAGGAAAAAAAAATCTAATCCTTCCCCCCCAAACTTTGTCCATGAGTGGGTGAAATGGGATTGAGGATCTGAATGTAGATTTGGCTATGATTACAGGTGGTCACTACCTCTATGATGGGCTGAATCAAAACCCAGCTCCAAATACTGCTTTGAAATTCAAATTTGGTGGCTTGGGCTGGTGCCTAGTGATACTATTTCATAGAATCATAGAACTGGAAGGGATCTCAAAAGGTCATCTAGTCCAGTCCCCTGCACCCAAGGCAGGGCTAAGTATTATCTAGACCATCCCTGACAGGTGTTTGTCCAACCTGCTCTTAAAAATCCCCAGTGATGGAGATTCCACCACCTCCCTAGGCAATGTATTCCAGTGCTTAACCACCCTGACAGTTAGGAAGTTTTTCCGAATGTCCAACCTAAACTGCCCTTGCTGCAATTTAAGCCCATTGCATCTTGTCCTATCCTCAGAGGTTAGAGAGAACATTTTTTCTCCCTCCTCCTTGTAACAACTTTTTATGTACTTGAAAACTGTTATGTCCCCACTCCGTCTTTTCTTTTCCAGACTAAACAAACCCAATCTTCCCTCATAGGTCATGTTTTCTAGACCTTTGATAATTTTTGTTGCTGTTCTTTGGACTTTCTCCAATTTGTCCACATCTTTTCTGAAATGTGGCACCCAGAACTGGACACAATACTCCAGTTGAGAGGCCTAATCAGCGTGGAGTAGAGTGGAAGAATTACTGATCGTGTCTTGCTTACAATACTCCTGCTAATGTATCCCAGAATGATATTAGCTTTTTTTGCAACAGCGTTACACTGTTGACTCATATTTAGCTTGTGGTCCACTATGATCTCCAGATCCCTTTCTGCAGTACTCCTTCCTAGGCAGGAATTTCCCATTTTGTATGTGTGTAACTGATTACTCCACTTAGGAAGGAACAGTTTCCATTTGTCCTTATTGAATCTTCTATTTACTTCAGACCATTTCTCCAGTTTGTCCAGATCATTTTGAATTTTAATCCTATCCTCCAAAGTACTTGAAACCCCTCCCAGCTTGGTATCATCTGCAAAATTTATAAGTGTACTCTCTGTGCCATTATCTAAATCATTGATGAAAATATTGATCAGAACCAGACCCAGAACTGATCCCTGCAGCACCCCACTAGTTATGTCCTTCCAGCAAGACTGAACCACTGAGAACTACTCTCTGGGAATGATTTTCCAACCAGTTATGCACCCACCTTATAATAGGTCCATCTAGATTGTATTTCCCATTTGTTTATGAAAAGGTCATGCGAGATAGTATCAAAAGCCTCACTAAAGTCAAGATATATCACATCTACTGCTTCCCTCCTATCCGCAAGGCTTGTTACCCAGTCAAAGAAAGCTATCAAGTTGGTTTGACACTATTTGTTCTTGACAAATCCATGCTGACTTGTATTTATCACCTTATTATCCTCTAGGTGTTTGCAAATTAATTGCTTATTTGCTCCACTATCTTTTGGGATACAGAAATTAAGCTGACAGATCTGTAATTCCCTGGGTTGTCCTTATTTCCATTTTTATAGATAGGCACTATATTTGCCCTTTTCCACTCTTCTGGAATCTCTCCCGTCTTCCATGACTTTTCAAAGACAATTGCTAATGGCTCAGATATCTCCTCAGTGAGCTCCTTTAGTATTCTAGGATGCATTCCATCAGGCCCTGGTGATTTGAAGACATCTAATTTATCTAAGTAGTTTTTGATTTGTTCTTTCCCTATTTTAGAGACTGGTCCTACCTCATTTTCACTGGCACTCACTATGTTAGATGTCCCATCGCCACCAACCTTCTTAGTGAAAACCAAAACAGAAGTCATTAAGCACCTCTGCCATTTCCACATTTTCTGTTATTGTCTTTCCCCCCTCATTGAGTAACGGGCCTACCCTGTCCTTGGTCTCTCTCTTGCTTCTAATGTATCTGCTGTATTGATTCCTCAGTATGACAGATTCATGGATTCTAAGTCAGAAGGGGCTACTTGTGATCCTCATGTCTGACCTTCTGCATAACAGGCTATACAGTGTCACCCAGTGACTCCTGCAGTGGAGAGAATTACAATACCTTACTGCATAAGTATCTGAGTAAAGAATACCTGCTGGGACATATTTTTCCCCACATAGTTTTAGAGGACATGGAATGAATGTGGCACATTGTGTCTACAAAATGTAGAGGTGAACTATCATGCCTGAGAGTTCACAAGAAGAGCAACAACAATTAAACTAATTCCTATAATTTCAATTTTATTCATTTTCTCCTTTCCATAATTAACACTCCTGGGGTTATTTTGTTCAGCTTCCCAGTCATGTGAAAATAACTGAACTTAAGTTGAGAGCCAAGAAGGGTGAGGTAATACCTTTTATTGAACCAGCTTCTGTTGGTGAAAGAAACAAGTTTTCAAGCGTACACAGAGCTCTTTTTGAGGCCTGGGAAACTAACTCAGAGTGCCACCACTAAATACAAGGTGGAACAGATTATTTAGCCTAAGCAATTAACACATTTCAAGGGCCACTTCACCTTGAATCATCCCTTGAAATATGTGTTAATTGCTTAGGCTAAACAATCTGTTCCACCTTGTATTTAGTGGTGGCACTCTGAGTTAGGGCAGGTCTACGCTTAAAACACTGCCTTGCCCTAGCTGCATTGGTGCAGCTGTAGTGCTTTAATGAAGATGCTCTATGCTGATGGGAGAGGACTCTGTCATCGTAGTTAATCCGCCTCCCCGAGAGGTGGTAGCTGTGCTGGTGGGAGAAGCTCTCCCGCTAACATAGCGCTATCTACACCAGCACTTAGGTTGGTATAATATTTTGCTCAGGGGTGTGGACTTTTCAGAACCCTGAGCAACTTCATTATACTGAAGTAATTCTGTAGAATAGACCTGCCCTTAGTTTCCCAGACCTGAAGAAGAGCTCTGTGTAAGCTCAAAAGCTTGTCTCTCTCACCCGCAGAAGTTTGTCCAACAAAAGATATTTCCTCATCCACTTTGTCTCGCTAATATCCTGGTACCAAGCCAGCTTCAACACTGCATAGGCTTAAATTGATTATTTGCCGCCTCTGTACATTACCTAATATTTAAGAAACAGCTTTAACACTATTAATGAAATTTAATGTGCATTAACTTTCTCTTATTAATGTAAACAATCAAAATACATAGTTTTGGATTTTAACTGCTAAGGCTGTCTGGGAAAAAAAGAAGATACAATGCTCCATTTATGGAAATGGAAGTCTTGGAATTAATGTTGCTAATTTCATGAAAACAATTAAGCAATAGTGACCAAGGCACAGGTTATTTCCAGCCATTAATGATCTGCTGTGGAGTTGATCTGTGATGAAGCTAAGGGATATTAACCTCAGCTGCTTCTTAATTAATCAGATATTGCCTTGTGCAGACACTATTGCAATCTCTCTCCATTTCTTAATGAAACAACAAAGGACACCATGTGTGACAGGGTGGGGGTCCCAGTCCAGTGTGGGACATCTGCACCCCATCCCTCAAGCTGTTCTTTACCTTGAGGCTGTGAGACCTAAGGAGTAAAGTTGATGGGAATAGTCTGTTTCACAGGGCAGTGAGGCCTACTGGCCAGAGTCAATGGGGTTTACCTGGATCCGCAGGGAAGTGAGGCCTCACGGCCAGAGTCAGTGGAGTTTACCCAGATGCACAGGGCAGCATGGCCTAGCAGCCAGAGTCCATAGAGTTACCCCAAGCCACAGGGTGGGAAGGCTTCATGGCTGAAGTCAATGGGCCTCCACCTGAGGGTGGGCGGGAAAGAGGTGGCAGCCGGGGTAGAGGACCCAGGCCCACCTAGCTCCACCAGGTCCCAGCCTAGGGCCCTAACAGTGGCAGAGTGTTTCACCACTGAGTCAGCATGGCTCCTACAGAAACACACCAACTTCCCACTGGACTATAATTAGTCCCCGCCGGGTCACTTCCTACCATGTCTCTTGGAGCTGTAGTTGAAGCATCATCCAGGACTCCAGGCTTTTCAGCATGTACGGTCCCCGGTGACTCTGATCCCACAGGCTCTTGGGCATTGGTCTGGGTCTTTGTGGCTCCAGCTTCCACAGTCAGGGGTTCCAGCTGCTCCCAGGTTGGAGCCAGCCAGGAGCATCCTTCCTCCCCAGCAGTCAGTCCAGACTGAGCTGGGCTGCTCCCTTTTATACCAGTGTGGTACCTGGAGCATGCCTAGTAGGGTCATGGCTTCCTCAGCCCATAGTGAGAAGTTAACCCTTCCCCATCCAATGTGGGGGTGAGTTTACCCCGTCACACCATGTAATGTGGCTCTCAGAGAACTAGTCATTGCTAGAAAAGAAGCATATAGAGGGGCCAATCTGGTCAGGCTCCAAGGTCCTCTTGTGAATTCCTTAGCATCCTGAACTCCCACTGAGCTCAAATAATTTGCTTAAAATGAACTACTATTGATAGCTGACTGAAAATGCAGGCAAGCAAACATCTAAATTTCCAACCCACCAGAATTAAAGGGTGTTCCAGTCTAGGGTTTTGCTTGGACCATTTTTCCCATTGTCACCACAGTGCGAGTGAATCTGATGAAGAGATTTGGAGGAGGACAGAACAGTACCTTCACACACTAGTTCATGGGGAGCTTTCTATTAACATGGGCTGGCACAGAAGAAAGCACAAAGATGGTTGTGGATTGAGTAGATTAAGTGGATTAAGTATTGTTGGCTAATGTTGAAGGGAAAGGAGAAGTTTTTATGCATATTTGGCAAGAATGCACAAAGATAAGGTAGTTCCTCGAAGAGATGGCTCAGAAAATGGGTACCATTATTAATTTTTTATTTTTTAGATAGGAACATAGAGTAGGTATCTCTTCTGCTGAATGCTGGAGGTCTGAGACTGGATGAACAATATTACTCCAATTGAAGTCAATGGGCAGGTTCAGTTCTGTTCAGTATCAGCCTAGGAAAGGTATTCCAAAAAAATGACACGTTCCTTTCCGAAAAGGCTTATGTTCTGGCTACATAAGCTGGTACTGTACAGAATGAACATTATTTAGTGCTGAAAGGCTGCTCAGTACTGTACAGGGACAAAGAATCCCTGCCTTGAAGAATTTATCGTCTAAGGCCCTGATTCAGGAAAGTACTTAAACACATACTTAAAATTAAGCAAATGCTTCAATGGGACTTAAGCACATAGAATATCAGGATTGGAAGGGACCTCAGGAGGTCATCTAGTCCAACCCCCTGCTCAAAACAGGACCACTTCCCAGACAGATTTTTGCCCCAGATCCCTAAATGGCCCCCCCTCAAAGATTGAACTCACAATCCTGGGTTTAGCAGGCCAATGTGCAAACCACTGAGCTATCCCTCCCCCATCCCTTAAACTACCTCTCCAACAGGGATGCATTCCTGAATTGAGGGTTAAAATGGAATCTACAGATGAGGAGAAGTGTGTTCACTGTAACTACCATGTGTTACTAGTGGGTTCACGACTAACTAGCTCCAATTATTAAACCTGCTTGTTTCTCATTTTGGATTCCTGATACAGGGCTTAAATACATGGCTTAAAAGTCACCAAATATCTCATTCTGCATATTAGCTCCTCCAAATGGAAACAGAAGAGTTTTGGCCTTGGAAACATTGAAGAAAAATAAAAAAGGAAAATACTAGGTAATCGGGCTTCATTTGTCAGGTTTATAGAAGGAGTTACCAGTGACCAGAACACCAAAATATTCGAACACTTATTTGTTGCAAACCATTTATTCAATGAATTCATCCCTTTTATTATATGTGATCTATCTATGTAATAGCAAACCCTGGATCTTTCCCCTCTCCCAGCCTGCCCAGGGCTCTGCAACAAAAGAGATCAAATTAATGCCTGCCCAGACAACATATCTGAATCAAGAATATTTGGAACTCCAAAAAGTGTTTGAGTAGTTTTCCCTCCAATACACTACTCATCCAGCTCTTGAGAACTGCAAGCCACGCAGGGGCGGCTCTAGCCATTTCGCCGCCCCAAGCACGGTGGCACGCCACGGGGGGCACTCTGCTGGTCGCTGGTCCCGCGGCTCCGATGGACCTCCCGCAGGCATGCCTGCGGATGCTCCACCGAAGCCGCGGGACCAGCGGACCCTCTGCAGGCACGTCTGCGGGAGGTCCACCGGAACCGCCTGCCGCCCTCCTGGCGACCGGCAGAGCGCCCCCCGCGGCATGCCGCCCCAAGCACGCGCTTGACGTGCTGGGGTCTGGAGCTGCCCCTGAAGCCACGTTATGGAAATATGCTGAATAGATCAACACCAAAACCAAATTAACAAAATTCCAGAGACCCCCCAAAACAGACCAAAATAAGAGAAAGAATTGATCTCTTGATGCTTGACTCCATAAACCTCCCACATAAAAGTGTAAACCAAAAGAGCGATTGGACTCATTTATGTGCTTTATTTACTTATTTTGATTTTATTTTTGATTCTGTAGCTACCAAGCTACAGAATACTGAGCCCAATTAATTGCTGATGTAACTCTAGTGAAGATGAATTTGACCCACTCTGCACAAGATCATGCCCTATGGATGAGAGGCCCACTGGACTAATTGCAAAAGTAAATTGAGCAGATACTGTAGAAGAACAATACTAGTTCTGGTTTGCAATTGTTTTCTGCTTTTGGAAACTATAAGGAAACAGAGGGAAAGATACAATCAGACGTTGTTACTTCAGCAATGCTGATACACTGGAGATGTGAAATCACGTCTTTCACTGTGGTCAAAGTTTGAAACGTAACTGATAATCTAACATTGAAATGGCAGGGTGTGGTTCAGTGGTCTATTAACAAAAATCATCCACTCCCAGAAAGCCAGTCCATAACAAACACTGCATCTCAGCTTATTTCCCCTCCTTCTCTGATTAGGGGCTTCTAAATATCTTAGCAAGCTAACAAGAAGCTGGATTTTATGTATGCACATGGCATCTTGGCCTGATCTGTTTAGGTAGCTGAAGAAGTGCAATTCCTGGCCTGACATGACAAACCAGGCTATGTTCTACCTAGTCTCTGTTCTGGATGAACTTCTTTCTTTCTACAAGATTCTGATCTAGTTTGACTGATGTCCAGATTAGTTTTCTAGGGCTTTTCTTTTTTGAAGGCCTGTTTCCCCACTGTCAGGGATTTGGGAAAGAGGAAGTGAGAGAAACAGATTGGAGATTTTACAGGTACATATATTGTTTTGAACCTGCAGAACAGCTGGATGGGAGGAGGAGAAGGAAGCTCCTAGAAAGACTGACCTTCCCACTGTTCTTTGTGGTTTAATTAAGGCTTGCAAAATGTTCATGGGTTTTATGCCTAAGCACATTCTTTACTAATATAATGATTGTAAGGAAAAATACTGTCAATATTTTACTCACTCACCAAAAAATATGTATTTTCTCTAGGTGAGTAGAATTTTGCAGGGCTGGTTATATTATCTGTACAGGAAATAGATTTCCTCCCCTTAGGTAATTTTTTGTATTACTAATTTTTGTCTTGGTCCAGCTGGGGAGTACTTGTTTTTGTCAGTTTCCCCCTCAGATGTATTAATCTAGTTCTGCTACATGTATATTTATTAATGAATTGTACTTTTAATGGAAGAGCCTTCCCCCACACTAACTATGAACATCATTAAATTTTCACCTTGCCTTCCCCGCCCCCCCATTGCTCATGGGAACTGAGTTAACGTATGCAAATATTAATAAGTTGTATTTTGCTATGTAGAACAAATGCAATTAATTTTAGAAAAGAAATTGTAGTAGCCAGATTGTACACAAGATGGCAGATCTGTTTCTCCTTTTCTCTTCATTAATCCTTTAATCTGTTTGATACACTGATGAGGTCTATGCTTGCACCTGTGGCTTTTGGCACAGAAAATAAAAGTGGGGCAATAAACAACAGACAGACACCAATTTAACACCAGATAATGAACAAATGCATGAAATTCGGAGTATTAGTTCACCAGAATCAAGCACCTTGCCTGTTGAGTTCATGTAAAATTATTTTCTGCCTATGTACGTAACACCCTTCATCTTCCTACTAGTATGCCAAGAGTTAGTTAGCAAATAACTATTGCTACTGTGGTTGTAGTCACAGAGTCTTAATTTTTAGATGTTTGTTTAAAAAGTTTAGAGACAGTGCTGTCTTCTGCAAGGCTTCTTAACTGTTATCAGGTTCAGAAATAATTAAGCCATCATGATCTTTTGATATGAAAGTGGTTTTCAAGAGTTGCAGGGAGGGGGAGCAGGGCAATGGAAGACTGGATTAATAACTGAAGGGAGAAGGACTACAGGTCATTTTAATCCTACTCTTTCAAAAGAGTTCTGTTTTAAGGCCTTGTCTACACTAGAAAAATTGTACTGGAATAGTTAAAGCAATACAACCCCAGCAGTATAAAATACATGTCTTATACTGGTATAGCTATTCCTGTACGGGAAGGAATAAATATACAAATATAAGGCACCTTTACTGATATATCTGCATCCACAGAGTTTTGTCTTGCAACCCTAAAGGTGGTTCAGACCTATATCCTGTTTATCCAGCCTCCCTTACACAAACTCTACCTCCACCCCTAATGCAGTACAGGGAGCTCAGATAATTGGTACCACATTTAGCCCATCACTGCTAATAGATACAACAAGAAGCCAAATTTTATCTTGGTTTTGGTCACCACTCCCAAAGCCTACTTAGAAGCTCAGAAACAGAAGTGGGTCAACCCATGAATCTCAGATCTGGGACCAGAACCAGACCCAAGCTTTTCCCACAGTGCTAGGCTGTTTAGACGCCATACAAAGGTAGGCTTAAGTCACAATGTTTAGCTCTTTATCCAGATACACCCAGAATTCTGGGGAAGGATCCAACTCCATGGTTCTGATTCAAGGTCATTTCTCAAGAAAGATTTTGCTGCTTCTGGACAGGCACACATTTGAGACAACGTTGCACTTTCAGTTTGGTTTTATTACAGAATTTTGAGACATCTGATCACTCATAGAACCATAGGATGGGAAGGGACCTCGAAAAGTCATCTAGTCCAGTCCCCTGCACCCAAGGCAGGGCTAAGTATTACCCAGACCATCCCTGACAGGCGTTTGTCCAACCTGCTCTTAAAAATCTCCAATGATGGAGATTCCACAATCTCCCTAAGCAATTAATTTCAGTGCTTAACCACCTTGACAGTTAAGAAATTTTTCCGAATGTCCGACCTAAACCGCTGCAATTTAAGCCCATTGCTTCTTGTCTTATCCTGAGAGGTTAAGAAAAACAATTTTTCTCCCTCCTTCTTGTAACAACTTTTTATGTACTTAAAACTGTTATGTCCCCACTCTGTCTTCTCTTTTCCACATTAAACAAACTCAATTTTTTCAATCTTCCCTCATAGGTCATGTTTTCTAGATCTTTAATCATTTTTGTTGCTCTTCTCTGGACTTTCTCCAATTTGTCCACATCTGTCCTGAAATGTAGCACCCAGAACTGGACACAATGCTCCAGTTAAGAGGCCTAATCAGCGTGGAGTAGAGTGGAAGAGTTACTTCTTGTGTCTTGCTTACAACACTTCTGCTAATACATCCAAGAAGGATGTTCACTTTTTTTGCAACAGTTGACTCATATTTAGCTTGTGATCCACTATGACCCCCAGATCCCTTTCTGCAGTACTGCTTCCTAGGCAGTCATTTCCCATTTCGTATGTGTGCAACTGATTGTTCCTTCCTAAGTGGAGTACTTTGCATTTGTCCTTATTGAATTTCATTGTATTTACTTCAGACCATTTCTCTAGTTTGTCCAGATCATTTTGAATTTTAATCCTATCCTCTAAAGCACTTGCAACCCCTCCCAGCTTGGTACCAGCCGCAAATTTTATAAGTGTACTCTGTGCCATTATCCAAATCATTGATGAAAATATTGAACAGAACCAGACCCAGAACTGATCCCTGCGGGTCCCCACTTGTTATGTCCTTCCAGCATGACTGAACCACTGAGAACTACTCTCTAGGAATGGTTCTCCAACCAGTTTTGCATCCACTGTACAGTAGCTCCATCTAGGCTGTATTTCCCTAGTTTGTTTATGAGAAGGTCATGCGAGACAGTATCAAAAGCTTTAGTAAAGTCAAGATATACCATGTCTACCCCTTCCCCCCCACCCCGCTCCATCTACAAGGCTTGTTACCTTGTTAAAGAAAGCTATCAGGTTGGTTTGACACTATTTGTTCTTGACAAATCCATGCTGACTCTTATCACCTTAATTTTTTTAGGTGTTTGCAAATTGATTGCTTAGTTATTTGCTCCATTATCTTTCTGGGTACAGAAATTAAGCTGACAAATCTGTAATTCCCTGGGTTGTCCTTATTTCCCTTTTTATAGATGGGCACTATATTTGCCCTTTTCTAGTCATCTGGAATCTCTCCCATCTTTCATGACTTTTCAGAGATAATTGCTAATGCCTCAGATATCTCCTCAGTGAGCTCTTTGAGTATTCTAGAATGCATTTCCATCAGGCCCTGGTGATTTGAAGACATCTAATTTGTCTAAGTAATTTCTGAGTTGTTCTTTCCCTATTTTAGCCTCTTCTGATCTTACCTCATTTTCACTGGTATTCACTATTTTAGATGTCCCATCGCCATCAACCTTCTTGGTGAAAACCGAAACAAAGAAGTCATTAAGCACCTCTGCCATTTCCACATTTTCTGCTATTATTCTCCCCCACCACACACATTGAATAAATGGTCTACCCTGTCCTTGGTTTTCCTCTTGCTTCTAATGTATTTGTAGAATGTTTTCTTGTTACCCTTTATGTTTCTAGCTAGTTTGATCACATTTTGTGCGTTGGCCTTTTTAATTTTGTCCCTAGATACTTGCATTATTTGTTAATATTCATCCTTTGTAAATTTGACCTTGTTTCCACTTTTTGTAGGATTCTTATTTTTAGATCATTGAAGATCTCCTGATTAAGCCAGGGTAGTCTCTTCCCATACTTTCTATCTTTCCTATGCAGTGGGATAGTTTGCTCTTGTGCCGTTAGTAATGTCTCTTTGAAAAACTGCCAACTGTCTTCAATTGTTTTTCCCCTTACATTTGCTTCGCCTGGGATCTTACCTACCAATTCCCTGAAATTGCTAAACTCTTGCTAAATCCATTGTCTTTATTGTGCTGTGATTTTTGTAATGTGTTTGAGGTAGTCCTGCATGGCAATCTGATTAAAAATTAGCATTCTACAATAACAAAGCACATGTAAAATGGATTAAGAACTGTTTAACTGACAGATCTCAAAAAGTAGTCATCAATGGAGATTAATCATGGGTGATTCCATTGGGGTTCTAGATGGATCATTTCTATTCAAGGGATCAGCTATTCAACATTTGTATCATGATTTTATATTTCCAGATCATTGCTGATAAAATTTACAGATTACACAAATGGTAAGTAAGGAATGGGACAGGGCAGTCCTACAGAGTTGGTAAGCTGTGACCATTCAAACAAATGTGTTTTAATACAGCCAAATGCAAAGTTCTACAACTAGGAACAAGAAATGCCGGCCATGCATACAGAATGGGGGACTTTATGCTGGAAAGCAGAACTCAGAAAAGGATTTAGAGATCCTAGTGGACAAGCACCTGAACATGGACTCCCAGTGCAATGCTGTGGCAAGAAGGGCTAAGGTGCTCCTTGATATCTAAATGGGGGAGAAGTGAGTAGGAGAGGAAGGGGATTTTTACTTCTATATGAGACACTGGATGCAGTCTTCCAGTATCAGTTCTGATGTCCACATTTTTAAAAGGATATTTAGAACCTGCAGAGGATGCAGAGAAGAGCCACAAAAGTGATTCAAAATCTGGACAAGATGTCCAACAATGAGACTTCAGGAGTTCAAGCTGCTTAGTTTATCAAAAAGTAGATCCAGGGGTGAGTTGATTAAGGTGTATAAGTACTTTCATTGGGAGAAAATTGTGGTATCACCCTGTCCATAAACTGCCTGCATCTGGGCCTGGCCAGCACAGACAAAGCGCTGTGACATGCCTAATAAAGTAAACTGAGTGACGAGCTGGAGTTAAACTGATTTTTTTTTGGATCCCAGAGTACTGGATGAAGTGTTCTCTCAGAACTAGATGATGTGTTCTGGATGAGCCGTGTAGCCAATGATTTTAGTTTATTGTTCATTTATTGTGTGATGTTATAATTAGCTAACATGTTATGTCATATAATCTTTGTATGCTAAATAGGGTTAAATTGTAGGATTATAGAAGTATAAGACTGATTAATAGTTAGAAGGAATAATTATGTATTAGGTGTCTAAGTAAGTAGGGTTGAAATGCAAGGCCTACAGGCTGAGGCCTGTAAAATTTTAGCTTAGCCATACTAGGCTATCCGCTTAAGAAATGCTTGACCAAGTAAGTAAGTGACCAAAGAATGACCATAGGCCAAAAAATTATGGGTGATGTTGTAAAAATTTGAGTACATTTTTGCTTACAATATACCCAGTAGTCACATTTTTCTAACATGCCCTAACTGCAAGGTGCACTATGTGCACAAATGCTATTGAAGTATAGCAAGAATCAAGTTAAAAAAAAAAAAAAAGGGTGCCCAGATTAGGAAAATTGAGCTCCTTATGGGAAACTTCATCAGGAACCATCCCTCTACTGATGATCAATCCATGAGAGATCCATCGAACCCTAACACTATCTAGGAGGATGCGAGTATAACCATATTGGTAACTTGTGCATAGATCTGTATAGAATTTCTATATGCTTGGATAATCATAACTTTCATAAAACTTGCAAAACAGACTTGAACTTGTACTTGTGAATGTGTGTGTGGTCACTACTCTTGGTCTTTATGTGTCCCTAGAGACTCTAAATTTGAAGCAAGTAGTAGAGGTGACTTTCACTCTGTTTAATTTGAAATTGGAGCCACCAGATCCGAACCCACGGTGGTGTAATGCCACATTACAAAATTCTCTGAATAAAATAAAAGCCTACAGCTGAGTGGAAAGGTCTCAGAGGGAATCCCAAGAGACAGAAGCATCTTTTTGTTGACCTACTTGCATCTACACCAGGGGTTAGATGGGCATAGCTACAGTGCTCAGCAGTGTGGATTTTTCACATCCCTGAGCAACATATTTATGTTGACCTAAGTTTTAAGCCTAGGCCAGGCCTTACCGCTCTCAGTTTATCTCGTCTCTCTCGTCTAGAAGTGTTGCTGGAGGAGATATTGCTGTATCTTCTAGAACCAATAGTACCAAGTATAAAGTTGTTGCTTACATTTTAAAAAAAGGTATGTCTTTGTTTTGATGATTTTAGCAGCTGGAATGATGTTGATTATAACTGGACTATGATTGGGAAGGGATATAGGAGAATATGGACAATGGATGGTATCTATGCTTTTTTGGACCATTTTTGACTGAAAGTGCTTTCTTCTACCAAATACTGAACTCTAAATGACTAAGTAGGTTATTTTGGAAATGGCAAAATTGCTTAACAGGTACAATTTTTCTGAGTAATTTAACCTCTAGTTTGCAAATGTCATTTGACACTAATGAAATAAATTAGAATTTGTACGGTGGATCGCATGACAAATAAAAAGGACTTCAGATGTGGAGTAGTCGGCTAGTGGGATTTGCCGTTCTGTTTGTGAATTCCAATTTTCCTGTTTGTTTAACTGAGCTGAGAGTTTACACATAGTGAAAAATTAGGAATAAGCAATAACTGTGGGTGGCTAAACAGAAAATTTCTAGACTACTCTACATATTTTCTCTCTTTTGGAAGGGGACAAATAAGGTAGAAATGTGTGTTGGAATTTGTTACTTTTTGGTAGTTCAACTTTCTTTCCATATAAAATACCCCAAACAAATCAAGTATAATTAGTGTGGTGCAGATGGTGAATAAAGAGGAGGTATTAAATTGAGCTGCTAAATTAAGTTGGAAACTGGAGTAGCTCATTGGATGTGTTGTCACAACTGCAATATATAGAAGTAATAGGAACAGATGAACAAGGTATAACAGCCTGAACTTGCTAAAGTATTGCTAAAACTGTTCTCAGAATGTCTTCTGCAGATTATAAATAAATCCATAGATTTTGAAGGGACATGGTCAAGATAAAAGTAATATTCCTCACGTGTTATTTGAGCTGAAAGAATGTTTAAAATCTCACTATCCATCCTTGATGTTGTTTACTTCATCTTGCATTTCTTTCAAGTTGGGTGTTGGAATTACACTGTAGTTTTATTTCAGTTTCTAGCCAGATTCACTTCCTAGTTCTTACGTACCGCACAATGCTTGTGTGTTAGGGTTTGCAGCACAAGAGGGGAACACTTAAATTCAAAAAATAAAAAAGTTCTTATTGCATTTTAATTGCTCCAATCCTGGAGCTCAAAACTCCCATTGGCTTGAAGCCTGTAGGACTGGTACCAACATTAATAAACTCACATTTCTTTTCATATTAGTGATTTTAATGTTTTCTAAGTATTTGTTTTTCTAAGTATTTGTTTTTATAAAATGCTTGGGCCAGTGGTGCTTGAGCTGTGAAGCTGGCAGGAGTTGCCTGAGCTGTCTGGACTTTGCAGCTGCCAAATTTAATGCCAAACCTGAGGAGAAAAGCTTCAAAAACTTTCCCATGAGGTAGTCACAATGCATGTGCAGTCATCCAGTTCCTCTTTCTGAAGATACTGCCCAGCCTATTTGCCATATATGATAAATATAGGGTGCTGTAAAGTAGTGTCAGGAGAAATGCTTGCTTAGTGACTCAAAGGGGCATGGGTCAAAGTCTTTTCTCTTTAGAGGCCGGACAGTCCATTGGAAAGAGACAGAGTGAATAGGACCATGGAGCGCTGGCTGACAGCTCTGAAATGGAACTCAGCCAAGAACCATTTGGGGAAGGTGAAGAAGAGTAAGTCTCACAGAAACCATGTCCCCCCCAAACACCCCAAGGAACTCAACTCTTATCCTCTGGTTAGAGACAAGGCCTTCTAATTATATAGGGCTTGAATAACTCCTTATCCTACTGGGCCTGAATAGATAAGATTATAAGTAGGACAGCTTGTCAATATGAGCTCTCAACTCTGGAACTATGCCACATCTTGTGTCTGCAGAGAGGTGGTATAGCTCTCCTCTCCCCACCTCCCCCACTTGTTCCTGGTATGTTGGCAACCGAATAGTATGGTCCAGTGAATAATCAGTGTACAATTCAGAATAGTATGGTCCAGTGTACAATTCAGAATACTGTAGTATGGTCCAGTGAATAATCAGTGTACAAGGCTGGCTGGGGCTCAGGTGTCCACTATACTAGGGTCATGATTGGAGGTGTAAATGATCTAAATGTCATTTTATTAAATCAAAATTCAAAAATGCATGAAGCCATCTGTATAAGTAGATAAGCCTGCAACTACAAACCACCTTATAGCTGATCATTTGCTAAGCAAGCGAGTCTGTCTTCCACTGAACAGTCATCCCTTAGCTATAAAAAAAGCTAATTCTGTTTGTTTGGACTGATCACACAGAGAGGTCTTTTTCTATGTTTGTTTGCAACATTTTTTCTTGTGATTCATAATTTAGTTAAAACAAATCCTGTTCAAAGTCAAAACAAAGGCATTAGTTTGTTCAGTCATTCAAATTACAGTCAGCTTCCCCAAGACACTAGTTCACATGAGCACAAAAATTCATAAAAAGCCCCAAAACAAAAGCAGCCCTGATTATTTTTTGGCAAGACGACACTATTCATTTTTTTTTAAAGACTTGCTTCAGGAAAACTGTATTTCTACCTTATTTCTGAGAAACCCAGGGGAAACACGTGGCATATAGGACTGGAAGCGACTTTCTAGGTCATCAAGTCCAGTCCCCTGCTTTGCAGGCAATCATGTCAGATAATACTGTCCATAAACCCTGGTATGTACCCCACTGAAACTTACTTTTCCTCTCATCATCAAGGAATCTTTTTACAAGCACATATTAAAGCAGCCACATTTAGAGATGTACCAAAGCACAAATGCCTGTCAAGAGGCCTGCTTCTGCCCTTCAGTTCTCAAAAATATCCTTCATCTCATGAGTTGTCTAAGGATCCAAGAGTAATGTTGGCTACATGAAATGTCATTCTGTTCTGCCCAAAGCTGGTTCGTTTCAGAGTTTAGGGAGTCAGGGAAATTGTTCAAAAACAGTAGTCTAGGAATGAGTTAGGGAGACTGTTCAAAGAGCTCATTTGTATTAGATTAGCTATGCAGATGTTTTAAACTGTTGAAAGAATCAGAAACAAGCTTAAAAAGAAGAGAATGCAGCATTGAAAAAGAAACAATTTTGGCTGAAGATTTAGTTGTTGCCAGGGGGAGAAGACCTGTGTTGGGCTTGAACCAGTGAGCTAGAGAAGAAATCTATTAATCCATTATCACTCCTCTATCTGAACTAATAGATTGCCCTATTCAAGATCAGTTTTAAGCACCATTTGATGTGTTATGGAAAAACTTTGAAAAATGTGTTCAGATTACTATGCTTCTGGATTATTTGTGTATGTATCTTCTCTATTTTTGTTACTCAGCATGTATGAAGGCAGTTTAGGAGTTTATCTGCTCATGTTTATTCCTCACCTGAAGTCATAAGACTTTGTGATATCATAATTAGCTGATGTGGTGGGGATGATTACACTACTATAAACTGATTATGACCAAGGAAGGAATAAACAGCAGGAACAGAAAAATTACTAGGGCTGTAAAAGCAACAAAGATTCCATTTTTCATGCAAGTAAGAACAACTAGGATAGAAGAAAAATTGTATGATCCAGTAGATCAAGGAAACAGTCTCTAAATAAAATGTTTTTTTCAGTATCCCATCCCCTTCAGATTACTGAATTGGGAAGTACTAGCAGTGAACCCAATCAGGGTATTTTGGTGTACTTCAATGGACTAAAAATATTCTTCAGAATTATCTTCATTACATCTGAGTAGTGGTAGTTTCCCTAGGGCCTAGTTTACTAAATATTTAATCAAATAGACCCCCAAACCAGAGGAAGGCTTTAGTGAATCATCCAAAGAGGAAAGGGCCATGACCCAGGCTTGAACTTATCTCTTGCCAAAGCCAGTCACACTAGGAACAACAGTTGCACTGTGGAGTGCAAATTCAAGAAAGATCTTAACCTGAGAGATTAAGTGGGTATTTAATTGTGATCAGAGTAAGAGGATTGGATTTGGCAATGGCCAATGATGAATTTCTGACTAGTACTAGTCATACTGCCTCCTGGTATGTTGGCAACTGAATCAAGTCATGTCAACTCTTACTGAAAGTTATTCGGCTGTGAACAACCAGAACTACCCTGGAATTTGTTTTAAATCAATGATCTCTTGGCTGATTTGGTGAAGACATTAAATCAGAGACAGTTAGGGTCAGAGATAAAAGTCCTCTCTGGAAGGTATGATTTAACACTAGCAAGAGAAAGATTAGCTGCAGAGAAAGAAATCCTTTTCTCTACCCATTCTATTTCCCTTCAATCTGAACACTGCTTTTGTCTGTCCGTCCCTACATATTTTCCATGAAGTATCAGCCTCTCTTTAAATACAGCAAGAGATGGCTAACCCATTTAAAGAGAAGACACTCTGTTTAGTAGGTCAGTATCAGACTACTATATCTTTAAGGCCTTGGCAGCGATATGGTATGATCTGCCTGATGTCCATCCCCTCAGCTTGGTGTTTTGTTTTTTGTGCTTACAGTAACTGGGTCAGTGAACAGTCTGGGGTCTGGAGAGAAAGCAGCAGATCAGAAGGCTGCAGTCATCCAAGCAGAATTAGGCAGGAGGAGCTATAGAGCTGATCAATCTATAGGTAGGGCACTACAAATGTGTCATGTACTGTGAAATCAGCCCTCCTCTGTGAAATCTGGTCTCCCCTGCTGCTGGGAGCCAGGGCTCCTAGCTTCTATTCCAGCTACGCTGGAGAGGGACAGGAGTAGTCCTTCCCTTGTACAGCCTCTTTTCGTGGATAGATCAGACCCACATACAGAGGCAGTGCAGAAATGAGTGTGGTACACCCTCACTTCTGTACTGCAGCAGCCCAAGAGCTGGGCTCCAGGCTTCTGTTCTCCTCCGCCCCACCCCCCCATGGCTCCTTCCACAGCACCAGGCAGGTGCTGAGTTTGGGGCTCCCTCCTGCAATGGCTCCTGCCTGGCTGGGGGCACACGGCTGCATCTGGGGCAGCCTGGGCTCCTGCCTTCTCCCCCACTCCCCCGGCTCCTGCCATGGCTCCAGGTGCCAAGCCGAGGGCTTCCGCTCTGCAGCTGCAGCCAGGGCTCAGGGCAGCCTGGGTCGAGGAAATTTATGGTCTGTTTTTGGGGGTGGGGGAGAATGAAAGTGGAGATTCTCGAGTAGCCTCTTGTTTCTGGGTGTGCAAGAGAGGGTGCAAGACTCTTCCCCCATATGCCTACACAGCAGCCAGTGTAGTTGTAGCTAGGTAGACAAGTGGAAGAGCTCTGTGTGACTTGAAAGCTTGTCTCTCTCCCGACAACAGAAGTGAATCCAATGAAAGATATCACCTCACCCACCTTGTCTCTGCAAAGCAGCCAGCTGTGGTTACAGTCCCCTGCTCCCTAAATGCAAGAACTATTTTGCCCTACTGCAGTGATGGGGAAAAAGGTATCCTAAGAGTCATAGGAGGGTACAAGTCACTGCTGCTAACACCCAAGCCATCACAGTGTATGACTGGATACTTGGAGGCAGCATTCATTCCCCTAAGGGCCCTGCAACCAGCATGACCCCGCTGTGCCCTTGGAACAGTGCGGCTTAGAATTTTCCCCACCAAAGGCATGCAGCTATGAGGCTCAATTTAGCCCAAAAGTTTGACTTGATCTTTCCCCATGATACCCTGGGGCAGGTTCTCACCTGTGACTGAGGTTGGCTTGGTGCAGAGAGGGTGTTTCATGCACCATGTGCTGGGTAAATACATGAGAAGATTCCATCTTCCTAAAACTAACTCAGCTTTTTGTTAAGAGAATGACGAGTGCTGGATTAAGGTATAAGATAACTAAGCTACAGTTTAGGGTCTCACAATATGAGGCCTCTAAGGCCTGGTCTACACTAGGACTTTAAGTCGAATTTAGCAGCGTTAATTCGAACTAACCGCTCAACCGTCCACACCAGGAAGCCATTTAATTCGAACTAGAGGGCTCTTTAGTTCGAATTTGGTACTCCACCCCGACAGGTGGAGTAGCGCTAAATTCGACATGGCTAGCTCGAATTAGGCTAGGTGTGGATGCTAATCGAACTTAGTAGCTCCGGGAGCTATCCCACACTGCACCACTCTGTTGACGCTCTGGACAGCAGTCCGAGCTTGGATGCTCTGACCAGCCACACAGGAAACGACCCGGGAAAATTTGAATTCCTTTTCCTGTCTGGGCACTTTGAATCTGACGTACTGGTTGGACATCGGGGCGAGCTCCGCAGCACCTGCAACGATGCAGAGCTCTCCAGCAGAGGAGTCCAGGCAATCCAAGAATAGAAAGAGGGCCCCAGCATGGACTGACCGGGAAGTCATGGATCTGATCGCTGTGTGGGGCGAGGAGTCTGTGCTCTCGGAGCTGCGCTCCAACAAGCGGAATGCAAAGACCTTCGAGAAGGTCTCCAAAGCCATGATAGACAAAGGATACAGCCGGGATGCGATGCAGTGCCGCGTGAAAGTCAAGGACCTGAGACAAGGTTACCAAAAAGTCAGAGCGGCAAACGGACGCTCCGGAGCACAGCCCCAGACATGCCGCTTCTACGAGGCACTGCATGCCATTCTCGGTGGGTCTGCCACCACTGCCCCACCAGTGACCGTGGACTCTGAGGATGGCATAGTGTACCTGGACAGTTCCTCGGCGATGTTCGCCAATGGGGAAGATGAGGAAGGGTTTGTGGAGGACGGCGCAGGTGACAGCGAACACAATACCGCTTGCCCTGACAGCCAGGATCTCTTCATCACCCTCACAGAGATCCCCTACCAACCGTCCCTGCCCGTTAACCCGGACTCAGAATCAGGGGAAGGATCAGGCGGTAAGTGCTATAAACATGGAAACATTTATTTTTAAAAAAACAGGTATAGAAAAAATAGAAATACTATATAAAAGATTTTCAATGTCAAACTATATAAATAGTAGGTCCACAGATATAGGGATTGAACAATAATCCTCTTGGGACAGTTCAACAAAGCTCTCAGAGAGATGCTCGAAAAGCCTCCGCAGGAGGTTCCTGGGGAGAGGTGCCTTATTGGGTGCTCCGTGGAAGCACACTCTTCCGCGCCAGGACATCCTAATGTAGAGAGGAATCATCGCCTCCACCAGCATTGCTGCATATGGTCCTGGTCTGTGCAGGGCTTCCCTTAGCATCCGCTCTTTCTGACTACGAGTGACCCGCCTCAGGGTGATGTCGTTCTGGATAGGCTGCATCTAAGTAGGGCAATTAGTGTATTGTTACTATTGTTAATGGTTTAAAATTAGGTTGCATAACAACGACTCTCGCTTAACAGCCACGTGCTGGAGGCCACAGAGAACAAGCATACATTGATCTTTCCCGTGCACTGGTGGGAGGGGCTGGAAAAGGCTCAGCCTTTCTGCTTTCCAGATTGCCTTTAGCAGGAGAGCACAGCTATCCACTAACTGATAAGCATTATCTACTTTAAGGCTTACCAGGACTGTCTGCAAGACGGATTCAGCTGTCTCTCCCCGCTTGTCCGCTCTCCTGTGCAATGGCGCCGCCAATGAGAGTGTATTCCGAAATCTCGAACTTGTCCTGAGATCTCGTGGAACTTGGTGCCCTGTTTGGTCTTGTTCAGAGAAACTGACTAGACTGTGTTCACTGTTCGCAAACATGTATCTGTTCAAGGAAATCACTTATTGTTTCCCATCACACAGCTTCTGCTCTTTCCCGGACTGCCCCGGCATCCCCCTCGCAGAGGCTGGCTCAGATTAGGCGGCGAAAGAGAAAGACTAGGGACGAGATGTTCGCGGAACTGATGGCCTGCTCCAGAGCCGAGGCGGCCCAGCAGAGCCAGTGGAGGGAGACCCTCTCTCAGCAGCAGCGCTCACACAGCGAACGGGAGGACAGGTGGCGGCAGGAAGACCAGCAGGCGACTCAAACGCTGCTTGGGCTAATGAGGGAGCAAACGGACATGCTCCGGCGCCTTGTTGATGTTCTGCAGGACCGCAGGCAGGAGCAGAGAGCCCCCCTGAACTGTATCTGCAACCGCCCTCCCCGCCACAAAGTCCTGTCCCCCCCTCACCGAAAATTACAAGACGGAGGGGCGGTAGGGGCCGTGAGAACTGTCACTGCACCACAGCTGAGCGCTAATGTACCACACACCTCTGACGCTATAACTGTGTAGAAGCGCTTCCCTTACAGGATCACCCAGTCCCAAATCCAAGTTTCATCACCCCACTATGTAGTAGATTAATAAAAGCTGTTTGCTGTTGTTCACTCTTTCCGTCACGTCTTTCGTGTCAGAAGACTGTGTATGTGGGGGGGGGGCAGGGGATTTATAATTGCACGGGATAGCCTACATTAGCAGGGTACAGACTATCGGGGGCAGGATCAACTGCAGGGCACACACAGACTGCAGTCAGTAGTCACCAGGGTCACTCTGTGTGGTGTATGCTGCCCCGGGTCATTCTGTGATGTGTACGCTTGTCCACGGTCCTAGCGCCTGCCACCCCCTAATGTTAAGGCATGCTGCCCTTACCATGCACTTCCACCGTAGGCGCGATCCTCTCCGCTGCCCTGAGCCCCAACAAGAGCCCTCATCCACGGACAGATACTCACCCTTCCCCCACTCCCCTCACCCCTTCCTACGCCCAAACCCACAGCCCAGAGCCTGCATCCAAATCCCTATCCAAAGACGGCCCCACTCGCCCCTTCCAGCAAACCCACCCCTACATGCACAACCACTTGAAACCGTCCCCCACCCCAGAGACCTATGTAGGAGCAGGAGGCTGTCCGTCCTGTATTGTACAAGCGGTCTGTACATCAGTGCACACCGTACCCAGCACAGTATGCGTCCATGTTTCAAACCCTGAACAGAAATGCAAAGTAAAAGAAAGATTTATTAACAATAACTGTTCCGTTTAATTTGTTTTAAAACGTGTTTTGGAAGTGGGGGAAACTTGGAGAACGGGGTATGTAACCGCAGATCTCACTCAACACATAGAGACACAGGCCCAGGATCAGCTTCTCTTAAAATCAAGTGGAGAGTCATAGGTTACCCTGCTCTCCGAGGAAACTTGCTTTCAAAGCCTCCCGGATACACAGCGCTTCCCGCTGGGATATTCTTTCGGCACGGGTGTCTGGCTGAGAGTAAACAGCAGCCAGGCGATTTGCCTCAACCTCCCATCCGGCCAAAAAGGTCTCGCCCTTGCTCTCACAGACATTGTGGAGCACACAGCAAGCAGCAATAACTACGGGGATATTCTTTTCGCTGATGTCCGAGCGAGTCAGTAAGCTCCGCCACCTCCCCTTAAGACGTCCGAAAGCACACTCCACCACCATTCTGCACTTGCTCAGCCGGTAGTTGAAGAGTTCCTTCTCACTGTCCAAGGCGCCTGTATAGGGCTTCATGAGCCAGGGCATTAGCGGGTAGGCTGGGTCCCCGAGGATCACTGTAGGCATCTGCACATCCCCAACCGTTATTTTGTGGTCCGGGAAGAAAGTTCCTGCCTGGAGGCGTCTAAGCAGACCAGAGTTCCTGAACACACGCGCGTCATGAACCTTGCCCGCCCACCCAACGAAGATGTTGGTAAAACATCCCCTATGGTCCACCAGTGCTTGCAGCACCATTGAAAAGTAGCCCTTTCGGTTAATATACTGGCTGGCCTGGTGGGCTGGTGCCAGGATAGGGATGTGAGTCCCATCTATAGCCCCACCGCAGTTGGGGAATCCCATCGCGGCGAAGCCATCTATGACGACCTGGACGTTTCCGAGAGTCACTACCTTTGAGAGCAGTTGCTCAACGATTGCGTGGGCTACTTGAATCACAGCAACCCCCACGGTAGATTTGCCCACGCCAAAGTGGTTCGCTACTGACCGGTAGCTGTCTGGCGTTGCAAGTTTCCAGAGGGCTATGGCCACTCGCTTCTGCACACTCAGGGCTGCTCGCATCCGTGTGTCCTGGCGCTTCAGGGCAGGAGCCAGCAAGTCACAGAGTTCAAGGAAAGTGCCCTTACGCATCCTGAAGTTTCGCAGCCACTCTGTTTCATCCCAGACCTGCAGCACTATGCGGTCCCACCAGTCCGTGCTTGTTTCCCGGGCCCAGAATCGCCGTTCCACACCATGAACTTGACCCATTGCCACCATGATCTCCACTGCGCGGCGTACCCTGCTTTCTGAGAGGTCTGCGCCACTCTCCTCACCGCGCTGCCGGAGCCTCCTCGCCCGATTTCTCAGCAGCTGACTGTGGAAGAGGTGGACAATAAGGTGCGAGGAGTTGACAACGGCCATAAGTGCAGCGATGATCGCAGCGGGCTCCATGCTCGCAGTGCTGTGGCGTCCGCGCTGTAACCGACCAGAAAAGGGCGCGAACAGATTTCCCGCCGGCGCTTTCATGGAGGGAGGGCGTGATTGACGGTTCGATGATGACAGTTACCCAAAACCACCCTCGACACATTTTTTCCCCCAGCAGGCATTGGGAGCTCTACCCAGCATTCCAATGGGCAGCGGGGACTGCGGGAACTGTGGGATAGCTTCCCACAGTGCACCGCTTCGAAAGTCGATGCCGGCCCTGTTAATGTGGACTCAGAAATTCGAATTAGTGTATTTACTGTGGATACACAAATTCGACTTCATAAGGTCGAATCCACAAATTCGACTTAAGTAGATTCGAAATAGTCTTGTAGTGTAGACAAGGCCTAAAAGAGAAAAAACTGACTCCATTTCAAATTTTATCAAAATCAGTTGATAAATAAAGGAGATATGGGAAAAAGAAGATTCTCTCTAAATATAGACATTTTTGTTCAAATATGACAAAAATGTACACAACTGGCTACACAAATACTCTTACCCTACCTTTACCTTTCACAGATTGTTCATTACTGACAGGCGGGAGACCAGGGCAAAGAAAAAAAATGATAATTGCACTTGAGCATTGGCCTGCTAAACCCAGGGTTGTGAGTTCAATCATTGAGGAGGCCACTTAGGCATCTGGGGCAAAAATTGGTCCTGCTAGTGAAGGCAGGGGGCTGGACTCGATGACCTTTCAAGGTCCCTTCCAGTTCTAGGAGATTGGTATATCTTCAATTATTACCTTTTTTTTTTTTTACCTAGTATTTCTACAAGTAAGTCTGCTATCAGTCTCCTAAGGCAAAGTTTTGTTGGCTGGCTGATACTGGTAAAATTCTGACCAAGCCTTCATAACTTATTTAAATAAAATAAATAAATAAATAAATAAATGATGTGGTCGGAGATAGCAATGTCATGAAGCAATCCTGCCAAGCTCATACTCGTATGGGACTTGTCCTAGGAGTGATGTCATGTATAGCATCCCCCTTGGCTGGTAATAGCTGGAAGGCCACCATCTTTTGTTTACGGTCCAGCACACTCCGTCATATATTGCTTTCACTCCTGTTTTTCTTAAATGTTAGTGTGTTTTCTTCTTTTGATCAGTATATACATACAATTACGTATTTTAGTGCACATGCCACTTTCTGCTTCATGCGCTATCCATGCTTCACTTGATTGAGTTTGCAGGTGATCATCTTATAGACTTGGGTCAAGTAGATCTTGAGGAGGATAAATTTGTGTTGGCTTCCCATCATCAGTTTCAGGAATCTTCACTGTATTTTTATAGTATGGCAAAAGAAAAATCCCAACAATTCATTGTTTCGAAGAGAAAGTTAAATGGGAATAAACATTTGTAAAAATATTTTTTGTATAGTCTGGATAAACTTTGTACTTCCCTAACAAAATTAATCAAATGTTTTTTTCATTTATTCATGTGAAAAGAAGGATAATTTTCCTTATTCATGGTTTTATCCTCTTATTTTCCTGTGAGAACATAAAACTTTCATGTTTATATATTCAATATCCTTTCTGTGAAAATAATAAATTCTTTTTTTTTTTTATGTTATGGGGACTCTTACACTTGACATAATGTAGGGCCTCAGAATGTCATAATCCGGCCCTGAGAATGACGTACAGAGGTGCTGTAACTGCACCTAGCATTTGAGCCACATGCACACAGACTAGCTTCTGGGTGGTGTCCTCCAAACTCTTCCCTTATGAAAACTGTCCTCCTCCCTCCAAGTTCCATGCAGGTTGCTACACTGGAGCAGGACTGTCAGAGCTGTTTACGGCTCCGCAGTTCTGAGGGTCATTCTGTACCGGTCACTACCCTGGCTTGAATTAAAGCAACCTAATGACCACACATCAGTTAAGTATCGGTGCAGTAGAGCAGATCTCCACCTGCCCCTCCTCAACCCAGACACCCCTTTTTGTCCCCTGCACACCCCTTATAGGGGGATGGAGGGAAGGTGGCTAGCGCAGGGATGGAGGAATTCTCAGCTGGCCATTTACTGCCAGAATCCAGCTCCTTTTGCCACCTGAGCAGCACACAGAAGCCACATCACATGTGACATCTGGTCCATTATTTTTATTACAATCTCAAGGATGGAAGAGTACTCTCTTCACTTTTCAACAACTTGTAGATCAGTTCACCCAACATAAATCAAAGTGGCAGATAGTGTAGTGCCTGCTTCAGTACCCTATAAGGAGAGAACGAGTTTTAGCTGGCAACTTCATTGTAACCCTGAGCAAAGATGAGATATATGGTATCAGTGTTTGCTCTTAAGTTGTCCCAAGCTCTGACTTGTTGCTGATTTCAAATCTTTGTCTACTGTTAACAGCTGTTCAGTGAGCTCATGCTTCCTATGTGGTATTATCAGTAGACTATACTGCCCAGTGTGAATACCACTTACAAGTCTGATGGCCAAATCCTGACTTCAATGGGAGTTCTGCTGCTGCTGAGGTTGGGACCAGATTCAAGCCCAAAGGCTCTGCTATCAATTGTCAGGCTACAATTGGTTAAAAAATAAAGTTTAGTGAAAGGATTTAAAATTATTTTATTTCAAATGATCACATGATTCCACTTAGCTTCCATTTTGTGAAGTGTGAATAAAGTGAGATTCTACTTCTCATCACTAACAAAGTCCTGTACATTCTTTGCCTCCCCACCTTGGGCATTTTACATAGCACATGGCAATGGAAGTCAGAAAAGATACCAACTGTCCATGAATAGATTTTGGAAATTTCACAGCATACCACTGAACAACTAGTTTATATAGTAGCTGGTAAATAAGACTTAAAATTAGAATCCCCAGCTAACAGAATGATATAAAACAAAACATTCCTTTCATTGTGCTTCCTAAGACCCCATTCCTGAACTGAGATCCACAACGACGTCAACAGGCCTTCACATGGGTTCAAGGGATTGACATGAACAGAGTCCAGTGCAGGAACAGGGGACTATTCCTGTAAAACTGAAGTCCACTGAGCTGTGGCAGGAATTGGATATGCCTTCTATACTAAAATGAAAGCTAAGCATCATATTATTCTGGTTATTTACTGCAGCAAAGTGATGTGCAAATATTATGTTTCAGAACCATCAATGAATCTTCATCTGCCTTTGCTTTGTAGTGGCATGTTACCCATCTATTTTTCTTTTGTTTCTCAGCTCCCTGATTTTAATGATTGCTAAAATAATGGTAACTTACATAGTACACTTCTAGACAGAGAGTTACTTTCTAATATACATCATCTCACATTATTCACGCTGCCAAATGAAGCTTCTAGGATAGATAAAGCAACACAAAAATGCTGGTACTCTGTAGCTTGATGTTATTCATGTCAGGGGCAGCATTGCCAGGAGACATGTCACACTGTGACAGATATATTCCCCATGCAATTTGAGTGTATCTTCAGGCACTGGAAGGTGGTGGGTGTAAATGTTTGGCATTTCCGTTTTACTCACACATGAAGGTCAAGTGTTATAGAAAGTCATACTTGTTAAAACCATGCATTTATTTCCATCTGCTCACACAAAACAAGTCACTCTCACTAGAAAGGAGTGCAGAAGGTGTTGTGTAAGCCAGTTTAACATGATTCATGCTGATTAGGGTAAATCTAATAGCATTGTGATGTGCATAAAAACCACAAATATTGGTTAAGTATTTTCTCTGTTTAAACTGAGTAAAATATTAGAAATGAATTTAGATTATTAAAACATTGCAGTTTTCATACTCTATGGTGTTGTTAGTAACAGGGTAACATTTTTAAAGTGATGTAACCTGACGTCGTAACTTCAAAAATTCTAAGATTCATTCAGCTCTGACTTAGGCCATGTCTACACTACAAACTTTGCTTGATGCAAGTTACATCAGCATAAAGCCATCGCAGTTACTATATTGCTTGTGCACTTGTATAGTTGGCTGCTTGTGTTGGCGGTGAGCTTAGTTACTAGGAATGCTTGTATCAATACACAGTACAGTGCACCATGGGTAGGTATCCCAGTGTGCAACCTGTCAACATCCAGTGCACTGTCATTTGGGAAGTTTTGGCAATGCATGGTGTGGCAGAAACAAGTTGTGCAGGGTGACCAGGAGCATGGGGGCAACTTCCCAGTGGGCAATTGTCTCCATCCATGTTATGTATATTCCATATTTTTCATGACTTTTTTTCAAAATCCCACAAATCCACCATCTCTGACAGAAGCATGGAGCCTGCACAGCTCTGCATTATTGTCATAAGCATTGCAAGCGTAAGACTCATGATCCTCTAGTATTTACAGAGCTGCAAGAAGAACCAAATCAGCAGGAAACATAATGATTTCTTGGAGAACAGATTGCTGAGGGACATGGCGAGAACAAATTCAAGGTTGCTGGTGGCATTCACCAAGTAGCTGCAGATAGTGTAGCACCACTTCTGGGCCCAAGAAACGAGCATTGAGTGGTGGGACCACATTGTAACGCAGTCTTGGGATGGTGAGCTGTGGCTGCAGAACTTCCACATGCATTTCCTGGATCTATGCACTGAACTCACCCCAACCCTTCAGCACGGGGACACCAGGAGCAAGTGGTATCACACAGTGGAAACCTGCAATGCTGAATTACTCCTGGTCAGTGAGAAATCATTTTGGAGTTGAAAACTCCACTGGAAGGGCTGTTGTCATGAAAATGTTCAGGACCTTTAATAGTCTTCTGCTACACAGAACTCTGACTCTTGGCAATGGCAGGATGTAGTGGATGGATTTATAGCAATGGGATTTCTGAACTGTGGTGGAGCCATAGACGGCCTGCATATCCAATAGACGGCATGCATATCACATAACCCTCTGTGACCATCTTGCCACAGAGTACATCAACAGTTGGGGATTGGTCCTGCTTTGAGCAGGGGGTTGGACTAGATGTCCTCCTGAGGTCCCTTCCAACCCTGATATTCTATGAAAGGGCTAAGTGTCAGAGGGGTAGCTATGTTAGTCTGGATCTGTAAAAAGCGACAAAGAGTCCCGTGGAATCTTATAGACTAACAAAAGTATTGGAGCATAAGCTTTCAAGGGTGAATACCCATTTCATCAGACGTATTCACCCACGAAAGCTTATGCTCCAATACTTCTGTTCATCTATAAGGTGCCACAGGACTCTTTGTCACTTTTATGAAAGGGCTACTTTTCTATGGTTATACAAGTGCTGGTGGATCACCAGGGACATTTCACCAGCATCAGAGTTGGCTGGTCAGGGAAGGTGCATGATGCTTTCATCTTTAAGAACACAGGACTTTTCAGAAAGCTACATGCAGGGACTTTCTTTCCTGACCTGCAGATTATGGTTGGGAATGGTGAAATGCCAATAGTGATCCTACCCCTTGCTCATGAACCTGTACCCTGGCCACCGTGACAAAGAAAGATTCAACTACCAGCTTAGCAATTGCAGAATGACAGTTGAATGTGCTCTTGGTAGATAGAAGTGATGACGACATTCTTTACTCACAAAATTGGATCCCAGAGAGAGAAAAAAAAATCTCAATGGTTATAGCTGCCCACTGTATCCTGCATAATATCTGCAAATCTAAGGGGGGAAAAGTTGCTGCTAGGGTGGAGGTGGAGCAACTGTCTTCTGAATTTGAAGAGACACAAGGGCTATTAGAAGAGCTTTATACAGAGCTACATGGCTCAGGAAGGTTTTGAAAGACCATGTTAACCGTGAGCTATAGTAATGCATTGTGGTGTACTGTGCTGTACCTGACCCTGCTAGGAATTGTATGGTGCTTGGTGTACATATATGAATAAAACACTGTCCATGCACTTGTTAATTTTGCAGTGCTTACTGTACATTTATGATTACTACACTGTTTTTCACTGTTCCAAGAACTTGTGTCACACTGTACAGTTACAAGTAGTTTCTTGCTTTCAGAACTGCTAAGCACCCTGCAGCATATGTTGTGAACTAATAAAGATGAATAATATTTCAAATAGAATTTTATTCTGTAACAAAATCAGTGAAAAGAAAAATCCATGTGATTTAAAAAAAAGCAAATACATTGATTTATTAAGTTTTTAATGTAACAGAACTTAAGCAGAAAGACCATTCATGTCCATTTTAGCTACATCACACCAGCCATGGCTTCCACAGGTCAGGGTATGTGAAGCTATGGTTGCCTAATGTCCCGCAGGGTGGAGTGGTTGGAGCAGGTTAGTAGCCCCTGATGCCATGTGGAATGTTGAGAGGGTGGAGGGAGTTGCTGCAATGGAGTTCTCTATGGAGTGCGGTGGGAGGCGAGCCTGATTGTTGAACCTGTAGATCCACAAGAGTCTGCAGCATCCGAGTTTGCTGCCAGAAAAGCCCCATTAAGTCCTGGTATATCTCCCTCTCCTTTTCATGCTGGGGCTCCTGGGCCTCTCTCCTGTCCACTCTTTCCTTCTCCAGGCTGTCTGCAACGTTCACCCTCCTGGCCCTGTGCTCGTGGTCTGATGCAGCACTGGCTTGCAGGATCTCATTGAGCAAGTCTTCCTGAGTCCTCTTCTTTCTCCTCCTTATCTGGCTCAGGCATTCTGTGGATGTGCAGGGGGAAACCCCTCAAGACCGCAATGGCAGCTATCGATAAAACTTCCTTCCCTCGCTTCTGCTTGGGAGTACTTGTGCACAGCACCATTCACAGCACCAGTAGCAGTGAGCATGGCCCATCAGGGGTGAGGGAAATGAGGAGGGAATTGCTCAGTTGCATGAAACTATCAGAACAGGGCAAACCTTCAGGAGAGGACTGCAAAGTACCTCCATGGAAGTTTCACTGAGCTCTCAGGAGGATTCAAGAGACACCCCTGTGTATGTAAACAAACTGCTCCACAGCCCCCCTCCCCCTTGCCTAACTCTGCAGGGGGATGAAGAGCAGATAACATGCTCGCTCTCTTTGCTGTCCTGCTGCCTCTTCCAGTATGAGTAATATAATGAAATTCAATCACTGTTTCCTGTTAAGTTGGGGGCACGATCACTGTAATGGGAAATAAATGTATGCACTCATGGTAGGAGGATCCTCTCCCTGCATTGGGCTCATCGGTGTTCAACTGCCAGGACTGACTGGACTGTGGTGAAGTCAAAAACAGTCCTGGCTCGTGGCATAGCCGACCGCTGGATCGCATATCCCCCATCGTCCACTTCCTCCTCATCAGGGGTCCGTGGCTTGGGCTCCTCAGTGGTATCAACACTGGCCTGCGGGGTGGTGGTGAGGCTCCTGCCATGTATGGCACACAGCTTTTTGTAAAAGCAGCAGGTCTGTAGCTCGGCAGTAGACTGACTGTTAATCTCCATGGGCTCCTGGTATGCCTGCCACGGTTCCTTTGCTTTCACGCAGCGCTGCAGTTGGTCCCTGATGTACCCCTTCTCCTGCATCCCCTGAGCAATCTGCTTGTAGATGTCGACATTTCTTCAGCTGGGCCATAGCTGTGCTTGCACAGCTTCTTCTCCCCACAGACCCAGGAGATCCAATAGCCCCTGTCTACTCCAAGCTGGAGCACATAGCCAGCATGGTCAGCACACAACAATGGAGAGCTGCTGGGGGTGCTCACCAAGCTGTGCAATCAGTAGAAGGCATTTAAAAATGTTTGGGGCTTTAAAGAGGAGGGATCCATCTAGTGTACATAACCCCTGGCCAGTAGGTCTCACACCTGTGACCAGAGCAGTCCGTGTTGGGCATTGTGGAATAGCTGCAGGAGAGTTGTTAGCTTTGACATAAGTAACTGAAGAACCCTAGCTTAGAGCAGAGGTTCTCAAACTGGGGGGTGGGTGGGTGTCACACAGGGCCGGTGCAACCATTTAGGCGACCTAGGCGGTCGCCTAGGGCACTAGGATTTGGGGGGCGGCATTTTCTTTGGCAGTGACCGCAGTGGACGGATCTTCGGCTGCTGCAGTCGCTGCTGGCATTTAGGCGGAGGGAGCTGGGGTAGGGTGGTGTGGGGAGGACTGCCTGCAGCAAGTAAGGGGGGGCAGCAGGCAGGGAAACTCCCCGCCCCAGCTCACCCCTGCCCCGTCTCCTCCCCGAGCATGCTGTGGCTGCTTCACTTCTCCCGCCTCCCAGGCTTGCGGCGCCTAAGCTGATTGGCACCACAAGCCTGGGAGGTGGGAGAAGTGAAGCAGCCACGGTGTGCTCGGGGAGGAGACGGGGACGGGGTGAGCTGGGGCGGGTGGGGTGCCTCAGGGCTGAGGGTGGGGAGCTGTCGCAGGGAGGGCGCCTCAGGGCAGAGGGGGGAGCGGCGGCGGGGGGGGGCCTCAGGGCGCAGGCTTGAAAACGGGGGAGGGCGCAAGGTGGAAGTTTCACCTAGGGCGCGAAACATCCTTGCACCGGCCCTGGTGTCACAGAATGTATTCTGGGGACAGGGGGTGTGAGAAAAACTTGGGGGGGAAAAAAGAAAAGAAAAAAACCCCACACATTCAGAGCTGGGTGCCTGGAGAGTGGTGGCTGCTGGCTGGGTGCCCAGCTCTGAAGGCAGCACCACTGCCAGCAACAGCACAAGCCACCCTCACTTCTGTGCTGCTGCTGAAGGTGGTGCTGCCTTCAGAGCTGGGCGGCCAGAGAGTGGCAGCTACTGGTCAGGCACCCGGGGGGGAAGAGTGGGGTATAAAGAAGGCTCAACACTACTTGGGAGCAGGTGTTACAATGTCAGTGTAATGGGGAGCAGGAGACAAATTTAAGTGTAGACATGCACAACTAGGTCAATGGAAGGTGACTTATGTCACCTAACTTTGTAGTGAGACCAAGCCTTACAACTTCTGCTGTCTCTGTAAAATTTCTCAGTGCTGTTTAGCCTTCTTGAGCTAGTACTCTGCCAACTACGGGATCTTCTATGTGAGAGCTGCATATTGCTACTGCAGCATTAGGTTACAGCTAGACATGCTTTTACAGTGAATAGGGGTTATAAAGGTCTGGCAGACAGCCAATGGAGGGTAGAAGCTAAAGCCTGAGAAAATTCAGCTCAATCCTATAGAGTGAGTAACACATTCCACTTGATCCATACTCATTCTTGTTCTGGGGTGAAAGAGAGCTTTCCTAGAGCAGAATGAGTGTAGGAGAGACTTTGCAGTGAGTGTGGCCAGCCTGCCTTGAATCCCCCAGAATTCCAGATGCAACAACCCACAAAGCCTCCAAATTCAAGATGAGAAGATTTTTCTTTGTTTAAAAAAATAGTTTTGGCTAAATATTCCTCACTGTTTATTAAAAGTATTCAAGTACCCTGGATGGAAAATGAGCACTGAAGAGCAAGAATCTCCTTTAGCATTTCCATTGAGACAAAGGAATTGTTGTGATGACAATTTAGAAAACAGTCAATAGGGAAACAAAGTGGGATGGGAAAATGAACACAGATGAAACTGGAAGAAATGCTCTTTTATTTCATGCATCATTACAAGTGTTAGTTATGGTATTCTGGATGTAACAGAATCCTCCCCTACCTAGAATAAGTAAGTTTTTTTTAATTGATTGTCCTGTGTTGGTTACTAGGGAAAGTAGCAGCCTTCTCTTATAGGAATAATGTTATCATCTTAAAGTGATTGTTATTTCCCTTGCATATAATATTTTCTAGGAATTCTGCATATTTGGATTTTCCAAGAACTTGTTTGTCAAAGAGACAACCTAAATCCAACCTAATGCCTTCTGAGTTTGTTGACTGAAGTTCATAGACAGCAAGAGACTAGCAGCAGATGTTTTCTGCTTTTGAGGCCAAAGATTCTCCTCCTCTGGACACACCCTCTGTCTCAGCCTTGTACAGTAACAGCAAGGTCAGTATATAGAAACCTGCCTCATCTCTAGGAGTAAAAGGCCACTGATAGCATGAGGGGTTGAACCAGTGTACACAGAAGCACAAGGTCCAAACCCCAACCATGATACATATTAAGTTTTCTTGGAAGAAAATTAGAGTGCAGAGAAGGGATTTGATAT
Organism: Mauremys reevesii; assembly: GCF_016161935.1. Lineage (NCBI taxonomy): Eukaryota > Metazoa > Chordata > Testudines > Geoemydidae > Mauremys > Mauremys reevesii. The sequence continues at coordinate 118,016,579 of NC_052623.1, forward strand.
AATTGGTCACAATTTCACTTACCTAATGATACTAAATTTCAACCGAAAGATCTTATGGTCTGGAAATCCTTGTCAGACCCTCAGATGGTGCTTACAGGCAGCTTTGCTTTCTGTCATTACTGAATGCTGACAGCGTACAGGTTACTGAAAGTTGGGCATGCTATGAGATTTCATGCTATGCTGCCATGCTAGAAGTAGAATGCCACTAGTGGTATCCAAAATTAACAAAGAATGCTTGTGATGACATATATAGCCAGTGAAATTAAGGGTCATTTCACTCATCTCACTGCAAGGTGATACAATACAAATAGACTATAAGAACAATTGGTAACTCTCTGGTGTTACACCCCAAGCCACTGTTCATCTTAATAGCCTGATTACATAAACATGAATATTGAGATCCTCGCATGAATGCCTGAACTCTACACAATTAACTCCTCACAGGCTATTTGGTTCACTTGAAGAGGACTGTGAATGGCAATTCATTACTTCTAAAGATGCATCCACAAGCAGCAGCACAGAAAATTCTCAGAATCTCATTTCTTGGGAAGGGATTGCAAAGGGTGGACATATGAAAGCAACACCTTGGATAACAGGATTAGCTACTAGGAAACATCCCTGGGGTAGGCAAAAAACACAGATGTCATCCTGATAAGAACACTAAGTCAATGTGAAGCAAAATGGGCAGGAATTGCACAGCAAAGCCTTCCTTAAAGATGATCTATAATGAAAAGAAATCATATTACCCTTTATTGCTCCTTTCTGATGATTTCAAATGAGAAAGGAAGACAGACATTTTGTTTAAGAATCTCTTATTTCACAATAATATTATGTCTTTACTTCTGGATTTTCTGGAAAAATTGAGACTGGAAAATGGAAATGGGAAAGTGACACCCAGCTACTCAGATATCACAGCAACTACCAAAATAATAGACTGAAATCTGAGTTGCAGTTTTCCCAGACTTAACTAGGTGGGGGGAAGTGGAAGGGGATATGGAGTTCCTAGTTGCCAGAGTTCCCGGACTACTAACATGACACCTGCCTGTTTTCACTGAAGGCTGTGCAAGCCCTTGTGCCTAGGGCACTCTGTTTGAAGTCAAGCCTGGTGTACTTTAATTGTGCATTTCCATGCATTCCACTCTTTTAATGGGTGTGCTAGCTAGAACCTTGTCTTTTAGCTTCTGGTTTTCAGACAAATATTTGTGTATTGAATTGAGTATATGAAGAGCATCATAGCAGGACTCAATTTTATACACACAAAGTACAGTGAAAAGAACAGTCTGTTTTGTAGCATTGTTTCTAAGAAGGGATTCCCACCTTTTTAAAAAGAGGTCTTGTAATTATTTTTCAGCCTACAAACCAGTTCTTGACTGGGGGTGCACGGTGAAACTTTTGAAGTCCATTCAGGACCTTTTTAGGTATCCATTGCTATGAGCTACATATAAATATGCAGAAATTGCTGCCTGTAAGAAGACGACTCCTGTTCTGAATGGATACCCACCATTTTAAAGCTATTAATAATGGCCTAGGAGCCATTCATAGACCAGGACCCCACTGTGCTAGGTGTTGTACAAACAGAACGAAAAGACAGTCCCTGCTCCAAAGGGATTACAATGCAAGTACATCTTCAGCTAGGTTCCCCCTCCCGCCCCCATTTTAAATCATTCCTAAACCAGTGGCTAACTTTATATAGTAATTATTTGGTTTTCATTCATTTTTAGGAATGTTTCATTATGTTGCTTTTCTTGGCTTAAATGATGAGTGAAAGGCATTGCTTTAGAGAAAAACCCCAGTATTGAGCTATATTCAGGTGTGGGTAGAAGGGAATTTAAGCTTTTTGAAGAGCATATCAGCATTAGGACTGAATCCTTGTACACTGAAGTATGCATTTACTGGAGCAAGTGCCCTCCAAGCCAGGCCAAAAATAGTATTGTTCCCCTACGTGCCAAAGTTTTGTTGCCCTTTAATCACAAAATTGAAGTCTCCTGTCATTTTAGTCTCGTGAACAGATTACAAGCCTCTTATCAATACAAGAAGGAGAAATAGGGACCCTATGACAACCCAAATGCGGTAGTCGGCTTCTGTTGAGCTCTACTGATGACTAGTGCTTATTTTAGTCATTTGGCCACCTTCCAACTTCAGATAACACTGATCTGAGATGTAAGTGTTAGACTCCGCATGTGCTGTTCGAAATAAGCTTCTGAGCATTCTCCCCCTCCCCTGTATATGGGGCAAGCTCACTGACACTGGTTCCGAAAGAAATTCTAGATCCTCTGCACCCAAAGGTACAGTGTACCCCAGTTTGCCAGTTTTTCTTTAACCAACACTCTCAGGGACCAACTTTCCAGCGTGCCGGTGCTTGACCCATGGCTCTGCCCCAACTGCCACCCGACCCCTTCCACCAAGGCCCCATTTCACCCCTTCCTGCCCCCACTCCAGCTCCACCCACCCATTCCCACTCCTTTCTGCCCCTCCCCTGAGCATACTGTGTCCTCGCTCCTGTCTCCTTCCCCCCTCACACCTCCTGCATGCCACAAAACAGCTGACTGCGGTGGGCAGGAGGTGTGGGGAAGGAGAGGAAGGCGCTGATTGGTGGGGCCCGCTGGCAGGCAGGAGGCACTGGGGGGATGGGGAAGTTCTGATAGTGGGGCTGCTGGTGGGTGCTCAAAACCCACCATTTTTCCCCATGGGTGCTCCAGCCCGGGAGCACCCACAGAGTAGGTGCCTATGCCAACATTCCTGTGTAGCACACAGCACTTGTGAGCACTTAAACCTACTTTTTGTTTTATTGTATTTAAGAAAGAGTGAAGAGTTAACCAGAAGCAAGAGAAAGTGATGGAAACAACTGGCTACAACACAAAACAAAAATGCAAACCTGGGTCTATCCTTATCAATAGTTACCTTCCTGTGTAATAAAGTAGGCTTTCCACACAACGTTCAGTCCATTGCAGAGCTGGCTGGATTCAGAAGAACCAGGATCCAAATGTACATGAAAGTCCCCTGTTCCTTAAGGTGTTTCCTCAGGGAATGAGTCCAGAGTACCTTTCCCTGAACTGTATTATACTGCAAGTCTTTTGTCTTTATTCATAGCCAGGGTGATCTTCTGCCTGCTAGAATGTTCCTGTTGGCCTCCAAGTGGTCTCAATCATTTACAGTTGCCTTTGATAGTTTTTCATTGACTATTCTGGGCTGTGGCAAGATCAGATAGTACAACCCTGCATTACCTCAGCAGCTGACTAGGCAGGGGTCACCACTCCCTCTTGTTTCAAGAGGTCATCACTGGGAGACACATTACCTTCTGGTGAGTAATTTCTACTCCACGTGCACCAAGCATACTTTCAATATAAATACATTATTCCATAAATATTACCCATACAATGGATTATGAATGCTGACAAGTTATGAGCTTTCTGTAGTTATTTTACATGTTACTCTTTATGGGTAAATATCCTGTAAGACCTGTGTTTGGTGTAATGAGTTTGTTGAGTTGGAGGCGAGTTCTTTGCAAAGGACAGGAGACCCTTTGCCCAGGGGTCTCTGTGTCACACTCCCCAATCTTTTTTTAATTTTAGATTAACAATGTGGCAGAAGTGGGGCTGCTCTGGAATTTACAAATATTGTATTGGGACCTGATTATTTCGCTGTTTTATGAATATGTTTAGTCCAATAGCAGACTGACGGAAAAACAAGCAGGAAATGAGACAATAGCTTAACATAACCACCCATCTGCCAACACTTCAAAGCAAAAGGCTCTTGCATGGTGTCTTATGTTCTACCTCCGATCACAGACATCACTCACCAAACTGGCTTTGGGCAGCAGGGTTCAACTTTGTGAACACAGGAGAACAGAGACCCTAACTACTATTAAATAAAGACATTGCCTCTGGAAGAGAAGACACACAGTTGAGGGGAAAAGACTGATCTCCTGAACCTCTGGGGGCTGGGTGACTAAAAGGGAGGCCTGCCCAGTGTCTCGACCAAGGGTTGGAAAGATTCTAGGGAAGAATCTATGTGCATAGATTTTTTGTTTTAACACCCCCTCCCTCCCATATTGTGCTTTATTCCTACTATTAGCCTGTTTAAACCAAAGTATTGTTTAATCCTATCTGGTCACAAGCTCCTAAAGGGTAGAACACCAGGCATTGAACCCAGTTGGACTTACTGGGTAAGTACAATCAGTACTGAATCCTGTAGCCCAGGGCTTAGTCTACGAGTGGGAGAATTACATTATCCCACCCCAGAAGAAGTAAAAGCCCAAGGCTTGATGCCAGAGGAGATGCACTCAGGGAGACCAGAGGTGTAGCTCGCCCTGTAACCATGACACACAATTTCAGCCTCCCACAGGAATACAGCCCTTTCCTCCATGCATGCTGAACTTGCACAAGATATAAGAAAATATACTGAAGAGGATGAGCCTGCATTGTCAACATGCCAGTAACTGGTCTTTTTACCTCTTATTTCTAGGATAGTACAATGACCAATAAAAACCTTTCAGATCCAGCCTTAAATTATGGGGAGAGAAAGGACAGCCTTGCCATTAAGGAACTAGACTGGGACTCAGAACTAGGCTATATTCCTGGCATCGTGAAAATAAATGCAATTATATTTGTGGGGCACTAGGATGATAATAATGACCAAACACAGAAAAGCCTCTAAAGAGATAACAAATGGCCCTGTGCAAGTTAAAAGGGACAGGGCCTGATTCAGCCTTCTTCCTACCCATATTAATTTGCAGCAGGGCCTGTAGGCAGGTGTGAAGTCTCTCCAGCTGGAGATGGAAAAGTAAAATCCCAACTACAGTCTCTTCACATCCCTTTCTTCAGGGCTTGCTTTATTTCCAAAGCTCAAAACCAGCACAAACCAAGTCAAAGAACAAAGTACCAACCACCACCCAGGGCCTTGGGAGTTTCAACTGAATGAGTATCAGAGGGGTAGCCGTGTTAGTCTGGTTCTGTAGAAGCAGCAAAGAATCCTGGGGCACCTTATAGACTAACAGACGTTTTGCAGCATGAGCTGTCGTGGGTGAATACCCACTTCTTCGGATGCAAGCAGTGGAAATTTCCAGGGGCAGGTGTATATATAAGCAAGCAAGAAGCAAGCTAGAGATAACGAGGTTAGATCAATCAGGGAGGATGAGGCCCTGTTCCAGCAGCTGAGGCACTGCTTGCATCCGAAGAAGTGGGTATTCACCCACGAAAGCTCATGCTGCAAAACGTCTGTTAGTCTATAAGGTGTCAGCTGAATGAGTAGATGCATTTTTCCTTTTAGTTTCCTTTCCTGATATTTTGGAGAAACTGATGCTAGGGTTTGCCTGACACTGGGTCTCTCCTTTCTACTGCTCCTGCCCGAAAGGGAAGAAACCTTATAACTAACTTTCCGTAGGTCACCTGCTTACTCCTAGTCATGTGCCGGTGATGAGCACTCTCAGTGCTGTAACAGGTGCACTGGGATGTGTGTGTGCGCGCCTTAGGGCCCAGTACCCCGTTATGTGCTCTTAGGCTATTTATTCATAGGCTTTTGTGTTGCACGCATATGCTGCCTGCCTGAGATATGTCCTCCCTCCTTAAAACTGTTATGGCCCACATTCAACTCATATGCTTTAGATTTTATGTGCTGTCTAAATGAACTGGGGACACAGAAATCAACTTTCTAAGCAAGGGGTAGGGACCTTGCATTCAGGCATTATCATAATCTGCTACCACCAGACACAAACAGGACCTCAAACATGGAAATCAGGGATGATACTAGCTACTGGGTTGGGTTTTTGGTGAGGACACAAGTGGCTACAAATGACACAGGCCTAACACTCCCACTGCTTCTGATACAGATCTCTAATGTCCAGACAGCTTTTTTTTTTTTTTTTTTTTTTAAACTTATCTCTCCAGGATGTCTCCTGTTTGTGGCTTGATAAATCCCTTTCTGGGGGAAGTCACAATGGTCACACAGTAAAGCACAGTACAAGTCAAGGAAGATGTTAGAGCTCGAAGCCCTCCACTGAAGAGATCCAAACCATACTCAATTATTTATTGATGAATTTAAGAATATTTTGAAATCTGTGACCTTGCAAGTGGAGGGCATTTTGTTCAGTCTTAATGGTTAAAGAAGCACTTCATGGCACACTTTGTAGTCCCTGCCTTGAGGAATTTATATTCCATTATGTTCTATAGAGTGCTAAACATCCTGGTGATGTTCAAATCCTACAGGAATGCAATATCAATATTTTAGGTTATGTTGATCTTTTTGACCATGCACCATAATCAAAACTGACATTCTAAGAGGCATGCTCTCCTGGCATATTATGCTCCTTACCTTTTAGGTAGTCTTACATCCCTTTCCAGGTTTCACTGGTTTTAGAAGTGTCACTTGACTGATGGAAAGAGCCTTTATGTTTATATACACATGCTTATTCTTTGCTTGAAGTCCACTACACTAGAACAGGTTACAGAACAAGTCAATATCCTAGTACTAGTTTTAACTTAGCCTTTTATTTGCAGACTAATGATCACTAGCTTCTTAAACCAAGCCCTTCATGAAAAGCTGCAATAAGTCAGTCAGCTGCACTAATTACCTCAGACAAGATGAAAATACAGAAGTCACCCACAAACTGAACAACCGGATCTCATTTTTCTTCACTTCCCCCTCTTATCCCTCCCACACATCAGCCCCATAAACAGAGTGAATTAGAAGCGTAGTAAAACAGAACCTTGTACATGCCTACATAAAACCCTCTATGGTAACTGAATGTTACCCTGGGGGAGGGGAGGATCTCCCACAATACAAGGGAGACAGCCACTTGAATGACTCCCTCTAGCACGGCTAGAATCCACAGGTTGCTGGTTCTCATCAATCACCTGCAGCTGTGTCCCTATTAGAGCTTATAACTTAATGAAAGTTGGGCCTGTTTACTAATTGGTCAAGAGGCTTCAAAGGGAAAATTAAGTCTTCCCCATGCCAGTGGGTGGCATGGCTCTTATTACCTAAGGATCACTCTACAATACTGTTAGGGTTTCAGAGCCAGTGTTCAGAACAGAGTCAGCCTCCTTAGCCTCTCCTCCCACCCAGTCATCCGAGTTTGTAAACTCTCCAGATTAACTCAGACCCCACTTTTATAATAGGTGCTTACAAAACTCAGCTGCAGAGATCTGGCTTCTCAGGCAGCTTTTCCTGGTAAAGCTTCAACCACTGTCTTGCCTTACAATATGGAGTGTTTGTCCACCCCTTAAAGTATGAGGGAACATTTACTCATGAAGTAAATATGCTTCAATCACACTTATCATTTTGTTCTGTGTGATTCTGTTTTTGGTGTATACAGTATACGTTTGCTTACCTGCCCATGCACAAAACTCAGCCCTATGCCATTTGTGTCTCTATCACTAAGGGAAATTAGCAAGATGCTACAGCATTGCTTCATTTGGTGAGTGAGGGGTAGCTAATTTGGATAGTTATATTTATTGAAGTCTATGAAAAGGGCTAGTCTTCAAAGGAAAAATGGTGCATTGGTTAGAGCACTAGCTGAAGATCTGGGTTCAGTTCCTACTGTTACAAAAATCCTCTTTGACTTTAAAAAAGTGTTTTAGGCCCAGATCCTCAAAGATATTTAGGTGCCTCATTCCCATTGATTTCTAGGCACAGATCCTCAAAGGTATTTAGGCATCTAACTCACTCCCATTGAAATAAAATTTGTGCCTCAGTTTCCCAATGTATAAAATGGGGATAATAGAGTTTCTCTTCTTCACAGGGGTGTGGTGAGGATAGGAACATTAAAGACTGTGCTCAGATACTATGGTGAGGGGGGGCAAATAAGTGCCATACACAGATAGACAAAGCCAAAATGAAACCTGCCTTTTTGACTGTCCTAATTTTATATAGAGAAAAAAGAAAGGAAAAGCCAATGAGCTCTCCAAGCAAATGCTGCTGCATAGCTGAAATCTCACAAACAATACCAAACCTCACCAGCAGGGGCGGCTCTAGACATTTTGCCGCCCCACGCACAGAGGGTCCGCTGGTCCCGTGGCTTCGGCGGACCTCCCGCAGCCTGCCTGCTGCCCTAGCGGCGACCGGCAGAGCGCCCCCCGCGGCTTGCCATCCCAGGCACACGCTTGGAGCTCTGGTGCCTGGAGCCGCCCCTGCTCACCAGTAATCACACACATGCAGGAAGCTGGGTTCCTTGCAAGGGCATGACTGAAAATCATGCTGCCTGTTCACTTTCTGCAGTGTAGACAAGCAAGGTGCTAAAGGATACGTGAATTCCACTCTGTGTCATGAGGTCACTTACACCCTGATCTGGCAAAGACAGCCAATTGAGCCCACATGCAACCTCAGTGAGGCCAAAGAGACTCTGGACAGCCACAAGTCGTTTCCTCATGTGGTTCTTTTTGCAAGGTTGGGCCCTTCAGTATTGCTGTGTGTGTAAGATTTTTCTAAAAGCTTTAAATGTCAGTCAAACAAAGCAAAGCTGGTTTAAAAAAAGGCAGAAAGTATTCTGTCAAAATATTGAATTTTGAAAAATTGTGATTGCTCAGTCAGCCATTTGAAAAACAGCACCCACAAAAATTTTGAAAATTTTGTGAAACATTTTTTTCAAGCTAAATCTGGAAAATTTCCCACCAGCTGTAATTTAGTGCAATATAAAACTTATTGAAAGGATGCCGCAAATACCAAATCAAAAAGTAAGAGTTCCTAGCACAGGTCCAAGTCTTGGTAAAACCCAGGGAACACTTTCCATTCTCGTCTATCAAACAATATATCCCATGAACTCAATTGCTATCTGAAAATGTCTGACACTAGGCAAAATTCTGCCACCCTCACTCACATTGAGTAGCACCCTACTACACAAGTTGTCCTGTTGAAGACCCTGGGCATTTTCTACCAAAGAACATAAGGAGATCAGAATCTTGGCTTTAAATTACGAATTGAGGGGGAGAGAGTATATAAAATCTAAAAATATCGAAGGAGGCCGCTGAGTATTCCTTTGGTATGTCTTTCAGCCCAATATCTCAGTTATGCGTATCAAAAATATGAGAGGTGTATGCCATGGTTGCCAAGTTTCACACAGTAAATAAGCAGCCTGACTTTCACAATAAACCAAAAATCAAGCTAATCCCGTTTCAAAAAAAGGCCAGACCAAGCCAATCCCTAAGAACCCCAACACTCTACGGGACTAGATCCCCCCGGCGTGCAGTCTGGGACTATGGTGGGCCCCTGTGCACCCCAACTCTCTCCCCCTTTTGCCCCTGCTTGCCAGGAGCCGATCAAAAAAAAGAAGCAACAAGCTACAACAAGAAACAAGCCAAACAAGCAACAAGCTGCAAGCCAAAAACTAGCCAACAAGCAACTCACAAGCCAATTAAACTAAAACCAAGCCCAATTTCTGCATTTTTTTCACGGGTGTGGCATGTCTGGTGTCATGTCAAAGCCAAACATTGAAATTATCTTAGGGAACACTGTCTAAATTATGAGAGCTTTTTTGGGAATGGATTACTAAACTCATTCTGCAGGACTGGGAGGTAGACCAAAGGTCCCATATTAAAGCTCTGACTCATGAAAACGTTTAAATACATGCTTATGTCCATCCTATTCAGGATAGCACTTAAGCACACACTTAACTTTGAGCCAATGCTTAAAGTTGAGCACACGTTTAAGTGCTGTCCTGAATTGGGATACTTTGCTGAATCGGGGACTATGGTAGAGGGGTTCAGAATTCAAGGACCAGAGTTCAGCCCCTAAAACAGACTTGTAATACCTGGCTAAATGCATCTCATAATAGCTAATCTAGTTTGTGTGTTGGGGGGAAAGGAGTCAATCTCTAAAGAAATGAACGGAGGTGCTGCTGGTGTGCACAGACACACCAGGAAATATCAAGTTTCTGAAGTGCATGGTGAGGCTGTGCAAGCCACAGGCTGGTGTGCACCAGGTGTAAAAGCATTCAGGGTGGTTCTAGAACTGGCATCAGGCACAGGCCTATCATCTGACTGATGGTATTTGATTCAGCAATTTACTGAATCAGAAGCAACATTCCTTGAAAGATAAATGGTTGGAAATCCACTGGATGAATGCAGCTGAGTTTGAATGAGTCCATTATTTGGTTAATGAGATCACCTTCTTCCAGACAGCAGTGATAAGAGGATAGAAAGGAAGAACTTACTCTAGATGTGCTGTGCCAGCCAGTCCAGTTGAGGTTGTGTCAGCACTTTCCGTATTAAACTCCCATTTAATAATTTGGCTGTAAAAGTTTAGTCTTGGCTAACATATGACATACCAGGTCTCATCCTGGAAGATCAGGTAGATAATATGCTTTATAACCTTTTTTTGTAATACTATTCTTTAAAAAATCAATTTATTTAAAATAAAGACTATTTTAAAATAGCATACTTTAGATTGGACTTAAACTAGCAAATGCCAGAAAATTCATGTTGACCATTCATTTTTTTCCACTGCTGCAAATTAAAATTGGACTGTGGGTGTTAACTTTGAAGTGACTGGCTATAATACCTTTTTAAGACAGATGCTTTGTGCTATTTCAATATAGAGAGCCAGATTCTCCTTTACTCTAAGGCCCCTTGACACCATTCTGGCGGCGTATCATATGGTGCCCCAAAGTGGGAGAAAATTATATTTACACCCACCTTAAGCCGCCTTTACATTGACCCAGATATTCATCTCCAGTATAACTCTAATATGTGTTACAGTGCCTGGCTGCCAATCTAATATAGTTGCAAAAGATGGTTTTGTGGTTTCACTAAAAATTGTTTAACTGACTGCAAGTAAAGATATATCACTTGGCCAGTTATTAAAATATAGTTAATGATTCTGGGCCAAATGTTTAGTTGTAACAGTTGCTTTCCATTTCAAAGAATCGTCTGCTACGTGGAGGACAGTAGTGAATTTTTCACATGCTTGATGGTAACATTTTGGGGGCATGAAGAGCATGCTTGGGCATGCTCAGGACTCCCAGCTGATGCTCTTAATAAGGAATGTTTTCTGATACATACAGATAACCATAATAAAAAATGTTCACAACATCCCTTAAGAGAAAACAATGTTTGGATGGCAGTGTGCAGCCTGGACATGTCTAGAACAGGAAAAGTCCTAGCAAAGAACAGGAGAAGGAAATGTGGCCCAGGAGGCCTCCCATTTTTGGTTTTTCTGATCTGGCAGTTAAAGCTGCATTTAAAACAAACAAACAAACAAACCCCCCCCCACTGCTCGCTGTTTAAATAAGCGAGTGTTGAAAAATCGTATTTTTTTCTCAATATGTAATTTGAGGTCTGGTGTTGCAAGTCAGTTCCGCGTTTAATCTGTGTGAGAGCCACCATCTTAACCAGTACTGGAGACTGAACTAAGATTTCCCCACAGCTGACTGCTAAGTCTTTACACCTTGAGCTAACAAGCGGAAGCTAGGACCCTAACAGATTGGTATCTACTGCGGCTCAGGCATAAAGGAGGCTGCATGGCGTTCACTGAACAATAGCTTACACGTGGCTGCTTGAACTTTGTGTTGTACAGACAAAAATGTGGTTAGTAGAATGTACACTGTTTGTATAAAGTAGATCCAAGTGCACACCCACCCACCACAGCTGTAGTTCAGTACTGTGTACCTAGCAGAGACTCTAGCCGTGTTTCTCAGGTTAAAACATGTCCTTAGGAGCACAAACACTGCAAGGCTATGTAGTGTGTCCACTTTATATGTACTGTATTGTTTAAAATATACATATATTTTAGACCTCCTATAACCCTCTCCACTCTACCCATCCTGAGCCCCCTCCACAACTCCCACCCACTGTGTGGGCAACCATACATAAGACAGACTGATAAACAGGAATGTATTTATATGTATCCAGATTAGCTTACAGTACTTCATTGGAGAGGGAGGAATAGATTGGGTCCCCTATTACAATTATAGAGAATCGAATATAAACAAAATATTTGCTACACATTTCTAAGTATACAGCATAAGGAACAGACATGCCTGTGAGGCATAAGCAGACTAAGCAATTGCTTAGGACCCCGAACCACTCATGGAAGCCCCCTATTGGCTTTTTATTATGTGTTGGGGGTGGAGGCAAAAATATTCCTGCATCAGGCCCCCAATGGGCTAGCACTGCCTCTGCTGGCATGTGTATATGTGATGATACATTAGGGCAAAAGAACATAAATGTGCACTTGACCATCTGGTCACTCAATAAGTACCTTACCCAGAAGCTAGTGAAAATTTTTGGATTTGAAATAATTAAGGGCTACATTGCCCTTAATCATCAGTGTTGGAGTGGGAAGGGGCTCAAACTTGTTCCTTTGCTCAGCTGAGTAAGGACAGCTTAGATTTCAGCTCTAGGAGCTAGGGTCTGGGGGAGATAATGGGCTGATTACCTGATACGCCCTGCTGAAAGTCACTGGGAGGAGACAGGTGGGATGTGGGAGGAGCCTTGGCTCCACCCTCTGCTCACAGGGCAAAATAAATTGCACTTGAACAATTGTGAAGCTACTTTCTTCCCCAAAACAAGTGAGAGACAGGTGAAGAATTGTATCTGTCTGAGGCACAATTCTCTCCTAGGTTCTTTCTGGGGCAGGACAGCTGTGTGTCAGTCTTTACTCTAGGTCAGGGGTCAGCAACCTCTGGCACGCGGCTCACCAGGGTAAGCACCCTGGCGGGCTGGGCCAGTTTGTTTATCTGCCGCGTCAGCAAGTTTGGCTGATCACAGCTCCCAGTGGCCACAGTTCGCTGTTCCAGGCCAATGGGGGAGGTGGGAAGCACATGCCTCACCCTTGCTGCTTCCTGCCGCCCCCATTGGCGTGGGATGGCGAACCACGGCCAGTGGGAGCCGCGATCGGCCAAAACTGCCAACACGGCAGATAAACAACTGGCCTGGCCCGCTAGGGTGCTTACCCTGGCGAGCCGCGTGCCAGAGGTTGCCGACCCCTGGTCTAGATTGAGCTTAATGACTCAGTTGAGCCCTAAACGCGGTAACACAATAGCTGTACTGAAACACTAAGCGGTCCCGAACTCAGAGCTATATCAGCTCCAGATCTATTGCATTTGAGTAGGAACACTGCCTGACAACTAGTATTTTTGATGTCACCATTCATCTGTGTAAACAGCTGAATGAACATTTGTAGGGCAACTACTATTGTGGCGCTCTTTAAAGGCAATTTCACGATGACAGCTTTGGGCAGGTGGACAGCATGCTTCCATAAATAATTAGTGTTACAAATCTTCACCATTGCTTTTACCCCCGTCATGGCTACTGGAATGCAGCCACTGCTGTTTGTGATTATAATCTGTGCGTCACTAAAACCACAAGGTCTGGTTTTTACAATGCTGATTCTGTCCACCCCAATACCACCAATGCCCATAAATTTCATTACTTTCCAAAGAAGCTGGAATCCCGTTGGCAACATCTGCAGACTTGCCAAATATTTGTTTGGAGTACAAATCTATAGTTGAAAACAGAAGATCTTGACAAAAGAAGCATCAGACATTTTCAAGTAGTGCCTGGGATATCTGGAAAGAGTCTTCTCTAAGAATGATGGACGAAGTGTTTAGGAATTAGTTTTTGCATCAGGAATCAGTTTAGCAAGGGTCTTGCTACATCAGAAGAGATACTGATATGCTCTAACTTAAAACAGCTGCTATTTATTATGCTTATGCTGTAAATCAGTGCTATCACAATTCCAGTAAGATGTTGCATATACCAAAGAATGCAGGACTGGACACCAGCAGCAGACTCAATACACTAGGGCCCCGCAGGTTTGTTTACAGTGCTGTGCAGCATGCAAATTTCTAAAACTTACTGCATGTTTTTAAAACTTCCCTGCGCAAATGCACATTGTTGCATATTCATAGGTCCTCTGCAATAGATATGTTGGCTAAGAAAATATGCACACCAAAAATAGCAAAAAAGAATGTCGCCGTAAATACATGATGATAATTAAACATAAAGCCAGCCGCAATATTTGGAACAGGCAGTTTTCTGCTGGAAGGCTCCAGAAAGAAAAATGGCTCTTTCCTCAACAGGCCTACAGTCTCGTTGCTGACATATTGTTTCTGGTTTTCTGTACCCACATGCTGACACAGTGTTTTTGTTCTGAAGATTATGTATACACCAAAAATTACTTATGATCATGGAATGTTTATTCAAACGAGACCCTGTACAATACAGCCAGCTTCCAGGGGAGGTCAAACTAATCCAGTGTCTAGGCACTTTCAGAGTGTGTTGCAGAATTCTCCTCTTTGGTCTTGTGTACATGGGAAAGATTGGGTGGTTTTTTTTTTTGGTTTTTTTTTTTTGTAATTATACAGCTGTAACTAAACCGAACAAATATGTCCATGCTGCTTTGTTTAAAATGACTTACTTCCCTTGTGAATCACTGTGTCCACACAGCACTGCGCCTTTTCACAATAAATGCACAGCATTTTGGACAGGTATCCCAGAGTGCACTATACTGTCACTAAGTGCAAGGCCTGATGGGCTATTTCTTTTAGTGGTTTGTAGGATACTTATCGGAACATAATGGAATTCTGGGGATTGGGGGTCAAACTCCCATAGGTCCTTCCACAATATCCCAGCACTGGTCTGGTTTTTCACTAGCCAGTCATTTTCACATTATTTCATTGGCAAATAAATTTTCAAGCTGCTGTCAGGCAGCCTGGGGGAAGCACTGCTGAGCAGTAGGGATTCTGACCATTGTTAGTACGAACAGGAGGCACCAGATGTAGTGGCAGTCATGCAGGCGAGAGGCTTTGGAGAACATGGAAAATTGCTATTGCCATAACCACCAAGAGGCCACATGGATACCGCTGGCAGAGGACACAGTTACTCCTGCATGACATTTTACTGAAGCAGCTTCGATGGAGCGCTGCTTCTGGGTCTGGCCAGGCAGCGCTGACTGGTGGGACAGGTTAGTGCTGCAGGCCTGGGATGACCAGCAATGTCTGCAGAACTTCAGGATGTGGGCGGCTACTTTCCTGGAAATCTGCACAGAGCTCACTCTGGAGCTGGAGCACCAGCTAGAGAGTCCCTTCCTCCTGCAGTGTGGAGAAGTGTGCGTTAATTGCCAGCTGGAAGCTGCTTACCCTTTATTGCTAATGCTCAATAGCTAACCAGTTTCGTGCTGGTAAATCAGCTGTTGGGGCGGTTTTCATGGAGGTGGGTGCTGCTGTTGAGAGAATGTTGTTGCCTCGGGTTATAAAGCAGAAAGTTATTGATAGCATTGAATGCTTGGGATTATATAGGACCATGGATGGGATCCACAAGCCTATTATTTGCCCTCCATCACCCCCAGGCCTTGGCATTCATCAACAGAAAGTGTCATTTCTTCATGTTCATGCAAGACCTGGATTACCTCCATGGCAGCTTCACTGACTTTCTTGTGGGGTGGCCTGGAAAGGTCCACGATGCCAGGCTCTTTAGAAACTCGCCCCTTTTTTATGCAATGAAAAATGGAACTTTAGCTTCCCAAAACCCACTAGAGATGTTAATGGGGTTGTGGTTCCAGTTGTTACTCTGGCAGACCCAACTTACCTCAGTCTTCCCTGGCTTAGGGGCCCCTTTACCGGACACTTGGAGAAAGGAACGGTTTAACTGTCCGTAGAGTGGCTGTAGAGTAACTGGGGAGCGTGGATTTGGAAGACAGAAAGGAAGGTGGCAGTGTCTCAAGACAAATATGGAGGCTTCTCAGAGAGCTCTGGTTTGTGTTACAGGTGCTTGTGTTACACAACTGCTCTGACAGCAAGGGAGGGAGCCTCACTGAGGGGTGGGAGGCAGACATGAGAGGAGGCCTCTATCAAATGTTCCAATGGCCAGAAGCATTGTGTTTGTATTTTGAGAGCAGGATGTACGGGAGGCAAATCAATGCAATGTGATGAATGAAAGGAATGTAAATGAATGAAATGATTACAATGTAATGAATTGATTTTATTAAGAACAGGTGGTATTGGGGAGAGATGAATCTTATCTTAATGACAGTTTTCAACTGAGTGCAACTGTAAATAATAAAAAAAAATTGCTGTGACACCTATCAAGACAGTGCAAACTCAAAACCAACTAAAATGGTGCAGAAATAGCCACAGTGCAGAGCCAACATGTTTGTGCACAAAAGCTCCATAGGTGGGATGGTAGCTGTTCACCTTGTTTTGGGGGGTGGGATGGCATGGGAACAGTCTGTGTCCTGCAGCTGTGTGACTGAAAGGAGGCTCTCGGTGCCCTGTGTTCTCAGCCGGCTGCAGGAGAGGACTATGTCGGAGTGTTCCCCATGAGCACAGTGCAACCATGCTCCCCAGGAAACTCGTCTGCATTTGTATCATGTCCAACATCCTTCCCTGCAAGTCCCTTTCTGTGTCCAGTTGATCCATGTGCTCCTTTAACAGCTTCTTGGCAGGCTCTTTGTCCTCCTCTCTCTCTTTCTTGTCTTGCAGGATGAATGCTTCTCTCCATTCCTTTGGGATTTTTGCCTTCTGGTGGGACCCATTCATGAGGTGAGCAAACATCTCCTCCCTTGCCCTCTCTCCTCTGGAAGGTGGGCCAGGCTCTTGGCTACTGATAACCTTCCTGTCCGTGTTGGCCATGCCACACCAGGTGCTAGGAGAACAGGGGAACCTGTAGCAATATAGCCACCATGTCAACAATGCTAGAATGTTGCTTCTCTCCAAATAGTCTCCATTTTGGAATTCCATTCCCTTGCACTCTTTTCAGCCTCGGGTGCACTTGGAGATAGTGAGGCATTTTGAGTTATTGCCCCTTAAGTGGGGCTACCTGCACCATGGTGAAATAATACCCTTTAAATTACCCTTGTACAATATTTCAGGGGGATGGGAGTGAGGGAGTGGGAGTCTTTCCCAAGGGGCAGGTTATTGATTGCACCCCTGCAGGCCATCCCTGCAGTGGAGGATATTACTCTGAGACAGAGAAGGGTCCTTTTTCAGAAAGGCAAAAAGACAATCGGGGAGATATGCAACATTGCTACTTGCCAAGATGGTGACCCCTGAACTATTGCTGGAATGGAAGGGAAACACTTACCAAGATGGGCAGCCCCAGGAAGGCAACATCACCTTGTCAGGTACGTGCCAAACTATACCTCTTTTTGCCTGGAATTCTCATTTATAATGCCGGTTGATCAGTGCAAAGTGAGCTGCAAAATAAATAAATTGTGCAGCTGTGATGCATGCCCTGTAATGGGTTGAACAATGCAATACGCTCCAACAAATAAATGCTTGGTACTTTTATAACCCTTGCAGCCACAATTGTCTTTTGAATCTATGCAACATGAAATGCCCACAAGAACCTCTGTAACTTCAAGTGGCCAGTTGACTTCATTTAACTTTACATGTATGAAAATCGTAAGACCTAAAAAAAGCTCAAGGCAGTGAACAATAGCAGTCTTATGTAGAACTGGGAGAGTAACTGATTTTTTGGTTCACTGGAAATTAAAACAAACAAAAAAATCCAAATCAATTCCATCCAAACTGAAAATGACATTTTTCAGAATTTTCAACAAATGGAAAAAGGTAAATAAATAATTTTTAAAAAATGGGTTGAAAAAAATGTTTTGTTTAGGTTCTAGGCATTTTTAACCTTTTAAAATTAAAATCAAAGGCGTGTGGGAAGACTCCGCAGTGGTAGTAAAAAAACAAAACAAAACCCTCCGAAACCTATGGAAGGAAGCCAGCCCCTTTCTCTTCCCAGATAATGACTACTGCTTGTGTGTTCCCCCTTGAAATGAAGAGAAGGTAGTAAATCATATTTCTACCAGCAGGGAAAACAATTAGAGTACAATGCAGCTTTTCTAAGAAAACTGAAGTTTCATCTCAAGTTCTGAATCTGAGCACTCACTGGAGATAGAAATTAGAAAGGGTCACTAGTTTGGCCACAGTAAGGGCCTGATTCAAAGGTGGGGATTTTGTTGGTTTTTTTAGTCAGTGTAGGTCTTTCCATTGACTTTATGAGTTTTGGATCCCATGGTAAAACTGCTGGGCAACTCCTATCTTCAGACTCTTGTTTCAGGAATGTTTTATCATATAAGCTGCAGGAGAAAAAAATAAATACATTGATTTCCCCACCTACAAATAGACCGCCAGGAAAGTAGCTAGGTGGAGAGAAGTGGGAACATGTTTTCTTCCACAGCAACTCATAATCTCATGCCTGGATTATTTTTAACATTATGTTTTTCTTATCATTGTGATTTCTGAGAGGAGCGGCCTGCGGGGGCTTTGGCTACTGAAGTCCAGCAGATATCCAAAATGAGCAGCAGGAGTTCCTGCAGGGGAATGCTATTAATGACCTCACTGGCAGCCTACAGCCAGTTCCCCAGGGGGGTGTGAGGGAAATAAAAAGGCAATGGAGAAGGAGGAGAGCAGGCAGGAGAGCTTCTCTGAGCTGCCTTCTCTCTAATAGAAGCCTTATCTTTGTTTAGTTTGGACCCAGCCTAAGCAAGTTGTATTAACCTGAGTTCTGGTTGTAGTAAGCCTTGTTTTTCTATTTGGAATAAATCCCATAGTGCAGATTCCTGGTGTGAATAACGGCCATATAAACTGGCCCATTGGTGTTTGAAAAATAACAAATTTGTTCCTTTTCACATATGGAGAGTTTTCTCCCATTACAGCCATACAGCTACATTTAACAGAGACCTGCACCACACAATGTCTTTTAAAAACAGTTGAAAAATACATATTTTAATTTAAGAAAATAAGAATGGCCATACTGGGTCAGACCAGGGTCCATCTAGCCCAGTATCCTGTCCTCCAACAGTGGCCAGTGCCAGATGGTACAGAGGGAATGAACAGAACAGGGCAATTATCAAGTGATTCGTCCCCTGTCATACACTTCTTGCTTCTAGCAGTCAGGGTTCAGGGACACCCAGAGCATAAAATTGCATCTCTGAGCATCCTCGGTAATAGCCATTGATGGACCCATGAATTTATCGAATTTTTTCAATGCAGTTACACTTTTATCCTTCACAACATCCTTCGGCAATGAGTTCCACAGGTTGACTGTGCATTGTGTGCAGAAGTACTTCCTTATGTTTGTTTTAACTTACTGCCTGTTAATTTCATTGGGTGACCCCTGCTTTGTGTGTTATGTTAAAGAGTAAATAATTTCACTTTCTCCTTTCACTTTTTCATGATTTTATAGACCTCTCATATCCCCGCCAGTTGTCTCTTTTCCAAGCTGAACAGAATCCCCATCATTTTAATCTCCCCTCATATGTAAACTATTTCATACCTCTAATCCTTTTTGTTGCCCTTCTCTGTACTTTTTCCAATTCTAATGTATCTGGTTTTGAGATGGAGTATTCAGAACAGTGCGCAGTATTCAAGGTGTGGGGATACCATGAATTATACAGTGGCATTATGATATTTTCTATACTATTATCTATCCCTTTCCAAATAGTCTCTAATATTCTGTTAGCTTTTTTGATTGCTGCTGCACATGGAGCAGATGTTTTCAGGGAACTATCCACGATGACTTCAAGATCTCTTTCTTGAGTGGTGACAGCTAATTTAAACCCCATCATTTTGTATGTATAGTTGGGATTATGTTTTCCAATGTGCATTACTTTGCATTTATCTCTATTGAATTTCATCTGCCATTTTGTTGCCCAGTCACTCACTTTTCTGAGATCCCTTTGTTACTCTTTGCAGCGTGCTTTGGACTTAACTATCTTGAGTAACTTTTATTGTCTGCAAACTCTGACACCTCACTGTTTACCCCTTTTTTCAGATCATTTATGAATATGTTGAACAGCACTGGTCCCCAGTACAGATTCTTGGGAGACCCTGCTATTTACCTCTCTCCTTTCTGAAAATTGACTGTTGATTTCTGCCCTTTGTTTCCTATCATAACCAATTAATGATCACTCTTGTCCACAGGTTTGTTTGACACCCTCAAATAATTCTAATTCCATTTAGAAAAGCCTTGTTGACTCTTCCCTAACACATAGTGTTCACTGTGAGTCTGATAATTCTATTCTTACTATATAGTTTCAATCAGTTTGCCTGGTACCAAAGTCAGACTTATCAGCCTATAGCTGCCAGGATCACCTCTGGAGCCTTTTAAAAAAAATCATTGTCACATTAGCTATCTGCCAGTCATGTGGTACAGAGACTGATTTAATGTAAGTTACATACCACAATTAGTAGCTCTGCAATTTCACATTAGAGTTCCTTCAGAATTCTTGGGTGATACCATCTGGTCCTGGTGACTTATTACTGTTTAATTTATCAAATTGTTCCAAAACCTTCTCTACTAACATCTCAGTCTGGGACAGTTCCTCAGATTTGTCACCTAAAAAACAAATGGCTCAGATGTGGGAAACTTCTGCACATCCTCTGCAGTGAAGACCAATGCAAAGAATTCATTTAGCTTCGCCGCAGCAGCCTTATCTTCCTTGAGTGCTTCTTTAGCACCTCGATTGTCCAGTGCCCCCACTGATTGTTTGGCAGGCTTCCTGCTTCTGATGTACTTAAAAACATTGCTTGCTGTTAGTTTTTGTGTATTACACTTTTTACACTTGACTTACCAGACTGTACGTCCCTTTCTATTTTCCTGGGTAGGATTTCCTCATACAACAATGGGATGCTCCTT
This sequence comes from Mauremys reevesii, assembly GCF_016161935.1. NCBI lineage: Eukaryota > Metazoa > Chordata > Testudines > Geoemydidae > Mauremys > Mauremys reevesii. The sequence goes on from NC_052623.1 coordinate 118,037,155, forward strand.
CATCTGCTTTTTTATGACCCTCTTTCAGGATTGATGAGGCACCCCTTCAATATATTTGAAAAATAGTTTTCATATATCACTACTTTTCAAAAAAAATGTATTTTCCTATTTCACAAATAACAGTTCTACTAAACAGATGATCTACAGTATCTCTCCAGTGCTCCCTCCATATCATCCCACTGCTTAAAACATACTTTTCTTCACCACCACTAAAACTGAAGACAAGATTGTCTCTACACACAAGTGAATAGGGAAGTAACATAAAGATGCCCTTGTTCTCCCCTATATAGGCTACTCACATCTGCCAAGAGCAGGGGGAGAGCAGGACTAATGGAGCTGCTACCCCCGCACCCTCCATACACAGAAAGCGCCCTGGCTCCACCTGTACCTGCAACATGCCAGCCAGCATTGCTGAACTAGTAAGGAGGAAACAGTAATTGGGTACTGATATAGATTGTAGTATCATAGAATCATAGAATCTCAGGGTTGGAAGGGACCTCAAGAGGTCATCTAGTCCAACCCCCTGCTCAAAGCAGGACCAAACCCAACTATGTTACTCCCCCGATTGGAGTGCAGGTGGGAACAATGGAGGGTATGGTGTGCATCGGACAGCCACAATTCATTCTCTGGTCTGCTCCTGGGGCAGCACAGCTACATGTTATGCATTACTCAGAACATATTGTACCCTTACAATCTAACTCTCAATGCGCCCACTTGGGGCCCAATCTTTCAGTCCTTTCAGAGGCAGAGCTTGCTTTCTCACAAGAGATCTTTTAATTTTGAGCAATCTTCTAATATACACAATGTCAGTGGGGAAGAAAACCATGCTGAGAGTAGGTAAGATGTGCCAGGTCTCTTTGGCCTTGAATAGTCCTGAAGTGTACGTAAAATCACCTAGATTTTATTAATAGAAAGTCCAGGTTTTGCACTCTTTCTTCTCTTGCAAATGGCTTTTGGAATATAAAAGGAATATAAAATGCTGGTTTGACTAATATCAGTGAGTATTAGGGAACAGACACAATCATATTAAACAGCAACAAATGATCTAAGGAGTGCCTTTGGATGCCCATTTTAAAATAAACATTTATGGTTTGAATTCTTCAGCCATCCATGACAGGACAAACAAAGTGTCATAATCCCAGGATTTGGCAGTTTGGATTACACTGGACATTCTGCCTTTCTAGTCTTACATTGCTATTTGGCTCATTATTCTCAGCTAATGCAATTATCTGTGCTCATATTTTCCACAAAGTCTAAAAGCTGCACTCGGACAGTTTAAACTGACAGTTTAATTAAATTATAGCCACGTGGCTTATTTCTAGTCCATGGATATTTTTAGATATTTGTCATTAATGTAGCATTTGGGTTCCTCCCTTTTTTCAGTTTTTTTGAGGGGACCTTACCTTTAGATACTTGAAAGGGGCTAAAATTTCAGAAAATGCCAACCCTCTGACAAGCACCTTTAATGTGTTTCAAAGTGGGTGCCCAAAAATTGGGGCAACCAAAATCATTAGTCACTTTTGTAAATCTTGGCTTACACTCTTTAGGAGGGATGGAAATCCAAACATTCATATACAATATAGGAGTGCAGCAGTTATATACCAACCTGCTTTAATCATTTGATTCCCTTGCTGCCATGCACGCTGTCTTCTAGCGCAAAGGGTCTAGTTTACATACGCTTTTACTACAGTCCAGTCTACGGTCCCATTTGCTTTTATTCCAAGCAACAGTGAAAGTCTTCAGCAAAATAATAAATCCAAAATAACTTCTCTGACTGGAAATTCTCTTAACAAAGTTTTATTCTTTCTAGTTCATTGCTCTGGGGTCAGTAGCTGTGTTCACGCTACAGTTTCCATTTAGCAGCCCTGTCAATTAAATCACAGTAGTTCTGTATGACTGTAGTGTTCATCACGGGTTGCAGTTTTTCTAAATTTGGTACCAACAGCAGCCATGAACGTGTAACTTTCAGTGTCACTAGCCAATTTTTTATACAAGGAATGTAAAGAGATAGCCTGGGACCCAGCACTGATCCCAGCGGCATTATCTTAATAGTTGGCATGTTTATTATAGTGTAATTTGGGATGCCCTTGGTTGTTTGGTGCCTGCTTTCACTCCAGTGAGCTAGTTTGTCTTGTCTCAAGTGAGTCCACAAATCAATCTGTGATTTGGAACCACAAATTATGGGGGTTGGGTGCAGGAATTACTGGATGGTGTTCTACAGCCTATGTTACGCAGGAAGTCAGTCTAGATAATCACATTTTCTTCTCGCTGTAAAATCCATAAAACTATGATTGAAAGCCTGAGCAATCAGATATGCTAGCTTTTCAAGATTTTTGGAAGTTAGGGAGGAAACTCTGTGTAAGCCAGAGTAACACTGGTGAGATGGTGCAGTTTGTTATCATTTCCCTTGATGTGAGCTACAGGGTAAATGCTTGGAGGGAGACAATTTTGTTGGATTCTCTGCTTAATTCTTAAACATGAGTGTCTTTTTTCTAAAGAGACCTTGATTATTGGCGGAGGCCAAAGCTGAGAGGAAGCAGTTGGAGAAACTGAGTGGTGAAGCATCAGGCCTGCCTGTTTTCCTGTTACCAAGAAAATCCATCATAGCAACTTGAGGAAACCCTGGTAAAACAGTGAAAATGGAAAGAGCACCTGAGCTAACTGACTGTTTCAGATGACCACTTACCAAGGCTCTTATTTTGGTCAGAGGGAGCCATTTTGGCAAGGTCCTATCAGATATGATAGAAAATGATAACTTTCTGTGGGCTTTTGGAACCATCTGGGGGAAGTGAACGCAGACCTCTGTAAGATGTTTTGACAAACCTATATCCCAACATCATTCTGTTCAGTTTTAGTGGTGTTTAGAGTAACTGCCGCAGAACCACATGAAATTACTCTAAGACCCCAAGGATTTTATCCTTATGATTTCCATATAACTTTTCTGTAAGGCAAAGGGATCTCTGCAGCCTTGTTGCCCACCTGCCAGCTGTCATTGGCTCAGCATAGATCTGCCATTGCGCTATGCCAGGGTAGGAGTGCAGAAGCTGCTGCTTGTCCAGAGGGGAGACAGCATCAGCTCTAGCCTCTGCTTTACATTCCTGTCTTCTCAAAGGACACTGGAGGCAATGGCTAGAGCTATCGAGCAGTGTCTGTTGGCAGCTAGAAAAACAGGGAGAACCTCATATCTCCACTTCAGAGGCTTTTCTACTGTTTCGTCTGCTGTGGATGGTCTGCACAGAGCCACATTTGCCTCTTCCCTGGAGCTGGGTCACGCTCAGGTCAGCCACAGCACAGAACTGGGGCTATGGAGCCCACAGTACTGAGGTGATTTTTTTCCCCCAGAAATCTACGGAATTTAAATTTACTTTCTGAAAAAATAATCCTCTTCTGTTGGTGAATTTGACCTTTATAAGTTAAACCGAGGCATTGCCCTCTTGTTGAGAATGGAGCCAGACAGTGAAATAACAGCTCAGAGAGAGAACTTCTACTCTATAGCATAACTAAAGTATTAAATAATTAGGTTAAAAAATTAAATGTCCTTGCAAATTTTCTGCACTTTTGTGGACAGTTGTTCTAGCAAGGTTAGGCAATTGCCCTTAGCTATGGGTGTTCGCCATACCTGGTGTGCCTTGGAGATTTATTGATTTGAATGGATGTTCCACTGGACGTCTGCTTCCGTGACACAGAAATGTTCCAGCATCACTGAGAGCTGTTAAACAGGTGCAACAGATGACAAATTCTGGTTTGGGTTTGAGGGCCCATGCCACCTAGGTTGAAAAGTGAGAGGTCTAAGGTGTTCTAGGGAGCTATAGTAAAAATGAGACAGATGGGGGGGGCATTAGGCTAAGAAAAGAAGTGCAGATGTGACAAGGGAGTGTTGGTTAATAACCACATTAGAGACAATGATGGCAAGGCTAGGAAGAGATTGAGAGGAGTGGGTTGAGTGTGTGACCCTGGAGTGGGTGGGCGAGTCGATTGACTGTGAGACATCTAGAGTGTCCAGGATGGAAAGGAAGTTAGAGGAAAGGTGACTGCAGGCCTTATCGCTGTGGGCGGTTGAGAACCCAGGGGACAGGATGTGATGAGAGCAGCACAGTGGTGATGGACCCTGAAAATCCTCAAGGAAAGAATTATTATTACAGGCTAAAGCAGCCTATAGATTAGTTTAAGTTGGATGTTGATGACTAATGGATGGTTTTGTGATGTACATAAATGGGAATTAGGAAACGGCCACCACATTCACATGAATTTGTGACTTACTTGGAATCTGAATACAAGTCTTGAGTGGGAAAAAACCTAATGCACCACCCTCCTCAAACATGGAGCTCCAGTTACTGTCTTTTTACATTATGGGCTTGTCTACATGAACATTTAGATCACAGCAGGCTGGGGAGTGAATCTATCCTGCACTAGCCTGTCACTCACTGTATCCATGTGGAGCCTGCTGACGTGCACTGACAGTTTGTTATTGCACTTTGATCTACTCTGCTTTGAAGCGGGAGTAGACTAACGTGCACCAATAAACAGTTAGTGTGCATCACTTAGACACTTAGACCATGGCAGGCCAGGACAGGGTAGATTCACACCCCAGTTTTCCACGAGCTAAATGTTTGTGTTGACAAGCCCCATAATATATACTTAGAAGAGTGGAAAAACAAGCAACATGGTATCTTCCCAGCAATGTGAAAACCAGAAAGCTATTTGAATATTCTTATCTGGGTGCTTTGCTTTCAGATAACAGGACAGAAGTAGTAGAGGGGTGTTCTAGATGCTACTTTTGTTATTGTTAATTGTTTTCTATTATTGCAGAACTGGAGCTCCTAGGAGCCATTGTGCTATATGTTGTGTTATAGCCATTGTGCTATATGTTGATGTTTTTCAACACTGGATAAGCTGAATAAATCATCATGGTTCTTAAATGAAAGCTAGATCACAGCCTTATTTAGAAACTACTACATCTTTTTATTTTTTTAAAAAAACCTTTCAAAGGAGTTATAAGAATGAAAATACATATGTGGATTAACTGTGGTATAAGAAGTGCAAGGAATAGTTTTCTTTCCATAATACTGGAAATGAATGAGGTCTTATAGGCAGCATGATGTTTTTGATGATGTACACACCTCTGAACGCCAAAGATCAAAAATGTTGAGCCCCATTCAAAGAAAAACCTCAAAACAGCAAAAATTCCATAAAAATGAAAGACTCCTCTATTTTGCGTGTGAGAAAAGAAAAAAAGCTGGGAATTTTACAAAAAGGTTTGAGGCTCATCATAGTAACTTGTGGGAGCTGAGAAGGGATATGCCCTGTGCGTGAAGTTTGTCACGCATTATGTCTCTTAGTTACTGTCAAGGCTGAATCCCCACTCTGTCACTGAGTGCAGAAGATGGGGGTCCGCAAGGATTCTAAAAATTAATACTTGCCACTCCAGGCTTGTATGAAACTCCCAAGGTTATAGCTCTTCTCTGACCTTGGCTTGGTAAATGCTGCCACCACCCAAATGCCTAAAAAAAAACAACCCTTAGACCCAGGAAGAAACACTTGGGAATTCCTCCCTGAGGCGTACCCTCAAGCCCTTTCACCCGCGCCACCTTCTCCAGGGAAGAGCAGAGAAAGAAAACAAAGGAAATTAGCTGTTGCCACCAGCTAATCAAACAGCATATGCACAAACCTCTTAGGCCACCAAAAATCCAATCATGTTCTTAAAAAAGGTAAATTTTATTTAAAACAAAAAAAGAAAATACATTTGGAATTTAGGATTTTGCTAGATTTTAAAAGAGCAATTCCAAAAATTAAACACCTAAAATAGTTTTCTTGGGGGTTTTGCTTAAAGGTTACAAGCAAACAAAAGCATCTGGGGTTAGCACAGAGGAGATCCACAAGCCTTAAAAAATAAACAGAAATAAACCTGATTGCATCTAGCTAAACATTCTGATCTACTTACACATTTGGAGTTCAGATAAATAGTTCTAGGCATGATCTGATGATTTATGATCATACCTGGTTTAAAGCTGCCAGCCAAGAGAGAACAATGGAGAGACAAAGGGAAAGCTTTTTTCCCATTTTAAAAAGTTCTAGCCTTCCCATTGGCTCTTTTGGTCAGGTGCCCACTCCCTTTTCTCTACCTGGGGACTTATTAACCCTTTACAGGTAAAGCAAGCAGCCACCCAGAGGGATTTTATAGCTAATTGGCTGGCTGAGTGTCCATAAAAGGGAGCTCCCCCCCACACTTTATTTATCATACTTACATATCTAATTTAGACTCTCAAGTGAAATTCCACACATTGTGCTAACTGGACTAAAAGGGGCATAGCACTATGAGCACAGGCTGGACCACACTTCTAATAACACTGGAGCAAACCACTGCCAGGGATTGGGTTACCAGTTATGTGGTTGATTGTGTCTCCATGGGGAGCATATAAAACAAAATTGGACATAAAGGCAACAGTTGCTGCTTTCAAACATAACTTTTTAATATTCCCATGCTTGTTTCAAATCACATACATGTGTTTGCAGCAAGCAAAACGGAACCACTGCATTTACATTCGGGCTATGGCAGCACCAAGGGGATACTGAGCTTAGCGATTTTATTGTTCTGTTTCATTCTGTGCAGAGATAATACTGTGCTTACACATTGTGTTGAAAAGTTTAGGTGAATATTTATGGTAAGCGAAGTCATCATGACTCCCTCCAGTGCTTTGCAGTTTCTAGTAAAGCATAATGTTGTGAAATATCTTTGAAGGTAATAAATGTCATATTAACTTTACAACTGAAGATTAATTCTTATCGGATCTGTCCCTAGGTAGGATAAAAAATTCACTACAGTGCAATATTTGTAAATAGGATGATTGTTGTCTAGGGCAGACAGAACTGCTAATACAAATCTGATCAAGTCACACAAATATTATGCTGTGGTTAAGGTTGCCTAACACTTCCCATTATAAGACTCTGTTTTATAACAGCCAAAGTTTAACCATTCAGGCTAAAATTCTCTATATATTGCCTTAAGTGTGTATTGTGCTTTACATGTGTAAAGTAAGACAGCTCCCTGCCTGGCTGAATTTGCAAACTAAGATAATTTGGATTAGAAATTAGGAATTCCTGACTCTTAGTCCTATGCTCATCATACTGAGCTATGCATCCCTCAATTAAATTTACTAGCTGATAAATTGAATATTCTCTTAAGGAGTCCTAAAAGCAGAGTTTCTGGTGTGTGCACACTCATGCTCACCAGCAGAATGAGCTACTGAAATATGTGCAAATTAATGTAAGCAGGCTGGTGTCTTGGAGCACAGGAGTGTAAATGGACCGTTTGAATTAACTTCCCCTCTGTGTTTAGGATTCAGCCAGTTACCTGGATACTTTTGCTGTTGCAACCAGCAGATAATTATATCTAAGCATGTTGTTAAATGAAACCTGTTTAGATTAATCGGGATTTAGTCTGGTGGATTATGAGGATGGATTTAGATTTGGATTGAAGAAGTATTACATGATCCAAAAACAGCAACTACACCAGAACGAGCAAGCATTTCAGCCACCACAGCAAAGGCCAGGGCCGGGGGACAGTTGCTGAGCAGTTATGGCATTTGCTGGGCAGATAAATCTAGCAGTGAGGAAGAAATTATGCCTCTCCTTCCATCTTATGTTCAGAGAATATTTGGCCCCTGGGTTCTTGTTTACACAAACTCTGGAGCAGGAAGGGGGCCTAAAGGAGTGGCTCTGAAATCACAGACATTTATTGTTTCATAGAATGGTGCCTCATACTTTCCATGCAGCCCCTCTGTTCCATAGAACCCACCTGAAGTGGTGATGGGCTGTAGGGAAAGCAGCACCCGGAGGAGCAAAAAGGGAACATGAGCCAGACCCTTAGAGCTAATGTACAGGCCCAGGCCCTCAGTACAGATGGCCCTGAGAGCCATAGGCTTTGGAGGTTGAATCCTGCCTGCCACAGGTTTTCTCATAGGTAGGGTTGCCAACTTTCTAGTCGAGCAAAACCGAACACCCTGGCCCCGCCCTTTCCCCGAGGCCCCTGCCCCTCCCCTTCCCTCGGTGGCTCGCTCTCCCTCACCGTCACTCACTTTCAGTGGGCTGGGGCTGGGGGTTGGGGTGCAGGACGGGGTGAGGGCTCTAACTGGGGGGTGCGGGTTCTGGGGTGGGGCTTACCTTGGGTGGCCCCTGGTCAGTGGCACAGAGGAGGGGGCTAAGGCAGGCTGCCTGCCTGTCCTGGCACCACGCTGCGCGCACCCTGGAAACCTCCAACAGGTCCGGGTCCTAGGCGGGGAGGCCAGGAGGCTCCACGTGCCGCTCTCACCCACAGGCACTGTTCCCCCTGCTCCCATTGGCTGGGAAACAGCCAATAGGAGTGTGGAGCCAGTGCTTGGGGCGGGGGCAGCACATGGAGCCCCGTGCCTCCCCCCCCCCACACCCCACCTAGGAGCCGGACTTGCTGGCTGCTTCCAGGACACAGCGTGGCGTCAGGACAGGTAGGGACTTTTAACAGCCCGGTCGGCGGTACTGAGCGGAGCCACCAGGATCTCTGTTCAACCAGGTGTTCTGGTCGAAAACCAGACACCTGGTCACCCTGCCCATAGATGGGAGTGAGCTGGCCTCACATAGATGCAGTTTTACTTAAGTCGATATTTGTAACATAGGAAAAGGCCACATGAAAATCAAGGGGCGTGGCAGTCAGTCTTTGTTAACATTCTGACTCCAGTTGCAGGGAGCTGTCTGTGATGTTTCTAATGCAGATTTTTTATCTGAAATTGAAATACTGATAGCAAAGCACTAGCGATATGATTACAAAAGGTGAAGAACAAACCAACAAGGGCCAGTGCTGAGGGCTTTCTAACACATCCGAATCCCTAGTTTGTCTCAGAATATTCTAATCCCATCTTTCTGGTGTACATGTACCTGGATGAAAAGTGTTCAAAATATATTGATTACCAGTGAAATCTCCATAGCTTCCTTCTTCATGATTAGCTCTGCCATCAAGTCCGGAACAGTCCATATCACATGTACACTGCCTATCTCTAAAGCCGCAAAATTAGATTAAGGGCTCAGCAACATCACAATGCAGTTTTTAATCCTCTGTGCTACCTACTCTGAACACAAATGTCAGGGCAGTGAGGTCAAATTCCCATGAATGACTTTCAGAAAAGCTCTTCCTTTGGGAAATGCAGTATCAATGCAGTTTAATGTGACTTTGTTTGTTATAGCTGCTTATTTCAGATTTATGCCGTGGTGTTGTAGCCATGTCTGGGTGCGTTCATATCTTTCATTGGACCAACTTCTGTTGATGAGAGATACAAGCTCACAGAGCTGACCTTATTTCAGGTTTACATTCTTCCTATATGCCTCAGCTCTATAGGTTTCCATGACTTCCACAAAATGAGGGCCTGCTTCTACTGAAGTCAGAGACAAAACTTCCAGTTCTCTTTAATAGATGCGCAGTAAGGCCTTGAGATTTAAGATGAGGATAGACTGCACAGGTCCACTGTTTGCAGCAGGGTTACTGTGCTTTAAGTTGCAATTTGTTTCTTTATTTAAACAGCAGAGAAATTCTAATACCAACACCTGCTGTTTCCTTGACACATCATAGATAGTTGACATGCATATTTGAGTTTGTTTTCCTGTAGTGCTTGCCTCCTAAAAATATACATTCAGATACATCTGCTACATCATTAACGTGTGATCATTTTGCACTTAAACTGAGGCAAAGTAGATCATGAGTCTGAGGCTTTGTCTACATTGCCACTTTACAGCGCTGCAACTTTCTCCCTCAGGGGTGTGAAAAAACACCCCTTTGAGTGCTGCAAGTTTCAGTGCTGTAAAGTGGCAGTGCAGAAAGTGCACCAGCGCTGGTAACTACTCACCTCGTGGAGGTGGTTTTTTTTTTTACAGCACTGGGAGAGCGCTGGTGCAGCGACTACACAGCCACATTAAAGTGCTGCTGCAGCAGAGCTTTAATGTTGCTAGTGAAGACATGCTCTGAGTCTCCTCCCACTCCTATTCAGTGAAGTCACTCCATTTTTATCAGCATCAGTGAGAGGAGAATCAGGCCCAGAGCCTTGAGGTTATATAGGTATTTTAACACTCTGTCAAACCGCCCCTTTTTATCTCCAGTATTATCTAATGATTCATAATGTAATACAGTAGCTCCTCACTTAATGTTGTAGTTATGTTCCTGAAAAATGTGACTTTAAGCGAAACAATGTTAAGCTAAGCCAATTTCCCCATAAGACTTAATGTAAATAAGAGGGCTAGGTTCCGGGGAATTTTTTTCACCAGACAAAAGACTATATACATATACATATGTGTATATGTATATACACACACACAATTTAATCCTGGTGCACAGTGATGATGATTGTGAAGCTTGGTTGAGGTGGAGGAGTCAAAGAGTGGGATATTTCCCAGGGAATGTCTTACTGCTAAATGATGAACTAGAAATTGGCTGAGCCCTCAAGGGTTAACTCTCACATGCTACAAGGCATCAGGAATGGAGAGAGGGGAGACAGCATTGCAGACAGAAACAGAGACACACACTGTATGTGTGAGAGAGAGATGCGCATTTCCCCTTTAAGTACACTGTCTTGTTAATTAGATCAGCTTGCTGAGACCGCAGCTGCTGCCAACAAGCTCCCTCCATCCTGAGCCCTGTCCTGTTTCCCCCCTGCTCTATGGAGATGGGGTGCAGGAGCAGGGGGAAGTGGGACACCCAGATATTAGCCCCCCTCTTCCTTCCCTCCCCCGCACACAGCAAGCAGGAGTCTCGGGGAGCAGCTCCAAGGCAGAGGGCAGGAGCAGCACATGGCAGTGGGGGGAGGGACAGCTCAACTGCCGGCAAACTGATAGCCTGCTGGGCAGCTGCTGCACAGGGAACTTAGGGGATCGGGGAGCTGATAGGGGGAGCTAATAGGGGGGCTGCTGGTCCACCCTGGTTCCAAGCCCCCACCAGCTAACTGCAACGAGCTGCTCTTCCTGCAAGCAGTGGACAAAGCAGGTGGCTGCCAAACGACGACGGAGCATTGCACAACTTTAAATGAGCATGTTCCCTAATTGATCAGCAACGTAACAACGTTACCAGGACGAATTTAAGTGAGGAGTTAATGTACCCCAAAATGAAGCAGAAGCAGTTTAAACCAGAGGTGTGGTGTGCCAACCACAAAATTCTAGTTGGAAAAATACTTTGACAGGTTAGTAAAATATATTTCCCCCCAGTTATTACTAATAGTCATGACAAAAGATGAGTGAGTTACATTTTTTACAGAGACTGGTATGTTTGTATTGCAATTTTACCATTGCACCTTAGGTCCTGTTTGTGCTATCAGATGAACTGGGTTAGGAGACCAAATTACAGCATGCTTCTCGCTAGTATGGTTCCATCCTTGTAGTGTACATGGGACCTAAGTGTGCCCTGTAAATCATGCTAAAGCCTGGGAATTTAACATGATTCAGGGGCATCATGAAAACACACTGAAAGATGAAACTGTGTTGGGGACAACCAGAGACAGAATGGATGAGGTAATATATTTTATTGGACAAGTTTCTGTTGGAGAGAGAGAGACAAGCTTTTGAGCTTACACAGAGCTCTTCTTCAGGTTTAATATCCTGGGCCCAACATGGCTATAACAACACTGCATACATGTTTCATCCAGCTTATTTTTATAGTGTAGCTGGGACCTTTGAATAACTAAAACAAAAAATTGGCTAATGTGAAAGGTTGAGGCTTTCCAGAGCTGTCCAAAAACATGTCCTAACTGCTGCATTCTTGATGCTTATACAGCTTTTCATAACTGTTTATTGTTCTGGGAAATGAGAAAGGACTGTTTACACAGTAGCTACAGTAACATGTGGCACAAGGCTGCTAACTCTGTGATGAAGAATGTTTTCATTAGGAAACCATGGGATAGTTCTCCCATCCCTAATCTAAGTTTTCAGATCATGCTCCTTGTCTTGATACCTGAATGTGGGGGATTTATATGGACAACTCCTAGGAAACAGAGCTGTGTGAAAGTTCCGGCAAACTTTATTCATGTGACAATTTGCATTTCTTGGCATGCTAGAGAATATTTTGTTTTGAGCTCTTGTGTTAGAATGAACCCCAAAATACCAAGCTCTGATTGGCTTGGGGTCAAAACCATACCGCCTAGCATAGTTCCATCCAAACCTTAACTTGCCCCCATTTGCTCAAAACTCAGTTTAGGTTCAACTTTTCAGAAAACCTGGCACGTGGTTTGTGATATTATCAAATCCCCAAACTGGTTTCTTTTGGGGGGATATGTTACAGGGTGACTCCTCCTGGAGCAGCCTCTTGTGGCAGTCAGTGGCAGAACAGGTGCATCTACCTCAGTTTCCCTCCTTCGCAGTCCCCAGTAACTCCGTGCAAGCTCTCGTGCCTCAGGAATTCCCCTCCTTTGGGCCAGTTTATTTCACTAACAAAAGCCCCAAATCAGACTCTATTTATCACACCCAGTGCCTGTAGTCCTGGAAGTCCCATGACAGCTAGTCCCTTGATGCTCATGTGCCACATACTGGTGTCTCATGCCACATCTGGGCTCCTCTTTGGTCCTCTTCTGTCCTTCTGCCAGGACAGCCACTCCAACCCCAAGTGAAACCCTGCTCTTCCCAGCTGGAACCTCCACCCCTCTCTGCTGAGAGTGCCTCCTTCCCAGAGACCATCCATCACTCCCCTCCTGTTCCATTAACCTTTTGTCTCAGATGGGCCAACAGACAGTCCTTTCCACTGCTCCCTGGCTCCACCCAAATCCGGTATGGAGACATCAGCAGACAAGCCCTTCAGCCCTCTGCTTTGGCTTCAAAGTCAGCAGGCAACTCACTCTGCTGCCTTCTGCCCTCACCAGCTGACAGGCCCTGGATCTCTGGCTTGTGGAGGTCAGCAGGCAATCCCTCTTATTGTTCTCCTGCCTTCCCCCACACTTACAGCTTCCTTCAGGACTGCCTACAGTCTTCTGGTCTCTGGCAGCTCTCACATGCTGATCTCGCCCCTCAACGGCTCATGTGCCCTCATTTAAGACCAATTCGGGTCAGTTTACTAGTCCGGGACATTGGCCTCTTCCCTCTTAAAGGGCCAGTGTCATCCTGTGACTGGAAGTTATGGTGAGATTTCAAAATCAGGCTGAATATGGGAAGCTAACTTCAGAGCCGGCTCCAGTTTTTTTGCCGCCCCAAGCAACGAAGCCAAAAAAAAAAAAAAGATAAAACCACGATCGGCGGTGCTTCGGTGGCAGCTCTACCGCAGTCGCTTCACCGCAGCTGCTTCATTCCCTCCGAGAGGGACTGAGGGACCTGCCACCAAACTGCCACTGAAGACCCCTTTCCTTTGGCCGCCCCTGCTTCCTTTGCTGGTGCCTGGAGCTGGCCCTGGCTAACTTCAACTTTGGTCTCAAAATGTAGTTGTAAATGGGGAATCGTCATCGAGTGGGTGCGTTTCCAGTGGGGTTCCACAGGAATGGGTTCTTGGCCCTATGCTATTTAACATTATTATCAATGATCTGAAGAAAACATAAAATCATCACTGATAAAATTTGCAGATGACCCAAAAATTGGGAGAGTGGTAAATCACGACGAGAACAGATCACTGATTCAGAACAATTTGGATTGCTTGGTAAACTGGGTGCAAGCAAACAATATGTGTTTTAATACGGCTAAATGTAAATATATATAACTAAGAACCAAGAATGTAGGCCATACTTACAGGATGAGGGACTCTATCCTGGGAAGCAGTGACTCTGAAAAAGATTTGCGGGGGTGGATAATCAGCTGAACAGGAGCTGCCAGTGTGACTCTGTGGCCAAAAGAGCTAATGTGATCCTAGGATGCATAAACAGGACAATCTTGTGTAGGAGTAGAGAGGTTATTTTACTTCTGTATTTGGCAACTGCTGCTTGAATATTGTGCCCAGTTCTGGTGCCCACAACTCAAGAAGGTTGTTGATTAATTGGAAGGGGTTAAGGGACAAGCCACAAGAATGATTAAAGGATTAGAAAACATGTGATAGACTCAAGGAGCTCCATCTTTTTAGCTTAAGAAAGAGAAGGTTAAGGGGTGACTTGATTACAGTCTGTAAGTACCTACATGGGGAACAAATATTGAATAATGTGCTTTTGAAATTAGCAGAGAAAGGTACAACATGATCCAGTGGCTGGAAGTTGAAGCTAGACAAATTCAGACTTGAACTGAGGCATACATTTTTAATGGTGAGAGTAATTAATCTTCAGAACAATTTACTAAGGGTTGTGGTAGATTTTCCATCACTGATAATTTTTAAATCAAGATGGGATGTATTTTTCCTAAAAGCTCTGCATTAGACTAGACTAGATGATCACAATGATCCCTTCTGGCCTTGGAATCTATGAACTCTGGGGCAACTGTTCTATCATCACAGTGATGTAGGTATATTGCATTGGCAACGGGATGGGCTGTAGTGCCCGGCCTGCCCTGAGAACTGCATGGGGAGATCCCGGCACCTGTACAGAGCCCTTACTGAAGTCAACGAAGCTCTGAACAGGCTCAGGGCTTTGCCCACATAGTTCTCAGCACATGACTAAGGCCTAGCTAATGGTTTCCATCTCTAATCTCTGTGATTTATACAATAGGTCTTTAGTTCCCTAAATGCATGATATTTCTTTAAACTGATGTAACAACTTCATTAGAAAGGAAGGATAATCCAGTGGTTAGGGAGCTAGCTGGGATTTGGTTCAGTTCTGGCACAGACTTACTGTGTGACCTTGAGCAAGTCACTTCAGGCTTGTTTATACAGAGAGTTGTTAGTACCTGGCAAGCTAAGATATAAATCTACAGTGCACTGTGTACTAGCCTGCTGCATACTAACTGTCCATGTCGATCCTAATTCCTGATCGTAGTGTGCTTAGAGCTGCTGTGCACTATGGACTTTTAGTGCATGAGAGTGGCGGCCACACGGCCAGTTAGTTCACAGCAGGCTAGTGCGCTGTAGATTTACACCCCAGCTGCTGCATACTAACTTGCCTGCATGCTAACTGCATATTAACTTGATCTCAGTTTCCCATTTATAAAGTGGGGCTTATAGCAGTTTCCTACCTACAGAGGGGTTATGAAGGTAAATCTATTATAGACTGTGAGGTGCTCAGATTCTATGGCCGTGGGGCCATATACCCTAGCTAGATTACTTAAAGGAACTGAGATTCTGTTATATTCATAGACTAATAGAAACTTCCTAAGTGCCTAACATCTCATGTGATAAATAAAACTTACTTGAAAATGATGCTTTTTTATTGTTCAGATATTTATAATAAAACACTAATAGTTAAGTAGTGTAATATCCTGAGGATCTCAAAGCACTTTACACAGATGGGTAAGTATATATAAAGCTCAGCTGGCCCCAAATTAAAGAGAACAAAGGGATGGGGGTTGCTAAGAGCAAGGCGGTTCCTTTCCATTACAGCTCCTGTGCTACTGTAATTACGTTGCCTTAAAAGGCTGGCTGCATGGAGGTGTTGTGGTTCTTATCTCCTGTAGATAGTGTATTTATAGCTCATTTAGCTAACAAACGCCTGACTGTCTAATTACTAAATACATAGTTTGAGTAATCCAATGCAGCAATAAGCCACTGCACTAGTTCCTGTTCTCTCATTCTCAGACTAGACAGCGGAAGCATCACCAGGTTGCAGCAAGGTAAGAGCAAATAAAAGTTTGTTTACTGTCATTCCTCCTCGCCCCCAGAGGGGAAGTAGATTGTCAGCATTCTATGTATAGATGGTGAGCTAGATGCTTCCCTCTTACAGGGAGTGGATATTGAGTAGCCTGTTTGTTTCTTGCTGTCTAACAATGTACATGTACCATTTTCATTTCTCTGAGTTGTCAGCCTGCTGGTGGGAGCCAGGTGCTAAATAACAGCTGCTTTTTACATTTCAGCACTAATAATATAGTGTCATGTTTTCATGTTGTGAAAGAATACACCCATCTGTAAGTATAGCCACTTTTCTGCACTGGAATAGGAAATGGAATGACTTTAGGCAGAAAGCTCTTGATACATTTTTCTCTGTCAGCATCTTCTCCTTTGCTGATGAATATTTGGAAACTGGATACAAAATCCAAAGAAGAAAGATATCGCTGTTCAGCTTTTTCTCCTTGACACCATTTCCTAATGGCCTGGGGCAAATGACAGATGATGCTGATTACATGTTTAAACAATTACTTATGGATTATGGCAACTGTGCAAAAGAAGAAATTGAAAAAACACTCCTGTGTTACTCAGTGTCAAGCAGGAATTCTTCATAACTAACGAGTGAAATAGCATTAGCAATACCTGCCAAACATCAGTTATCAATTTAATGTTACATTCAATTATCTTTATCCTGATCTCATGACAGTGCTGATTTTCAAGTGAAGTCTATACAAGGAAACCTCTTTGGAAAAATAAGATTGTTTGCATAGGTGTATAGTAGATTGCGTGTATTTTAATTTACATACTCCCGGTTTTATATAGAATAATGCTTTTATTGAGAGGACCTTTCAACCAAGGATCTCAAATGCTTTACATGGACGAGCAAGAATTATGATCCAGACTGTACATCTAGGGATAAAAGCCAACACTTACGAGTTTTGTGCCCCAAGGTTATTTACCACACTATTATTGAGGGACTGAAATTAATGTAGGCTGATTTTCAATGTTCCAAGCATCCACAGCTCCCAGGTATTTCATCAGCATTGTAAATTCTCAGCACTTCTGAAGATCAGGCCACTTAGGGCCTGATCCAAAGCCCACTGAAGTCCATAGGAATATTTCAGTTGACTTCCTGCGGGGTTTTTTCCAACAAAAACTAAATCAACATAATCCTACAGTAAACATCCCAGTAACCAAGTTACAATACAGTATTCATACTAAAGAACAGCTCCACTTCCTTCCATCACACTAGTGTCTTGCCCTGAGCTTCAAATTCCCAGTTCCTGGCTCTCACCTCTAGGCAGAAACAGGGAGAAATAAAACAATCGTTCTTGCTAGGCAATTATTGTTAATATGTCATCAGCTTTGCATACTGACGCTTTCTTGAGCTTTTTATTTGCCCTTAACAAGCAAGTAGTGCAAGGATCCACAATGAAGAACTGGAAGTTTAATTTTACAGATGCTTTCTATAAGTGTCCGGCCCAAAGATGACTTTAGATTTTATGTTACTTTGGGGGAAAAAACACTTTGCCAGTGTGATACAGAGATATTTTAAAAGGGAATTTAGTGCTTTTCATTGCATTTGATTTTAAAAGTGAAATTTGTATATACAGAGAGAGAAAGAGAGAAACCAAAACTTAATCCATTTTAAAAGCAGCCTTAACAATAATTCTTTGTTAATAACTAGCATTTGAAAAATATGACTAATGGATGAATAACTTTGTTTTTCCCTTCCAAATATCCAACTAATCAGAACAAGGCAAACCTTTGACAGCAGCTGGCAAGAGGTATGGTGAGAGTAAATCCATTAAAAGAGTTGTTCAATATAGAAACTCAAAAGGGCTGTTTTATAAGGAAAAAAATTAAACAGAGACATAGTTTGGGTGAAATCCTGGTCCCATTGAAATCATTGAGAATTTTGCCTAAATCTCCCATCAATGAGAACAGGATTTCACCCTTTTCCTGATATAATGCGGTCCTTAGGAGCCAAAAAATCTCACCGCCTTATAGGTGAGACTGCATTATATCGGGTTTGGTCCGGAACGGCACACTAGCAAGAGCCGGTACACCGTGCCGGACTGGACCAGCTTCCCCAATGGTAATTTAAAGGGCCCGGTGCTCCAGCCACTGCAGGGAGCCCCAGGCCCTTTAAATCACTGCTAGAGCTTCAGCAGCAGGGCTTGGGTGGGGATTTAAAGGGCCCAGGGCTCCCCGCAGCGGCTGGAGCCTCTGGCCCTTTAAATCACTGCCCGAGCCTGGCTGCCAGAGCCCCAGCGGGGATTTAAAGGACCCGATGCTCCAGCTGCTGTGGAGAGCCTTGGTCCCTTTAAATCACCGCTGGAGCTCAGGCAGCGGGGCTCAGGCGGGGATTTAAAAGGCCTGAGGCTCCCCACGAATTTGGATATAATGCGGTAAAGCAGCAGGGCTCAGGTGGTGCTTTAAAGGGCCCGGGGCTCCCTGCTGCTTGACCGTATTATATCCTAATTTGTGTTATATCAGGTCACGTTCTATCGGGGTAGAGGTGTATTTTAAACGGCACTGAGCTTGCATAGGTGTGAAACAGTACAAAATGTTCATATTTTTCTCTACCATTCTTTCTTCTTTGTAGCTAAATGAAAAAAGTCTAATCAGAAGTTAGTAGTATCTGAACTGCCTCAGACAGTTGTTTTTACATTAGATGAATTATTACTGGCTGTAATGTTTTATCTTTAGGTTTGTATCCTGGTGAGTTCAGTTTGATGATAAATCTAGGGTGATTTCAACAATGTCAGTTCATCATGCAAGACTGATTAGTTTTAGGAAGTTTGACTGCATATTATATATAGTCCCTACTTTAAAAAAAAAGTTGTGTGACCAACTTTACATATTTTCTATAGACTATTTCTCTACATAAACATGGAAGGAACAAAAGTTAAACAATATATATTTTAAAGGGATACTGTGAATTAAAAAAAATAAATAAAAATACAAACCACACTTCTATTGGAAATTGATTGGCTGATTACAGTTACAATTATTACCTAAGATTACTAAAACTGAAAGTGATTAGACGAAAAAGTATTTTTCCTCTATTTTTTTCAGTTTGTTTACTTTGTGCCTTTGACAGCATTTTAAGTGTAATCAATTTTACATATTTCTCCTTATGGTCAGTTTTCCCTGTTCCCTGTGTTGTTCTTTCAGATGGCAACAGGGGAGAGTAAAGGATTTTTTAAAAATAGGAAAATATGATTTTCCAAACCATATTGTCATGTGCATACAAGGGGGGCAGAGATAAAGTCTGAAACTACTTCTAACCATTTAATACATACACACACACACACACACACCTGGAGTTCAGATTAGAACTTTCCCTTTAAGACTGATACTGAATTCTAACTACTGAATTTTAACTTTTTTTTTTTTAATTTAAATTTGCACACCTTCCCTTGTAGGAAGCTAGAATTTCAGTATAATGTAGATGGCATGCTTCTGATTGGCAGTTTGCAGCGAACAAAGCAAAGTCAAACTCCTCTACTGGACTGTAGTAAAAATCAGATGTATCTCACTTGAGTTCCTACATTACTAATGGATAAGGCTACAATTCTGGCATGGAAATTTTTAGTAAATTTCATATCAAAGGTGCAGGAAAAAATAGATAAGTCACAGAAAGGTCACCAAATATTTCCCACCTTGCTTGCACTTGTTGACATTTTTTCACCACAGTTTCACTCCAGTGGCCAGAAGGTGCTGAAAGGGCATGGGTGTGTGTGTCCTGAGCCTGGCTCTCTGCTCTGGGCATTGCAACCTGGCACATATGGTCACACCACCACTTAGGTTTGGCCTATCTGCTCCCAGCAGATGGCGGGGCAGATGGGCCAAACCTGTGTGGCACTGCAAGCCCGTATGCCAGGTTGCAAATCCGCTTGGTTTCACAGATATTAGTCAATCCGCAATCTCCATGACCTGGGTGACAAAATCGTAGCCCTACTTATGAATATCACCATCCAGCAACCCACTATTCTGCCATTTATCACATTTATCGAACCCTGAGCACTTAAATTCCAGAAGTACAAAGGACATTATCACAATGAAGTCCTGTCTATCTGTTTCCACCGGTGCTGTGGCAAGATGGGAAAATGAAGGGGCATGAGACTCACCTTCTGAAACAACTGTTAACTCCAGGAGCTGAGAAAGGTTTGGAGGCTGCGTAGGGCCCAATAGGGGACAACAGGAAAGCCCTAGTGAAGTTCTGTTGTCTGGCACTAATGGTGCAGAACAAAGTTTTAGAGAGAAAGGCAGCAGCAAACAGCTGCAAGCTGAGGTCACTGAGGGTAAGAGGCAGGGGCATGACTCAAACTGTGTGTGTGGGGGGGTGAACCTTTAAATTGCACCCCCCTATCAGCAAGTATCAGTCATCTCTGCCTGTGAGAGAGAGAAGTATTGTTATCACCATTTCACAAATAGGGAATGGAGCGAGACTATGTGATTTGCCCAAGGTCACACAGGACAACTGTAGCAGAGCAGGGAATTAAACCCAGCTCTTCTATGTCCCAGGCTAGTACCCTAGTCACTCCTCCATCCTCCTTTTGTGAACCAGGAGGCTTTCCTGAATCCTGAGGATGAGGACAGCAAGTGTCATCTCAAGGAACATATTGCAAAACTGATGCAAAATGGAGTTGTAACAACACAGATGTAACCCACTTCCCTCTCATTGTTCCCTTTTGTCTTCTTTGTCTTGTGGTTATTCTGGTTTTTTGTGAGGTGAACTGAGCCTTCCTTATTGCTCTAGCTCCACTTCCTATTGCTGTTTTCAGCTCTTCAAGGCTCTGCAGGTTCAAATCTGCAGGTCAGGGTCTGGGAGTGCAGAAATGAGCAGGTTGTGTCAAAAGAAGGCGGTGTTGGTGGGAGAAACACTTAGTAATGAATTCTTCCTTCTCAGCTGGAGAAAGATTGTTGAAGCAATACTCTGCAGAAACAATTACCACTTACAAGTGAAAAGGAAGTGAAACACAGAGACTAGATTCAAGAGAGAGGGTGGCTGCGGCAGGCTTCCCTGTTAGTAATTGTCTGTGTTTGAAGGTCTGGGTGACTCAAGAGCTTGGCAATGAAATACAAAGCCCCTAACTTCTAAATCACCTCAGGTTTGTATCCAGCCCAGATCAGTAGTGACTGAAAGCTATATGTTTGCTCTGTGACCAACTACACGTGAAATGAGTTGGTCAACTCAGTTAATTTCCGAATGGGCTGGTGTCCATCTCATGACAACCACCATCAAACACTGGCAACCTTGTTGGCCATCTCAACAGAGGCAAAGGACTAAACGGGCAGAGAGCCTGGACTATTTTATCCTGCTATAGGTGACCCCTCCGATTCAGGGAGGGACCTGCACCTGTTCTTTGGGGGAAATGATGGTAGCAGTCTTTGGGGTTGGCAATCCAGCACTACATTTTCTTTGTTTTATGCACTGTGTGATTCAGTAGAAATTTACCTCATGGTAGTGTTCATAATTTTCCTTTTCCAAAAACCAAAAGAAGTCATAAAACAAATATTTGTGCACTAATCACCAGCCAGATTCATTATTTAAACGGAAATTTAAAATTGGCCAAATGGAAAATAACATTTTAAACTAGCAAGTGTAAATATATATATAAAATGTTATTTTCCATTTGGCTAATTTTAAAATATAATAGATATAGACAATCTCCTCATAAGAACAGACACATTTATTTTAAACTTGTAAGAGCAATGTACTGTTGGGCCAAGACTTCTAGAATAAGTTTCAGGCCTCTGCACGTTTATGCCAAGTTATATATTTTTGCAAAAATGAATTTGTGATGGAAGTGCTGATAGGTTTTCTAAACAGACAATTTGAATGGGATTTTGCCTGATGATTGGTGCTATGATGGCTTGATGCCATGAACTGGAACTACAACACGTTTGTACTGAACCGCTTTTCAAACATATCAAAGAGGCTCCAGTGACAATGGCTGTTGACCACCTAGAACAGAGGATTCTGTCATTTTACACTTTTTTTTAAACTTCCTTTCTTTGTTTGTTAAAGTAGTAATGATTTTTTTAAAATTAACATTAAAAAGAAGCCATTTTCCTGCTAAATGTAAATTTTGCTATCAGCTTTGTCCTCACAAGACACCTCTGTTCCTTTGCATTCCTGTGCTCAGTCTTAACTCTTCCCCGCTGCATCCAGGCTGAAAATCCAGTTCTCTTCCAAAAACAGACTGTAAAAAATGGCCTGGCAGAGTTCCACATTTATCACTTCTCAGTGATTTCTATACTAACCATGCCCAGTTTACACAGATAATGATGGATTTACTGTCAGCCTTGCAAGGTCAACCTGGGACCTGAATGTCAAGCTGCTTTTTTTCTAGCTCAGGGATCACCACCAGGAATAGAGTATCTCTTCAATTATTTGTGCAACCATGTTTCATCAGATTCTGCCCTCAATCTTCTACAGGGTTATAAATGTCTAATGAGAGCAGACTTTGTCTCTGCAGATAGAACTTTGTTAACTAAGTCTGGTAACAAGGTACTCAAAGGAAGAAAAACCCAGCCAAAATGATATTCTAACATCAGAGACCGTGGGGTTCCTAACTGGGACACATCCCGAGGCCCTCCATTTTTAATCAGTCCTCATTCAGGCAAAACTCCCACTGATTTTGGTAAGACTTTTGCTAGAGAAAGGACTTCAAGATTTGTCCCAACAGCATTACTGAGCTTTGTGATAATAAAATTCAGGTTTATTAAGATGCCACAATTGTAAATAAAACCCTCATGTTTTTCTAGTATAAAGGAATCTAACAAGGAAATCACATCACTATCTATGAATATTGCAAACACAAATCTACCAGAACTAGCAATAGCTGTGTCAATACAGTAACATACAGAGGAACTAGATTTATTACTGCAGTTTCACCCTACAGTATGGCCAAAATCCTGTTATTGTCATATGTGGCAAACTGGGAAATAGCTGTACTATTTTAATGAATATGGTGAATATCTATCAGTGTGTTTGTTTATGATGGGTTACTTGCTATGGAGATGGATCAAAGGGATTGTTACAGGAACCAAGCAAGGAAAGTAAAACAATGACACAGATGAGAATCCTTGAGGAAAAAATAGGGAAGCTGTTAATTGTGGAATACCTCCAACCTGGCCCCATTTAGGTTGGAACAGTTTAGTATATTAAACCATTACAGGACCCCAGCCTAGGGGGTTGAATGAGTTGAGAGAAGCTGCTCAGGGAGCATTGGTGAGTACTGATAGGGATACAAGAGACCCGCTGTCAGTCCAAATGTATGTCTACACAGCAACTAGACACCCATGTCTGGCCTGTGCCAGCTGACTCGGGCTTGCAGGGCTCAGCTTGCAGGGCTGTTTCATTGCTGTGTAGGATGCCCAGGCTCTAGTGCAGGGGTGCTGTATCATGGCCCCACCACTTTTTACCATCTGTAAGGGCAAGTGACAGGTGGGGAAGAGGGGGCAGAGAGGAGTAAGTGGGGGTGGGACCTGAAGGGGAAGGGGCGGGGCAACAGTTTGGACTTTTAGGAAGTTTTCACCGCTCCTGCTCTAGGTCCCTGTGAGGTGAAAGGGTCCCAGAGCTCAGGCTCCAGCCTGAGCCCGGACGTCTGCACAGCAATGAACAGCTCCTCAGCCTGAGCCCCACAAACCAAGTCGGCTGGCACAGACCAGCTACGGGGTTTTTTTTTTGCTGTGTAGTCAAACCCTGAAAGCCTGGGTCTGCTGCAAGCAGGCTGTAACTTGGTCCCCAAGAAAATAGGGTGGCACCAAGGCTAAGTCATGTCTACCAAGGGGCTTGAGGCGAATGCCAAGCAGGGGGAAGTTTCTGGTTTTAAATACACTTCGGAGTGTGAATAAATCATACTTTGTTTCAGAGAAGCTGCTCTCTGTGTCACTGCATATTGCTCCTGTCCACACGTTCCTAAGGGAAGCGCTTTCAGGTGCCACACCCATTGGGCCTGCGAAGTGTCATGGTTGGTAACTAGGGGGCAGAGCCGTAATTAAGCATTTTAGTGCCCAGGGCGAGCAGCCATATTTGCACCCCTTAGAGGTGACGCATAGGGGGAGCATGTGGGGTCACATGGCCCCCGCCCAGTTTTCTGCCTCCTATTTAGCACAGAGGTTTTCACACTATGGGGCACACCTTCCTAGGGGCATGCCCCCCCCAGTTTGAAAATGGTTGCCTCCTGCCAGGAGCCAGCAGATCGGAAGCTGGTAGGAGCCCCCAGCCCACTCAGATCCCGGGCTCTCCACGCTGTGGGAGCCGGGACA
The DNA here is from genome assembly GCF_016161935.1 of Mauremys reevesii. Classification (NCBI taxonomy): domain Eukaryota; kingdom Metazoa; phylum Chordata; order Testudines; family Geoemydidae; genus Mauremys; species Mauremys reevesii. Next base: position 118,061,105 of record NC_052623.1, read on the forward strand.
CTGGTTGGCTTCCCAGCAGCCCTCCCTGTCCTGCTCCCCAAGCCAGGCCACCTCTGCACAGATGGACACTCCCCAAGCAGGGTGGGTGGCACAGCTCCAAGCTGTGCCTGACACACTTTGCCTCTTTCCTGAAGAAGCTGAGCACTGGCTGGCAACACCCTCTGGAGCTGACCCCTGCCCATGGAGCCTGGCTGCCATGAGATGCTCCCCATTCCCTGGAGGACTCATTCCTCTGGGGCACCTGCCTCTCAGCAGCCCGGTCACACTCTGCTCACTGCCGACGGACCTGCCACTGCAGCCGGGTCACTCTCCCCACCCTCCCTGCTCACAGAGCAGAACCGGCCCTTGCTCCCCTGCCTCAGCCCCATGGCTGCCAGGATTGCGGTCTCACAGCCAGAGCTTTGGGCTCAGCCATGCGACTCTGGCCCAGAGCTGGGGGCAGACGACTGCTGGCAGGGCAGACTCGCTCCCGCCAGCTGCCAAAACCAAGGCTGTAAGAATAGAGCAACGCCTAGAGTTACCATATTTCGTGTGGGGGTACTTGAGGGTGTATTTGGAGAACACTGGAGGGATGTGTGTACTGGGAGGGATACCTGGGGGTGCTGGAGGGGTTCTTTGGGGGTGCTGGAGGGGTGTCTGTACTGGGAGGGATACCTAGGGGTGCTGGGGGGTATTTGGAGAGCACTGGAGGGGGTACCTGTGGCAGGGGTACCGCTGAAGGTGAGCTGCCGGTGCTGGGAGGGGATGGGCTGGCTTAACAGGGGAGCACCAGCTGCTGCTGCTCAGGGGATGCTGCATGCAGGGCTCCTGCTCCCCCCCCCCATTCCTCTATCCTCTTCTCTCCCCCATCCCTTCCCCACTTCTCTATCCCCTTTCTCTCCCCATCTCATCCCCTTCCCTCTCCCCACTTCACCCGCTCCTCCCCCATCCCACATATGCCTCTACCTGCCCCATTCCCCTGCTCTTCCCCCTGCCCCATCCCATCCCTTTTCCTTCTCCACTGCTTCTCCCCCCCCCCACCTCCTTCCCCCCATATCCCCATCTCCTATCCCCCTGGCCCTGCTCACCAGAAAACTGTTAGTGTGCGCCAGCATGGTCCACATAGGCCAGTTAGTGAATAATACACTAGCATGCACTAGAATTCACATCTCGCTGGTATGGATGAAAGCACCATATAGACAAGCCTTCAGGCATGGAGGCAGTGCATTCAACAGTGCTCTTTACTGCTGCTGCTCCAAAATGGAGAGGCAGGTTCTCCATTCCCCCCTTTCAGCTCCTGCTGCCAATGGCAATATACACATGTAACCCTTCTGCCAGATGGAGCCAGCAGCAACAAGGGCTGGGTTCAGTATCTAGGGATTCCTTTTCAACACAACACAAAACTTGCTCAAGCCTCCTCCCTCCCCCCCCATAGTAACCTGGGACAATTAAACACCACCCTTGGGCGCCTCTAAGAGGCAATACTTCCCCTCTCACAAGCACAGAGTCTGAGTGTAGCAAAAACTTTTAATAAAAGGAGGGAATTAACTCAGCATTAATTTAGGAAAACATCACAACTAGGGTTCATAAACACAAATCATGAGCAAAAGACCAATCCCCAAGTAAGTTGGGCTGTGTCCTTTTCCCCTCAGGGTCTTAAGTCCAGCAACCCAGAAGTCCCTTTAGTGTGCCCATCCCTTCTCTGCACCCCTCTCACAGTTGCTGTCCTTGGCCAGTGCAGCCCCAGAGTTCAGAGGTTCATCTGCAGAGTTCTCCTCCCACTCTGTGTGGAAGGCAGGGGGGTAAAGAGGCACCTTACATGCTACACTGCTCGAGCACTCACTCGTCGCCCCAACGGCTGATTGCCACGCCTCTGCGGGGCTTTGCTCTGGCCCTCTCCACCAGCTTCTCTGCTGGCTGCTTGCCTCTCCGCCAGCCGCCCTGCTGGTAGCCTGCCATACCTCTCCACCAGCCACCCTGCTGGTCACGCCTCTCCTTCCTGTGAGGTGCTGCTCTCATCCCAATCTATGCAACTGCTGTTTCTGCTGTACCTCAGCTCAAGCTCCACCTAAGAGAGGCAGCTACCCTGCCCCTTCTGTCCATTAGCTTCCAGCAGTGCCAAGGTTCTTCTTTGCAATGAAAAGTCTGGATGCCTGTAAAAGCAGCTGGAAATGAGGCATAGCCAGCACCATGGCCAGTTGGCTCTGCCTGCTGGTTTGGACACTGCTGGCTAGATTCAGTGAACACAGGACTGGGATTCAGGAGACCTTTGCTGTATTCCTCACGGTCACTGACTCACTAGGCCATCTTGGATAAGACACTCAAACTCTCCATACATCAGATACCTCATTTGTAAAGTGTTTAATGCTTGGCCACCTTTGTAAAGCTCTTTGCAACCTATAGAAGAAAATTACTATGTACTGTACATGTCAAGGCTATTATTAGTCTACTTTAATATCCTGTACATTGAATTCTGTCACCACATGCTTTCAAGATCTATGTTTTGCAAAGGCAAGAGAGGCCATTCTACCTTTCTCCCCTGACCCGCAGCCAGGGCCGGCTCCAGACCCCAGCGCGCCAAGCGTGCCATGGGAGGGCGGCAGGCGGCTCTGGTGGACCTCCCGCAGACATGCCTGCGGAGGGTTTGCTGGTCCCACGGCTTCGGTGGCGCATCCGCAGGCATGCCTGCGGGAGGTCCACCGGAGCCGCGGGACCAGCGGACCCTCCACAGGCACGTCTGCAGGAGGTCCACCGGAACCGCAGGACCGGCGACTGCCAGAGCGCCCCCCACTGCGTGCCGCCCTGCTTGGGGCGGCGCAATTCCTAGAGCCGCCCCTGCCCGCAGCAAGCCGTGAGGTAGGAGCTGCCATCCAATATACACATCCCTCAGTGGTGGGGAGAAGCAGCAGGAGTAATGTTGGCTGTAGGAGCAAGAAAGACCATGGCCTTTAGACACCTTCACTAACATAATGACCATCATATTGGCTATGTTTATTTCTCAACCACCCACCTGTTCTCCTTTATAGCTGCGTTTGTAACACTGACAGATCCTGGTCAGCGGTGGCTGGGATCAAACCCGGGACCTCTGGAGCTTAATGTATGAGCTGCTGTTGCATGAGCTGAAACACACGTGTCTTTTAGCCAAGTCTATAGCAGGCTCATTAGTTTCTAGCTGGTCGAGCTGCCACTAGAGGGGGACAGAGTGCCACACCAAGCAGGCATGGATTAGACTTTCACTGGGTGGGCAGGATGGAAAGATGACGTGTTGCGGCATTAGTGGTATAGCAGCCTCGCTGGGACATTTGGACGATGTGGTATGGGGGACGTAGGGGAAGGACCGAGACAGTCTAACTAAATATATAAAAGAAGTCACTCACAACAAATACACCTTCAACCTTTTGTATTAATGTCATTTGTCTATTATTGTCTCTTATCTATTTCAATTGTAAGCTTTCTGGGCAAGGACCTTCTTCCTGTGTGTTTTTGCAGCACCTAGCACAGTGTGCTCCCACTTTTGAAAGGGGTTCTTCATGCACTTCCACAATAAAAATAAGTGTGCGCTTATAACAAAAATTGTTGAGGTATGAAGTTGTGACTTTTCTTCTTGGACAAATGGCAATACTCCTGTGACTAACATTTTATCACAATCTTTGTTACAGTCAAATGGGATGTTTTGTCCTCAGTGGAGTAACAGTACAAGCAGATACAGACAGACAAACACACATGCACCTTACACTTACTATTTGCTGTACCAAGAAGTCCTTCCAACCTGAATAAAATCCTGAATGTTGGTTCTGAATATGAAAAATAAATTTGAGCATAAATCTTTTCAGTTATTAACCATCAGCTTCAAATGCCTTTAATATTTTGAAAACAAGTGGTGGGATATGATTGGTGATGGATTAGCTGTTTGAAGAAAAGAGAGTACTGCTATACTGAAAAATATCTATGTATTAATTACAAGAAAGCCACATTCTAAAAATAGAATGGAACCTGAACCTAGCACACCATCATTCTAAAATGTAACAGCTTAGACTATTGTAAAGAACAGAAAATGAATGAAAAACATAATAGGACAGACTAGTCATAATATTATAGGTGGGTTTTTTAAGAACATCTAGAGAAGTTGTACACCCAACTCTCCTTAACTTTTAATAGCAGTTGAGTGCCTTACTCCCTTTCATCCCACCCCAGGCCTGAATACTTCACACAATTACATTTTCAATCCATTTCAGTAATAATTTCAAAAGTGACATTCTTTAGCATCAGAGTCACCTCAGCTTTCCAGGCAGATCATGTTATTTACTGTAAAGCTGTCTGCTTCATCAAACTTATTTTTATTTTAAAACAAAGCCATTCCCATGAAGTTTAGAACACAGATAGGCAGCCCATTTATGGAAAACATTACAGGAAGAAATGCATTATGTGTGTATAGCAATTTTAAGATGCATTTTTTTCATTTATAATTAAGTGGACTTGTTGTGGGTTAATGTTATGTATCAGTGGCCCAGAGATCAGAATCAACATCAGCAACAAACTAATGTATTTAATCCTATTATTTCAAAGGGACTGGGCATTTATAGAGTTCAAAAAGAACATGGGGCTAGAAGGATCAATGGTAAGGCTGCTACTTCAAAGTGCATGCCTTGAGTTAATATTTTTAATCATAACATGTGTCTGAGACTCAGTCTCTGAGCCTCTCGTGCTATATGTGGAATAGACAAACCATGTCACTAGGCAGAAATAAATTGTTACCACACAAAAGAATCTTTATATAAAACAGGAAGCCCCCAACTATCTTCAGTTCAGGGAGATAGAATAGTACTTCTTAAACCGGGTCTTCAAAAATAGTAGCATCCAGAGAGGAAAACTGGGACGTGATTCTGCAGTCCTTTTAGAGGGAAAACTCCCCCTTTGAACTCAGTGCAAGTTTTGCTTCAATAATGACTGTAGTATTATGACCTGTAATTCTCTTTCCTTAGTTTCTTTTGCCATTTTTAGCTTAACAATTATGTTTCTGATAATGTCTTTCTAGTTTCCTTGTTTTCACTCAGTGTTTCCTTCACTTATTTTATAGTTCTTCACCCTCTGACTATTCTATAGTTTTTCTTTCTACTTTTTCCCTTCAGTTTTTCTTTCTACTTTTTCCCTTCAGTTTTTCTATCTGTGCAGTTCTATTTCTGCCAAGAATCTGAACCAGAGCTGAAGTGAACATTATACATTTTCATCTCCAAACCTAAGTAAGAGATTGAATGTACAATTACTGTGAAATTGTACTCTGGAACCCACTCCATAGAACTCTTGTTCAGATCTCTTAGCCATTGTTCAGCTCTCTTGTGGCATAACCAGCATAACTAGTGTTAAATACTCTCTCATCATGGACAACTTTCACTGATATCAATGGATGTTTGACAGATGAATCAAGTACAGAATATGCAATAGAGATCTGGAGTGCAGATACAAGATCCACAGAACAGGTTAGAGATAAAATTGTACCTGCTAAATGTAGTCTAACCAACATACAGAAATCTGGGGGAGGATTTCAAAATAAAATCTGACATTCAGTGCATTCCTAAGGCAAAAATTTACCTTCGGGATTTGTATGAGTTCCAGGGATAAGTCAACACTAATAAGGGCAATAAGGGGTTGATCCAACTCCCATCTTCAAGAGGTAGCAGCCACAGAGAATCTGAGACTGAAAAGAAGGAAGAAATGCTAACAAGTCCTATTTGTGTTTCAGAAGTTATTTAAAATGCACTACTATTTAATAAATCAAGGGGCAATATTTTCAAATTTACAATAGCAGTAATTGCTGCAAACTCTGTCTCTGGTAACTTGGCTTTCCTGGAGATCAGGGATGGATGATTCCAGTGCAAACCTGCTGATGCAACTCAATGCCCTCTAATGGCAGCAAAGCTGGTACCCAGAGGAAGTACCACAGAGGGGTAGGGAAGAGAGCATGTGGTGGAAGTGACATTTCTTCCCTCCTCCCCTCCATGCATTGGCCCTATTCCATAGGATCAGGCTCTCCTCCATCAGCATATGAAGAGAGAAGCATGGAGTCTGCAATGAACACTCACTCCTCAGGGAATTTTTTGCCACTCCTTCCACTCACCACTATGGCTCAGATGTAAGTTGGAACCATGAGGACTTAGCTCTCTTTGCTCCATGCAGAGTTGAGGCGTCTCTTCTGGCAGTGCTGTTCGCCTAGTATGGGACCAGTCAGCTGCTTTAATGCGGTGCCTCAGCCTCACTGGCTTCCCAAGACTCAGAGCACCATCAAAATAGGAATTTGTCATTAGTTGGGAGATTCCAGGCCCTTCATGACTCTCACTTGTGTTCCCTTCAGCTTCCTTATCTGCCCTAACACTGTTGCCTCCTCTGACCTGCTCCGTTCACAGCAGCACCACAGCCCCAGCCCCTCTACTTTTCAACATGGAGAGATCTTTATGACACAGTCAGCAAGACTTGGAATGAGATTTCCACCAGCAGTTCTCTGTCTTCCTTCTTGCTTCATCTGTCGCAGACCCTCTGCAGAGCCTCATGACCCATGAGGCTGAACGGTAACATGTAATTTCATACACACCCAGAAATAACATATTGAACTGTGTCACATTGGCCTGCTCACTTTCAGTCTCCACTGGAGACTGGTTACTATGAATTAAACTATTACTGTTGATATCCCTATCTTATAACATAGTAACAATGCACAGATATTCTGAGGAAATCATTGACATTTTAGAAACAGCCTAGTGAGATGACTGGTTCTCCCCTCTATATTGAAATAAGCATTCTTGAAAGCTACCAAACCATGAGAACCTGTCTCATTTTTCACTGAAGCAAAGGAGTGAGTTTTAAAGACTATATGTGAAAACGATTCCAAAATGTTAAGAAAGCAAACTGTATTGAATGGAAATATGATTTCTCCAAGTTTGCCCAGAGTTCCTAAAAATACAACCCTTTTCAGATTGGTTTAGGAATAAATTGCAGCACATTTTCCTCCCAGCAGAAGAAAAAGCCTTTGGTCTTTCAGAAGTAAATAGTCAGATCCTCAGCTGTCTATTGAAATCAAGCTATGACAATTTACACCAGCTGAGGGCTTGCTCCAGAGGTTCTATATCAGGGGTAGGCAACCTATGGCATGAGTGCCGAAGGCAGCACACAAGCTGATTTTCAGTGGCACTCACACTGTCCGGGTCCTGGCCACCAGTCCGGGGGGCTCTGCATTTTAATTTAATTTTAAAATGATGCTTCTTAAACATTTTAAAAACCTTATTTACTTTACATACAACAATAGTTTAGTTATATATTATAGACTTATAGAAAGAGACCTTCTAAAAATGGTAAAATGTATTACTGGCACGTGAAACCTTAAATTAGAGTGAATAAATGAAGACTCGGCACAGCACTTCTGAAAGGTTGCTGACCCCTGGTCTATATCAACTCAGTGGGAAAAAATTCAGATTACTGCAAATAGGAGTTGCAACTGGGGATTTGAAGGGGAGGAGGGAAGATGAGAAATACAGTGAAAAATCTGTTTATATATTGCATATACAGGAGCAGTGGCAGAGGAGCCAGCAAGCAGAGCTGAAAACGGGAATCTGAATGGGAGTTTGTCCGGGAAGTTTGGGAAGGGTGTGTGGGGTGTTCTGTTTGGGTTTTTTGGGGAGGTGAGTTGGGTTTTTGGACAGAAGCTTAGGAGGGAAGGCTACAGAAGCAGCAGTGTTAAGGATCCAAGGAATGGAAGAGACAAAGGAGATGGCTGGGATGTGGAAATTACGGGATGTACATTATCCTGGAGGGGGTACCTGAAAGATGCTTTTTTGTATGAAGTGCCACCTGATAGAAGAGAAGATGTGAGGTTTGGAGATGCAGCTAGAAAATATGATTGAGTTTCAAAGGGGATTTGAGCAGATGATGGCAGGAAGGAGAGAGGAGGTTGAAGGGAAAACTCAAGACTTGCAGATGCAAACTGGACCAGAGAACGGTGAGGATAGACTGCTAGAAGAGGAAAGTAGCCAGTGGAAGCATGTGACGCTGAGAACAAGGCAGAGGAAAAGACTGGCTAGCGAAGGAGAAACAGGTCTACTGAGTTGTAAAATGAAGGGGAGAGGCAGGCAGTAACAGAAAGGCAAGGAAGAAGAAAAGAGCAGTTAGTCCTACAAGAAAAGGAGAACAGACAACAGAGATAGCCAAAGTTTGGAGACCCAGGAGGATAGAGGATGATTTGCAGAAGGTTGCAAGTGTGAACAGAAGACAAGAAGACTTGCAACCAGAAAGATTAGAAGCAGGAAGGCTGGAGAAGTGCACCAACACCAGGAAGAAGCAAGTCAACATGATTGAGAACTCCCTACTAAGAAGAACAGACAGGCCTGTCAACAGAGCTGATCTGGAGAACAGAAGAGCATGTGTGGTGCTGTCTGCAGGGAGCTAAGATACGGGATGTGGACCTGAGAATAAAGAGGATCCTAATGGAGCGGGAAAGAATCCACTGATTGTCTTTCATGTGTGAACAAATGATACTGCTAGATTCTCGCTGGAATGCATCAAGGAAGACTATGCCTGGCTAGGGAAGATGCTTAAAGAAATGGAGGCTCCGGTGATCTTTGGTGGGATTCTACCCATCTCTAAAGAAGGAGAGTGAAGGTGAGACAAGATGATGATGAACAGCTGGCTCAGGCAGTGGTGCTATAAGGAGGCCTTTGGGATGTTTGACCACTGGGAGGTATTCACGAAAAGAGGACTATTCTCATGGGATGGACTCCTCTGGAGTAAGGAGGGAAACAGACTTGTGGGATGGAGACTGGCACAACTGATTAAAAGATCTTTAAACTACGAATTCTGGGGAGGGGGTCAGAGAGGAATTCCACCCCCCATGCCAGATAGGCAGAGACCCTAGAGGTTCTTCACCTTCCTCTGCAGCGTGGGCCACGGGTCACTTGCTGGTTTGAACTAGAGTAAATGGTAGATTCTCTGTAACTTGAAGTATTTAATATCAAGATTTGAGGACTTCAGTAACTCAGCCAGAAGTTAGGGGTCTATTACAGAAATGGGTGGGTGAGGTTCTGTGGTCTGTGATGTACAGAAGGTTAAACTAGGTGATCATGATGGTGCTTTCTGTCTTGAAGTCTATGAATCTGTATTCCAAATTTGTTCGGGGAATGTTAAACATCTGAAACCTCCCACATGAGGATGAAATTTCAGAAATATTTAAATATTGCTTGACTGTTTTAATCTTATTTGACTAAAATGTAAGGTTTGCATGATTCCATATTACTCTCTGAGCATTAATGCCAAAAATAGCCATTTTCTTAAATGGATCCTGGGATTTGCTGAATTTTGATTAAAATTTGATAGCACAAAACTTTCCAGAATATAGCAGCAGTTCATGGAATCAGCTAGAAACTGAGCAGTTTTCAAACTTTGCAGCATTGCGTTTTTATTTTCACAGGCCTTTCAATTAAAGCTATTTCATGGCTCTAGTAGGGGGGAAATGAGAATGGCATATTACTACCCACCACCCGCCCCTCGTTTTCAACCTTTGTTCTGTTTGTTTTTTGAACCAAAGTGGAGAAAATTGCCAATATGCCTGTAAACTTCAAGAACTGGAAAATTGCTACAATACACATACCACTGAGAAAACCCAAACTAATATAATTCGATGTAAAGCTACATATAAGTTATATAAAATGTTTACAGTCAATGGCATGGAAATTAATTCCACTTATAGCTTCAGGACTAAGTTCTGTTTTTCCCACACAAGTGTTCCAGCCCATGGGAAAGAACCACTTTCCCAACCCCTCACAACACAACCAGGAATGAACCTGTCGGAATACTGCGTGTAGTACTCCCTGAGTGCATCAGGAGACAGGCTAGTGCGCCCTATGGCACTTCATGCTTCATCAGGAGTGTGGCCAGTGAAGCTAAGGAAATGGCCAGGACTCTGGCCCTTGTGTAGCTCTTGATGCCCAAAGGCAGACGTGGTAGGGAGTACATATTGCACCTCTCAAGAAGGGGTGATGTTCATCATGCTCACCCAGTCCACCTGAGGACTTCTTCCTATAGCTAAGTCAGACCGAATACTTTGAACCTCCTCTGCTCAGCTGCTACATTTCTGCACCTTAATTAATCCTTATTGTATGCCAGTTACTTCTAACATTTTTAGAAGACTTTCAGCAGATCTGTGCCGAAAAATGCATTTGCAATTGAAAGTCTACATCTTCCAGTTGGGTGACTGCATCCGCAGATGGCTATTTAAGCACCAAAAGCACCATCAGCAGCAGAGATGTCTGCTGTATACAAATGTAAGTTTCCCTTAAAGGCCTCTGAGAAATTGCCTGTTCCTCATAATATACTGCTGCAGTTGTGATCACCAGAAGTATTTGGCCTGAGCCCCTCCTGATTTAAAGGAAAGGGAGCTTCTGGCAGAGCTTTTCTCTGTGAGGGCTTCTTGATCCTGGAAATCATCCTCCTTACAAGTACAAACTAGCTGGTGTCTTTTAAACTTCAGGACATGCAGCAAGGCTCATCTCTGATGTCAGATTTATGGGGGAAAGAGGAGAGGCCTAGAGGTCAAAATGTTTGGGGAGGAAAGTGGATATTTAAGATCTTTATTGGTAATTATTTTATTAATTAGTTATTTTATAGTTATTAGTTACTCTGCCGGTACGAAAGCTGCTTAATTTGCATTTGTATTATTAGTCCAAATAAAGAAAGAAAGAAAGTTGTACATGGTCCTCCTGCCTCCCTTTAAAGGACTGCTCATTGCTGTTACATCAGAATGACCGTGTCTTTGAAGCACTGCTGCTTTGCATTGCGTAAGTCATGCAAATACTGATTTAAAAAAATGAAGAGTTTGCATTTTGAAAATTATCTGGATATTTAATCCCTGCCTATATGGAGATTCTTGATAGACAGATTTCAGATCCTGGCCTGGCCCTCTCGCCATGCTAACCAATGCCATACAGAAATCAGGTTATAGCCCAGCACCCTGCAAATTCTACAGACTATTTTATAATTAATATAGGCCTTATCCACACTGGCCAGGGAACCTGGGGTAGGCCCTGATTTAAGCACGTTTGGGTGCTTTGCTGAATCAGGGTCATTGTGCCTTTCTTGCAAGAAAAAAGTTTACATATAGTTCTGTCATAGGTTTCCCCCCCCCCACTCTGGACTTTAGAGTGCAGATGTGGGGACCTGCATGTGAACCCCTAAACTGAATTACCAGCTTAGATCTGGTCTGGCTGCCACCACCCAAAAAAATTTGAGTCATTTGGGAAACTCTGTCTTCCCCCCAAAACCTTTCCCTCCCTGGGTAGCCTTGAGAGACTCCTCCACCAATTCCCTGGTGAACACTGATCCAAACCCCTTGGATCTTAAAACAAGGAAGAATTACTCACCGCCCCGCCCCCTTTTTGGTTCCTCTGGTGAGGTGTCAGCTAGGCTAGGTGAACTTCTTAACCTTTTACAGGTAAAAGAGGCATTAACCCTTAACTATCTGTTTATGACAGGTTCTCTGGAAAGATGCTAACTTGGTTTGAAATTTCATTGTAGAAGACAGAGTCTGAGCAGCTAAATTTATCCCATGTGTTGGGGTGAGGAGTGGACCATTCCCAAGTTTATATGAGAGTAAAACAGACTGTGTTCACTGCAGACTAAGGCTGCGCTGAAGGTCAGGCAGACACCTCTGGTCAGGACACTCTTGCGATACATAAGCAATGGGAAAAATAGTGTTAAAAAATCCGCACCAAGCAGATTGTACGGTATAGTAAAGTGTACGTAAAGTTGTACCTTTCCGTAAGCAATATGTTTCTCATTATACAGTCAGTTCTTAGTGTGCACTAAATCAATCATTCTGGCCAAAGGCGTTGTAGGGGCTCACCTCTAAGGATTTGACACAACTATTAGATTTTAAGCAAATTCTGATTATAATACTCAGTTGAGGCCATGGCCTAATAAGAAATTCTGCACTAGGCTCTCTCCCCACTCCCCTTTACTAAATTATTAAAGCAAAGTATCTGTCAGAATACTTCAATGGAAGTCCAAGGGCAAAACTCCATTGGCTTTGGAGGGAGCAGGCCTGGACCTCAATTTCCCTGTCTTGTAAAATAATTTTTTAAATGTAAAACTACAAGAATATCTAGTTTAAGTTGCAAAATGGCCCCAGGAATATTCTTGAAGTGAACTGCAACATCCAGCATGCCAATAGCATCATTCTGTGGTTTTGTTATTTACTTTGTAGTGAGTGCTGTGTTAAAAAAAAATCACAATAAAGACACATAACAAGAAAATAGTATGGGTACAATTCAGACTAGCTATGTGGAAATCAAAATCACGACAAATTTCCCCTGGAAAAGGAATGAGAATTAGGAATGTCGGGGGAGGGGGTGCCAATGGGTTTGGTGTGGTAGAAGAGAAAGGGTGTGTGATTCCGCTGTCCCATTAAAAAATAATTACCAATAAAACAAAGCAGAGATGTGACCATTCATTGCTAGTGTCCCTCTCCAAGCACAAAGCCTCCAAAAAGTCAACCAGGGCCTAAGTCAACAGAAGTTCTTCTGCCCTTCTAACTTGGAAAGCAAATTAAATACTTGGCCAAAGCTCTTTTATCATCTAAAGGGCAGCATGTGGCCCTCCACCTCCACATATTTCATTCTAATAGCTCAGCAACAGCCAGTATACATTCTAGCTTAGAATTATAAACATTACATTAATTTGCAGCAAGTCAGAAATACCATTAAAAGATTGTTAGCACTGCGGTTGCTGTGAGTGGATGAGGGTGATGTAGGGAAATAAAACTAGTGGAAAGAGAGAAGAGCAAGTAAAATGTTACCTCAAGAGAGACCCAGAAATAACATCTCATACAGCCCAAATCTGATCACTTTCAGGGCTCATGTCCAGTCTCATCTTTTTACCCAGGCATTTACATAAGAACATAAGAATGGCCGTACCGGGTCAGAGCAAAGGTCCATTTGGCCCAGTATCTGTCTACCGACAGTGGCCAATGCCAGGTGCCCCAGAGGGAGTGAACCTAACAGGCAATGATCAAGTGATCTCTCTCCTGCCATCCATCTCCACTCTCTGACAAACAGAGGCTAGGGACACCATTCCTTACTCATCCTGGCTAATAGCCATTAATGGACTTAACCACCATGAATTTATCCAGTTCTCTTTTAAACGCTGTTATAGTCCTAGCCTTCACAACCTCCTCAGGTAAGGAGTTCCACAAGTTGACTATGCGCTGTGTGAAGAAGAACTTTCTTGTATTTGTTTTAAACCTGCTGACTATTAATTTCATTTGGTGACCCCTAGTTCTTGTATAATGGGAATAAGTAAATAACTTTTCCTTATCCACTTTCTCCACATCACTCATGATTTTATATACCTCTATCATATCCCCCCTTAGTCTCCTCTTTTCCAAGCTGAAGAGTCCTAGCCTCTTTAATCTCTCCCATTTGAAAATGGGAGCTGGCTTGGAAATTGTAACTCTAGGGATCGAGGATTGTTCAAAGAGGATTTGTAGTGGGTTATCTGAAACTGCTGCACTTAAGAATTACTTCTTATTATCCTAGCTCTTCTTCAGCTCTTTTCATCCATAGATCTCAAGGTAATTTGCAAAGAAAGCCAATATCATTATCCCCATTTTACAGATTGGGAAATTAAGGTACAGAGAAGCAAAGTGATTTGCCCAAGATCATCCAACTGACCAGTGGCAGAGCTGGGAATCTTCTGTGTCCCAGTCCAGTGCTCTATGCACTAGGCCACATTGCCTGTGTTTTTAAGGTATGTTAAAGGTCCCAAGAGCATATGGCTAGGCAACCCTTTTAGCATTTCTATGAATCAAAACATTTAAGAAGCAGGTTTTATTCCTAAGAGCAGTGTAAGGCTCACTCATTTTATGCAGTGGGTATTTTGCCTGCATGAGGACTGCAGGATCAGGATCATTGTAGATTTTGTTTAAAAAAAAGTGAGAGAGAGATGTTACTGATACGTTTCATCCCAGGCCTGGAGCAGAGTACTGTACAAGTTCACGGGTGGGGAAGATGCACCTGCAGCAACAAGATTGTGAATCCCTTACTGTACATGGGAGAAGTCTTCTTAACACACGTACACACTGATGCTATTCAAAACAAAGCACTTCAGTTGTTTTCCCACAAACCTATGTGCCATCCATAGGGAAGGGCTGCAGCGCCACCAACAGTAGCTCCCAGCGGGAAGTTTATGGGGTTTATATTCATCCTGGCAATTTTTCTTTAAGTTGAACAACTTACTCTTCTTGGAGTGTGTCCATCGTTACTGAAATATTAGCAACTTGAACTGCACACAAGGGTAGAGAACAAACATTTCTAATGTGCTTTGGATCCAAATTCTTCTCTCTCCGGGAGGTTTCTGAGGACCCCCCCACACACTATTTTTAAGTTAATATGTTTCTGTTAGAAAGATTGAAATGAAACTAGACTTGACAGTAGATAAATTATTTCCTGGTTATGTTGGAATTAATGGTTCTCCCTTTATTTAACATGTGGCCATTGGAAGGGTTCTCTGTATGGTTCCCTAAGTGTGCATTGAGACAATCTGCTTCTTTGGCTTCCAACTACACAAGGGGGATTTGAATTTCAGTTGCTTCACCTTTCCTCCCTCCACTCCCCCCACTAAGGGGGGTAAAAAAAGCAGGAAGGACGACTACATGGACAGAGGCACCCATTATACACGCATGCTCCTCAGAACACAAGGCACCTTATCCATCAAGTACCTAGAAAGAGACAATGTAAATCAATCCATTGTTTAAAGAAGAGTGAAACAGCTGCCAGAAGAGCCAGTGCAAACAGATTCTCATACTAATTCTAACCAAATTCTTCATTCTCCCAGCCAGGTGAGGAGAAAATCAGTGAAGGGTTTGTGCTTGAATTGCTCTCAGCCTTTCTTTCTGCAAGCTGAGCTCACTGGGCTTTAACAAAGCTCCATTACTAACAAACATCACGGGGTTAAAAAAGCAAAAGTGTGGGGAGGGAGGAGGGGGAGCCATTTTCGGAAGAGGGCCAACAAAGACAGTGTGGTTAGGAAGGGGGAGGAAAAAAAAATCTACATCCTTGGAAGAAAAAGTGTTGAATGCCAGCTGCACAGAGCCTAAAAGAATCAGTGTTTCTGATGCTTTTGTCTCCTTATATGGTAAAATGATACAGAGGGGTTTCACTAGGCTGTGAAGGCAGCAGCCTGTTTCCACACAATACTGGCTGCAGAGCAGAAATCAGAAGAACTGCCCTTCACAGGCTGTAGAAATCCCTGGTTAGCTGTGCAGCTACTCTACAAGTAGGGCCAGGTGCTCTCCTTACATATTTGTTAATGGATGTGACTCCCTGTCCTGCCTGGTCCAGGGAGAAACACTGACTGTCCGCTACTGCTCTGTAAGTAGATATCCCTTCCCCCACCCTTCCCCCCCAGTACCATTGACTATACCTTAGGAGTTATTGATTTAAATAACGAAGCGTGCAGAGTGAGAGATGTTTAATCCTAAAAAGTGTTCTGTAATGGATAAGAATAAGGGGAGGGGGAGATATTTAATCCCCCCCTAAAAAACACAGCTAGGGCTGTGAAGAGGATAGGAAGAAGGGTTTTTCATAAAAGCAGATCTTTCTGTATGTCCCTCTGTAAGTGATATCTTAATCAAGGTGATGAGGCATTGATCCATTTCATTCTGTTACTATTTTTACTACTCTATAGGCTATTGTATCTTTATCTGATCCACAGGAGAAGTCGTAAAAGTAGGAGCTCAGGTTTTGGGGTTTTTTGTTTAAAAAACAACACCTCCATTAATATTTCCTAGCCCAACAAAAGAGCTGATTATTTTTGCACTGTAGAAATAGTTGATACACATACAACAAAGATAGCTTCCTATTTGCTATTCCACACCAGGGACAAAATGTACAAGGAAAAGGGTGTACTTTTTTATTTGGAGAGATTTAATTGGAATGAAAAGCAATAAATAGCTCTGAATTTTTTCCTTTTGCCATATATATATATATATAAGGAAAAAATTCAGAGCTATTTTTATATATATATAAAAATATATATAAAATGTGTGTGAAACCACAATCACGGAGGTGGATTATCATGGACTTCTCTTTATGCAAAATAGAGGAAAGATCATTTCAATAAATAATGCTAACTTTCATTTTTCTGCTTTCATTATTTTTCTAATCCCTTCCCCCACCCCCACCCTCAAACCAAGAGGTAATATTTGGGTTTTGATACATTGTTCACAAGACAGCATCCTATTTCCATGTACATTCATGCCGGGACCCAGTCACAATTACAAAGAGGGAAACCAATAATAGAAATATACACAAGAAATGTCATTTTGTTGTTCATCAACTGCTATTTAGAGGTATGTTGATTAAGAGGATTGATTACAAATAAGTGTTATAACTAGTACATTTGGATTAAGTAATGATAATGTGACAAAATCTTCCCTTGGATATGCATATGCAGTTCCCATTGACTTCAACTGGAGTTGCCTTAGGCATATCAAAAGAAGAATAAGGATCATCGAATAGCTTATTGCATCCAATTGGTAGGGAATTTTGTAATTAAGTTTGCAGTTAAATTTCCATTATGATCCCTTATTTTCATTTGTTTCTACATTTCAGAAGCTCTCTCCTTTGGGGCTAACATCTTTGATTTATTTTTACTTAGCCAAATGATGACTTTTTGGTTCCTGAAAGTTTAAGAAAAATTGATTCAGCCATTTGGATTTGAAACCCCCACTGGCACCCACTCCCCCCCCCCCCACTTTTCTCACTGTATAAAAATTATCACCCGTTTCCCTGTCCCAGGCGGATAACTGGAAAAGGGTGGGCTTTGAAAGCTGGCTTGTAAGCAGAGCTCATTTTAGAGTTCTGTATAGCCTTGACCAAGTTTGAAAAACAATTAGCTGAATACTAATAAAATTACAAATGATTGCTTCCAGCAGCTCCCATTGGCCTGGAGCAGCGAACCGCGGCCAGTGGGAGCTGCGATCAGCCAGACCTGCGGACGGGGCAGGTAAACAAACCGGCCCGGCCTGCCAAGGGCTTTCCCTGAACAAGCAGCAACCCCAGTTTGACAAACACTGCTCTATGAAGTAGAGAAGTACTATTATCCCCATTATACAGGTGGGGAAGAGAGGCACAGAGAGAGTAACTACATTAACAATTGTGAGGTGCTCAGATATTATGATATTGGGGGCTATATAAATACTTTGATATGTAGATAGCTCATTGTTATTTAATGTTTGTGTAAAGTACCAAACTGAGAAACCCTTCTATTCATCTGTAGGAGAGGGAGAGTGATGCTCCCTTCCATGCTTTTCTGGAAGAGATGCAGTATGGACTATTTGGGCTATTGTCATGGTGCTGCTGATGGATTGTTTTATGCAGGATTTCTGTACAATGGGAGAGGCAGGAATTTTCACTGTATAGCATCACATGATGTTCTCCCATTGCCTGGTTATATCTTTGGGGCTGGCTGTTCTGGGTATTGTACTGGCTGTGTGCAAATCAATAAAAGAAATTAACTCTTTTCTGGATGGATGTACATCTGTTGGTGAGAAAGTAGCTTAGTCTCTGTGACCGTTCAGCCCTGGGCTTATATACTGTATTACATCTGCCACAGATGGTAGCTTTATTAACTTTGCACCATTTTTCTCCTATTAACTGTTTTAAAATGCTACCATTAGGCAGCTGAGTTTCTATGTTTGTAATGGTGAGCATTTGATACCCCCACCTTAAACAGATCACAGCCTTATGCCTCACTATTTATTCTGAAAGGGAAGGAAGGCAGACATCAAACTCCAGAGGTATTGAATTAGTGAATTAGCCGGAGGCTTTTAGCTTTAATTGTGAATTTCCTTCTTGTAGATTTAAGAATCACATGGAAGGTTATTGAAATAGGTTTCTTTTGTAGTTGAAATGTACACAGGTATATGTAAATACATATGTACTCCAGTCACTTCAATGACAATGTAAGGTGTGCTGAGTATGCCGTTGAACTGTCGGTGCTCATATCTACGCTGCCTTCTGTACTTACACGGCCACCGGCACTTACTTTACAACTGTTGGAATTACTTTAAAATGCTAAATTGAGGAAGATGTTGGCTGGTTGCAGAACAAGCCACAATTGCTAGAGTGTACACTTACCCCTACTATTACTAGTGCTCTTCTAGCCAGGCCCAACAGAAACTTTCCCACACAAGAAACAATTTAAGTGCCTTTTAAAAAAGTAATATTAAATAAACTTTCCAGTTCATGATAGGGACTGTGCAATCCAGGGATGAACCTAGGTAGCAGGTATACTTTGCTCAGGAGTATACATGCTAATACAGGTTGTTGTCTTAGACAATTGCTCTGAAGAACCTGAGATCAGATATCAGAATGCCACACAATAGGCAAAAATGTGGTGGGGTTTGTGAGAGGGGGCTGAATGGCTGGAAAGAACTAATTCATGGCTCAGAAGTATAATTACAGATCACCTTTCAAAGAGATGGGGTTTTTAAATCAATTGGGCGTGTAACCTTTTATTCCATATCATGTGCCAGCAAGGCCTGAAAGGGATTTGTTAATGAAGTTTCTTTACTGCTATTTGTTACGCGTAAGAAAGAGCAGAAATGTCAAGTCTGGCTTTCCCTGGTTTTGTTGAATGACTTCTGGGAGGTCTTAGGAATGCTTTTTGCAAGCTCCAAACTCTTTGTTTTATTCTTAGAAACACCCCCCCACCCACACATGAAGCAAGGAACAAATCTACAGTTAAAAGAATTGCTTTTTTCTATCAGCACTTACTGGTTAAGATCCCAGTCTGACTACAGTCATGGGGTAAGAGGCTGGGCATGTTCTGAAAGAGAGCAACAGCCTATCTTAAGATGCTTTGGTTTCTTAAAGGCACAGTACTGAATTCCCCCACTAAGCCCTTGGGTCCTGCTTACTGTAAGATCACTGTACCATGGTATTAGGAGGCTTCTCTCCCTTCCCCTTCAAAGAAATGACAAAAGAAAGAAGAGGTGGACAACCAGCCAATTGAGAAAGAAAGTTAGCAGCAACGTTTACACAAAGAGAGTGGTTAAGCACCCGTTAACAGAATTAGTACAGCTGCCATTATACAGGATACATAGGTCGCCAAATGGAAGAGATTGCTGAAGTCATGCTTCCCCACGATGAAAGGAAGTGCAGAAGAGGGAGCTTCTGCCCACTCCCCTCTAGGAGTTTCCATTTCAGGGACCTTCAAAAAGATGGGGTGTCTCTATGCTTGGCATGGGGATGTTGGTATTCAGATGACAGGTTAATGTCAAAGTATCTTTGAAAAGTTATTCTGCTTTTTCCCTCCCTGTTACCCAAGGAAGGAAAATGTGCACCTTCATAGAGGAGAAGTACACCACCACCACTTTGAGATGCTGTGCTTGTGGAATACACACACAGTAGTGCCTACTACTGCCCCTTTTCCCAGGGTGCAGCACAGACCACTGCCCCTGCATTGATCCATTTGGGAGTCTAGTGTCATTGCTGGGCCTAGACTTCCTTGGTCCTTACATGTCAGGGGTGCAAGGTCCAGGACTATACCGAGCCCTTGCCCAGGAGCAGAAAGCAGGAAAAGCCCGTTCTGCCCTCTTTCCACACTGGACTAGGTACAATCTAGCCCCAAGTATTTTAACTCTCCTGATGTCTTTATTAGCTCTGCAGAGCAGATTAAATCTGGAAAACTTTAGAGCACTGTATGCCAGGAAAGAAGAATCACATGAAAGTGACACTACCTCATACTAGAAACACGGACAGTTAATTGCCAAAAATGCCACAAAATCAGCCACCTCTGAGACAACACACAGGAGCATGTGCAGAGAACTGAGATCTTTCACTAATGATGCGTAGCCCAGCATGTGTTCAACTTTGACATATTTTAGCCATTTGTGGTTCCTCAGACTGAAGACCAGACTAACCTTCCTGAGAGCCACATGGGTGCTACCGAAAGCCCTAAAATTGACTTTAAAAAAAGCAGTGGTGTGCCATGACAAAGCCCAGCAAACACGGAAGTCCAGCTCCTCAGCTGGGGCAAATCGGCACAGCTCCATCTGGCCCAGAACATGTTACAGCAAGACAGTCAACGCCTCTTCCTAAGAATCAGGCATATCACTCACCATAAGTGAACACTCCTTGCCCAATGGCTACTTAGAACTCAAATAGGCCCTCAAAAGGTGGGCGATCTTACCTCCTTCTCCCCATCAGCCAGCCAGTCCATAGAATCACCCTAGTTTATTGTACAATATCTATTCCATATTAGGCTCTGTACATCTACCCTTTACTCCTTCTTTTCCAACTAATGCTTCTGGCAAATGTTCATTTAGTCTCTTCTTCAAATAAACAAAATAAAAAAAGAAATAACATTAGCCTCTGTTGCCTGCATGGAATTATGGTCTTGGTCAGAAAAAATATTAGATCTTGGAAAATTCACCTGCAGATGATGCAACAAGATGATTGATAACAATTGTGCCCATAACTGCTAAGTTACGGGAAAGATCATCTCTTGCCAGTAAATCCATTGTATAGTTCAGAATGGTAAATCATAACTACAAAGGATATCATAAATCTTTACACTTTAGCCTTTGGAGCATTAACATAAATAGTTTCCAAATGTTCCATGTCTGCATGGACTATGTCAGTGGAGTTGCCAGACAGAAATCTTCCTTTCTTGAAGGAAGGAAAATAAAAGGTTTGAAAAATCCTACATGCACACAACGTTTGTTTGTTTGTTTGTTTTGTTTTAAGAATCACATGTGTGGGAAGTGTGTGAACACCTCCGAGGAGCACTTAATTTCTAAACAGAGGGCTAGCAGAATCTCATGCTCACAGGAGCACAGACTGTGGGTGAAATCCTGGCCCCACTGAAGTCAATGACAAAGCTGCCATTGATTTCAACAGTGCCTGGATTTCATTCCATATCTCAGTATGCCATTACAGCGAGAGTTAAAAGCTTTGAGTCTCTTAATATAATTTGTCTCCTATATTTTATAGTGAGGATATTTCCCCCTTGCTTTTACCATTGTTTTTCTTTTTAGTGTTTCTCAGTGTGGCAGTATAAATTTTAATAACCACTTCTCTTATAATGAGCTTATTCACGGGAAAACGGAAAGGAAGCACATTGTAAAGTTAATGTATTAAATTATTCTTTGATTATTGTCTTATAATCACTGCCCTCCTTGGCACAGCAGGACCTGGACATATTAACATTCTGGGCATGCTGATGAGTCCATCTTTTTTTCCAGGCCTATGAAGAAAAGGTTGCCTGAGAATTTCTGTATGCCTTTGGAGCTTTATTTATGATGTGGATCATTGTAAAAGTGAGATTTTATGATGGGATAGGCTTGTTTATTACTAGGATTTTGATGAGGCTAATATTAACTGTTGTAAATAACTGTTGTATTATCGTAGCATAGGCGCCAACTCCATGGGTGCTCCAGGACTGGAGCACCCACAGTAAAAAATTAGTGGATGCTTAGCACTCACCGGCAGCCCACCCCCGCAGCACCTACCATCCCCCAATGGCCCCGCTGATCAACTCCTCTCTCTCCCAGTGCCTCCCGCCCGCCACAATCAGCTATTCTGCAGCAGGCAGAAGGCGCTGGTGGGGAGGAGGAGGAGTGGAGATGGGAAATGCTCAGGGGAAGGGGTGGAACTGGGCAGAAAGGGGTGGGGCAGGGGATTGAGCATCCCTGTGGCCCAGAGGAAGCTGGCGCCTGTGTATGGTAGCACCTGAAGGCTTTGTTGTGTTAGGCACTGAAGAAACACAATAAAAAGACAGTTCCTGACCCAAAGAGCTTATGCTCAATCCATGATACTAGACAAGAAGAGGGAGTTCTAGGTAAAGAGTTAAGCAATCTGATTGGTTTATTAAAGCCTGGTCTACACAAGGAAATTAGGTCGCAATAACTACGTCACTCAGGAGTGTGAAAAAAATCCACACTCCTGAGTGATTCAGTTAAACTGACCTAATCCCTGGTGTAGACAGTGCTAGATCAATGAGACCTAGCTACAGGGAGGTGGAGTACCTACACCAATGGGAGAACCCCTCCTGTTAGCATAGGTAGCCTCTTCACTGAAGTGGTACAGCTGCACTGCGGTAGTGTTTTAAGCACAGACAAGCCCTAAATAGCAGTATTATTCACCCACTGTCTAGGCCCCTCACCCAGCTTAATGCTGGTGCACAGGACAGGTGCCTGTTGAGTTGTAAGCATCTTTCATAAATCTAAAACAAATACAATGACTTATTTCACCATTCTCACTTCTCATTAGATAGGCCCTATTATCATGATATGTGATATGATATGGCAGAGGTCTAGCAAAGCATTAATGGTGTGGAAAAAGTTAGAGAATTGTTATTCCCACAATACAAAAACCAGGGGTCATCTGATTAAATTAATAGACAGCAGGTTTAATACAAAGAAGAGGATGTACTTTTTTACACAATGCACAGTTAGCTTGTGGAACTCCTTACCATGGCATGTTGTGATGGCCAGAAGTATAAGTAGGTTCAAAAAAAGAACTAAATATGTTCATGGAGGATAGGTTCATCAATTGCTATTAGCCAAGATGGTCAGGGATGCAACCTCAAACTTGGGACAGCCCTAAATCTCTGAATGCCAGAAGTGGGGAATGGAAGACAGGAATGGGTCACTCCAACTGCCCTGTTCTCTATACTCCCCCTGAAGCTCTGGTACCGGCCATTATCGGAGACAGGATACTGAGCTGGACAGACTATTGGTATAACCCAGTATGGCAGTTCTTATGAGCTTACTTTTAATTTCCCGCCCCCTGCAGAAGAGGCTGCAAGTGTGCCCTATAGAATAGAGATGGGATCCAACCAAATCCTCAAATCTAAACTTTTAGGAAGTTTTGATCCCGATCCCAACTTCATGAGTGAACCAAAACTTAAGTTCTGAATCTAGAGGCCCAAACTTTGGGAGATTTTGCAATTAGCCTCCTTCTCTTTAAACCAGAGGGCTGTGAGCTTGAGAACCTCAGCTGAATACAGCTGCCCTGGAGTCACAGATAAGAAAGATGGTCACTTCAGTTATTAGGACCCAAACCATTTAAGGCTTTATAGACCAAAAGCAGTTTAAATCTTCATCTGGAAACTAACTAGCAAACAGTTTGAGTACGGTGCACATGTAAACAGAAACCATTTCATAGGCAGACATTTACACACTCTGAAGTAATTGTTGAGTGGTTTTAAGGTGTAGTTGCATACAGCTCACAATGCAGCAATTAATTTGCAAAGATGTTGATAATTGTAACAAAGTCCACCTAAAAGGAACTCTCAGCCTTCTAACCAAAGGCAAATAATAAAAACGACTGCTACCTGCATATCCAGAATGAGTGGTGTGGTTCAATAAGACTCCCAGTTTGTGAACCTGAATAAAACAGTAAGTATTCCTCATGCAGGGAAGCGGACATAATCTCCGCTATTTCTTCCAGTTGCTTTCCCAGTCTATAAACATTAATTCAGTCTTATCTGAACTGAATCTCAGATAGCTAACTCTCCTTTATGTCCAAGTCTCTCATAGACACTGGATAAATCAATCAACTGCATTGGATAGGATCAGAGGAATAGATATAGGAATGGGTGTTATCTACAGATGCACTCATACCTCCTTTCTAACCCATCTAATGGCCCATAAGCAAGCTGAATAGAAATAGCCACTGAAGCCACCCCATGGCTCAGTGCAGGTTAGCAATTGCACAGCACTACTCACTGGGATCTCTCAAAAACAAGGAATGGAAGCATTCAAGAGTGACCCTGCTAAGCCCATGCCATAGGTGTGTCAACAACTCAGTGGTACAAAATCCCACTGACAGAGCGAAAAGACTCAGCATAGACACCCGGTCTTCACCACATCTCCAGAAGGCTGCATAAAGCAACACAATCAGTACAGTGTCTGTACAATAGCGAGGCCTCAATCAAATTCATTAGATGCTAGGATGACCAGAGGACTCTGGATCTCATTTGAGTTCCCTTCCCTACAACCTTCTGAATAATCATTCTTTTATGAGGAAGTGTCATAAATAAACAGATCAGGGTTAACGTCTCTTTTACCTGGAAAGGGTTAACAAGCTCAGTAACCTGAGAAACACCTGACCAGAGGACCAATCAAGAAACAGGATAATTTCAAATCTCTGTGGAGGGAAGCCTTTGTCTGTGTTCCTTGTTGGCTCTGAGTTCTCTTTTTGGATCTAAGAGAGGCCAGACATGTCTCCACGTTCTCCTGGAGTAGTTCCTACTATTCAATAGTGAGTATTAATTAGAAAGGCGGATTAGTCTTATAATTTGATTTCTACATTTGCAATTGTGTGTTTGCTGAAGGAAATTATTTATTCCTGTTTGCTGTTACTTTGCTTTTACTGAGAAAGAAAGGGGGAGGGGGAATGCTCTCCAGGTTTATAGGTTAGACTCTGTGTATTGTTTCATCTTGGGTTACAGAGACAAGTTACTTTCTTTTTATTCTTTAATAAATCTTTTCTGTTAAGAACTTGGTTAATCTTTTCTTGGGTGGATTCTCAGGGAAAGGGGAGGAGGGAAGCATCCCTCTGTAGTTGGATCCCGGTATCTCTCCTAGGCAAAGGGAGGGGGGAGGAAGCAGGGGGGAATGGTTTATTTCTCCTGGGTGTAAGAACTCCATGGATTTGGGGCTCTTGGGATCCCCAAGGATTTTGGGGAAGGACTGTGTCCCAATCCACGTACCTGATTGGGTGGTGGAAGCTTTTACCAGATCTAAACTAGGATTTTTAGTTTAGAGGGAAACCAGTGCAGGTCCCCATTTTGGAACCCAACAACTCTAAGTGGGGGTGAGACCTATGACAGGAAGATTGGAGTCTAGTTGAGAATTAGAGTGACTGTCGGGGTCAAAGGGTGGTTTCTTAATGAGTTCCTAATAATCACTTCTTTAAAAGAAGACTGGCTGTCAATGCCTTCCTGTGGGATGGTAAGATTCATTCTCTAATAATGGCCCCAGCAGATTCTCGCTAGATTTCAGCATCCAAAACAAGTATTGCAGATCTATTGACTAGGTTACTGATTTAGAATCTAATTCACACTCTGAAATTTGGTAGGTTCTTGTCCCAAGATCAGGCCCAGTATTATCAGAATTACGGCTTTGAGAGCCCCCGGGGCATGCCAGTGACAACACCACTCACACTCCTGGAAGATCTTCTGTGATTGTAACATTGATTTATTATTAAAATAATTAATCCAATAAGTAAACTCAGACAAACAAATTGATGTAACAGAATATTGTAAGGTGGCCAGCACCATTACAGGCATATACTAACTCTATTCTTGGGGAGAGCTCTAGAAGTTGAGATAGATCCTAATTTGATTCTGGCTTGCTGATGAAGAACTCCAATGGCTGTACCTGAGACCAGACGTTTTATAGATCTTGATGGTCCTCACGCATATGTATGCATAGCTCTTCCCTCCTTTACCATACCTTAACTTCCTTGCCCCCATAATATTGGAGAGCCCTTCTCCTATAGGCTAATATATTAATTAAGCAAAGGTTATTAACATACATCAATTGAATTACTATGGTTACCTGTGGTTAGGTATCTGCAATATTTCTTCAAAAAATAGTCTGTACCTACCAGTTTTAGAGTGTCTTCTTGCAACACTTGTGACTGTTACAAAACAATAAACAGAATCTTATGCCATCTTGTGACTTAAGGTCACCATTAGTTTACTTACTTATGCTAGTTTATTGAGCAACTACTCTTATGCAGGCTGAAAGGCCTTATAGTTATGCTAACTGCTTAAGCTATTCTTACAGATCTAGGCCTACAGATCTCCCATTTGTGCTATCAATTCCTTACTCCTTTATCTTATGATTATTGCTATAATTACTGTACAGCTAGAGGAGCATAACTGAATTCCCAGGTTGCAGTCTGCACAGCATTCCCAGAACCTTTGGCAGTGACAGTGGCCACACCTCACACAGAAAGCCCTCTGTCTCCCCGTCATACTTGACTCAACTATCTCTATATGTGCAGAAAGCTCACTTCAAATCTGACTGACATAATTCACAAAATACAGTAGCTTGAAAACTCTTCACAGCAAGAAATGCTCAACTCGCACACTGGATGAAACAGCTCAGATTAACCAGGCTGTTCCCCAAGCAAGACCATTCTGCTGAATCAAACTTCATAAGCATTATTGCTGGGGAAAACTTCTTGTGGGCAGATTATTTCATTATGAAGATGCTTGCACCTTCCTGTGAGGCATCTAGTACTAGCCACCGTCAAAAGACCACTGGTCTGACCCAGCACAGCCATTCTTATGTTCCCAATTTCCCCTCACATGAGGATTTAATTAATTAATTAATGAAAAGGTGTTGAAATTACTTGGCATTACATTAAATATAGGTGTAGTACAATGCAATAGGTCTGAAGGGAGTATATCCCATCTTGTTTCTTTCATTGGAGTTCAAGATAATAAGTCATTAGTCTGAACTTGTTTTCTTCTTCATGACAGGTCAGGATTCTAGACACCAAAATGACTGAACGCTTTGACTGTCACTATTGCAAGGAGTCCCTGTTTGGCAAGAAGTACATCCTGAGAGAGGAGAGCCCCTATTGTGTGAAGTGCTATGAGAGCCTGTACTCCAACACTTGTGAAGAATGCAAAAAACCAATTGGCTGTGATTGCAAGGTACCTTGGACTTGTGTTTCATTGATATCACTTCTGTCAAAATAGATTGGCTAGGTCTGTTCCCTGCATAAAGCATGCACCCTCCCCACAAGTGATCCCCACAACATTACAGAGGGATCTGGGTGGAAGATGTCAACTCCATAACATCTTATTAACTAGGTAATTAAGAACCTGACCTTCCAAAGTGCTATGCTCTTCCTTGGAGATCCAGGGGAATTGAAGATGCTCAACACCTGTCAGGAAGTGCTTCAGTCCAGATTTCCAAGAATATCCAGAAATTTTGGGTGCCTAATTTGATTATGGCCAGGCCCACTTTTCCAAAGTGCTTAATAATCACAGCTCCCATTGACTGGTGTTGCGGATGCTCAGCACTTCTGAACGTGAGGCTCTAGGGTTCTAATGCTGGGCACCCAAAGAGTGAAATACCCCACATTATAGGGTCACTGTTGAAAACTTGGAGCTTAACC
This sequence comes from Mauremys reevesii, assembly GCF_016161935.1. Classification (NCBI taxonomy): domain Eukaryota; kingdom Metazoa; phylum Chordata; order Testudines; family Geoemydidae; genus Mauremys; species Mauremys reevesii. Next base: position 118,088,266 of record NC_052623.1, read on the forward strand.
TCTCTGCCTCAGTTTCTCTATGGGTTAAAAAGGGCTATTAATAATTACCTGCTTTACACAGCTGGTGTTAGGATTATTTGAAGGCAAGTGAAATGCTTCAGGTGAAAACTGGAGAGTATTTTTTACCATCTAGGAAAAACTTAGAACACCAGCCTTGTGTTTCATAGGTTAAAATGTTATTGAGTTTCTCTCCAAGTGATAAATGTTAATATTTAGCTGTTCATTTAACAATAAGAACACTACCCAAGTAACACGGGGAGGAAGGGGAGCTATGAAACAGACAACATGCATGTCTCATACACTCTTGCAGCAGAAAGTGTCCATAGAACTAACTTAACTGGCTACCCAGGAATTCCCCCCGTAGTAGGGGATTCACCACTGACAGATCTCTCTGCAGCTGAGCATGATGTAGCAGCTGTTTCCTCTCTAGTTCCCTCTGGCAATGGTCATGATGGTGCTGTGGCAGTCTGCCTCATCTCGTGACTCAGCCCTCCGGCCAGGTCTCATTTTAGTCCCATCCTCTTCTGGGGTACCAAAAAGTCTAATAAATAATTCCAAGGCCAGGTCTCTGGCCCCTGACCCTGGTCCCGATGGTCCTTACATCCTTCAATCAGGGTTTTAAATCATCCTTATTCCCTTATGTCAGGGGAGCTTCATGCCACCTTCTCAAGGCTGTTAGAGGAACCCAAGCTCAGCCACTGTGCTGGCTTCCAGTCCTGGGACCCTAGGATCAGCAGCTAAGATCTGCTTTGCCAGACACCTGATCACAGCCTCCCTCGATTCCTTCCTACTATTTGCTGTTCCTCCAGCCTTTCTCCCAGCTTTTTCCAGGCTCTCTGTAATGAGCAACACCTCCCAGAGCTCCTTCCCACAGGTCCAGTTCCTGCCCTTGTGTCGGGGTCAGCCACAAGACCTTACTCCAGTACTGTGTCTTCCAACCATATTCCCTCCTTGGGCTTCCTGCAAGTCTCTCTACCCTGTAGTTCTCAGAGAGTGATAGAAAAGCTCTTATCTCTCTCCCTGCAGCTCCAGACTTCCTTCCTTTATAGCAGGACCTAGGATCTCCCCATCTAGGCGTTATGCAACCAGATGAGTTAATTGGCCTCTCAGACCCACACTAACCCTTTCACCACATGTGTGAGGTAAACACTCCCATTGCACTCCCTCTACACCTCACCTTCCAGGTTAGCAGATGTGGTCGGGGCAAGGGATTGGCTAGAGTGTTCCTCTGTTCCAGCTCTCTGGTGGCGGAAAATGACCCCTTCAGGCCACAGGCAACTGGACATGGGTTAAAGCAGCTTTAAGGCTGCTCTCCTCTAACTTACACTGGAGGCCAAATTTATCCCTGTCTGGCCCTAGAATCAGAGAGCTGCAAACATGGCAAAAGATCATCTTTGCCCATTCCCCTCAGATTCTGCACTGAGAATGGCTCAGCTGAACCCAAGAGTGGTGGCCTGAATTTCAAAACCACATTGAATAGGGTACAATACTGCAGTCTATGTATAGGACCCCAGAAATAATCTCAAAACCTTCCTAGTCCAGTTTAGAATGTAATAGTTAAGCCACTTACCTCAGACCTTCATCTATACATTTGCCATGTCCAAATTGCTCATGTAACAGTCTAACCACTGCCAATAAGCAGTTTGCACAACTATGATTGTCATGGTGGAATTACAATGGAGAGTTGAGCTAGGGTGATGGAAATGTAATTTGGGGGGGCATGGAAGTGAACTGGGGGTCTAAGGGTTAGGCTCCTATTAAGGGGTGTGATCAGGAGATTGGACTCTCAAAAATGATACAAATGCCAGTTCTTCTCTTCCCAATTCATTCACCCACTGTGACGCTTTAGGGTTCAATGCAGACCAGTAAAGGGTTATGTCAACCACCTGTCCTGCAACTCTGCGTGCTTTTAATGCCATGGTGCTGTGGCGAACAGCCCTAACACCAACAGACAGTATTCAAGCAAACAGGTCACACCATGGCTTCCAGCTCCTTTTTGCAGGATGACCCCAATGCCCCCCACATCCCGCATTTCCCCAAAACTCTCTGCCCTGCTGTGTCCAGCCCTTTTCTGGAACACACACAGAAGTTAAGTTCACGGCTCCTTTAACGAGACAGTGAACAGCAGGTCATTCATTTAACTGGGGTTTGACAAACACTATTTGGGGTCACAAGCAAACAAAAGCAAAAATACACTTTTAAGACTAAAACTTAATTTCAGCAAGTTTCTCACTTGTGCTCAGTTCCCAGAGACTTCAACCCCCTTGGGTAAAGGATCCAATATTCTGTGATTTCAAGAGCTCTGATCCCTATAATCCCTCAAGTGATAGATGCCAAAATGGCCTTTTCTCCATGCTTATATCTTCCCAAAGTTCATTGGCCCTGCTTCAAGAGGCAGTAAGGCTTCCTGGGGGTGCAATCTCTACCCCTCACTGAGTTTGTTAAGTAGTTAGGGCTCACCTGGTGGCTTTGTTTACCTTGCATTTAAATGTGCTTTTCTTTGTCTTTGGTCACACCTTGCTTAATTTACATTGGAGACTGATAGATAGCTGCCTTCCCTCCTGTCTGGGAGAAAACGTCTTTCTCCCTTTGGTCACAGACTCAGTGAACATCCATAATTCCTCATAGAGTGTTAACACACACATTTCACAATGATATTAATCACCAGTGTGTCATTAGTTCTCAAATTATATATTATATGACACTTCTAGATCCAGATTATGACACCAGTGTGTGAGGTGTAGTGAGTACGTCAGGCCCGACAAGAGTTGCTGACACAAAGTAGTGAACCCTCAGTGTCACATCCAGCCCAACTGACAAGTCACTGGAAGGGCTCCTTTAGGAGACTTTACATAGGTGAGAAGGTTTTGCTACCCATGGCAGGAAATAGGCAATAATCTGTGAAATGGTAAATTCAGTGCCAACTTTCCTATAGCTCATAAACACAGAACAGGAAAGAGAGAGAGTCTGACTGACCTGATAAACTGAAATCATATTTCTGCCCTTCTCTAGAATGCACTTTTGTTCTAATGTCTCTTTCTAATACCCTGAGAAGATATTTCCATGTGTTGACATTCAAGAATCCCAAAACTTGGACTGAGTTCAACAAATCTCAGACCAAGTATTCAGGAGTTATTCAGGCTGAACTTTTCAACTCAGATTTATGGATTTAGGGAGTGTGGGTGTTATCCAATATACTTATCTGCTGTGTTTTTAAACTAGACACTCTTTAATGGCTGATAAAGGTAGGTAGTAACATTTTAATATTTCAGATGATTGTGGGGGTTTCTAAGTGTAAAGAAAAGACACAAAACTTTGTGTCTTTGTGGAGAATGTAACTGCAGTATTGCAAATGAAAATGAGAGTTTCTCAGTGAGGATTTGTTAAAAGTTATTGGAAAGAATAACAAGACAGATAAAAAGAACACTACAGTAGTAGATATGATTTACTGCAGGATGGATCTATCCCACAGGTCTTAAAACAACCCGCTCCCTAATCCCCCCCCAAATAACAATATTGACAAGCATTGTAATGTGAGTTTAGAATGAAGCTGATTTTAATCATTTTATCTACCGCATGTAAAATAAAAACCGAAGGCCAATGAAGGATCTATATTTATTTTCTTTTTCAGGTATAGCTTCTATACAGCTGAAAATTTTCAAACTAGAATTTGATATATTTAAGAAACCACGCTATGGGCCTGATTCTCCTCTCACTTATGCCAGTTTAAATGAAGAGTAACTTCACTGAAGTTACACTGGTATAAGTGAGAGTTGAAGCAAGACCTATTTTTTTTCCAGCCCTCAATGTCACTGATGGAGCCCTAAGGATCTCCATTTGTTTATGGACTTCTGATACTCCCTGTAGGCCCTTTGTCATAGTCACTGCCACGCTTCTAAACTGTGTCGTCCCTCTGCAGCTGGCAAAGCGTTCATTTTTGCCTCATGCACAGAGCCAGATTAACGTATAGCAGTGTTTCTCAAACTGGGGTCACCACTTGTGTAGGGAAAGCCCCTGGGGGGCCGGGCCTATTTGTTTACCTGCTCCGTCCACAGGTCCAGCCGATCACGGCTCCCACTGGCCGCGGTTTGCCGCTCCAGGCCAATAGGGGCTGCTGGAAGCGGTGACCGGTAAGTCCCTCAGCCTGCATCACTTCCAACAGCTCCCATTGGCCTGGAGCAGCGAACCCTGGCCAGTGGGAGCCACGATCGGCCAGACCTGTGGAGGGGGCAGGTAAACAAACCGGCCCGGCTCGCCTGGGGCTTTCCCTACACAAGCGGTGACCCCAGTTTGAGAAACACTGACGTATAGGCAAATTAGGCAAGTGTTTAGAGCCCAAATTTGGAGAAGGGGTGAGCAGGGGCAATTTGGCTAATGAAAGGGCAAGTGGGCCAAATCTGAGTGGGATTTTGTGCACCAAGTCACAATGCCACTCACTCAAATTATGGAGCGGCAGCTGGGCTACATTGGAGTGAGTGATGTTGTGACCTGCTGCAGGGGGTCATATTGTGAAGAAGTGTATGCTTGCCTAGGGCCCAGTGATGGGGTAATTCAGTCCTGCATGGCACTTTTCTGTTATCAATGGCCAAGTGACTCAGTTCACTGCTTCCTCAGACTCCTACTACCCAATAACCAGGTATCAATAGGGTGACCAGATGGTAAGGGGAAAATATCGGGACCGCCGCAGGGAGGGACATTTTTTGGGGGTTTTTTTTACACTCACTCATCCAGGTCTTCAGCAGCAATTCAGTGGACAGTCCTTTAGTCGCAGACGGTCTTCGGCGGTATTTCAGCGGTGGGTAATAAACCTTGCCGACAAAGACAGAAGCACCTGCCGCCGAAATGCTGCCGAAGACCGTCAGCGACTGAAGGACTCTCTGCCGAATTGCCGCTGAAGACCAGGAAACAAAATATCGGGACAAATGGCATCCCGACTGTGCTCTGGTCGGGACTCAGGACAAACTCCTCAAAATCGGGACAGTCCTGATTTTATTGGGACATCTGGTCACCCTAGGTAGCAAGAGGCCAGAACTGGGATTAGGATTTGGATGCCTCACTGTCCACTGCTTTGTATCTTGAGGGGTCTTTTTCAACTGTGGAAAGTGGGTGTAAAATATTACCACAAATACGGTTGATGTATTTGCTTTGGTAACACTTCATATCCACTATGCACAGGTGTAAATGAGCACACAATGTTCAAGGCAGTAGGGGCCTGATCCTCCTTTGAATTACACCAGTGTAAATCAAGAGTAGCATCTATGGAGTCAAAGCAGTGTAAAATAGGTGCAAGTGAGATGACAGGAAAGGCAGGCTCTGGGTTTCCAACACAGCAATGCAGAACACAATCCACTAAACCTCTTTAAGACATCTAGGCCATGTCCACACTAACGAGTTTACAGCTGTACCGATGCAGCTGTGCCACTGCAAGATCACTTGTGTAGCCGCTCTATGCGGATGGGAGAGAGCTCTTCCATCAACATAATAAAACCACCCCTAACGAGTGGTGGTAGCTGTGTCAGCAGAAGAAACTATCCCGCTGACATAGCGCTGTGCACACTACCATATATGCTGGTGAAATTTGGTACCAGCAAATTTCACTGGTTTTGCTGTGAAACCAGTTTTGCTGACATAAGTGGGGTAGTGTAAACATGGCCCTACGCTGAAAAAAAACCCCTTTTTTTGACTTAAATCTAAAGGTGGTTTATTTTAAATCTTGCAATCTCTTTATAGTACTTTCATGGATGACTGTGAATATAATTCACAAATTACACAGACTGGTACTTTATTTAAAATGTTGGTTTTCACAGAAACACAAATAACTAAATGACAACATGTTATGTTAATAATACATCTGGCCTGAGGCAATCATGTTAACTGTAAACATTTCTAGCTAATGTTTATAAAACTCTGACAGGCAGATTAAAAACGTTGTGTATTGAATGGCAGGAGGCACTGGTAGACATTAAAAAAATACCCCCGCGTTGCTTTCAAAGCCATTGCACGTTGTTCCTGCCAACAACTTCCTAAGATTGTCTCTTAAGAAAGAATGAATTTGTATTAAAAAAATAGGCTTACATTTCAAAGCCCAAGTCACTGGTGAACTTGTGCTACAACTAATGTTTCCCACTCGTGCTTGCTTGAAACACTGAACATTCTTTCTGGAAATTCCTCTGTCATTTTCAAAAACTCAGATGTTCACATTTGCTGAACGACTTAAATTTGACTTTTGAGTTGATTTTAGTATTCTTTGCAATTTTCTAAAAATAGTTTATTTGAAGTCTCTTTGGCACAGAGAACATCACCAATACAAGATATACCCACAACAACTCACCTTTCTAATGCAGACCATAAGGCGACATATAAAGGAACGAAAAAATCTGTTTGCAAAATCTGAGGAAAAAAATTAAAAGAGGATTGTTGTGGAAGGCTACTGTAGCAGCATGTGGGCCAAAAATTAATCAAGAGTCAATCTTAAATATGCACTGCAAACAGAAAATGGAGCCATCAGTACTATATAGAACAGGAAGGTTATCTTAACAGCACTTCAATTAAATCTCAATCCTTTGCTGAGCTGCGATTCTTATTTTGCTTTGGCACTGAAAATCTGACTTGTCTGATATCCTGTGTTGTGTTGTGAGGAGGAAGGGAGGAAGAGACACCAACGACCTTCACCTGTACATTGTCTAAGCAGCGAGGTGCTGGTTTTAACAGTGCATCAGTCAGTCACAGGCCCTGCACACCAAAAATGTACACAACATGTTGAAATTGTCTCCTACTCTTCCTGCCTTAGATTCTAAGGAGAATATTGTTTCTAGTAAAAATGCTGATGTTTTCACTAATTCATGAACACAAATATATTTGGTTACTTTCCTGTTCATAACCTCTCTAATCTCCTTCTTCCTATTGTGGTCTCTGAGGAGACCAAGTTCAGTGGAAAACATAATGGCTTAAGTAGTAAAGCGTCACTAAAAAACAATACTGTTTCAGGGCAATAAGGGATTTATGTTTATAAAACCTGGTAATTCTAATCTTATGGTTTTGTTCAGTTAAAAAAAATGTTATTCACCTACAGTCATATCACAGAAGAGGAAAAATATATTGTATCCTGAACATGTAAATTATGGAAGAATTATGGAAAAAATACAATCTCACCCTCACTTAAGAAGGCTTGATTTGGAGAAGTTTGCTTTGAGGACAGCATTATATAATGCAGGTTTGACCTTTGTGGAAAGATCAGGCTGAGAAGCACCCCCATCCTGTTTCTAATTCATACAAGTTTATTAAATTAGGGAGTTTTTAATCATCAAATGAAGCCAGCTAGGGGAGGAAAATTATGTTTTGAGCTCATAAGGAAAGTAACTTACTTAAGTGCTAAATATTTCCCCTGTAGATTCTGCTACAGGCTTTTTTTTAAGCTCTGCAGAAGCATGCAATTTCTCCCCTCTGCTTTAACCAGTAACACCTATCCCTGAGATTTGTCTAGAGCGCCCTTTCTTTGTGTAGGCTATAGAACATTCATACCATAAACAAATGTTCATGTGTACACGTACGTACACACACACACACAGGGTTTCAACTTCCTTACTTTGGTCAGAGACCCATGATCCATCCAAGGTAACCCTTCTACATTTCTCACCTATGCTTGCTTCCCATAACAATAGGATAACAGAATCTGTCAACTGTACATCAGTTGGCACAAGCTAAAACATACATTTTCAAAAACAGCCTCTAAAGTTTCACCCACAATATTGGAATCTGGTTTAAAAATCAGGGTCAATGGACACATTGGGCCACATCCTCATCTGCACTCGAGCTGCTTTGCTCCACTCTCGTTGCACAAAGCCGCTATGAAGCCAGCTTAACCAGTTGAGGATGCCTTCTAATGCTGGGGGATCCTTGGATGTCATACTACCATGATAATGGCTTTATGTAACTCCCTCCTGGCCTCATACATGTAGTGAAGATGGATCGAGTGTCTTTATAGCCATGATCCCTGCTGCTGGAACAGCTCCTTGGAGTTGTGAGCAGCCAGTGCAAATTAGAGGAGGTCTGAGGCTGCTCTAGCTTGCACTGGAGACTGGTCCAGCTATAGGACATAATTTGGCTTCAAGTCACCATTGCACATGCAGCTCAACCACAGCTCAGCAATTTCTCTAAGCCAATATGTCTACATTACACTTCAAGATTTAACCTAGCTTTGGTTAGCTTTGATGACTCTAGAGGCTTCTGGACAAAAAACAGTTCATTGTTAAAGAAAAGGGAAAGGCATAGGCTTCATTATTTTGAACTTTAAAAAGTGAAAGTTACATTTTTGGTGAGGCTTATATAAGGAAAAAAATAAGCCATTAACAGATACCAACTTTGGAGGTAAAAAATACTTTGAAGACCACAGCAAAAAAAAAAAGAGGGAGGGAGGGGAGGGAAGAGAAAATTTCTTATTTTTTCCAGTTTCCTAAGTTTAAAAATGCCTCCACAGTTTCACAAAAGATAATAATAAAGAAAATAGATTTGCAGACATTCCATTTTCCAGCAAGCAAATTTCACATTTTGGAAAACTCTGTTGGCTCTAGGTTGCACTTTTCCAGGAAAAATATTATTCCTTGGAGATCATGATTAAGTTGTTCAACTTCCTTTCAAGAAAGAAATGTAAATATCAATCTCTTCAACAAAATAGGGTTTTTTTTTCATTTTGATGTTAGAAAATCTGATATTTAAGGGTCAGAAACTGGTTTCTTTGAGAAGGTTTTGTCTGACGTGAACAGAGCAAGTTGTATGAATAACTCTTTGAAAACAGTGAAATAGGAACCTCTATGGGTATTACACTTTGTGTGACCTCAGAGTTGGAAAAACAAGAACATCCTCAATTACTACTTGAAAAGAGATTTTGAGGGAGTTGAGGGAGCAGGGCAGGTATTCAAACAAGATTTTCTCACTGTGCCACTGTTAATGATCTGTCTCACTGATGATAGTAAAATGCTGACATTCCTTGGTTCATTCTTCTCTCTTCTGTTCACTAATATAATTTAGTGCAAGCGGTTTGTCCAAATTATAGGTAAGTTTTTAAATGGAAAGTGAAAGGTTAGTTTTTCCAGTGTATTTTAAAAATTGCCTTTTCATGATACAGGAATCAATGCAAACTCTGAGAACCTATACATTTAAGAGGCCCTTGGGTAAGTCAAGCATTCTGATTATTCAACCTACGCAAAAGTGCAATGGGTTGCTGTCTTCTTTCTTTTCTTTTTTTTTCAAAGCCTCTTCAGTTGAGATTTATTTTGTAAAATCAGGATAGTTTGGATCTGGATTTTATCTGAAACACCAAAGACTTTGGGAGTTACAGTGGACATGGGTTTTTAATCATTCCTGAAAGGACAATCCTTTGAAATAATTTTCTGCACTGACATTTCAGTAGAAGAAATATTGTTTGGAACCGTGATGCCAATCCTAGTATCAGACAGTTCTAGAGTGGCACCTACGGAAATGATGTGACATTGCATCTATTTGGGGTACCCATGGCAAAGCAGCAATGTAAGTAGCAGCAAAGTGGTAGTGACAGTTCTGACCCATATTTAGCATCTAAGTAAAACTGAACTAAAGCTAGTCCTAAAAAAAGGAGAGATACATTGCCAGTTTGATCCTTAATGTAAATCCATTAACAAATGAAATTAATACCAGAGCTGAATGTGGAAGAGAGATTTCTGCCAAGACCCATGTTAAGGAGGGATGACCTAGAAGAGAGCAATGGCCAAGATGGAGGTCGAAAATATATTATATTTCTGTTAATGACTTAATTGTCAGGGGAAATACACAAATGAGATTACTTGTGTCTCTGGGGTATTACAAAAAGCAACAGTTACATTGCTTTTTGGGTTTTGTTTAAAGCCTATAGGAAAGGAGATAGAATTGTCTTTTGCAGAACAATTTGTTTTCCTGAGCTGTATGAATAAGCCTCAAAACCTGGCTATGTGATTCAGACTTGGATATCCTTGTGTAACCCTTCTGCCCATCAGAGTTTGCAGCAACAAGGGCCGGGTTCAGTATCTGGGGGTCCCTTTTCAATAACAATACAAAACTGGCTCGAGCCCCCATCCAGTGACCTGGGACAATTACATACCACCCCTGGGCGCCTCTAAGAGGAAATACTTCCCCTCTTGCACAGAGTCTGAGTGTAGCAAAAGCCTTTTAATAAAGGAGGGAAACAATGCGGCATTATGTGGGGAAACACAACAAACAGGATTCATAACACAAACCATGAGCAAAAGACCCACCCCCAAGTAAGCTTGTCAGTGTCCTTTTCTCCTCAGGGTCTTAAGTCCAGAAACCCAACAGTCACCCCATCCACAGTTTCTGTCCTTGGTCAGTACAGCCCCCAGAGTTCAGAAGTTCATCTGCAGAGTTCACCTCCCAGACTGAGTGGAAGCGGGGGGAGGTATGGGGGCACCTTAAACGATCCGCTGCTCAGGTCGACGGCCGATTACCACGCCTCTCCGCAGGGTCTCTGCTGGGTTCTTCACTGCCAGCTGCATCACTCCACCAGCCAGCCTGCTGGCCACTCCTCTCTGCTAGTTATCCTGCTAGCCACTCACTAACTTGTCTTCAGGCCCTTCCCCTATTTAACACATCTCTCAGTAATTTCAGCTGTTAGTAAGGGGGCCTCAGTGGTAGCATGTTCAGAACCACTAGTCCAGAGTATGTCTAATGCTTAGACCTAGAAATCAGCAATTTCAGCTCTGCAACACCTAACAAGACTACCATGGAGAGGTCAAGGGTACCCATACTACCAGGTACAGATACCTGTCCTCAGCCTCTCTCAATTCACTGGGCTTTGGAACCCATGTTCCTTGCCTAGCAAGTGTTACTTAGTTGAGGGCAAGTTCCTCCATCATAAAATGCCAAGTACAGTTCTACTGTCCTTGATTCACATAACCAGGATAACAACACTTTATTAACTCCTGCTCCAATGACAAAGAGACTGGGGATCCCATAGCAGTCAAAGTGACCATTTGGGCAAGCAGTCCATCATGCTAGGCAGGGTGGGTGTGCCCAAGCAAACAAGATCAGCCCCTGAAGTCCTTTTCCACAGCTCACCACCTGATGTCAGGGTAGAGCTCATTCTGACTCTGCTTACACTTGGATATTCTCCCAATTTACAATTGTGAAAATTATTCATTCTGTTTATTCTGTGGTTTTGGATTTCTACAGGATCTGTCCTACAAGGACCGACACTGGCATGAAACCTGTTTCCACTGCTTCCAATGCAAGAACTCATTGGTGGACAAACCTTTTGCTGCAAAAGAGGAGCATCTGCTTTGTACTGAATGCTATTCCAATGAATACTCTTCCAAATGCAATGAGTGCAAGAAGACTATCATGCCAGGTTAGAATATACCACTTTCATGTCTGTACTTTAAAGGCCTGCCCCAAAGCCCACTGAAGTCATTGACAGTCTCTCAACTTCATTTCATTTTATATGGTTTAAAGGCCAAAGGAACCATTTTCTGTATATCACAGGCTGTTCATTCTCATCCAGATGCCCCTATATTAAGCTCAAAGACTTTAGTTATACTAAAGCATTTCAGTCCTCAGGAAATTAAACTATGTGCCACTGGGAAACAGCGGGAGAGAGGAAGGTGTCCAAATGCCAAGGCTGCTGCAATGGCAGGAAATTGAATGAAACCAAAAAGTAAAGGCTGGGTCAAATATCAAAACTAACCCCAGCTTCCTTTGTAACAAACAGCTTTACAACACTGAATGTCCTAATTCATAATCTGATGGGCCAGTTGGGGATGTTATAACCTATGTTTTAAGTTATCCAGATCACCTAATTCACATAAGAGATCTCCATACATCCATTATACAAATGAGATGGATTAATACAAAGAAAGGGGGAAAGTAAGTTCAGTTCTATTTTTAATTCAATTTTTGATAAGCATTCACATCGTGCCATAATCAGTTTGTACACTATATATGAAAGTTTTATGCAGCCTGGACAGCCAAAGTTCTTATACACCTTGTCTGTCTAGTTCTGTCTCTTTCTTGTACACCATCTTGACTGGCTGCTACCATTTGAAGAGCAAAAGGGGGCTTTTAAAGTTTAACTTTTTACTTAAATAGCTAAATGGGGAGCTAAATACTCCCCGTTTAGCTTTTTAACAAAATGTGAAAAAAGCAGCCAGGCTACCTCCAAAGTGCTGCTGAGTACTGAATCTGAAAAGAGAGAACCATTTCCCTCTCAAGCTCGGCTATCCAAGAAACAGCTGCCTCTCAACAGCCTGAAACTTGGGTATATGGTAACAGACTAATGAAACGTGCTCTGTAGTTTACAATGCTATAGTATTCCATAACAATTTGAAGGCTTAAAAGGCCAGAGGTTGGGGCTGGGTCTAGAAATAGATAATGAAAACAGTTTTTACTCTTAAAATTCAGGAATCCATATACATGCCTGGTAATGATCAGTGATATGATGTTATTCAGCTGAATTCTTTCTGAATTGGCATTTTCATGTCAACCATGTAAAAATTGGCATGGCTGCCTCACAGGCCATGACATAAAATTTTCAGGGGCTTGGGATATAAGATAAGATGTACAAATAGAAATCATGCAAATATGTTTAAAAGCAGATGGCCAAAATTGCTTAGGGTTCCACATTTGCACTCTTTCTCCTTTTCAGGGGTATAGATACATTAGTTGTGTTTTATTAGTTGAGAAGTGTAGCTAATTGTGTCATTTTTAATTGTGAGGAAGAGTGTTCATGAACATTATTTTAATTTAGCCATCTTCTAGTGTTTGGTGTGCTTCATTTATTTTAAGCTTACAACCCAGACAGCATATCAATTAACCAAACATTTTGCAACCACATCCCTACCTAATGTATGGAGATAAAGCCATCATCACACTTGGTAATCAGGCTGCTCTACACCAGTGTTTTTCAAAGTTCAAGTCGGTCGCGGCATGTCAGGCACTGGGTCACTCTGGTCAGCACTGCCGACTGAGACGTTAAGAGTCCTGTTGGTGGTGCTACCCAGCTAAGGCAGGCTAGTGCCTACCTTTACTGATACCACGCAGTGCCCCGGAAGTGGCCAGCAGTGGGTCTGGCTTCTAAGGCAGGGGAGTCAGGGTGCTGCCCCTGCCCTGAGCCCCCTCAAACCCAGAGCCCCTCCTGCACTTCCTGCAGATGTGGTCAATGTGGTTCAAAAAAGATATATTGGAATTGGAAAAGGTTCAGAAAAAGGCAACAAAAATTATTAGGGGTATATTACGGCTTCCGTATCAAACAATTATTAAGACTGGGACTTTTCAGCTTGGAAAAGAGACGGCTAAGAAGGGATATTACTGAGGTCTATAAAATCATGACTGGTGTGGAGAAAGTAAATAAGGAAGTGTTATTTACTCCTTCTCATTACACAAGAACTAGGGGTCACCAAATGAAATTAATAGGCAGCAAGATTAAAACAAACAAAAGGAAGTATTTCTTCACACAACACACAGTCAACTTGTGGAGCTCCTTGCCAGAGGATGTTGTGAAGGCCAAGACTATAACAGGCTTCAAAAAAGAACTAGATAAATTCATGGAGGATAGGTCCATCAATGGCTATTAGCCAGGATGGGCAGGGATGGTGTCCCTAGCCTCTGTTTGTCAGAAGCTGGGAATGAGCGATGGGATGGATCACTTGATGATTACCTGTTCTGTTCATTGCCTCTGGGGCACTTGGCACTGGCCACTGTCGGTAGACAGGATACTGGGCTAGATGGACCTTTGGTCTGACCCAGTATGGCTGTTCTTATGTTAAAAGGTCTGGGACTAACATAACTGGCATTTCCATGAGACTCATCCTTGTGCTTGTATTTGAGGCACAAACACAAAGCAGAAACAAAATGAAGAAATAATTGCAGGACTTTAATAAAAGGTGTGGAACAGAGCGAAGGTAAGGCTAATACTGAAGATTTCACAAGAATTCCTAATGAATGAATTCTCACAGTGCCATCTGAAGCAAGCCTGAGGCTCTCTGTAGCTACTCCAATCTCCTTACCATAACTCGCACACTCTGGAAACTTCGTCTGTGAACAGCATCCAACTCCTTGCTATGCTAACTAATCACTACACAGGTTCTAGCAATCAGTAGAACCAAATCAAAACTGCAGTGGTTAAAACTGCTATAACTGTCAGCATGAAGGGCTTCATTTTGTGCTTTGATCTCATGACAGGTACACGCAAGATGGAGTATAAGGGTAACAGCTGGCATGAGACCTGTTTTATCTGCCATCGTTGTCAACAACCAATTGGAACAAAGAGCTTCATCCCCAAAGATAATCAAAACTTCTGCGTACCCTGCTATGAAAAGCAGTTTGCCATGCAGTGTGTCCAGTGTAAGAAGGTATTATTCTTAATTTATGTACCTCAGATTTACAAAGTTGTCATATCTATCATATCAAATTGGTGGAGGCTTTTTTGTTTTTCTGTGTGTGAGATAAATTGTTATGAAAACAATGATAAAATCAGCTGACCTTAGGAAATGCAGTACAACTTTAGGGTCCAATCCTGCAAACCCTTATTAACAAGCTCAATGCTTATTACCATGAGATGTTTCCTACAAGGGGATGACATTTTCTGAGTGTGGGAAAGGCATGCAGTGTGAAAATTTCAAATTAAAGCACTCAGCAGTGATCGGACCCAGCTCCCACTAAAATCAATAATATTTTTCCATTGACTTCAACAGGAGCTGAGTTAGGATAATGCTGAGTCCTTTTGGAAATTCCAACCATAAAGATCAAGAGGAAAAAAAGAAAGAGTTGCCACATTTATAGCATATATTTTCTGAAATTAACATTTTTGAAGTCATTATTCCATAATAGGTCATAGGCATTTGCAGGATCAGGTTAATTATTTGCACAACGTATTTCCTACAATTCATACACCACCATTCTTAGTGAATTAGAATTAAAAAATACCAGAGGAAGAAATAAATTAATGACTTGATCCTGCAACCCAAAGTCTTGTGGCTGATTCCTTGCTCACATAATTTAGTCTCACTGACTTCAGTGGGATGGTTTGAATGACTCGTTATGTGATGGATGTCTGGGACTGGGTCAAAGAGATGCCAGCAAAGGAGAAGAGATACATTTTCAGCAGACATTTGAAATTAAAAGGTCTGTTGATGAGGAGGAAAAATAAAAGGAGGCTGTTTCAGACAGCAGAAGCTGCAGAGATAAATTGTTTCTCCACCAGGGATGGGATGTGAAAGCATGGAAAGGAGGCCAATGCTGAGGTGAGCACAAGGAAAGGAGTAGAGGAAAACAGGGAAATGAAGCAGGATGGTGTAAGGGTTTTATATACAAAGAGGACAATTTTGAGCAAGATTACAAGATGAAAAGGGAGCAAATGAGTTGTTTAAAGATGAGACTTTGCATAATTGGGCATGATAATCACTTATCCCAAACCAAGGCTTCCCTCTCAAGGTCAGTTCCTGCCAGTAATCATAAATGTTATTCCTGGTTTTAAAAATAAGTCATCCTCAGTAAGAAGGTGACCTCACAAAACCTCTTTTATTCTTGAAAAAAAACAACAACAAAAAAACCAAAAAAAACCTCACCACCCTCACAGGCTATCACTACAGGAGGTGTAACTTACCGGGAGCAGCCCTGGCACAAGGAGTGCTTTGTTTGTACTGGATGCAAGAAGCAGTTGTCTGGACAGCGCTTTACCTCCCGGGATGAGTTTGCATATTGCCTGAGCTGCTTCTGCAACCTCTATGCCAAAAAATGTGCTGGATGCACCAACCCCATCAGTGGTAGGTGTCTTACTACCATGATCTTCAGAAATGTAGAAGCAATTAATTTAAAAAATGTGTTAGAAATGTAGTGGTCAGGTTAATTTAAGAGACCCAACAAATATCCCAGTCATATCATATCCTGAATTTGAGCACTTTTGCTTGTGCAATCTTTGGAGTCTTGGAAAAATTGGAATGAGTCCTCACTTTGAATTTTTCTCCTTTTCATTTGATTTCCAGGAACATGTAGACATATCCTAAAACAGCTATGCATATAGTAGGACATACATACCCTATATGGTATTCAACCTGCTTTTATTTCTGAGACACTATTGTATTCACCAACAATACTTTCCCTCCCAATAGAAAGTACATTTAATTAGGTCTCTCATTCAACTGCAATGGGGTTTTCCTGGAGTCTCAAGATAGGCGCTTAGAAATCACAAGGCTTTGATATAAAAATATTAAAGAGAACAATTATATAATGCTGTATTAACACCACTAAGCATAAATATATAACCCTCCATGTGAGGTGGTCAATGCTTTAGACATCTGAGTTATACAGTCCAAGACTGAGGTTCTGAGCCACAACTCTGAGAGAGTCTCTCATCCGACATTACCATTGCTCTGCCCCAGGCCATTATTTCACTCGTTGCCTGTCTGCTTACACCTCTCCTGCCATTACCAATAGTCCACTTTGGATGGCACACTTAGCACTTCTTTGCCATCATGGAAATTCAACATTTTCTGTCTATCTTTATGCTGCAATCTCCCCCTTTGAGCTTTTTGATACTAACTTCACTTCCCTTTCAACTGTCCAAAATATTCTTGACAAAATCGTCTCTCACTTGTCAATTCAACCACCTTGCACACATCCTTTCAGTCTCTTCACTGACTGGGACTGCACTGCTCCCTCGGCATCAGGTTCAAACAGCTTGTTCTTGCTTTCAAGGTCATGCAACACATAGCTCATACTGAAATCTGGGCCCTTGTCCCCTTTCACCTTCCTCCAAACTTCTGCTTCACCAATGAGGCCATCCTCAATGGCCCCTTCACCTCTTTCTCTCAAATATTCTTGCACTTTCTTCCCATGCTTCCACTTTATTGACACACCCTCCTCAAAACTGCCAAACCATTGCCTTTCCTCTACTCAGGTCACTCAATCCCAGTTCTGCAATGTCACCTTCACAATTGAGCAAGTTCACATTTAAAAAAAAAAAATTAAAAACCCTACTCTTTCAAGACATATGTATCCCTGTACTGAATAACTATGTTATCATATTTCTGTAACCCATATCTTTCCTCTCTGTTCTGACTCCCTGGTGTACATTATACCCCATTTCTCTGTCAAATCCATCAGTTAAGGCTCAAGTCCATCACTTAAGCTCCAGTTCCTACTCACACTGAGTAGCATGAAGAATAAGGGCTGGTCTATGCTAGAAAATTACATCAAACCAGCGATGTCATTCAGGGCTGCGAAAAATCCACACCCTTGAGTGACATAGTTAAGCCAACCTAAATCCCCATGGAGACAGCACTAGGTCAATGGAAAAATTCTTCCATTTATCTAGCTACTGCCTCTCTGGGAGGTGGATTATCTAGACCAATGGGAGAGCCCCTCCCATTGACAAAGGAAGTGTCTACACTGAAGCTCTACAGAAGTGCAGCTGTAGTGTTTTAATTGTAGATAAGCCCTAGGATACTACTCACCACGTGTAAGGATGGCAAAATTAGACTAAAACAAAGCAGGAATGGAATTCTCTCTCATTGCCTTATATCTGATATCAGTAGCAGTCCCCAAATAGCATTCTTACACTAAGCCATCTGATGACTGGTACTCCATTGTTTTTCCTTATTACTTTTGGTTTTTAAATAGGACTCGGAGGAACCAAGTATATCTCCTTTGAAGAACGGCAGTGGCATAATGACTGCTTTAACTGTAAGAAGTGTTCTCTTTCATTAGTGGGCCGCGGCTTCCTCACAGAAAGGGATGACATCCTTTGCCCCGAGTGTGGGAAAGATATTTAAAGTTTAAAACAAGGAGGAAAGCAGAGCTGTGCTTGCAATACATATTTTTTGAAACATGCGATGTTGTGTACTAGCTTTAGTCAACCATATGAAGACTTTACTTGTCTGTGTTTCTCAGTACCGTTCACATCACGTAACCTTTTTTTCCCTCCAGACTGTCTAAATCCAAAGGCGGATTGGGAGGTGGGCAACAAATGATTTCAGAATCGCTGGGTGGGTTGTTGATAAGAATTTACACAGTTAACCAAGATAAGTGCAAGACTTAAGATATGAAATGTTTTGGCTGTTATTGACATTTTCTTTTCTTCACTGAATATCTGAATGTACAAACCTGACTTAGTCTTTAAGCGAGTGATATGTTTGAATTACAGGTGAAGTCTTGACCCACTGAAGTAAATGGCAAAACTCCGTTTGACTTCAGTAGGGCCAGGAATTCAAGCCTAGTGTTCTTGGAATGTGTAATTGCAGTGTGCTGTCAAGGGTGTAGAAAGATGAGAATGTAGTGTGTGTATCAGTGCTAAAGGATCTGTGCCATGCCTTAACTAGGAGAAAATGATTTTTAATCATTTAAGTGGGAGTGTTCTGTAAAAAATATTTTATTGCATGACTAGATGATCATTGTGTGAAATACAAATTCTGTTGTATCAAATGAAACTACACTGCATAGTGTATTTCTTAAAATAATAAAATCATTTAATAAATTCAATTTTTGTGATTGATTTTTTAAATTATTTTTAATGTGTCAACATTTTCTAAAGTAGTGTGTACGTAGAACGTTTCCAAAGTTTTAAAAAATACAACAAACCATATAAATACAACCCACTTCCCCAAAGTACCGGAATTATTGAATTTGCAAGATTCTGATAATTATCCTCAAATGGATGCACCAAAATACCAGGTAATCTCCCATTGATTCCAATGGGTGGAAGACTCTCCAAACAGAAATGAATAGTAACTGAAATGTGCAAAAAGACCAAAGTAATATCATCCACTACAATAATTAATGTATGCTCAATTGCTGTATTTAAAAACTGGTAAAAAGTATTCTTCTGAAAATAAAGTTTTATCAACTACAATTTGAGATAGTTGGTCAATTTAGAATCCATATGGCCTTATATAAAAATGCTGACCATGTCCAAAACATTGTGCGATTTTTATGGGTAAAACACAGCAATTGGAGAGAGAAACTGTGTCTGATCACCAACTACTGGAGATATTTGCTACTAGCAGTCACAGATGAGCCACATGCCACTGTAGGCAGTCTCATCAGATCATACCTTCCATAAACTTATCAAGCTCAGTCTTGACGTCAGTTAGGCTGTTCCACAACTTTACTAGAAACCGGTTAGAATGATGGTTAGAAACCGTCATCTAGTTTCAAGACTAAACTTTTTGATGGCCAGTTTATATCCATTTGTTCATGTGTCAACATTGGTGCTTAACTTAAATAACTCCTCCCCCTCCCTGGTATTTATCCCTCTGATGTATTTATAGAGAACAAATATCTCCCCTCAGCCTTCTTTTGGTTAGGTTAAACAAGCCAAGCTCTTTGAGTCTCCTCTCATAAGGTTACTTTTCCATTCCCCTGATCATCCTAGTAGCCCTTCCCTATCCCTGCTCAGTTTTAATTCATCTTTCTAAAACAGTAGTTCTCAAACTTTTGTACTGGGGACCCCTTTCACATAGCAAGCCTCTGTGTGCGACCTTCCCTTATAAATTCAAAACACTTGTTTATATATTTAACACTATTATAAATGCTAGATGCAAAGCAGGGTTTGGGGTGGAAGCTGACAGCACTCTCCCATGTAGTAACCTTGCAACCCCCTGAGGGGTCCCAACCCCCAGTTTGAGAATCCCTGTTCTAAAACATGGGAAACCAGAATTGCACACAGTAGGAGCCTAGTTAACACTGAAAAATATAATTTGTCCTTCCCTCTCCATTTTTTTTTTAAAATATAGTTCTCACAGTTAAACGCAACCTCACCCAGAGCTGGGTACAGTGTAATAGTTACTTGGCTTGTTTTACATATTACTTTTTAAGTACATCCTAATTTAAATTATTTTTTTTTGTGACAATGTACCATTGCTGACACTATTTCCATTATTTTTTGCCTTCAGCCCCTTAGAGCCCTGCACGGATATAAAATTTGTATCTGCATCCAATCTGCAAACATGGTCCACAACTATAAAGCGGATTTGCAGGGCTCTACAGATCCTTCTGTTAGATCTGAGAAATGGGGCCTTGTCTGAGCCTGTGCAGGCAGCACTGGGTAATTCAATTCATAGCTCCATTTCCCCACCTGTAACACTGAGATAATATTTACATCCCTGCAGTTTATACAATGCTCTAAAGCTATTTTTATCATCTACCTCTCTCTTTTCTATGCCATATTTGTTAATTTGATTATTCCTCAGAGATTAACCTCTTTATGTCTTTGTATTCAATCTTATTTCAATGATATCAGCCAGTTTCTCCAATTTATCAAGCTTGTATTTTATTCAGTCAGACCTTCCAAAGTCTTCATCTTACCTACAAATATTTCAGTTTAGTTACTGTGCTTGCTCAGTACAAGACAACTTCTGAACAGGCCACTCACTATGCTACAAGTGGTATGAATTTGTAATGAACATTAGTGCTAGAGACTAAATTAACATCTCAAAATGTATTTGCGAATGGACTTTAACTGTTGACGGGTATATGAATTTTTTGGGGTGGTTTAGCCTCACCAGGGAAGGCATGACTTTAAACATGTTGTTTATTTTTAATTTACATAGTTCGTTCTAGGTCTAAACTCAAAATTTAGCAAACAATTTAAGAGCTCAAGAGAACACACTAGAAATTTATTTGTACAGAAGTCAAAGTAACATACCTGTCAGGATAAATGTTAATTTTAACTTTGCATAGCTACTGTTGCAACATGTGTATTCATGTCCAACACCTTTTGATCTGGTACCATTTCTAGTTCAGATTTGCTACAGAGAAAATTGCGGGTGATAGAATGTGCTGGCAGTGGAATAATATCATGAAAAACAATCCACTGAAGGAGACTCCTGGCACAAACTTCAAGAATAATGGCCATGTCAGACAGTGAATACTCTCTTTATGCACTTTCCAGATGGAAGTAATTTGTATACAGCAGGAGCTGGAGGTCAGTTAATTATACCTGACATACTTTCAGAATAGAAGAATTTCCCTGTCATAGTTACCGATGCAAATCAGCTTTCAGAATAAAGAGAGAAAAAGCAACTCTGGAAATCTTTGTACACAACATGGGTTACTTATTACCTGCAATGAAGCTCCTTTAAAAACTAAAAGTAGTATAGCAGTGCAGTTTGTGCAGGTAACTCTCACATATACAATTAGTTCACAGTTCTATTTGCACAATCACATTATTTAATGAAGATAATAAAAGCCATCCAGTCCCAAACAATTTTGATTTTTTTCCATCACTGACTTTCTATGTGAGCAAAAATGTACTTAACATATACAATACTACCCACCTAGGTTCTTATACTGCATCTACCACCATGGTATCTGATCATGGTACTGAGTGCATTCAGGATGGCTCTCCAAGCAGCATGCCAGAAAAGTGATATTCTAGGCACTGTAAATAAATTATTCCAAAATATAGTAGCAGTTGTCCTTGAACCGTATGCCTGAATGTATGGAAACCTTAAACTCAGATGATATACTTTTTCTACATACTTTCAGAGTAGGTCACTTGGTTTCTGTATCCATGTTTGCATCCAAGACATCTGTTGACAAGATTGTTCCCATATACGACGGTACTATCGGCTAGTCCAGAGGTAGGCAACCTATGGCATGCGTGCCAAAGGTGGCACGCGAGCTGATTTCCAGTGGCACTCACACTGCCCAGGTCCTGGCCACTGGTCCAGGGGGCTCTACATTTTAATTTAATTTTAAATGAAGCTTCTTAAACATTTTAAAAACCGTATTTACTTTATATAACTAAACTATTGTTGTATGTATTATAGACTTATAGAAAGAGATCTTCTAAAAATGTTAAAATGTGTGACTGGCACGTGAAACCTTAAATTAGAGTGAATAAATGAAGACGCAGCACACCACTTCTGAAAGGTTGCCAACCCTTGGGCTAGTCTAAACCTTCCAAATGTTTCCATGTTGTTGGTCACCAGAAAAGTTCATTTTTATTTTAAGAAGCAATGTCAAGTTCCTGGTTATACTGGGAATAAAGATTAGAAAATAATCCACTATGTTTCAAGTTATATGCTGAAAACCCCAATGAGCAGGTTGTAGACAGGCCAAATTAATCTCTTCACGGCTGGTCCACAGAAGTTCTATGGGATTCCTAAGATATCAAGCCAGTTTCAAAGGGTACATGGGGTAGAGGCCAAATTCCACTAACTTAGGCATGAAACAGACTTCCAAACTTGTCATCCACAGAGAACTAAAGTCAGATTCACTTACCATGTTTGTCATATTTGTTTTTTAAATCCATCAGTTTTAGATTAGTATGCTGGTTGGCCCAACAATGAGAAGCAGTGTATTTAGAATTTAATTTATTGTCTGCTAAAGCACACAGGTGGCCTCTGGTGTAAAGGGAAGTACTGTTTTCTAGTATCCTAGGTCTGTTTTACCTTTACATCATTCAGTGCAAGGTCAGAAAATTAAATTTTGAAAAACTGTACAATACACGGAAAAGTTTGACAGGCCAATTTCATGCTCCAGAAGAGTTCATGTGATGTCACCAGCAGTGCAAGCTGGGGCACAACAAAGACAGAGAAAAACATGCTTGTCAGTTGTATGTTGAAAACCTCTCTCACCCTTCAGCTATTACTCTGAAACCAATGGATTTTTTGAAGTCCTAACGTAGTCCCTTTTTATTCTACTGTAATTGTTGCGCATGTCATTTGTTATGCTCTTGGAAAACTATTTGGGCACCATGTGACCCTCAAATGAACTGTAATTATGTTCTTCTACCTTCCACACAAAAGTAATTCCTTCATTTAAAACAAACACAGAAACAACAGAACTAAAAAACTAAATATGGAAGCAGAAAATAAAGTGTCATTTTCTTACAAAATACTGTTATGGTAGGTTGAATTCTAGTTAAAAGTTGAATCCCAGTGAATAAATCCCTCTTATACTTCTGAAAAAAAAAAAAAAGCATTGTCAAACCACACAAAGGCTTTCTTCCTCAGGATATTCCAAGTTGGGAGCCTCCTGTAGCTTTTCTTTCCTGAATGCCTCCTGCTCAATTGGTTATTTCCATTTGCTGAGCTTCTGACTGCAGGAATTAGCCCTCTAAGGGTACATCTATACTACCCGCCGGATTGGCGGGTAGTGTTCGATGTATCGGGGATCGATTTATCGCATCTCATCTGGACGCGATAATCGATTCGCTAATCGACGCCCGTACTCCACCTCGGCAGGAGTAAGCGCAGTTGACGGGGGCGCCGCGGCAGTTGACTTGCCGCCATGAGGCCGGCCAGGTAAGTTTAACTAAGATACTTCAACTTCAGCTATGCAAATAGTGTAGCTGAAGTTGCGTATCTTAGTTCGAACGTCCTTGCTAATGTAGCCTGGGCTAAGTAAAGGCTCTGGAAAGTCCTGCATGCAGCAGAACCAGAGTGGAAAGGGTCAGGGCAAAGAGGCTACATAGAGATTACCATAGATCTTGCACACTGCAGAGCATAGCTCCCTAGCAATCTCTCCAAGACATCTACCAGGTGGGTTTGGGGAGACAGGCCAACATTTCAAAATTTAACTTTAAAAAAAATATATATATTCATCATAATTGTGCACCAATAACCTTCACAATGTCAGCACAACTCTGGAAACAATGTTTGTTAAAAAAATAGCCAGGAGAACATAAAACACCGTTTTATACGTAATGTCCTGTCAATGTTTTTCTAATTTCATGCTAAGTTGGCAATGTATCTGGGATCAAACAATAGTTTTACAGAGGTCATGCTTGGGACCTGAATTTCTTTACAGTGTTCTTTAAAATAATAATAATAAAAAAAATAGGTGAGGACCTGAAAAACCGATAAGTACACCAGGTATCTGTGTTGTGCACAATACAGAATAACCCAGAAGTCACTGTCACAGTTACCCGGCTAACCATACCTTTGACCCCTCCTAGTCACTTCAAGTGCATCCCCTTCTCTCAGGTCTTAAGCCATCATCTGTCTCTTTGGGTAGAATCACATGATTCTCTCACTCTCAGACCAGGCCTTGGGCTGTAGTTACTGGTGCTAACTGCAATTAGCTCAGCAGGTATGACAGAGGCTCAGTTTCCTGCATACCTGTTCCCTACAGGAGTAATAGCAGTGGCAACCAGTGACCAACAGCATTCTTAAAGCAAAGTTGTGTTTATTTAGAACAGCATTTCAGAGAAAAACCATCTTAAAAAACAATAAACCAGCCTATATGCATATCTGCCTTTCCCTAAAACTTACCATTTCCTGGATCTGGGGAAAGACCCACATCTTTTGGAGTCTTCTACAGAGCCTCTTTCTGTGTCAACCTGTCCCCCTGCAAACTGACCCCCCCAGAAAGGGCTTTTTCACTGTTAAGTGTTCTTTTGATCTCTGGGTTCCCACCCTGGCAAAACAAGGCTTGCATTTTGGCTGGAGACAATGTTTTCTCTCACCAGCTTGTAACTGCCCCTCAAGGTTGGTTTGGAGGTTGCTTGTCAGGAGCCCGTGTTGCTTCCTTGCTTGTTTTCCCACACAGCCCCCTATTAAGCTAGAACAATGCATTCATACAGGAAAGTCTTATAACCCAATATACATGAACTTCATCTCACTGACCAGCTCTCTCACATTTTTCATAAAGGGTGGAATTACTGTCTCACTTCCAATAATAATTATTTTTGCAGTTATTAAACTTTGCAAATTAGGTGTGCATCAGAAGCTACTGCTGCAAAAAGCAATCAACATCTGGATGAAAAATTCTGAAGGTGAACCAAGATACAGCAGTGAAACTAATTTCTACAGCAGAGAGCTGGACCAGGCATAACCGGATCAAATGAAAACCTGGAATTCATGTCTAAATCTCCCCTGCCCTGTACAGAAGGGAAGAGAGCAGTGACTTCTGCAGCCCCCTTTGTGAGTTAGGATATATAGGTGTAGGAGAGGGCAAGCCCTAAAGAACCCATTTTAAAAAGGGTGATGGATGAAGCCTCTGAACAGCCACGGACAGAAACTGCCTTAGCAATATAGTTTCAAGAAAGCAGATGGGAATGTTGGTGTCCCAAAACAAGTATGGAGGCACTACCCTACCCTTCTATGAATCCCCTTGACTTATCCCTCAAGGAGCCAAAACTGAAGCCAAGACAGAATGGAAAATTTTACAAGGGGAATCTTGAAGAATTTTTCTTCCCAAAACTCCCTTCTCCAGATTTTGCCATCAGCAGTGAAAAAGCTAGATCTGGCCTAGAGTTTTTCCATTATCTTGTATAGTTAAAAACAAAACAAAGCCCCTGATGTTCTTTGATTTGCTTTTTAAATGAGCAGCATACAGACATGTGGCCATTTATTTTGTGGGGGAATTATCAGAAAATTCATCTGTGTAAAATTAAGCATTTAAAAATGCTGTTCAGATTATTTAAACATGCAGTGATCTATACTTACTTCTGGATACACAACCGGGGTGGAGGTGTGTGTGGGGGGGTGTCAACTTAAAATCTAGCATCACCCACGGTACACAAAGCCAGAGCATAGTTGAGGTGGTCAAACCAGATATAATGGTCCCCACTGGCCTTAACAAAAAACAATCTTTATATAAATATGGCTTCTTATCACAGAACCATAGAGACTGCAAAGAAGGGAAACTTGAACAAATAGCTCCGGTTATCTGTCATTGGTATAGTTCTTCTATAGAACTGGGTATTTGGTTAAAGATATTTGTCGATCATTTTCATTCTTTAAGCTTATTTTAAATATTGCGGTGGTTTGTAAGATGTCCGTATACCTGATAAAATTGTTTACAATTTTGAAAAATGACACTAATATGAACAAAAGTTATCATTTTAACGGTCTTGCCAATTTACTCCTTTTAATGTAATATCTTGTTTGAAAATATATGCATCTCAAATATTTGGAAAACATCTGCCTTTCAAATATTATGCAGTTTAGGAAATTCTTTCTTCCAAGAGCAATCAATTTATATTCAAGGAGCTCTAATTAGGGAATAGCTAGAAAGTGTCTCTTACTTGGACAAACTCACTATCATAATCTTATATAAAAGGAGTCACGCAGGTATTGTATGCAAACGGGTAACATACTGGTCATTAATATTATTGCATGATGCATGGATGGGTGGTGTATAAAGACTTATAGGTATGTGCTAGAAATATATTCTTAAAATGTATTTTGCAAGCAGTGCATAAGCCCAGCCTGTCCGAGACAAAGGAATATTGTTTTCCCTGCTTGACTATGATGTGTCTCCAATGTAAACTGAGCAAAGCCAGGGCAAAAACAATAGAAGTACATTTACATACAAGATAAATAAAGCCATCAAAATAGCATGTGAGGGAGAGGACCATTTAACCATCTCAACTGGGGATGGAGGCTGTACCTCCAGGCTCTTAAAACAGATAATGGACTTTGGGAAATATAAGCAGAAACAGAAAGCCATTTTGGCATCCATCACACAAGAAGCCAGAGCTCTTGAAATCTGAGAAAAGTAGATCCCTTCAGCCAGGGGAGCTGATGTCTCTGGGAACTGGCTATAGGTGGGAAACCTGCTTAGACAAAGACTAACTTTCTGAAGTTATCTTAGTCACTAGAAAGTGTGTTTTGTTTGTAGCCTACCTTTCATATCTCCAACTCTTGCTTGAAATCATTCAAACCTATGCTCTTTGTTAATAAACTTATTGTTTTGTTACAAACTCTCAGTGCTGTTATACTGAACTGAAGTGTAAGTCTTCAGCTATTGCAAGACTGATGTGTGCTCGGTCTCTTTGAAGGCAACAAACAACTTCTGTGAGTGTCCATTGAGAGGGACTGAACACTGCAGAAGAACATCTCCAGAGAACTTGGGTTCACCAACGGTTACCTTCAATGCAAGGTTTGGACTGCCAGAATCCTGAAGCATTTGTTGGCAAGGCAGGTGTGTCAAGCTGGTACGTCAGGGAGCTGAAACATAGCTCAGCAGCAGCAAAGCTCACTCTTCCTGAGGCAGAGTGGTAACATGGTGGCTCACAATTCTGGTTGTCCTGAGTAAGATATCACAATAATTGTTGTGACAGGTGTTCTAAAATTAAATTAGGTTTATGGGATGATTTAGTATAAGAGGTGTAACATTTACCAAAATTACAACTGCAATATTGCAAACACTTATGCACATACTTAACTTTAGGAAGTAGTCTCAGTGACTTTGAGTACACTTCAACATCACTATTTCAACTGAACAGGTTTAATTACATTACAAAATAGATCCACATTACTGAAAAGATTACTTTTAATTCAGTTTATTTAAATAGGATAAAACTACTTAAAAGACCACTCTTTACATACAAAATGTACATTAACATGTGAAACTTTTCTGTACTGAAGTGTAAAACCTGCACACAGGTTTTAGTGTTTAGTAAAAGGAGACGAACACACAGTATTTAAAAAACACACATCATTCTTACTATTTTACAGCATTCAGAAGTGCCTTTGATTCCACAATAATGAATGGGAAACTCCTGTCTCAGCCATATCCAACGTAGACTTCTGTTCATATTTTCAATACATATACATTTTGAAAAATCCTAAGTAAGCTTTCAGATCGCTGCTGACAGCATTTTCAAATGGCTCAAAGCCAGAAAAAGGATTTTCTTCATGTTTAAATTAAGTGGTGAAATATGGGAGGAACACAGATTTAATATTAGTTTTTGCATATAGAAGCTTTACTACTTACCATATACACCCAAAGTAGGTGCAGGATCAGGTCCATTTAACCACCAAAATCAATAGTTTTGCCATTGATTTTAATAGACATAGGACTAGATCCAGTGTGTTATACCACACAAGTAATGATCCAAATGAAATCCACTGGGATTCAAAGAAAAGCCAACCATCTTATTTTAAAACTGTCACAGGTTGGAAAGAGGCTAGACATTGTTAAGAGTATACTATTCTAACTCAGTGCAGTGATTGTTGCCTCTTTACATGTTGATGAGAGGAGAGAGCTGGCCCACATTCTAGGATTTCCCACTTTATTTTAACAAGCATTATTATAACTGGGATAACAATAGAAACTTACTGCACGCACGCATACAGATGTGTGTGTATAAGAGCATTGCACTAATCCATTCATTATTTTTCCTTAGATTCATACTGAAAATAGGTTCTAATGTGCTTCCATGTAATTTTTTTATCTCAAATGACTATAGAAGCTTCAATTTGAAGCAAGGATGTTATATAGTTCATCTGCTATTACTAACTTAACCTGTATTTTAAATACAAATACAAGTCTGTAGTTTTGTTCTGTATAACAAAAATATTTTTTTCTCTAGAATAAAATCTGTCAATGGGATGATTTTATACTATATTGTTTAACTATCTTCTGAAACCCAAACAGGGTTTGGATGCAAAATCTTTCATACAACCTGGAACTACAAGAATTGTGTTGGGTATTTAGCCAGGACATGACCTACTGAACTGAATTTAGCTGTATAGCATAAAATATGAACATTTTTAAGCCCACAAAGGTGTTTTGTAGAGACACGTAGGAGATGAACTACAGTATACTTGAAAATTCAAAAGCAGGGTTTTTTTAGTATCTCGTATGACCACCACCTTTGGAAGGGTCTCAATGCACTCTCAATGCAAGAAGGTAGACACTTTTAAGGTGATTGGTGAGACTATAATTCCAGCTTTATATTAGGGAGCTTTCAAATTTAAAAACACTTCACAACAATGTGAATCCCTGTATAGTTTAAAGAGAAAAGTACTTCAGCTGTTCTGAACTACAGGAATGATATATTTACATTTCCAGGACCCCCACTAATTCATGGCCATGTTACATGCTGGATTTTCTTCTTTGCTTCTGTAGGTTTTAGATCATTCTGGAACAGAAGAAAGTATACAACTAATATTAGATGTGCTGCACTAGACAATATTTAGTAATTATTGTACAATATCCAGAGGGGGTTAGCTGAGCATTTTAGCACTATATGCCTCATTATAGTAACTTCCTGATGCCATCTTCTGGAGGAAGTTAAAATGTCAGGCTTACCCAGAAAGTAAACAGGAAGCAGGAGAACTATAAAGGCTGATAATCTAACCGCTTGAAAACTCATCCATTTTTTGTTGTGGTGAGCAGGTTTACCAAAAGTATTCCTCTCACTAGGAAAACATGAGTAATTTAGAAATACATCCACGTAAGAACTTTCAACTAAAAGTCTGTTTTAAAGCAAGTACAGGAATATATTCTACTCTTAAAAATTAAATAATTAAATCTAATTTTTAAAAATTAAAGAATCTTAAAAATGCTGCTCTGTTCTAAAAACAAATTAAAAGATTACCTGCGTAAAACTGCTGAAAAATTACAACTAGAGAAAAAGGTATTTCTTCACACTACCACGTATAAATGAGGAACCCATTGCTTAGGCCTCTGTGTGCACTTACAAATTTAAAAAATAAGTTCATAAGAATTGGCAGCAAACAGACAACCTCCAAATCAATCTCCAACAGTCATCAAAAATAAGAAGGAACTACGAAACAGTCTCCAGTTGGTTAGACAGGCAAATGCCTGGATAAACAGATGAACTTTGCACCATACCCTGAAAGTCAAACCAGCTCTGGCAGACCAAATAGGGGAGCAGGATCCAGACTCAAGTACAGTTCAACACAGATGCTGACACCAAACTTTGAGAGTGCAAATCTGGGTATTGTGAGCAGCAATTGAGCTAATCTCAGACACTTGGAAGTTGCAAAGAGAGATGATCTTTAAGGTAATCAGGACACAGACCAGATACTTTACAAATTAACACCAACATCATGAGTGGTTCTTAAAAGCAAGTAGCAGCGTGCCTGAAATGGCAAGCGCCAATATGCAAGAAGTCTGCTGGGTTTCGTACTAGTGGAACGACGTGCCACTTTAAGTCTCAACAAGGACCAATGTTAAAACTGTTTTGCTAGTTTAATGCTGCACAGTAACAGTCCCAACAGCAGTGTGTCTCGTATGATGAAGATTCTTTACCACCTTATTCTGTACATCGGGGTCGGCAACCTATGGCACGCATGCCAAAGATGGCACGTGAGCTGATTATTGATGGCACGCGGCGTGGGCTGAGCCGCTCAGCCCGCCACTGCTCTGGGGTTTCCACTGCCGGCTCCTGACAGCTGAGGTCCCACCGTCAGTCCTACTCAGTGCCCACTGCTGGCCTGGGTGAAGGAACCCCAGGCCGGCAGCGGGCTAAGACCCCAGGTGGCAGGAGCCGGCGGCCAAAACCCCAGAGCAGGGGCGGGCTGAGCCCCTCAGCCCGCGGCTGCTCTGGGGCTCCCACTGCTGGCCCCTTGCCAGCCGGGGTCCCACCGCCAGTCCTACTCACCTTGCTTCTGGTTGGAGTTCCACTACAGGCCCCCTGCCAGATAGGGTCCAGGCCTCCGACCCTGCTCAGCCCTGTCAGCTGCCAGCTCCACTCACCTCAGCTGCTGATCTGGGGTTCCAGGAGCTGACCTCCTGCCAACAGGGGTCTGGATCTCCAGCCTTGTTCAGCCTGCTTTCCGGCCTGGAGTCCCAGCAAGCCACCTTGGGCTCTACTCCTGGCCTTGGATCACTGCTCTGCAGCCTCTCATCTGTGGCCCACTGTCCCCAGCCTGGGACAATGAGGGTTGCACATGAGGCAAGAGGGGGTGCAGCTCAGCACCCCCATATTAAAATTGCTTATCTCAGACCACACTGCGTTTAACCTTGTGCCTGCCTTCTATTGCCATTTTTTCCCCCTACTGAGAGCTGAAGGGAATATTTAACAAAATGGCAGCTCCTAAGAAAGCGAAGCTAGATGTCTGATCATTTCAGCCTGCTTGGACAGACGCATTTGGATTTATTGAAAAGAAGGGCCGTGCTATTTGTGCTTTCCGTTATGAAAGTGTTGTTTGTCGCACATCAAGTGCGAAACAACATTTTGAAACGAAGCACGAGAAAGCCTCTCTTGATGAAGCAGACAAGACTGAATCAAAAAGGCAGTAGCAGCCTATGAGAAGCCAAGCAGTGTTTTTAAAAGCTTAAGTATAAGTAAAAATCAAGCTACAGAAGGAAGTTACAAGACTGCACAGTGCATTGCAAAAAACGGAAAGCCGTTTACAGATGGGGAATATATAAAAAGTTTCTCAGCAGTTCGGAGATTTTGTTCAATGATTTGCCAAATAAAGATATTATCATATCTAGAATAAAAGAACTGCCCATCTCTGCCAGAACAGTTGAGACACGCATAAGTGAAATGGCAGAAAACATTACGGAAAAGCAGACAATTTCATTGAAAGACACAGCAGTGTTTAGTGTTGCAGTTGATGAGAGCGTGGATATAAATGACAATCCACATTTGGCAGTTGTTGCAAGTTATTGTGCTGCCGATGAAATCCAAGAGGAACTTTGTTACCTAAAACTCCTGCATGGCACAAAGGCGGAGGATATATAGAAAGTTTTGTAAACCATTTTGAAGAACGAAGAGTTGACAATCAGAAAAATATTGTGTGACAATAGATGGTACTCCTGCCATGGTTGGAAAACAGAAGGGATTTGTAAAGTTACTTGAAGATCAAATTGGCTGTCCGATAGTCAAATTTCACTGCATCATCCATCAAGAAAACCTGTGTGCTAAAATTTCTAATTCAGAGCTTAATAATGTGATGAATACAGTCGTGCGAATGGTGAATTTCCTTGTTGCTCAATCTGCTTTGACTCACAGACAATAAGCACTGTCCATCTCTTCTAGCAGTGCTTGAAATGACATCCCACTTCACAGCAACATTTGGTTGATAAGTTGTGGCAAGGTTTTGGTGCACTTTGTTAACTGTTTTGATGTAATCAAGGCCTTTTTGTCAGAAAAAAGAACAAAACTACCCCGGACTGGATGATAACAAATGGCTGTGTAAGCTCACGTTTCTAACTGATATCACCACTCATCTAAACGAACTCAACTTCTGTCTCCAAGGTCCAAGGCAAACAGTTCTGGATCTTTATGAAGCCTGGAAAGCATTTGTTGTGAAACTAGCAGTTTTTTCCAGGGATATTCAAACTTCTACTTTCTGCTACTTCCAACTCATAAAAGAGCTATCGACATGTTGCACTGTCAATGTTGATGAGATTGGAAAGTACATGCAAGAACTGAAATCAGAATTTTCTGACAGATTTCAAGATTTCCAGCGATTTGGCCCAATGCTCTCTTTTCTAATTAAACCTAAAAGTTCAACGAAAGCAACTTGGATTTGTCTGTTTTTCAGTGGATGGATGTTGAAGATTTTGAAATGCAGCTCGTTGAGTTAAAAAGCTCAGAATTGTGGACATCCAAGTTTGTGGATCTGCATAGTGCACTTGAAGCTACCAAGAGAGATCATGGGGCCTCTATTCTGACCTGCTGGACGTCTCTGCCAGTGAAATTTAACTGTTTGAAGAAAATTGCGTTTACAATGCTTTCAGCATTTGGATCCATGTACCTGTGTGAACAGGTATTTTCACACGTGAAATCTGTCCTCTGTCCCTCTCGGAGCTGGTTAACAACTGATCACTCAGAAGCCTGTGGGCAGCTTAAAGTATCCAAATACGTGCCAGACATTGGAAAAAAACTCAGCAAGGAAAAAGCAAGGGCAAGGATCACACTAAACTGATAAGAGCTGTATTTTAATTTAATTTTAAATAAAGCTTCTGAAACATTTTGAAAACCTTGTTTACACTACATATAACAGTAGCTTGGTTATATATTATAGACTTATAGAGAGACCTTCTAAAAAACATTAAAATGTATTACTGGCATGCGAAGCCTTAAATTAGAGTGTATAAATGAAGACTTGGCACATCACTTCTGAAAGGTTGCCGACACCTGCTGTACATGGTTTTCTTTAATTATGGTAAAAGTCTGCTCATGACCAACAACCTGTGCACCAAATTTCAGCAAAATAGGAAGTCACTTATTCTAACAGAAAATACACCCCTCTTAAAATGATCAATTAAGATATCTTCCATTTATATACAATCCTTCAAATATGCACACAGGAATCACTTCCCGTACAACCAACACTACAAAAGAGTTTAGGACAGGAAGTAAACAACAGTATTACCAAATTAAAATTGGAAGAGGAATTTGGGCTGTATAGACAGAATGTGGTCATTCAGGGACCAAGCAACATTAACTCCTATTTTATACTTTTCTTCTAGAAACTCTGAAGCCATTGATTAATTAATAGTAATGTTCATTAAACCATTTGCTCATTCATTACAGCCTGATTCAGTAAGATACTTAAACGTATATCTAACTTTAAGCATGAGTACTCACACTGATGTCTCATGTTTAAATTTAAGCACATGCTTAACTACCTTGCTAAACTGGGGCCTAAATTATTTTTGTTAACAGACTACAAAATAATCTAAGATGCAGTAAAGATTTTGATTTCAAGAATGTCAACGGTAATCAACTCTGAACATGAAGGTATTTAAATTAGGGCTGCCAAGTGATTTAAAAAAAAATCATGATTAATCACACTGTTTAACAATAGAATACCATTTAAATATTTTTGGATGTTTTCTACATTTTCAAATATATTGATTTCAACTACAACACAGAACACACAGTGCACAATGCTCACTTCATATGTATTTTTTATTACAAATATTTGTGCTATAAAAACAAAAGAAATATTTTTCAATTCACCTCATACAAGCACTGTAATAAAATGTCTATCATGAAAGTTGAACTTACAAATGTAGAATTTATGTACAAAAATAACTGCATTCAAAAATAAAACAATGGAAAACTTCAGAGCCTACAAGTTCACTCCATCCTACTTGTTCAGTCACTCAGATAAACAAGTTTGTTTACCTTTGCAGGAGATAATGCTGGCCGCTTCTTGTTTACAATGTCACCTGAAAGTGAGAACAGGTGTTCACATGGCACTGTTGTAGCCAACATTGCAAGATATTTACGTGCCAGGTGCACTAAAGATTCATATGTCCCTTCATGCTTCAACCATTCTAGAGGACATGCATCCATGCTAACGAGGGGTTCTGCTCAGTAATGATTGAAAGCAGAGCAGACCGACACATGCTCACTTTCATCATCTGAGTCAGATGCCACCAGAAGAAGGTTGATTTTCTTTTTTGGTGGTTCGTTTCCTGCAATTTCCACATCAGTGTTTTGGTCTTTTAAGACTTCTGAAAGCATGCTCCATACCTCCTCCCTCTCAGATTTTGGAAGGCACTTCAGATTCTTAAGCCTTGGTTTGAGTACTGTAGCTATCTTTAGAAATCTCATACTGGTACCCTCTTTATGTTCGGTCAAATCTGCAGTGAAAGTGTGTGTTGGGTCATCATCCAAGACTGCTGTAACATTAAATATATGGTAGAATGCAGGTAAATTAGAGCAAGAGACATACTATTCTCCCCCAAGGAGTTCAGTCATACATTTAATTAATGCTTATTTAAAAAAAAAAAAAAAAAGTGCCATCAGCATGGAAGCATGTCCTCTGGAATGGTGGCCAAAGCATGAAGAGGCACTCAAATGTTTAGCATATCTTGCAAGGTTGGCTACAAAAGTGCCATGCGAATGCCTGTTCTCACTTTCAGGTGAATTGTACATAAGAAGCTGGCAGCATTCTCTCCCTTGTTTGTCTTAGTGATTGGCTGAACAAGAAGTAGGACCGAGTGGACTTGCAGGCTCTGAGATTTTGATTCTGAATGCAGTTATGTAACCAAAACTTACAAATGTAGATTTTTATTTTTATTTGCACTTCCATGATAAAGAGATTACATTACCGTATTATATAAGGTGAACTGAAAAATACTATTTTTTTGTTTATCATTTTTTCAGTGCAAATATTTGTAATAAAAATATTATAAAGTGAGCACTGTACACTTTGTATTCTGTGTTGTAATTGAAATAATACATTTGAAAATGTAGAAAAACATCCAAAAATATTTAATACATTTCAATTAGTATTCTATTGTTTAACAGTGCAATTAAAACGGCAATTAATTTATTTGAGTTAATCATGTGAATTAGCTGCAATTAATGGAAAGCTCTATTAAATATTTAATAGGTCAACAAAACCATTACCACACAGCACCTCTGTGCTGTGAGCCAAACAAATTCCAAAACCATTTAAGTTTGGACATGGGCAGTATCTAAAAGATCTCTAAAGAACACTGCAGTAGTTTAGTGATGTTTTCAGTAGGTGGTACTCTTCCTGCTGGGTCAGTATTGATCTAGTGCTTCAGCCTGGCTTTGAAGTGTTGCTGGAAGAGCTGCCTTTGAGATTAAAAACATACAAATGAGCACCGGAGCACTCAAATTCCATGGCATTTTCATCAGAAATCAACTTCCCCATCGGTAAAATGGAGATACCCTATTCTATTTGGCCTCCCTTGAGAAAGATATTTTAGATAAGTGGATGAAAATTGCTATAAGGCTAGGTCTATGTCTGAGTTGGAGGTGAGATTCTCAGCACAAGGAGACAGTCACGCTAACTCTGAATGACTTAACACACTAAAAATACAATGTAGCCACAGCAGCGTCAGAGACTACAGGCACGTACTTGGGGCAACTAGCCCCTCTCACTCAGCTACATTCTGTTTTTAGCACGCTGGCTCAATCAGAGCTAATGTATGTCTCCTCGAGCTGGGACTCACACACATATCCCTAAGAGATATGCATTATTTAAGAGTAGAAAAGTGGATTCCTGAGAACATTTTAATTCAGTAATTACAGTCTGCCTACCTAAATTCCTTCTGCAGTTCTAATCTGAGATTTTTTTTTCCCATTCCTTCCCTGAACTCCCATGAAACATAGCCATTTCACTCAAATGTAGCCACGTTACAGTGTTAAGTCTTTGCTGTCAGCCAATATCCCTGTATGTTGGCCCTTATCTCAAAGGATTTAAATTAGGTTCTTTTGGGATAAAAGTTACATAAGCTATACCTACCTCACAGGAATGCTCTAAGAAATAGATGTAAAGTACTCTTTTCATTCTAGCTTCTGCCCTTTGTGCTCCACTGCACCAGTTCTCAAAGATTCTAATGATCTCTTTTCGGTCAATGGTTAGAACCAGCACTCCATCCTCCTCTACCTGTTGGCTACCTTCAGCACTGTTTCCTATGCTTATCTTCTCAAGATCTTGCCCTCCCTCAGTTCTTGGGACTCAATCTCTCTCCTTCAGTGTGTCATTTGGAGGATCCTCCTTATCCACCCTCAAATTTTCTGTGGGGGTTTCACAGGGTCCCATCCGTGGTCCCTTCCTCTTCTACCTTTATACCTTGCCCTTGGGGTAATCTTATTTGTATACAAATTCAACTAGCATCTATCTCTATGCTTACAACTCTCAAATCTGCCCCCCACCACCTGGTCCAAATTTAAGTTCTTGGTCTTTTCCTTCTCAAACCCTCCTGCCATCCTCCTCCTCAATCACTGTGGACAATACCACCCTCTTCCCCTGTCACTCAACCCTTGTAACCTGGGTATTACCTTGAGCATTCCCTTCTCTAGGTCCTCACATCTTGCCAATTCTTACTGCATAACATCTCTAAAAATATAGCCTCTTTTCCCTCCACACAGCTATAACTTTCATCCAGATCCTCAACAATGTGTGTCTTGATTCCTGCAACATCCTTTTCTCCAGCCTTGAGTGGCCTTTTCTCTTGCCCCACTCATAGCCGCTCAAAATGCTGCTGCAAAGATCACTTCCTCAGCTTGTCACTTAAAACCTCTCTTTGTACCACTGCACTGGGTCCTACTTCTCCAGTGCACCAAACATGAAAGTGAAGACATGTAGTTCAAGATCCTTCACACCCTGTTCCCCAACCTACCTATCATCTCTCATACGCTATCGCAATGCTAACTCCTGCCTCTGCTCTGCCAATGACACCAGCCTTGATTGCCCACTTAAGTTTTCAAGCACCTTCGTGCTGCTCCTCATGCACGAGGAGCTCACCATCATCATCCATAAAACCACCTCATTGTACTCCTTCAAATCCCTTCTTCTTTACTGTGATGCTGTTACCCCGGAATTGAGGGGTATGTTACGCCAGAATTTGATCAAACTAATTGCAGCCATACTGTGTGCATTCAGTCACCATGAATTAATAAAATAGAACACCACATAGTTAAGGGTTAATTTGGACAAGGAAGGCTTTTGAGAGAAGGTCAAATACTAGCTGCAGGCTTGCAGTTTCTGCTAATCAGAATAGGAGGAGGGGAGAAAAGATTCAACAAATTATAAGACTGAAAGAAAATAAGTGAATGGAGACTTTGAGCTTGGGTGCCTTTGATATAGAAGTTTATTATGGCTAAGATTGCTAGGAACGTTTTGATGATAACTAGTTGACTGAAATTAGAAGAAGTAATGACCCATTGGGGGCCGATATGAGCTATGTGTTCTGAATTTAGTTATAAAAAGACTAGATAATAGAGTGTACTTTGGAGAAGTTTGCTGAAGCTATCCTGAGAGATTTTTTCCTGACACCATACTCCCCGGCAGGGAAGTGACCAGCCATTGCTGACCGGCTGCTAAATTACTCAATACCATCTCAGATTGTAGGTAATTATTTCGGATATCCTAAACCTATTGCTCGTGTGTGTGCACACATATCTAATAAACAGTAGTTTTAGATAAAAGCACACTTCCTTGTATCAATCTTTCATCAGACCGATTTATTCCTGAGACCACCTGGAGTGAAACAGTTAATCCACAACTTTGGATTCTGAAAACCTTGGGTAACAGTGCCTACAAAAGCTACTTGATAACAGTTAGACAGCTGATGTGCTCAGAGACCTACCTGCTCCTTCATATGCTCAAGGAAAAGATTTGCAAAAAAAAACACAAAAAACTATACAGTGGTGTGAACATACATACCGCTGATTCAGATTCTTCTTTTGGAGCTGCTCTCTTTAATTTCACAACAGCAGCTCCTGCTACAGGGGTCAAAGGTGGCAACTTCAGATTAGCCAATACGCTATTAGTCACCGGAACACTGTTCTGTTTAGCCTCATTCTTCCTAGTTTCCAGTTTAGCCTCCTGTGATAAACTGGAGGCTGAAATGTATGTTGAGGCGTTTGAAGGAACAGATGATCTCCTAAAAGTATCGGCAGTGATTCCAGCTGTAGGTGGTTTTAGGCGATCAGCAGCGCCGTTTTCTGTCTTTTTCACTTTTATACTTGTACTTGTTGAACTGCCATCAAATACAATTAGTGGCCGT
The DNA here is from genome assembly GCF_016161935.1 of Mauremys reevesii. Lineage (NCBI taxonomy): Eukaryota > Metazoa > Chordata > Testudines > Geoemydidae > Mauremys > Mauremys reevesii. The sequence goes on from NC_052623.1 coordinate 118,126,444, forward strand.
TTCCGTAAGCCTTCCACAGTTGTAACACTGAAAATACAAAGTTTTAAAGTTCTCAGAAATACAAACTAGATTATCAAGAGTTCCGTTAGTAACTCAAGATATAAGCAATGTAAACAGACAATTCAAAAAATTCATCTAGCCCAACCTGGCAATATTTGTTAATGTAGTTTTCCTTAAACTGTTTTACTCATTACAATTTAAATTAAAGCAATTGCTTCAAAAATATCAAGCTAGCCAATTTAAACCCATTCCAAACAATACAACTGTCAAATTTAGCAGAGCCTTAATATTGTTGTTTACAGTTATTTTAGGATTCGACTGTATCAAAGCAGATAAATATTTTCCTTATATCTGGAATAAATTGTGAGGAGCTGTGAATTGCCTTCTTCATCTAAGATTCACTGGCAATTTGAAATTTTATAAAGATCACTGCTCCTAACATCTGCATTTGTTCATGATTCTTACGGTGAGAAAGCCCAAATGGGGGCTAGACAGAATAGTGAAAATATCCCCCCGCCCCCCAAATTTTGTTTTTAAAAAAATTCCTATTTCCGAAATAAGTTGTTCCTGAGACAAAATAGTGGGTCTACTTTTTTTTTTTTTTTTTTTTAATTTCTCATGCTTTTCAGTCTACTTGCAATCAGGTCAGGCTAATTAAATATTTTATTTCTAAACAGAGGAACACTGTAAAATTGTGTAGGTCCAAAAAATAATTCAAAAGGCAAACAAACAGCCTAAGTGGCAAAAAAGTTAACATATAATTTTAATATAACTATCCTTTTACCCATACTGAAGTAAGGACTAAAAGAATTCTAAACCTCAGGGACATGGATAAGACACAATCACCAGGAAACCTGAATAGCTATAAATTAATGAATAGATTGTAATGTCAACCATTCAGTTTGCTGATTTTTCATTTGTGACAATACTTTAGATTTGTGATGTATTTCATAGAAGTTGTTCAAATAAAGTGTTACTTTATAACATAAGTACCACTGAGGTGGCTATACATATGAGTGGTTCAGATATACATGGTTATTTAAATGTCAATAAATCAATATACTTTACATATTTAAGACTATACATGTTTAATAACCAGGTCATGACACCAATCTGATTCAATTACAACATCATTAGAACAGCCACTAAACATGGAGTTGCTGATAGCCTTTAAATGCAAAAATAAAAGAAATTCCAGAGATCTGCTGGATGATAATACTTACCAATGTTTCTTTAAAAATGAAAGGAACAATAGTTGAAGAGTGCACATGTATCCATGCTCACAGGACAACATTAACTGACAGTGCATCAAAGCTGGCGATCAGGTTTGCCTTTTATTATACAGCAACTGTGTTTAATGAATTCATTAATTTAACACTTAAATGAGCAAAATACTTAGAGCCTAATAAAAGCAACCTACACACACACAAATCAAGTGAGTTAATCTCTACCACTCACTTTGGATTTTTCCTTACAATTTTTATTCCCCACAACAGCACCCTAATCTTGAATGCACTCCATAATACTTATCTTCAATGTCCACTCCCAATAAACCACTATATAAAGCTATATTATCTGTTTCAGTCTCTTTCCTAAAGATGTAGCAGATATTCCTTAGTTAAGGATTGCTCTTTAAATACTCCATGTTGTGGATACTGACACTCAGGAGCTACATATATGTTTAGGTAGGATATTTGGTATTTACTATTGTGGGGATCACTCATATTGTATTTTTAAGGAGCAAAAGCACCTTTGTTATCATAAATGACAGTGATCTCTTATAAATAACATATTCCTAAGGAAGCCACCAAAGCAGGAATTTCTTCTGGGCAATCAGGGAACTCTCTGTTTCTGCAGAATTTCAGTTTTCATTCAAAAACAATTCAATTTGTAATCTTTAAAGTTGTGAAGATTACCTGCTGAATGTGAACAAAATGCAAACCGATGTAGTGTTGTCTTCCTGAGCCTAAAGACAGATATCCTGAAACAGAGAGGTATAAACTGTCTAAGACCCAACTCCAAGCCGCAGCACGCAGTCTAGACAGTTGTGCTGTGCTGTGGGGATTTCTTCAAGGTCTGGCAGGATGAGGCAAGAATCCTTCACTCCAAGCTCCACAGCAGGCAAGCTACTCTTTGGCAGCAACTCAGCTTTATCACTGAAGCAGCTTCCATACTGTGTTACGGGGTATAGCTGGTAGATTCATCCCCCACACTCACAAAACCCTTCTTCCCAGCAACACTCAGGCAGTCTGGTGGAGTTGAACTCTACAGCACACAGAGGATGGTTATGAGGCTCCCCAAATTCTGCTCCCTCTCATAACCATATTGGATCTACTAAAAGGTCATCAACAGCCATGGAGGAGAGGACAGTATACATTCCTAAAAGGTGTGCGAACTACTTTGATTCATCTCACTAGGGTGTTACAATAACTGAAGTTTCTCTATGTCCATTTTAGTTTTACTTACCAAAACTGCTCTAAGTCTAGAACTTTCAAAAGCCTTCAGCAGCCTGTCTCCTACCCTCTCCACACTGTGTACATCATGAATGCTGGCAGTAAAAAGATAACCCAATAAAATACTAGCCAGACAAAATTATTTTTTTAAGCGTTGAACATGAACAGCAGATTGATTACTGAAAAGTTGCCTAATAATGGCTAATCCAGGGGTTGGCAAACTTTTTGGGCTGAGGGCCACATCTGGATAGGGAAATTGTATGCCGGGCCAGGAGGTTGAGGTGCATAAGGGAGTGCAGGGTGTGGGTGCAGTGTGCAGGAAGGGACTCAGGGCAAGGGATTGGGGCAGAGGAGGGGTGCAGGGTTTACGACAGGGCTCAGGGCAGGGGGTTGGAGTACAGGAGTGCAAGAGGGGGCTCAGAGCAGGGGAACAGGAGGGGTGCAGAGTGTGGGAGGGGACTCAGGGCAGGGGGTTGTGGTGCAGGGTGCAGCAGGGAGCTCAGAGCAGGGGGTTGGGGTGCAGGAGGAGTACGAGGTGCAGGCAGGGCGCTTAGGGCAGGGAGTTGGAGGGCGGGGTGCAGGAGGAGTTCAGGCTCCGGCTCCAGCCTGGTGCCACTTACCTAAAGCGTCTCCAGGGTAGCTATGGTGCGCACCGGGGCCAGGGCAGGCTCCCTGAATGCCTGCCCTTTCCTCAGCCCCGTTCTAGGAAGCGCAGTGGCCCCTGGGGGAGGTGGGTGGAGGACTCCGCATGCGCTGCCCTTACCGCGCCTCCAGGGACCTCCCCTGAAGCTCCCATTGGTTCCCCGTTCCCGGCCAATGGGAGCTGCGGGGGGCGGTGCCTGGAGGCATGGAGCCCTCTTCCCCCTCGCCCAGGGGCCCCAGGGAAGTGGTGCCAGATGCTTCTGCAGAGCAGCGCGGGGCCCATAGCACCACAGGGGGCAATCCCGCAGGCCAGATGCAAAGCCCTCAGGGGCCGGATCCGGCCCGTGGGCCATAGTTTGCCCACCCCTGGGCTAATCAGTAGGAAGCACTTAAATAGTAAGTGGCACTTTCAACATACAATATATTAAACACCAATAAAATAATCTTAACAATGTAACCCTTACAAAAAACACAGAGTGGCTGTTTAAATGGGCCTATTTCTATTCTTTGGTCTCCATATATTCATTACTTTTTATTATAAAATGTGTTTAAGTATAAACAAGTTTTATTTGTACCATCATAATTATTTCTAATGTGCAAACTCAAACTCTGCTCAAGTACGAGAGCTATATGTAGTGGTAAAATTGGGTACAGGAATTCTTAAGAAACGTAGGTTTTTTGGTGTGCTCATCTGCATGCCTGTACCAAAAACTCAATTCCTGTTCAGCTATTTCAAAACACTGCTGCTATATGAGATCAGTTATTGCATGCTTATGTCTGCTCACTGGCTGAAGTACTTTGGAGTGCATAAATACAGTCAGACAGCTAGATGTATTCATAAAGAAACTATCTAATGCACTCACATAAAGCCGTCAGAAACTGAGGCTCTGAACCTTTAATGTGAAGCAGAGGGAAACCTGATAAAAATCACACAGATTTGGAATGGATATAGAGATCTTCCCATGAACATCACATTACAGAATTAGGACCATAGTGTGGAAATGAAATATAAATAAAATAAAGTTTTCAGACCACTTTATTTTCTGATCCAAGTTGAGTTTAAGGCCTTATATGAGAGAAGAGCCATTTAACTCAAAAAGTGGTCTTGAATTACCGGTAGGTACAACAAACACACTTTTGTTGCAGACTGGTGCCTAAGCCCCTTACTTAATTCCTAGCACACGAGCAAGCATAAATTACTATGGCCTGGTCTACTGTTTAAAAATTTGGTCAACACAGCTATATTAGTCAGATGGTATGAAAAATCCACACCCCTAACTGGTGTAACTATGTTGAACTAACCCCCAATGTAGATGAAGCTACATCAATGAAAGAATGCTTCTGTCAACATAACTACCATTGTTTAGGGAAGTGGTATTCCTATGCTGATGGAAAGACCCCTTCCATCAACGCTGCACCAACACTACAGGGTTATGCCAGCATAGCTACGGCAAGGTATCTACACGAATATAGTCTCTGTAAAGTAGACATAACTGACTGAGTGTGAATGATATAGGGTAACTATATTATGCCTTGATGTTGATTTTTGAGACATGTTAATAGTAACTAACTACAATTAGTAATAGTAATGTTACTTTTAACAATTACAAGTAATAATAGTAACAGTTGTTACTATTAACAATGACAAGTGCTAAGCTTTTCATCTCTTGTCTTTCTCTGTCTGTAAAATGAGGATAATGTTGTTTACGTCCTTTGCAAGGTGCTTTGAGATCTACTGATGAAAAGCACTGTATAAGAACTAGGTATTATCATCATCAGCGTTCTACTGCTACAATTGAACTTCTTCCCCTTCTGGGTCACCATTATGGTAATACATTCTGATATCTCACACAGCATCCCCTGCAAGTACTAGCAACATGTACAAAAACTGTAATTTACACATTTTATGAAGTGAGTAGAAAAAGATCAACCTAATTATGTTTTCCAAAATGTGCCAATGGCTATCCAGGAGTTACAAGCACAATTTAATTACCTTTTACGATCATTTTTTGTTTCATTTAGCTCCCTTTTCTTTTCCATCATTTTCCCCCATCTACTTTTGGGTAAGTCCCGCTGAGGCAATGGTATGGCATGTTGAACATAGAGATTAGTGAGGCCATCTTTGTCGATCTTTGCATTATTTTCAACTAGTATGTTCTTCTGTAGGAAAAGGAACATAGCCACTATTAACAGGAGAAACTTTCAGACGCAAATAACTTTAATGGCACTTCATTTTTTCAACAGTTAATTTAGCATAACTAACATTTTAAACAAGTAATAAAATGGGTGATTTACAGAACATTGCAGATCATCAATACATACATGCGTGAAACTCCATGCAGGTTTAAGGATGTACCTGCATAGACTCAACAGAAGGATCACTGCCCTTGTTAGTTCATCTTAAAAACATGGATTTAAATAATTCTCAGAGCACATTCTAGTTAAAATATTTTGCATTGAGTTGAAATTATGAGGATTTCTCAAAAGGTATCAAGTCAACCTTGTAATGGGTTTGCAACCTTATCTGCAGAGAAGCTACTACCTCTTCATAAAAATCACACACAGGTGGTCTTTTGAGTCCCTAGATCTGGAGTCCTGATTCCCCAGCTCCCAAAACACAAGCTTCTACCACCTGAGCAGAAGGCAGATCTTCATTAGCTATCTATAGTCAAATACTGATTTTCTAAGATGCAACCAATCAAAGGCAGGTCTTCACTACCCGCCGCATCAGTGAGTAGAGATCGATCTATCGGGGATCGATTTATCGCGTCTCATCTAGACGGGGATAAATCAATCCCCAAACAGGCTCCTCGTCTACTCCTGAACTCCAGCTCACGAGAGGCAGAAGCGGAGTCGATGGGGGAGTAGCAGTGGTCGAATCACCACCTCACGGCCAGGTAAGTCAACCTAAGATACGATGACTTCAGCTACGCTATTTGCGTATCTTAGGTCAACCCCGCTCCTTCCCCCAGTGTAGACCAGGGCCAAGAGAAGGAAATATACCCTCCCAGGCATATGGGCCTTGAACCTGTAAACCTTTATGTCTGTAACTCTATACGTGAGAGCACATTAAAATTCAAGGTAACTACTCACACGGGTAAGATTTAACAAGTTAAGGATAACAGTACTAAATTCTATTTCCAGTTAAACTGATGATGAATAACAGTTCTCTGTTCTCAAGTAGAGCAGGAGGTGAGCTCAAACTGTCAGCAACAATGTATATTAATAAATGTATTTAAAGTTCTTTCGGATCAGGGCAATTTAAATAATGTAGGTTTACAATAACCCAACAGTTTGACGAATTCCCTTTTAACTTCGTGCAAACGTTCTTTTACTTTCTGGCAAATCGGCCAGCTTTCAAGGGGAACAAGTTTTCCAGCCGAAGCGACAAGGCGCTGCTAAAATAAAGCGTTATAATGGAAGCTGACTCTATCCAGCGCGGAGGAGGCCAGCGCCTCTCCAGACCCTGCCTGCTATTTGCAAGGGCCGTTTCACAGGGAAGCATCGACCCGCCTGACACGGGCTCTAACCGTCACGGGTACAACCCGAGCAGGGACCCGAGCTGGGTTACAGCAGCGACCTCCCCCCAGGGGCTGGCGCGCGGCCCCTCCGCCGGCCCCGAGCCCGGCTCAGGCTGGCGCGCGGCGCGACCCGGGCCGCGCGGGAAGGACTCACTGCCCGGGCAGGGCTCTTCCAACTCCGCTCTCCCGGCCCAGGGAGCCCAGGCGGTGCTCGCTGGGGCTTGGTGAGAGCCCCCCCCCCCCGGCCGCACCTGCTCCAGGGTGAGCCGCAGGAACTCCTGCGACAGCAGCTCCGGGTGCAGCAACAGGTCCGAGTCCATCCGCCCGCCTCCCCCCTGCGCCGCCATCTTCCCGCGCCGATCCCTTCCCACAATGCAGCAAGGAAGTGAGCCGGAAGTGACGCAATACGGACAGCGGGAAGGAACGTCAAGCCCCGCCCAGGCCGGCGCCGGGAGGCGCGTGAGTGAGCGTTACACGTTCCAAAAAAAAAGGCGACTTCAGCCGGGGGCGGGGCTGCGCACTCAGCTCGCCGGGCCTGCCTCTCGCGAGCGTTGCCGCAGTGCGCGAAGCGCCAGACCTGCCACCCCTCCTCTGCGCGCGGGGGGGCGAAGCGCGTGGGGCTGTTAGAGCCGCGCTCTACTGAGCTCGACCTGCGTCCCCCGCGGGGCAGCGGAGCAGTCATGGCTCTGCTGCCTTGTGGGGTTTGCTGGGGTGTTGTGCTGTCTGTAGCTGCTCACAGCATTAATGCCTTGCTGCAGCAGCAGCACATCCCCCCCGTGGGGCAGGAGCCTGCAAGGCGCTACCTACTTTAATTGCTAGCTAGTAGAGTATTTAAGCACATTCTGAATTTTAAGCAGAGAATCACAGAATCATACAAATGCAGCGCTGAAAGGGACTTAGTGATCACATTCAGCCCCCTGAGCAGAGTCGGGACAAAGTAAATCGAAGTTTCAGAGGGGTAGCTGTGTTAGTCTGTATCCACAAAAACAACGATGAGTCTGGTGGCACCTTAAAGACTAGCAGATTTATCTGAGCATAGGCTTCCGTGGGTAAAAAACCCACTTCTTCAGTAAGTGGGTCTGAAGAAGTGGGGTTTTTTACCTATGAAAGCTTATGCCCAAATAAATCTGTTAGTCTTTAAGGTGCCAGCGGACTCCTTGAAGTAAATCTAGACCATCGTTGACAGGTGTTTGTACAATCTGTTCTTAAAATTGTCCAATGAAGGGGATTCCGCAACCTCCCTTTGAAGCCTATTTCAATGCTCAACTATCATTACAATCAGGGCCGTCTTTACCCAAACACAAATTTCCTGGTGCCCTATGCAGCTGCTTGCTGCTCCAGCCCCTGCCCTGCCCCTTCCCCAGGCCCCCCGCCTCTTCGCCAGGGCCGGCTCCAGACTCCAGCGCACTGCCGCGCCAGCGGCATGTCGCCGGGAGGGTGGCACGTGGCTCTGGTGGACCTCCCGCAGGCATGCCTGCGGAGGGTCCGCTGGTCCCACGGCTCGGATGGACCTCCCGCAGGCATGCCTGCGGAGGGTCCGCTGGTCCCACGGCTCGGATGGACCTCCCGCAGGCATGCCTGTGGAGGGTCTGCTGGTCCCGCGGCTCGGGTGGACCTCCCGCAGGTCCCGCGGCTCCGGTGGACCTCCCGCAGGCATGCCTGCGGATGCTCCACCAGAGCCGCGGGACCAGCGGACCCTCCGCAGGCACGTCTGCAGGAGGTGCACCGGAGCTGCGGGACCGGCGACCGCCAGAGCGCCCCCCACGGCGTGCCGCCGTGCTTGGGGTGGCGAAATTGCTAGAGCAGCCCCTGCTCTTCGCGCCCCTGCACTGCCCCAGCCCCACCTCTTCCCACCCCTGAGGAGTGCAACAGGGTGGCGGGAAGTGCAGGGATCCGGCCCCAGCCAGACCCCACGCTAGCCCTGCCCAATGTAGCCCATGAAACTTATGCTCAATCTAATATAGTGAGGTTCACCAATCCCAAAGGATTGTGCACTTAGCCCCAGGCCAATATGAGTCTCAGTTCTTACCCAATAATTATGCTGATGCCAATACTTTAGAAACTAAAATTAAAGGTTTAATAATAAAAGGAAAGAATGAGAGTTGCAAATGGTTAAAAGATCAATATACATACCAATATGTGTCAAGTCCTCAGGACAGTTTCATAGTAAAGATGGAGAGGCTACTGATTTATAAAAGTCTTTCTGGATTCAGGTCCAAATCCAAAGGCAGCTTAGATGCAATGTCTGTTAAAGATTTTCCATGCATTTTCCAGGATATTCCAAATAATTATTTGGAAGAGCTCCATCTGATGACTTATACTTTCCCTGCTCAAAGCTTTAAGCAGACTAGAGATAGCAGGATCAGGCCCTTTATAGCACTCTAGCAAACTGAGAAGCCTCTTGTCAAAGCAGGACCAGGAAGAATAGGCAGTGCAGATTGTCTGTGGACTGTTGCTTTCAAGAGAATCTTCTATTTCCTATGCACACACAGGTAAACTAGTTGCATTCATTCACATAAGGCAATCAGTCAGTACTTCATTATAGCATAGATAGTTAAGCTGAAGACAACATAGATAATATTATTAGTTTCCTGTAGTATCTTACATATTCGATCTTAAGGTTAACAGAACCACGTGCATGCATAATATAATAGTATTAATATAAGGCAATTAAGACATGAAAGGGAATTAGCATCTACAAGCTAATCTGGTTACATTGTTAAACTTCTAACAAGATATAAGTAAACAGACAAATACACTTAGGGTACATCTATACTACCCGCCAGATCGGCAGGTAGTGTTCAATGTATCAAGGATCGATTTATCACGTCTCGTCTGGACTCGATAAATCGATCTGCTAATCGACGCCCGTAATCACCTCTGCAGAAAGAGTGAGCGGAGTTGACGGGGGAGCCGCGGCAGTCGACTCGCCACCATGAGGACAGCCAGGTAAGTCGAAGATACCTCGACTTCAGCTACGCGAATAGTGTAGCTGAAGTTGCGTATCTCAGTTTGAACGCCCCCCACTAGTGTAGCCCAGCCCTTAGCATCTACCCTTGATTTCTATTACTACAAATAAATGAGTTGACGATTGCTAGTCTAGTACATCTCTTCGAAATTCACACAAGTTGATTACATTTCAATGCCTTTTGTTAAATTGTTATGGATCATCCCCAGGTTGGCTGGTTTGTCAGTACACTAACCTAAATCTCCCTTGCTGCACATCACATTAATTCCTTCTTGTCCTACTTTCAGTGGACATGGACAACAGTTGATCACCAAACCTTTTATAATAACCTTTAGTATATCTGAAGATTGATATCAGATCTTCTCTCCGTCTTCTTTTTTCAAAACTAAACGTGCCCAGTTTTTTTACCATCACCTCATAGGTCAGGTTTTCTAAACTGTTGATCATTTTTGTTACTCTCCTCTATACTTTCCAGTTTGGCCATATTTTTCTTAAAGTGTGGAACCCAGAACTGGACACAGTACTCTAGCTGAGGCCTCACCAGTGCAGAGCAGAGCAGAGCAGGACAGTTACCTCACATGTCTTATACACACCCCAGAATTATCTTAGCCTTTTTGGCAACTGCATCACATTGTTGGCTCATATTCAATTTGTGATCCATTATAACTCCTTGATCCTTTTCAGAGTCATTCCATTGAAGTCAATGGCATTAGGCACATGCTTTACAGGATTAGGGCCAGACTGCTCAGCACCTTGTAAAATCAAGCTGGAAAGACATATTCTGAGACATGATGGAGGGACACTGGGTGATAAATGCTAGCCTACCATTCACCTTGGGTAACTATTTAATTTGAATTTAAAGTCATATTACAAACTACATAGGTACCACAGCAATAGGTATTTCTCTAATTCATTAAATTAAATAAGTACAACTCACACCTTCCCTTTTACAAAAGCATTCTATAAATGTGAAAATTCTCTCTGAGACAATGTGGGTGAGGTAATATCTTTTGTTGGACCAGTCATAGCAGCCAGTAGGGAAGAGGAAAAGCTACATTCCTCACAGCACCCTGCCCATGGGGTCAGGTGAGGCACGGGATATTGCGGGGATGGGGGGAAGAGCAGGGCACACAGGGCTACTGGGAGGTCACATAGACTGGGGTTCAGAAGGGCTAGTTGGGGGGACAGACTAGGCCAGAGGCTGAATGGGAGTGGGGGTGCAGGGCCACATGCAGATGGGGGGGTAAGGGGTGCAGGGCCATGGGGGCAGAAGTGGCTGAGTGGGGGTACAGGGTCATGTAGGGATGGGGAGAACCATGGGGGATGGCTGAATGGGGGTGCAGGAAGTCATGGGGACAGGGCAGCTGAGTGGGGGTGTAGGGACACATGGGGACAGAGCAAGATGTGCCTGACTGAATGGGAGAGGGTAGGGGTCAGCCAGGGTCTGTATGGGGGAGGCTCCTCAACTCTCTCAATATCCCTCCCCACCCCTAAACAAACCTGTTCCATACTTCTCCCACCTACAGCCAACAACCCTCCAGGTTCACACCCAGGCTGCTTCCCAGCACTTACTTTCCCCTCCCTCAGTTCCTCTATTACTCCCGACTCCCCCAAGCCTTTGCACTGCTTCTGAGGGATATGGGAAATACGTTACTGTACTGTAGTTTAAATTAATTATTACTCAGAATTCTGTATTCATATGCCTAATAAGTAATCTATTTGTCAAAAAACATTTCCTGAATTTTTTTGTTTCCTGTATTGTTACAGACATACTGTATATGCTCGATCATAAGTCAGTTCGTTTATAAGCTGACCCCCCCCAAGATGGATAAGTAAAAATGGAAATTTTTTATGACTCATTCATAAGCTGACCCTATAATTCAGGGGTCGGCAAACTTTGGCTCCTGGGCCATCAGGGTAAGCTGCTGGCGGGCCAAGACAGTTTGTTTACTTCAAGCGTTGGCAGGCACGGAGGTAAACTTAAGTAAACAAAGTGTCCTGGCCTGCCAGCCGCTTACCCTGACGGGCCGGGGCAGCAACTGGTGGGGAAATTTGGGGGGAGGGAGAGAAGCTGGGGGTCAGGGGAGTAACCCCTGTGACCAACCTCTACATGACCCCACCCCTAGCCCGGGACCCCCACACTCTCCCCATCTCATCCCTTCCCACCTTCGCTGGGGCGGGCCAGGTGATGATGTCTCTGGCCTGGCCAGAGCTGCTCCAGCAGACTGGGTGGCACGGCCACAGCCTGCTCCTGTGGGCGGGGCCAGGCAGCATGGCCACAGCGTACTCCGGATGGTGGGGCCAGGCGGCACGGCCGCAGCCTGCCAGCCCCAGAGCTGCAGCTGCTTTGGAGGCTGGGGGGAGAGCAGCAGAGAGATTCTGGCCTTGCCTCTTTCCTTCTGGCTCTGCTGGCTGTGCTGCCTCTCCTTGCCCCCTCTGTTGGGGGGGAGGGGCTGTGTCCCACCTCTCCCTCTCTATACCCCTTCATAAGCCGACCCCCTTCTCTGATGCTTCCCTTTTTTACTTAAAAAAATTGGGTTATGAATGAGTATATACAGTACTTGCTGACAGGTATTTTGAAATAAATTATCAACATAATTGAAACTGGTGTGATTCTATTGTATTATTTGACAAATAAAATATTGTGCAAAGAATTTTTAATTTTTTAGTGCAGAATTCTCCCAGGAGTAAACTACACTGCATATAAGATACTCTGTGTTTGTTGTCATTTACAGTAGAACCTCAGAGTTATGAACAACAGAGTTTCGAACTGACCGGTCAACCACGTAGCTCACTTGCAACTAGAAGTACGCGAACAGCAGAGGCCAAAAAAAAAAAGCAAATACTGTGCTGAACAGTACTGAGTTAAATGTAAACTAGTAAAAACAAGTTTAAAAAAAGATTTAACAAAGTAAAGAAACTGTTTCTGTGCTTGCTTTGAGGTTCTACTGTACAAACAATTGAACAGGTCTGACACAGTGTATCCAGCAGAGGGCAGTGGTGTACATAACACAAGAAAAAGAATAAAAGACCAATTCTCATGCTACAGTGCTAACATCTAGACAAGATAATAATTATCCCAGGGCCTAGTTTTACTGGTTACTGGTGTCTGACCATTATGGACTCATCCAGTCATTTCTAAAACTTTCTAGCAGCCTATGTTACCACTGTAGCTGAATGGAAATCTTGTGTATGTCCTTTAGGTCAACGAATCCATCTTTATATTGTAAACACCATGCTCATCTTTCGTATTATATAAACAATAATAAATGAGATAGGCACTTCTCAAATATTAGAAGTAATTCCTTCTTTGCAGTTGCATCCATGTACCATTTTAAGATCCTAATTCTAACACTTATGCATGTGCTTAACTTTATTACTGTGAGTAGTCTCATTTAAATCAGTGGAATTATAGTAGCAAAATGAAGCATGTGCATAAATGTTTGCAGAATCAGGGTCTAAGAAATGCCACATACCATTTACTTATTAAGTAGTTGTTACTTATAAACTACTCAGAAAAAAAATCAAATATCTTTCACTGTATTTGTAACCATTTTAAATAAGTTTGCCGTGTTTTATCAAACCTTAAGATAGATACCATATTCTTTTAAGTTACTGTTTGTATTTCTCCTACCTACACACTAAGTGAAATCAAACCAATCTTTCCATGCATTTGTCAAAGTACCTTCAGTTCCTAGTGTAAAAAAGTTTAAACTTCAGAGTATTTTAATATATTTAAAAAAAAATAAAGAATAGTGTAGACCCATTAGTTCCTTTCAATTTATATTACCATTTATATCAATACTTCTCTTGAATCACAAATTATATCTTTTTGTGTTTGATAACTCATATTGTTGCATATGCAAGTGACAATAGTGCATTGCAGCAGGGCACCATAGGTGCCGACTTCTAATGGCGCCAGTGGGTGCTCAATCCACCTCTGCCCCCGGTCCCGCCCCGACTCCATCCCTGCTCTGCCCCCTCCAGCCCCCATTCCAACCCCTTCCCCAAAGTTCCTGCCCCAACTCCGCCCCCTCCCTGCCCCATTCAACTCCTTCCCCAAATCCCCGCCCTGACCCCACCACCTCCCCTGAGTGTGACATGTTCCCGCTCCTCCCCACTCCCTCCCGGAGCTTGCTACAGCTGTTTGGCAGTGGCAAGAGCTGGGAGGTAGGCAGAGGAGCTGGGACGCGGTGCACTCAGGGGAGGAGGCGCAGGAGGAGGTGAGGTCAGGTGGCAGGGGGCGGGGTGGGGTGCTTGGCTGCTGGTGGGTGCAGAGCACTCACTAATTTTTCCCCATGGGTGCTCTAGCCCTGGAGAATCCACGGAGTCAGCGCCTATGATCTCAACCCCCTTTCCCTTTCCAAATTGCTAAATGGGAGAGGAGTTTCCTGGCTAGATCTCAACTAGTTGGGGATGTGGGGATAGAAGTCCTGATATGAAAAATGGATATTCGGTAATGGAGAAAGTAAAGACATGTTTCTGAAAAGGAACTTATCTTCTCTAGCTGTGGAAGAACAAGTATGTCACACAAACATGCTCCAAAAATGTACAGATAGGGGGTGAATACAGTTTTCTGTCCTCTAACATTTGGGAAATAAAGTGGACTCAAGCTGAACTCTCAGACCTAATATATGTAGTGAAAGAACATCTTAAGCACAAAGGTACAATGCACAACAGGGAAGAACATATACAGGAATACTTCATCATAATGTATTAAGTAGTCCATAGAGAGCAATAATACAGCCACTGCTATGCCTACTTGCATAGCAAAACCTACAAAAATAATAACGATGTGGTGAAGAGTTATTTTTCAGTTTATACAACAATGTTAAATGTTGCTATTTAGTATAATTGTATTCTGGCCAGGCTGACAGTCAAAACAGTGAAATGTTCTGCCTATTTTAAGTTTAGTTCTGACAGGGGCTGTACCTCATGTCATTTTCAAGCAACCTTTTCTGGTTAATCCAGAAGTGGAGTTGACACACTCAGTAGGCAGGTGTAATTAGCTTTTAGTGTGACTGTCAGGAAGGGTGGTCCCTATACCATATATATCAATATGGAAAATACTAAAAATGGGTATGTGATGGGTGCCACCTGGAACTGGGGTACCCCTGAGCCCGCCTAACCTACCAGCTTGGGTTCCCTTTACATTGTACTGCTGTGACCAGCCTGCCAAGCCCTCTTCCAGACTCCAGTCTGCACCTTCACTAGCACGCATACAGGCAGGGACAGAACCCAGCTGCAGAAACATACAGATGATGTGATCAGCTCTGCGTGGGAAGGCTTCAGCTAAGGAACTTCCCAGCCACCTAGGCATGCACCCTCCTCTGGAGTGTAAAGCCAAAATTATACCATCTTGTGCTGCACAGGGAACTGTACAGCATAAGCTCATAAAATTGCCCCCATCCCGCAATCTGGAGAGGAAATATACAACAGCTTTTTACCCCAAGTTATAACTTCCATGCACTGGTTTGTGATAAAGCAAAAATGAATTGATTAACTACAAAAGATAGATCTTAAGTGATTATAAGGGATACCAAACAGATCAAAGCAGGTTACCTAGCAAATAAACAAAAAATACAATCTAAAATTAATTAGTAAAGAGACTGGATATGAGTAGCAAATTCTCACCCTAAATGATGATTTAAGCTGGCTGCAGGCTCTTAAAGGGCAAGCTGCACTTGCTTGCATCTTAAAACCCTAGAAAACCCTCTAATCTGGCCTAGAAATCCCTCTAGCCTGGGTCCAGCCCTTCCCCTCAGTTCAGTCCTTGTTCCTCAGGTGTTTCCAGGAGTCTCTTTGGGTGGAGAGTCAGTGAAGAACCACGATGATGTAACTCTCCTGCCTTAAATAGCTTTTGCATATGATGGGAACCCCTTTTCTCCAAGCTTGGTTCCCATGCCTCTCAGTGGAAAAACACTGTGGTATTCCAAGATGGAGTCTAGTACCAAGTGATCTGGTCACATGCCCCTGTAGTGTCATAGCAGTCATGACTCTGAGTCTGTTTGTAGCATCCTCAGGAAGGCTCCCAGGTTGGGAAATAAACTTCTAAGGCCTATTGTTTTCTCTAATGGCCCTTCCCAGCCAACTATCTAGACTGACTGCATTCTAAATGCCTAGTGGGCATTCCCCAGGTGTAAATACATTTGTAATAGATGCATAGACAGTATTCCTAACTTCAGATACCAAAATGATATATGTATACAAATAGGATAATCATATTCAATAAATCATAACCTTTTCAATGATATCTCTCATGACCTATTTTGCATAAAATACATTATAGTTATGTCATAATCATATTACAGTAATATCTCTATGAAGAATATGGAACATAGTGTCACAGGGTACAACCAACAAAAACTAATTATAGTAAAATAGTTTAGTCAGGCATCAATAAACAAAAAATTTATATAGCTACACACAGGAGGTTTGTTATTGAAGTAAACAGGATGAGGATTTGGCTGATAAAAATGATAGCTCTGACTATTAATATTTGATGATCTGCAATAACCAAAGAGGTTTGGCTACTGTAAAGTAAAATAATTGTGCATTGCTTTGAGTTAGTAATCTACTTATCCATTTAAAAACAAAATAGAGAATTAAAAATACACCTCTACCCTGATATAACAGAACCCGATATAACACGAATTTGGATATAACGCAGTAAAGCAGCACTCGGGTGGGGAGGAGGAAGAGCTGCACGCTCTGGCAGATCAAAGCAAGTTTGATATAACGCAGTTTCACCTATAACACAGTAAGATTTTTTGGCTCCCGAGGACAGCGTTATATCGGGGTTGAGGTGTAATTACGTTTGTAAATTAACCATGATGCCATTACAATATACGATTATAATGCCACAAGTACTTAATGCATTTTACAAAATTAAGAAAAAGCAAAGGGAAATAAACTATGCATATATTTATCAGTACTAAATACCCTAAAAAGAAATTGAACTTGGACTTTGAATGACTCAACACAAATTAATTGTGTACAATCTATGTAACCACACAATTTTATCACCCTTCCCCATTCCCCAATTGTCTGTTATATCCACTTGTCTTTCTTGTTGTTTCCTTGTGTTCCCTTTGTCCGTGTTCACCTGTTGTCTCTTGAGTTCTTTGGGGGAAGGAACTGTCTTTTTTATTGTGTTTGTACAGTGCCTAGCACACTGGAGTTCTTGTCCATGGCTGGGACTTTTGAAGTACAAATAAAATAATAAATACATAAATAAATAATAATAAATCAAATAATAATAATTAATTGTTATATCTTGTCTTAAATTAGGCCCTGATTCTGAAAGTGGACCTTTCCGCCTGTATTGAGCTCCCATAATGTCACTTGTATTTCACTCCATTGCATTGACTTAAATAAGAACATAAGAACAGCCATACTGTGTCAGACCAAAGGTCCAGCTAGCCTAGTATCCTGTATTCTGACAGTGGCCAATGCCAGGTGCTCCAGACGGAATTAACAGAACAGGTAATCATCAAGTGATCCACCCCATCGCTCATTCTCAGCTTCAGGCAAACAGAAGCTCATCCTGGCTAATAGTCATTGATGGACCTATCCTCCATGAATTTATCTAGTTCTTTTTTTAACCCTGTTACACTCTTGGCCTCCTTCAAAACATCCTCTGACAAAGAGTTTCACTGGTTGACTGTGCAGTGTGTGAAGAAATACCTCCTTCTGTTTGTTTTAAACCTGCTGCCCATTTCATTTGGTGACCCCTAGTTCTTGTGTTATGAGAAGGAATAAATAACATTTCCTTATTTACTTTTTCCACACCAGTCATGATTTTATAGACCTCAATCATATCCCCCCTTAGTCGTCTCTCTTCCAAGCTGAAAAGTCCCAGTCTGATTAATCACTCCACATATGGAAGCTGTTCCATACCCCTGATCATTTTTGTTGCCCTTTTCTGTACCATTTCCAATTCTAATATATCTTTTTTGAGATGGGGCGACCACATCTGCACACAGTATTCAAGATATGGGCGTACCATGGATTTATACAGAAGCAATATGATATTTTCTGTCTTATTATCTATCCTTTCCCTAATGATTCCCAACATTCTGTTCGCTTTTTTGACTGCTGCTGCACATTGAGTGGATATTTTCAGAGAACTGTCCACTATGACTCCAAGATCTCTATCTTGAGTGGTGACAGCTAATTTAGATTTTATATGTAAAGGCAGCAAAGAGTCTTGTGGCACCTTATAGACTAACAGACGTATTGGAGCATGAGATTTGGTGGGTGATCTCTGGGGGACACCACTATTTACCTCTCTTCATTCTGAAAACTGGCCATTTATTCCTCCTACCCTTTGTTTCCTGTCTTTTAACCAGTTACTGATCCATGAGAGGACCTTACCACTTTTCCCATGACAGTTTACTTTGCTTAAGACCCTTTGGTGAGGGATCTTGTCAAAGGCTTTCTGAAAATCTAAGTACACTCTATCCTCTGGATCACACGGATTCACATGCTTGTTGACCCCCGTCAGAGAATTCTAGTAGATTGGTGAGGCATGATTTCCCTTTACAAAAACCATGTTGACTCTTCCCCAAGAAATCATGTTCATCTATGTGTCTGATAATTCTGTTCTTTACTATAGTTTCAACCAATTTGCCCAGTACTGAAGTTAGACTTACTGGCCTGCAATTGCCAGGATCGCCTCTGGAACCTTTAAAAAAAACATTGTCACATTAGCTATCCTCTAGTCATCCAGTACAGAAGCTGATTTAAATGATAGATTACATACCACAGTTAGTAGCTCTGCAATTTCACATTTGAGTTCCTTCAGAACTCTCGGGTGAATCCCATCTGGTTCTGGTGATTTATTACTGTTTAGTTTATTAATTTGTTCCAAAACCTCATCTAATGACACCTCAATTTGAGACAGTTCCTCAGATTTGTCACCTAAAGAGTGGCTCAGGTTTGGGAATCTCCTTCACATGCTCAGCCATGAGGACCAATGCAAAGAATTCCATATAGTTTCTCTTCAATGGCCTTATCACCCTTGAGTGCTCCTTTAGCATCTGGATTGTCCAGTGGCTCCATTGGTTGTTTAGCAGGCTTCCTGGTTCTGATGTACTTACACTTTTTTTTTGCTGTTACTTTTTTGGTCTTTGGCTAGCTGTTCTAATTCTTTTTTGGCCTTCCTAATGATCCTTTTACACTTCACTTGCCAGAATTTATGCTCCTTTCTATTTTCCTCAATTGGATTTAACTTCCACCTTTTAAAGGATGCCTTTTTGCCTTTAACTGCTTTTTTTACTTTGTTGGTTAGCCATGGTGGCACTTTTTTAGTACTCTTACTATGTTTTTTAATTTGGGGGTATATACTTAAATTGAGCATCTCTTATAGTGTCTTTAAAAAGTTTTCAAGCAGCTTGCAGAGATTTAACTTTTGACACTGTACCCTTTAACTTCTGTTTAACTAACTTCCTAATTTTTGTGTAATTCCCCTTTCTGAAATTAAATGCTACAGTGGTGGGCTGCTTTGGTATTCTTGCTTCATTCCCCCTCCCTCTGTCGCTCGCTCTCCTGCACCCTCACTCAATTTCACTGGGCTGGGACAGGGGGTTAGGGTGTGGGTGTGGGGTGAGGGCTCTGCTTGGGGCTGTGGGCTCTGGAGGGGGACCAGGGATGAGGGATTTGGGATGTGGGAGAGGGCTCCAGGCTGGGGCAGGGGGTTCATGAGTGTGGGGGGTATGGGTTTTGGGCAGGGGAAGTGGGCTCTGAGTGGGACCAGAAATGAGGGGTTCAGGGTGCAGGAGGGGGCTCTGGGCTGTGGTGGGGGTTGGAGTGTGTGTGGGGGGTGAGGGCTCCAGCTGGGAGTATGGGCTCTGGGGTGGGGCTGGGGGTTTGGGATGAAGGGGGGGGGCTCAGGCCTGGGGCAAGGCATTGGAGTGTGTGGGAGTGTGTGGGGTACAGGTTCCAAGAGGGAGTTTGGCTGCAGAAGGGAACTCTGAGCTGGGGCAGGTATTGGGGAGTATGGGGTGCAGGGTCCTGGCAGCACTTACTGTGGCTCCCAGGAAGTGGCTGCCTGGTCCCTGCGGCCCTTTGGCAGATGAGTGGCCAGGGAAGCTCCACGTGCTGCCCTTGCAACCGCAGGCACCACCCCTGCAACTCCCATTGGTTGTGGTTCCTGGCCAATGGGAGCTGCGGAGCCAGCCCTCAGAGCGGGAGCAGCGCATGGCACCTCCCTGGTTGCCCATGTCTTAGGGCCACAAGGACCTGGCAGCTGCTTCCAGGAGCCAGGATAAGCAGGGAGCCTGCCTTAGCCTCAGGCCCCTTCTGCGCCGCTGACCATACTTTTAATGGCCTGGTCAGCAGTGCCGACTGGAGCCACCAGGGTCCCTTTTCGACCGGGGGTTCCAGCTGAAAACTGAATGCCAGGCAACCCTAGGTGCAGTATGACAGAAATGAATGTCCACATGAGGGCATAAATGGAGGGAATGGTGTGAGGGTTGTTGGTTGGCAAGAAGTGCACAGGGGAAGCAAGCAGCTGTGCGTAGGGCATGGGAGGTGTGAATTGCAAGAGACAGGTGAGTAGGGTGCCCAGATATCCCTATTTTATAGAGACAGTCCCGATTTTTGGGTCTTTTTTTTCTCATATAGGCTCCTATTACCCCCCATCCCCAACCCAATTTTTCACATTTGCTGTCTGGTCACCCTACAGGTGAGTGCGTGGGCGGGGGCCCTGCAGGGGGAGTTGGGTGGGGGTGGCAGGGACCGGTAGTATGGGGTGGGGGAGGGCGTACGGGGAGCAGAGGGTGTTGGGGGAGGAGATGTAAGTACAGGGGCTGGGGGGGCGCGTAGGTTGACTGGGGCGGGGCTGCCCTCACTCAGGCCACGCCCTCATGGAAGTCAATGGGGCGGCGCGTTTTTCTCCCCCGGCCTCACGCCCCGCCCTTCCCCTGTCCATCACCGGGCTCCGGGCCGGCGCCTCCCATGTGACCGGAAGGACCGGGGGAGCCGCCCCCGGAGGAGGCTGGGAGCCGGGGCGGGCCGCAGGCGGAGACCCGCCGGCAGCAGCGCGGCGCCGGTAGCGAAGCCGCCCGGAGCGGAGCCAGGGCCCCGGCGCCGATAGCCTGGGTAAGCGCCGCCCCGCCTACCCCGCCCGCCGGCAGGGCCGCGTTCAACGCCCCGGGGCGGAGCTGAGCCGCCAACCGCCGCCGCCCGGCCTGAGCGCGGGGCCCGAGCGGGGAAGGGACCCGGCCGGGCCCGGGCGTGGGCTGCGCTCACGGCGCTGCGGGGAAACTTACTGGAGCCATTTTGTCCGGGCGGAGCCGTTGGCGAGCTGGTGCCCGAGACGGCGGGTGTAACTGGTGCCGGGGCGCCGCGGGGAGCGGCTCTGCCCTGGGCTGGGTGGGTTGCGCGTCCGCCCCGGCAGGGTGGGGTGGGCGCTACGTGGTAATGGCCGGAGAGCCGAGGTGGCTGCAGTGAGACCTGCTGCAGGCCAACATCTGCTGGTGAGAGAGAGCGAAGCCTTTGAGGCACCCGGCATCTTCCCTGGGTCTGGGGCAGGTGCTCCCAGCGCCACAGCTGTGTAGCCCCTATTGCAGGGGTTCTCAAACTGGGGGTCGGGACCCCTCGGGGGGGCGCAAGGTTATTACGGGGGGGGGTCACGAGCTGTCAGCCTCCACCCCAAGCCCTGCTTTGCCTCCAGCATTTATAATGCTGTTAGACATTAAAAACACTTTTGTATATATTTAAGGGGGGTTGTACTCAGAGGCTTGCTATGCGAAAGGGGTCATCAGTACAAAAGTTTGAGACCCATTGCCCTATTGTAAGGGACCACTCAAGGCAGAGTGACCCCTTAACATCTCTGCAGTCATAGGAGAAAAAGGGGGAGTTAGCGGGTTGTAGATTGTTGTAATAAGCCATAAATCCTGTGTGTCAATTCAATCCATGATTTTTAGTGTCTAGCAGAATTATGATTTTAAACTCTCAGACTCATCTGTTGAAAGGGTTCTGCAGGTTTCCTTTGAGGATAAGGACTGCTAGGTCAGTTATAGAGTGATCGCCTTGTGAAAAGTGTTCGCTCAGGGAATAGGGTGTTTTTGTTTTATCACCATACCTGCCTTGTGCGTGTAATATCTTAGGACAGACATGGTTGCAACTTCACTGCATGCTATATCGTACTGACTAATCAATGTGGCAAAGCCTTTAAGAGGCTATCCAATGATATCTCCAGAATGTTCTTAATTTATATTTAAAAGTCAGAATATTGTATTTTTTTATGTATGTTGAATGTCCAGGTAATGGAAACAATACTAATTACAATGGTTGCGACCATGTATCTTATTTAGGGAGCATGCTATTGGTGTTCAGTATTGAACAACTTCCCTTGGTATTTCTGTGAGAGATGTAATCTGGCACTTACAAGGAACAGCATGTTCCAGGGTACATATTCCAGTACTATGTGCTTACGACACAACATGCTGCAAAACGTTTAATCAGATATACATTTAAAAGATGTAGCATACAGATTGTACTTAAGCTGAAAAAACTTTCTCTACAACCTTACTCCTGTATAGCCCAGTCACTTATTTTCTCTAGGCACTAGATCTATATTGTCAGAGAGCATTTGCTCCTGGACTTGTATGGTTTGATTGTAGCATCTTAGGCTACAGGAAGATTGTAGTTCTCTTGGTTACTTGTATATCTGTTTTTTATCCCCTTCATTCTGAAGTTTTAAAAAACAATTGTCTTGCTCAGGACCAGAATTGTATAGCTCTCCCACTGGCAATCCGCATTTTTACCCTGGTCTACAGGAACTTTGAGTGACTGTTGACAGCTTCAGGTAAGAAGGCCAGTCTAAAGTCTCAAGGGGCTGGCTTTTCATTCTAGGCTACAGGCTATTCTTCAGATTTTTGTTTTGGCAGCCAACCTGGATGCAATTCTTGTACTGTATACATTGTGCTCCTTTGATAATATGGTGGGACAATGTGATTACATTGCCCTAGAGATTCATTGTAATTTTTTACCCTGGGCTATTTCATTCTGAGGGTCTATTTTCATTGCTTAAAGTAAGGGCTGGTCTACACTGACAAAGCTAAGGCATTGCTGCAGCAGTGCTTTAATGTGCCTTGTGTGATCGCTTTAAAGACAAAACAAAACACTGCAACGAGGGGCGTAACTCTCAGCGCTGGGGCACTGTTTACACTGGTGCTTTACAGCGCTGCAGCTTGATGCACTCAGGTGTTTTTTCACACCCCTGAGCGAGAGAGTTGCAGCACTGTTAACTGCCAGTGTAGACAAGCCCAAAGAAACATAATTTAAGCCCTATGTGAAGAGGCATTTCTAAAATAGCACAGATAAAACTTTTCAGTTATAGGATTTTCCAGGAATTGCCAATTAAATCCCAGTGTGTAAGATCATGGTCATGTTCAGTTAACTTTTCAGCCTCTATAGAGGAAAATTTGGCCAGGTTTATCTCATGGTGAGATTCTTAACCAATATAGTTGCTATTTTGGAATAGGTGTTCCTCTTTCATTCAAGTACACATTTATTTTGATCAATTTTAAATGATCTAGAAAGTACTGATTGTGAAGGCAGAGCAGCAAACAACATAGTCAAAAACAGCTTGGTAATGCTTCTACTTAACATCATTCTGTGTGTGACTGTCACTGTTAGCTGACAAGCCCACTGAGTTTTGAATCAGTTTGTCCTTTTTAAATGAGACTTATATGGGTCTAGGTCTCAGGGTACATCTGCAAAGCAATTAAACCTGTGGCCATGGTCAGCTGGCATGGGTTTGCAGGGTTTGGGCTGTGGAGCTGTAAATTGCTAGTGGGGAGGGTTCCCAGCTCCTACAGCCTGAGTGCCAGCCTGAACCCTAAGGTCTCCACAGCAAGTTTTAGCCCTACAGTCTCCCCTTCCCAAGCCTGAGTTGGCCATGGGGACAGGGTGTATTGTTGCAGTGTAGACAGAGCCCTAGGCCCAGATTTTAAAACGTGAGTACCTTTAATTATGCCCCTAAAGCTATTTTTAAGCATCTGCATAGAAGTGACCTGATTTTTCAAAGGTTCTTAGCACTTGCAACTCACTGAAGTTGCTGCTGTTTATCTCCTCTTAATCAGGCCACTTCTATACAGATGATTAAAAATGGATTTTTGAGTTTAATGATCCAGGTTTGAAAACATTGGTCCAAAATAGTTTCTGGTGGTATCTTTCTGAGAAGGCTTACATTTTTCTGTGATCTAAGGGTTCGAAAGTAGACTGTTTTGGGAATATTTATGGAAACGTTCATATTTAATGCTTTGATATTTATTCACTTAATGGTGAATAGTTGTGTTTTGGTGGTACTGGTCGTCTTGTACTTGTGTAGGCAGATGTTTAGGACACATGCATTTTATTTCACTTTTTTTTTGTTTACCTGTAAGTATTTGTGGACTAATAATACTTACTTGTGACTTCCCCCACAGGCCTCTAACTCTAAATTATTTCAGTTGATGTTCAGAGTAGCATCAGTCTGTTCACTGACTAAAGACCAGTCAGAATTTTCAGGTTTTAGGGACATATTAGAGGGAAATTGCTCAATTTAGGGTGTGTCTCCATTACCCGCTGGATCGATGGTCAGTGATTGATCCAGTGGGCGTCAATTTATCGCGTCTAGTCTAGACATGATAAACCATAAATAAATAAAAATAAATAAAATAAATCGACTGCCGAGTGTGCTCCCCTCGACTCCAGTACTCCACCAGGGTGAGAGGCACAAGTGGAGTCGACGGGCGAGCGTTAGCCATCGACTTACCGCCATGAAGACACCACAGTAAGTAGATTTAAGTACATCAACTTCAGCTATGTTATTCACATAGCTGAAGTTGCATAGCATAGATCGATCTCTTCTCCCCCCCCCCCCCCCCCCCGGTGTAGATTAGGCCTAAATTTGTCACCCACTCTACTTCCTCACCAACTCTGTCAGGGAGGGTTGTGAGAGCTGCTTTCTGGTGGTTCGCACTTCTTAAGGACAAGGGCCTCTTTGAGTAGGAAAAGCTAGTCAGTACTCAGATTTCATCGATGACACATGCTTGTTTGCCTAATATTTGGTATGTTAAATGGGAAATTAACTTTAGTATTCCAAATTAAATTTGGATATAATGAAACTATAATTGATACCAATGTAGATCAGGTGTCAAACAACCACACTGTCATCATCATCATCATTCCATTCACCCCCCCCCCCCCAGCCAGGGCCAGCCCTCCCCAGTCTTCTATCCTCTATCTATCCTGGGCAGCTTAGCTGGCTGGGTCCAGGTTTTTTTTTTTTTTGTGCCTCCCTCCTCTGGTAAAGAAGAGTTGTAGCTAGCAGGGCCTGCTTGGCTTCTCGCCCACGCCACATCGTCAGCCTCATCCTCTGAAGTTTTTTCTTTTCCAAAAGTAAAGTCTCTCTCTATTGTTGGCGTTTCTGTAGCAAGCTGATTTTTGATTTGGGTGGGTGGGTTGGCCCCCGCCCACCCCTCCCCCCCCTCCCTGACCTGACTTGGCACAGATGCCCAAAGGACCTCTCTGGTGGAGTTGAGTTGGATCCATCCCCTTGTAATAGTTATCCATATGTAGGATCCTGTGTAAATCATGATTTCATGGAAATCGTGAAAATGCCTCCAGATCATGATCTGTCCATTTTTTTTATAAAAAGGAAAATGTCTACAATGAAGTCTTAAGTAATTCTTTTGTGCTGATCTTATAGTGCTGTGTGAAAATATCATTCAGTCCTTGAAACTGACATTTAGTTGTAAAATTAATTCTATGCAAACTTTGTGAATTCAGTACTTTGCAATTTACGCTATAGTGAATTTTCTAAAAACTTAAAATAAAAACTCTGATTGCACAAGGCCTGATCCATGAGATTCACATTTTGCAGAATATATCTGTCATATAGGGAAAAGTGCTCATAGATAATGGATACAAAGAGAGCCTTCTGAAGTGAATCAGTGTAGTAGTGTGATAAATAGCTCTGAGAATAGGGAACAGTACCCATTAATTTTTGTGGTGTTGACTTTTAAACCTCATGAGAACACTTTGTGGGCCACATTTTCAAATAAATTGGGTGTGCAGTTATGTGGGTAAATCTAGTAATTGCAAATGCAGCTAGTTAAATAGTGCAAAAATAGTAGTGTTCTTAATTTTTCCTCATAGAATGAAACTGACAATTTCCAGTTACAACTTAGTTACTATGTGAGGGTACCATATGGCTCTTTATTTCTGTGCAAAGCTCCCATTATCTGGGAGATTTGCTATGGATTCTGTGTAGTGTATTACTCTAGCTTTAACTTGAGCCCTCAGGTTACAATTAAAAATATAATTCGGCCTTCTCAAAATGAGTTTTGAAAGATGTGATGTAGACTAAAAGTACCAAACTGTTTCAGTATATTGGAATATGTAAATTGCAGTTTTGGTTATTGTGAACTGCTGTTTTGCAGCACCAACATTTAAGTTATTTAGTCTTTTCTTTCTTCTGCTTTGAAATGGATTCTCTGAGACCAAATAACCTAGATCTAGACTTTTTATCTTGCAAATCACCTTTGTTAAATTCAGAAAAAGTAATAATTGTCTGCAGCATTTTGTGCCCCCAAGTTCCTTGTCTAGATTTTTTTGATTTTTAGCATGCTGTGAAAAATTACTTCTACAGTGCCCCAAATATGCTAGTGTCTTTACATGTAGACACAGAATAAGGTGCTTACTTGCTGTTGTATTACACTAGTGACCACTTGGGAGCTCCATTGGTTGAAGGGTAAAACTAGAAAGGAACAATATAGCAATTGGAAGAGGCCTGTTTGTTTATGCACGCAAAGCAACCAGCTATATTCTCAAATAAGCTATGCTTTTAATTAACCAAAATGCTTCCATTTTCTCTGCACCCTTTACACATACTTCTTCAATTTATTCAGTCCCCTAAAAGTTTTCCTTTCTTCCTTTGTAAGGTGACTTCTTTTGAATCAGGAGTCTGTTTTGAATATACACACCACAATCTATATTGCTTGAGGGTTATATGTTGTATACTCTTTGTGCACTGCCTTTTAACAGTAGAAGATGTCATGTGCATATTGAGGGTGGAATATGTCAATGATTAGAAGCATAAGATTTCTGAATGGCTTACTTTATAAAGGCATTCTAGATTGTCATTAACTTAAATTTGATCAAAGAGGGCATGAAGTGCTATGTGAGAGATGTCACTAGAAGTTTATTGATGGTAGCCAAGCCTTTTACATGTTAAAGACAGGGTAATGATTTCGGAATTGACTAAGGCCGTTGAAAGTCAGTGGGACTTAGATGCTCTTATTATTTGTATTGTAATAGCACCTAGGAGCCCCAGTCATTGTCAGGGCCCTATTGAGTTGGATGCTCTTGACAATTTTTGTCCGGTTTCTAACAAATTGCTTTGGGGTTTGGTGTTAGTGGTTTGCATTTGTTTACAATGAAGTACTGCGGTTTGTTTTTTATGTCTTTCATACTCACAACTGTGCTAACTTAGTCGACTGTATTGTACTCAAACTAATGGTTGCTACTTGATTCAGGTATATATTTCTGAAAGCACTGATAATCTGATGTTCTGTGTTGATTAGATAACTTTTTTGCGTGATGATGTTTGGCCTTACTTTTGTGTGGATGTGAATAAAATGCTTTTTCTTTCTCCCTTCCAAAACAGATCATCCAGAAGACACAATGAGTTTGAAGGCCTTCAAGCTCGTTCCTGCTGTTGAGCGGGAGATGCTAATGGGAGACAAAGCTCGAATCAATGTTGAATGCATTGAGTGTTGTGGGAAAAACCTCTATATTGGAACCAATGACTGCTTTGTCTATCACTTCCTACTAGAAGAGAAGATATCAGCTGGAAAAGTAACTTTTGCTGCCACCAAACAACTGCATAAATACTTGGGCTTCAAGAAAGCAGTCAGTGAGCTGAAAGCAGCTTCAGCACTCAACAGGCTACTGGTGCTTTGTGACAACACAATAACATTAGTTAACATGATGAACCTGGAACCTATCCCCACTGGAGCTAGAATAAAGGGAGCTGTGACATTCACATTAAATGAAAACCCTATGAGTGGGGACCCTTTTTGTATAGAAGTTTGCATTATCTCAGTGAAACGGCGGACCATCCAGATGTTCATGGTGTATGAGGATAGAGTCCAGATAGTGAAGGAAGTTTCCACTCCAGAGCAACCCTGTGCCGTGGCTGTAGATGGTCATTATTTGTGCCTTGCTCTCACTACACAATATATCATACTGAATTATAATACTGGCATTTCCCAGGATCTGTTCCCGTATTGCAGTGATGAGAAACGGCCAATTGTGAAAAGGATAGGCAGACAGGAGTTTCTACTGGCTGGACCTGGAGGGTTAGGTGAGACTAAAAATGTTTTAACTTCCAATTTAGTTTCCCTCAATTTCATGATCAGCTTCCTGGATTGAGGTAACTTTAGTAATTGATGCCATAATGTAGAATAAATGCTGCATTTCCTTACAGGATGTACTTGCAATATTTTAAAATTGAAGGCTAAGTAATTCAGTAAGTAAAACTAGTTCTGGGTAACACTTTAAAAATGGTAAACTTGAATTGATCTAGATAAATTTGATTCTTGGGTGTCTATAGTGAAATAGAAAAATTCAGGTGGAATAAATTCTACTGTCTTATCACCCAGGGCAAAACAAAAGTATGAACCAAATGAAATTTTAAAACCTGCTGGCATCAGATTCTGGCTATAGAGACTGATTGAAACTGGGACTCAGGCAACCCAAATTTTCTTGTGCCAGACTTGCTGCATGACTGGGGACAATCTATTTAAAATCAGTGCCTCTGCTTCTTCATCACTGAAAGACAGTTATACTCCCCCATCTTCATAAAGGCGTGTGCAAGCTACTAATACACCCACTTCACTATAATACAAACATTAAGTGTTGTTTGAGGATACTCAGAACTGGCATTCTGCCTTGGTTCCTTATAAATGTTGCAGCATAGCAGCAGAAATTACTTTTTTGGTTGCCTTACTCACTTGCCTAAATTTTCCTGATAGTGCTGTTCAATTAGTGGACTAATGGACTTCAGGAATAATAATAATAATTACATTAGAGAAATTTAAAAGTGACACCTTGGGGGAATTCTGCCATAAACTATGAAAACAAAACTAGATTGCATGCAGAACATCAAAGTCCCCTCTTCCTGGGAGGTCTGATTTCTGTCCCACTTCCTCTGTAGCTTGCATAAATAGCTGTCTTAGAGCGTGCTCTGAACTTGAACTTCTCCAATCACAGGAGCTGAAGGCCCCTCAGAGGGAATGCTCTACCACCAGCCCTTCTCTCAGATTGAAGGGGAGCCACCTGAGTGCCTCTCCAATTACAAGTGTAGCATGTAGCAGTATGACATAAGGAGATAGTCTGTCTCAAGTATCAAGTTCCCAACTCAGGGCTGTATGCAGCTTTTACAAAATACATGAAGGGATCCAGTTGTTATGGGCATTTACAAGACCACTGTTACTAATCAGGTTTGTTTCAATTATATTGAATTTACTGGATTTGTTGGTCATGTGTCTGAAGTGTTAAGTACAGTCCATTACAAACCTTGCCGGTCTAGATTCCAAATACAAGGCACTTTTCTTTGACCTGCCCGTCTCTTACGTAAACACATAGCAACAAGTACACTTGTTTTGGGAGGGTGTGTTTTAATATAAGACACTCCGGTTCATCTGCTTCTTCCTCTGAAGAGAGGATGAGAGAACAAACATTTGACATGCATTAAGCAACAAGACTAGGTACTACTGGAAGACAGTCAGATACAACAGTGATGAGCATGGTATAAAAACCTATGTAGACCAGAACAGGCCAGACCACCATTTGCCCTGAAAGGAGTGAAGTGATGCATCTGTATATCAACTGAGTTATCAGACATTGAGAATCAACGGTCATATCCTGCTGTTGTCACTTGCAGGATGAACCTTTATACCCATGTTGGACAACTATGCTTAATATCTAGATTATCTTTGCATGAGTAACCTCAAATGGTATGGCAAAAAGTTATTGTGATTTATCACTCTAGCTCAGGAGTGGGCAAACTTTTTGGCCCGAGGGCAAAATCTGGGTGGGGAAATTGTATGCAGGGCTATAAATATAGGCTGGGGAGGGGGTTTGGGGTGCGGGAGGGATTGCGGGCTGTGGTGTGTAGGAAGGGGCTCAGGGGCAAGGGGTGCAGGAGGGGTGAGGCAGGGGGTTGTGGGCTCAGGGCAGGGGGTTGGGGTGCAGGAAGGGGGTTGTGGGCTCAGGGCAGGAGGTTGGGGTGCAGGAATGGTGCAGTGGGGGCTCAAGGCAGGAGGTTAGGGGGCTAGGGCAGGAGGGGATGCGGAGTTCAGGAGGGGGCTCAGGGCGGGGGGTTGGGGTGCAGGAGGGATGTGGCAGGGGGTTGAGTGCAGGAGGGATTTGGGGTGTGGGCTCCAGCCCGGCACCGCTTACTTCAAGTGGCTCCAGGGTGGGAGTGGGGCTCAGGCAGGCTCCCTGCCTGCCCTGGCTTTGCGCTACTCCTGAAAATGGCCAGCATGTCAGACAGTAGCTCCTGGGGGGGGAGGGCGGGCTGCTCCACTGTGTGCTGCCCTCACCTGTGGGTATCACCCCTGAAGCTCCCATAGGCCGTGGTTCCCCATTCCTGGCCAATGGGAGCTGCAGAGGGTGGTGCCTTCAGGCAAGGGCAGCCCCTGGGGCTGCAGGGACGTGGTGCAGGCCACTTCTGGGAGTGGCACGGGGCCAGGGCAGGCAGGGAGCCTGCCTTAGTCCTGCTGCGTCACAGGGCTGGCAATCCCGCAGGCCGAATTGAAAACCTTGATGGGCTGAATTCTGCCTGCAGGCCGTAGTTTTTCCCTCCTCTGCTCTAGCTCTAAATGTAGACTGGCACTTATAGATTTGATGTGCTGCAGTGAAAATCAAGATGGCATTCATATATTTTGTTTTATCTAATCAATCTGTTCTTTAACACCCATTTCTGAATGAGTCTCTCTAAAGAATTTCATTCTTACCTTCCCTTTTTTATTTTTCATTTTATTTTATTTACTTTTAGTGTAAAAGAAACTCCACACCAAAGACTTCCTGTCATCCACTTCTTCACTGGATCATTCTTTTTAATTTTCTTGCCTTTTCTTCCCTGCCTTCCTCAACTAGCTAAATACTGTTCTCTTTTTAGTTTCTGTTCCTACATGAAAGTTCTAGAGACAATAACAGATTAGGCCCTCTTCCTGTCTCACCTAGCATAATACCTAGGATTCGGGTCTAGACTAGGAAAATATGTTGTGTTTAAAGGCTATTTATTAGTCAGTATCTCTTTGTGTGTTAAGACACATATTAGTGTAAAAGTATAATTAGGCAGGCCAAAAAAGATTTCAAAGAGCAACTAGCAAAAAACACAAACAGCATTTTTTTTAATATAGTGCAGACCTGTTTACATGCGGATGTCGGGAGTCAAGCCATCATAACCCGCAGTCCGTTAACACATGTTCAAGAGGGCCATGCTGAAATATCTTAAGATATCTATACTGTATATACATGTATAATTATGTAGGATTACATATATATTCACAGTGTCCCAAATACTGCGGGCCTATCTGTTAGTGGTGCTTTGCAAGAATATAAATTCAAATGTGTAATGTAATAACATTATTACTACACAGGAGTGAAAGTAACTCAGGACACTTATCGGGGCGGAGGGGGGCCTCTGGCCCCTGGAAGGGGCAGGTCCGTGGGCGAAGGGGCGGGGCTAGGAGGGTCAGCATCCCCCAGCCAGCCCTACCAGGCTGCCTGGTCGTGCTGCCCGGGGTTTCCGTGGCGATTTAAAGGGCTCGGTGCTCCAGATGCTGCTGCTGTGGTAGCGGCATCCGGAGCCCCGGGCCCTTTTAAATTCCCGGCCCCAGGCAGCTGCTCCCTTTGCGCGCCCCCCCCTCGTTGGCAGCCGAGGTGGGGCAAAAGGGGCAGGGACCTTAAAGTGCTGCAGGGTCCTTTGCTGTGGCAGCGCTTTAACGTTGCTGCCCCTCCCATCGGCGGCCCAGCGCTGCCGCGGCAGCGCTTTAATGTCCCTGCCCTTTTTGCCTTCCCCGTTGGCAGCCCTGTTAGTAGGGTCCCTACCGGCAGGGCAGCAACATTAAGGCGTTGCCGTGGCAGCGATTTAAGGGCAGTCCTTTGCTGCAGCAGCGCTTGAGGATCCTTACAGCGCTACCGCAGCAAAGGGCTGTCCTTAAACTTTAAAGTTGCTGCCCCTTTTCTGCCCATCCTTCCCCGTTGGCGGTAAAGACGTACAACACATTTCCACTCCGCACCTCCTGTTGATTTCTATGTCAGTGAGTTAGTGAGCAAATCTGTAGCGCTACATAGCAAGTTCCTGTACTGCGTGTTAATGAGTCTCGTGTGTTAAATAGGTAGCTCTGGGAGGCATGGCGCTACTGCGCATTATGCGGATTCATGCGTGAACAGGTCTGTGCTGTACATCAGAAGTAGGAAACCTGCCAAACTGTCAGTGAGGTATCTGGACCATTTTGGTGCTGAAGTGCACTCGAAGAAGACAAGGCGGTTGCGGAAAAGCTAAATGAATTCTTTACATTGATCTTTACTGCAGAGGATGTGAGGAAGATTCCCACACCTAAGCCATTCTTTTTTTAGATGCCAAATCTGAGGAACTGCCCCAGATTGAGATGTCATTAGAGGAGGTTTTGGAACAAATTGATAAATTTAACAATAATAAATCATTGGGACCAGATGGTATCCACCCAAGAGTTCTGAAGGAACTCAAATATGAAATTTAGGACTACTGACTGTGATATATAACCTATCACTTAATCAACCATTGTATGACTGGCAGATAGTAGCTAATGTGAGGTCGATTTTTAAAAAAAGGTTCCAGAGGTGATCCTGGCAATTACAGGCTAGTAAGCCTGTCTTCAGTCCCTGGCATATTGGTTGAAACTATAGTAAGGAACAGAATTATCAGACACAGAGATGTTGGGGAAGCATCAACAGGGCTTTTGTAAAAGGAATTAGAATTCTTTGAGTGTGTCAACAAATGTTGACAAGCATAGTCCAGTGGATATAGTGAACTTGAACTTTCAGAAAGCCTTTGATGGCATGGTCCTTCACCAGAGGCTCTTAAGCAAATCATGAGATAAGAGGGAAGGTCCTCTCATGGCTCAATAACTGGTTATGAGAGAAAACAAAGGCTAGGAATAAATGGTCAGCTTTCAGAAAGGGGAGAGGTAAATAGTGGGCTCCTGAAATGATCTGTACTGGGCTCTGCAGCTTGCCCGGCCACCCAGAGCATTGCACCGGAGGCGCAGTGAGCTCAGGCTGCAGGGGAGGGGCCAGGGGCTAGCCTCCTGGGCCAGGAGCTCAGGGACCAGGCAGGAGGGTCCTGCAGGCCGGATGTGGCCCGCGGGCCATAGTTTGCCAGCACTTTTCCTGGTATGTTATATGTGGTTTTACAACCGCTTTGTAACATAGTTAGGTTCTATATATCTTGGCATTTAAGTGTTACCACTCTTCTAACAATAACCATTTCAAACATGGTTCTAACTAATACTTGAGCCTTATTGTAGACAGGACTAGAGCAAATGTTGATGAGGGTTGTTTTTCTTCATACTGGCTATCATTTCCACGTATACTTACTGGACAGAGGAGTAGGAAGGTTATGTGGTGCATTTCCTCACAGTTGCTCACCCTATGTAGTCATCAGTTACCAATACAGTTGTTTTCTTCCCTCTTCTCACCCACTTGGAAAGCTCCTAATACCTTCAGCTTTTGTGGTAGGCAAAAGTTCTATCACTTTACCTAATAGGGCATATCCCATTTTGACAAACAAAGGCAAAAGCAGACGAGAAGAAAAGTGAGGCTTAGTTTGCCCGACTTGTTTACGTGCATGCTCAGCAGCATGCTTCAAAAGAAAAATGCTGGTGTCTGGATGGCTGAAGATTGATAATTGGAAAAATCTCTTAATTTCCAGTTTTGAAACTAGTGTAGTTCAGTATTGGCTAACATTTGTTACCATCACATAGTTACTCAGTTTCTTATGTGAAATGAGTTGATTTCATTCTAGTTCCCAGTAGCCACATTTTCCCATCACAAAAACTACCAAAACCACTGTTGGCAATAATTGGCAGTGTTGTTGACCATCTCAGATGAGGATGGAGACAGACATACAATCTTGATACTTAGGCCTTTCAGATTCAGGGTTGAGGTAAACAGGCAGAAATTGGCTTGAGAAAGTATTATATTGTTGCTGCCCAGGCTTTACCTGTTCTAGAGGACTTAAATGTCTAGGGTACCTGTAGATTATCATTAAAATCACTAAAACTAAAATGTACCAGTACGATATTCCATTCTGAACTTTGCATATTGAATTATATTATGAAGCCTAATTTAAGTGATTTTTATTATCTCTAGATATTGAGTATTCTGTATTAAAAAAAAAAAAACTGGTTTGATTTGCCATAAGGAATTTACTGTACAATTTTTGGAAGTGCTAATGGATTTTTCTCTCAGAACAGAAGTACTGCATAAATCTCTGAGGAAAAAGTGGGGAGGGAGATATAGATCCTTAAAGTCTATAGTATGATTAGTGGCAAATGATCCAAAAGAGAGAGATGAGTCAAAGTTATTGAATGGTTACTTGAAAAAATCCAAAATACATAGTGTCTAGCAGAGAAAATAACCACAAATTAAGTGGAAAAGAGCCTTACTAAAAATTCAGTAAGGCTTTGGAGACTATATCTTCATTTTTAATGTGTTTTTATTAACTCTTCAGTGTATTTTTTTGCCTTGTGTGGCAATTTGCCTTGCAAGAGCCTCTACCTTTCTTGCCTTGCAAGAGCCTCTACCTTAACTTGGATACTGAAATGTTCTGCTGGCATTGAGATGTTAAAGGGAGCAGACAGGCCAAATTCCAAGAGGAAGAGTGCTCAGGCAACCTGTAGGAATGAATATATATATATATATATATATTTTTTAACTAAGATAGGGACAGGCTCATGGAATGCTGGCTTTGGTTTGGTGGGTTAAAGGGCGTACACCTTGTTTTTAAAAGAAATAGTTCACTAAGTTTCTTGGACTTGAATTATTTACATCTAGGAGGAATAAGCATTGAAATGAAGCTTGCATTACTTTCCTGTACGCAAGAAAATATTTTTTTGTGTACTAATTTGAACATAATAAATCAACAAATGTCTAATTGCAACAGGATCCTTGGAGATTCAGTGTTTTGTAAAAAGTTTAACAGAAATGCCCTTCCATTGTAAAAAGTCCTTCATTGCTTACACTTGTAAATTACTCATAATCCTGGTTTCATGGCAAGCAAGGTTCCAGTGCTTGACTCCTGGAAAACTGCAGGCTTTGGCTTAAGCTTCAGACTTTCTTCCCTTTCTTTGCAGGTATGTTTGCAACTGTGGATGGCATTTCCCAGCGTGCTCCTGTGCACTGGTCAGAGAATGTGATTGGAGCAGCCCTGTGTTTTCCTTATGTAATTGCTCTTGATGATGAGTTTATTACAGTGCATAGCATGCTGGATCAACAACTAAAACAGACCCTCCCTTTTAAGGAAGGCCACATCCTACAAGATTTTGAAGGTATTAGCTAGTACACCTATCTCTTTGCATGAATTTCTTGGGACATAAAAAAATCAAACTTATGCTGACATAGTACAAAGTGTAAAAAAACAAAAAAACAAACAAAAAAAACAACCCTGACTCCTTTGAAGAACAAGCTACCTCTCCTGAAACACACAATAATAGAACATCCTTAAATGTATCCTGCTGTTAATAGTATTTTCGCTAAAGAATATTATGTCCTGTATTCCTACAAAACGTTGAAAATGTAATTTCTTGTTCTTGTTTGAGTAATGGTCCTTATTGTATTCCACTATGGATTATGCATACTCATCCTATGCCCAGAGCTGGAAAATTTGAAAGTGGTTTTTGTTGGTCTGCGCATGCACCCTGGCTCACCTCATGCCTCCAACTGAGGCGATAAAGCATGGGGCAGACAGACTTCCTCTCCAGTTCCTTCTCACTACCACATGATCCGGGTCAGAACCTCTGTCTGTAGCTTCAGCTTTGTCCCTTATGATAAGATTTTGCTTTGTAAATAGTTTTTAGTATCTTGTACTGTTAATAGTTTTAGTGTTTTCATAAAAACAATGAGGAGTCCGGTGGCACCTTAAAGACTAACAGATTTATTTGGGCAAGAAGTGGGTTTTTTACCCACAAAAGCGTATGCCCAAATAAATCTTAGTCTTTAAGGTGCCACTGGACTCCTCGTTTGTTTGTTAGTCTGTATCCACAAAAACAAACACGGCTACCCCTCTAGCGTTTTCATAGTTTTCAATGCTATATTAATCTTTGGGGGAACACTTCTCTCTCTCTCTCTCTCTCTCTCTCTCCCCCTCCTCCCCCCCCCCTTGTACCTTGTATGGGTACTCGACTATGCCTACGACTCTGTGCTTCAAACTCTGTGCTTCTTGCCAGCGATGATACTTGATCAGCTACAACCACCAACACTACTTGTACTGCTTCAGGGAAGTTCACCATCACAGTGAGGTGCAATATCTGC
This sequence comes from Mauremys reevesii, assembly GCF_016161935.1. NCBI lineage: Eukaryota > Metazoa > Chordata > Testudines > Geoemydidae > Mauremys > Mauremys reevesii. The sequence goes on from NC_052623.1 coordinate 118,162,608, forward strand.
TTCTTGTTCCCCAGCTATACTGGAGAAGAGGGGGAATCCTACTTTCAAAAACACCTCATGGAAAAGGCCATGAGGCCTCAATCAGAGCAGGCCAGGGAACTCTTTGTCTGTCCTTCCCCCCGCCGCTGCCGCCCTACAGTGGCCTTACTCAGAAAGGTTTGAGCCTCCTGCTGCCAAACACAACATTGGTGCCAGAAATCTACCCTCATAGACCTCCTGGTGGGATCTTCTTGGGAACCCAGGAAGCACTCTCAAATACATGAGACTGCCTTTCTTGAAATCCACTTTGAAGAAGTTGGATTCTAGTCTGAGCAAGACTAGCATCTCAACCCAGTCTGAGCAACACTAGCATCTCAACCCAAGTGGATTTAGAATGTACTAAGTCCCAGAGGCTTGACAAGAAAGCTCTTAAACATTGGGCTCTGTTGCTAATAGAACGTGATCTGTTGGTATTGTCATCCTTGGCACCTCCAAAACCTCTGGATCCATCAGCCCTGACAAAGATGTTCACTGCCTGTTCATAGCAGTCTTCCACAGCATCCTCTCTGGCTCCAATGGTCTGGGCAAAGACGACCCTGCTTGCACTGGGGAGAACTGGGTCCCATGCTGCTCAACAGGACATCTTCACACTGCTGGATCCAGAATCGCCTCCATCGGGTCTGTTCCTTTCCAGAAATGTCGTAACATCACCTGGGGAGTCAACAACTTGAAGTTTATTTCCCGCTCTTTCCTTGAGATACAGCTTCTCTCTAGTGGCACCAATGGTACTACCTCTGGAATAGGAATCAATTTTCTCCTCATCAGGAAACTACAAACCAACCAAGGAGCCATCATCAGCCTACCTTCCCAGAAAACAAAATACGCTCCGACTCCTTCAGCTGACATTTTTCAGTTGACTACAAGTGGGAGCTTCACAACTTGGTACTGCACAATCTTTGATCTATTGGGAACCCTAATCAGAGATCAGTTTGCCTTCATAGCGAACAGAAAATGCAACACACTGCTGCAGGGGAGCCCCAGGTCACCACTCCAAAGGCGAGAGATTACTTCTTCCTTGGTCATATCACCTGAACTATGCATGCTTTCTGCTTTGCATGCTTTCAGTGTCGTGAGTTTTGTGCAAAAGCTGACAGGACATGAGTTATCCTGATTGCCCCCTACTGGCTTAAACAATTTTGGTTCCTAAATCTCCTGTGCATGTAATCTTGAGTAGCGATCATCCTCCCAACATTCCTTGAGCTCCTGGCCTCGTGAAATGGCAAGATCAAGCACCCCAATCCGTATTCGTTTTACCTCAGGGGTTGGTTTTTGGATGGGCATCATCCTTGGAATGCTCATGTTCCACAGTCATACGAGACATACGCTCTAACATTAGGAAGGATTCCACTAGGCAATGTTACCTGGCTAAGTAGAGATGTTTTTCTTCTCAGACACATCAAAGGAACGTTCTTCCAGAAGATGCGAGTATCCCTCTCATTTTAGACTATATCCTTTCTCTAAAGGCATCAGGGCTATCATCAGCTCCTTACAAGCCCACTTGGTACCGATTAGTGCCTCCCATCCTCCTTCTGAATATTATTCAGTCTTCACTCACCCACTGACCATTAGATTTTGGAAAGGCCTGATCAGAACCTTTCCACCTATTCATAAGTTTACCCCTCTGTGGGACTTGAACCTTGTTCTGTCAGCACTCACAATGCCACCCTTTAAACCCCTAGCTTCCTGCTCCATTTTCCTTCTCTCAACAAAAGTTGTATTCCTTGTAGCCATCCCCTCAGCCAGAAGGATTGGCAAGCTTGGAGCAATGATGGCGGATCCTCCTTGTGCTGTATTCCATGAAGATAAAGTTCCACTACGTTTATATCCCAAATTCACCCCCCAGGGTCGTTTTGAAATTTCACTTGAGCCAGTTTAACCAATCAATCCATTTAGCTATGTTCTTTCTTAAACTGTACACTTCCTCAGAGCAACAGAGTCCACACCTTCGATGTCCAGCAGTCCTTGGTGATGGTCTTTGTAGGTAAAAGACCAATTGGGAAGTCCCAGAGACTATTCATCACTATAACAGACTTGGGGGACAAGTGATCTCTACTCAGAGGATCTCCAAATTAATTCTACACTATCAACTTATCAAACCTTCCCTCCCAGCCCCCACCCTGGATAAGAGCTCATTCCATGGGAGCACAAGCAATGACTAAGGCACTGCTTCAGAAGGTATCCCTTCATGATATCTGTAAAGCAGCCACACAGGGCTCCGTTCACACCTTTGCGAGACACTATACCCTAGTCCAGGACTCCTGCTGATGCCTCGTTTAGCAGGGCTGTCCTTTGCTTAGCCCTACCATTTACATCTTTGCACCCTCCTCCTACTTAAGTACTGCTCGTTAATCACCTTCAGTGGAATACAATAGGGACCATCACTGGAAGAAGAGGCGGTTACTTACATGAGGAGTGTAGTCCCTATCTGTATTCCACTACCTGCCGCCATCTCCTCTGATTCACGATGGAGAAGGAACTGGAGAGGCAGTCGGTCTGCTCTGCTTTTTATGCCCTCAGGCGGAGGCATGAGATGAGCCAGAGCACATGTACGCGGACCAGTGGATGCAACTTTAAAATTTTCCAGCTACTGGCTCATGGTACGCATGTGTAACCTCCAGTGCAATACAGATAGGGACCACACATCTCGAAGAACCTCTAGCTATGAGATTTTTTACGAGATTGGTTTTGAACTGAGTAAAGTAAAACACTTGCAAACTTTATGCACGAGTCGTCTGACTGATACCATTGTGCACAAAGTGGAGCATATGTGTCTGCCACTGGAGCCCTCGCTTGTAATTTTACACAATTTTTTCCTTCAAAGGAACACTGTCAACTTAAAATTTTGTAAGTCAGTTGCGTAGTTTGTGGTAATACATCTGCAGATGACGCCTCCTCCTCCTGCCAAACCCTTTTGTAGGTGTGGAATCACACTTTTTCTGTCTCTTTGGTTGCTGTGTAAGATGATCAGAAACCAGGTAAATAAGCCGACAAATGCAGATAATAAAAAAATTGAAAATACCAATGTTTTTTGTTTAGTAAACATAGGTGGTATGCATAAAAACAATGCCAAAAAAACTTTAGAAGTGATTTCAAGTTAGCTTTCCTTTAGCTATGGATTTCAGTTTCATATCTACATTGAATATAATATAGCCTTTTTATATTATGGTAGAACCTTGCTAAGTTGCACTGGAACCTGTTTTCAAGCCTACATTTCACTAAAGCATGAATCATCTAAGCAATATCAACATAGGTAATGTTGCTCTCCCTGTGAGCCAGTGGAAAGCAAAACACTTTGACCAACCCTCAGAACTCATAATACACCAACAATCAACTGTATGTTGCTCTAGGTCTGGTTTAAGAGCTTGGTCACAGAACAAGGTGGCACTTGTGTTGAGAGTATGTTGTTTTCTGGTTTTGTCTCTGGCAATCATAAATTGAAATGTTTCCAGTTTAGTGAGGGGGGTGTGTGAGAGAGCCTGTGTATCTGTGTAATTACAGGGTATCCCGGCCTTGTATTATGAATTTTTACTACTTCTCCACAATGTACTCACCCACCCTTCTGTGATGACTGCGAAAATGACCATGAAAAATACTCTTCCCTGACAAATATGCAAATACAGGTTTGCAGGCAGGGGTGCACCTTTTTTCCCCCTGGTTTGTGATACACTAAGATGTACAGAAAACTTTCTGTACTAGAACACACATTTATGCCTGTGAAAATGAACAAAAATTACTGGTTTGAGTGGACTTAATTTATTTTTGCAGTTTTTTAAGGACAAACTTAAAGGTACAGTACAGGGATTGGCAACCTTTGGCACATGGCCCGTCAGGGTAAGCCCCCTGGCAGGTTGGACCAGTTTGTTTACTTGCCACGTCCACCGGTTCGACCGATCACAGCTCCCACTGGCCGGGGTTCGCCACTCCAGGCCAGTGGGTGCTGCGGGAAGTGGCGCAGGCTGAGGGATGTGCTGGCCGCTCTTCCCGCAGCTCCCATTGGCCTGGAACGGCGAACCGCGGCCAGTGGGAGCTGCAATCGGCCGATCCTGCGGACACAGCAGGTAAACAAACTGGCCCAGCCTGCCAGGGGCTTACCCTGATGGGCCACTTGCCAAAGGTTGCCGATCCCTGGTATAGTATAAAATCTGTTAAATATATTAATTGCAAAGATGAGCTTCAGAACTTGAAAACAAAGACCACTACATTTTTATATCATTCTGTTATTCTGTAGCAATGGTAACGTTTAATGAAGTCTCTAGAAATCAGTTTGTACTGTTCAAAATGCCAATTGCCAATTTTTTTTGTCTTCTCTACTCAGGAAAGGTAATTGTAGCTACCAGTAAAGGTGTGTACATCTTGGTGCCATTACCTTTAGAAAGACAGATTCAGGATCTTCTAACCAGCCACAGAGTGGAAGAAGCCCTAGTCTTAGCAAAGGCAGCCCGAAGGAACATTCCAAAAGAGAAATTTCAGGTTTGTCCTACCTTGAACATATGTGAAAATATGTGGAAGCTGGTCCAATGGTAAAGAAGTAACTGAAGAGTGAGAGCTCTCTAGAGAGAAATCCAATATCTCCTATTTGTTGGCTCTGAGGAGTTAGGTATGCTGCTGTGTTGACTCTGGGTTGGAGTGATAATGAGTCGGCAGTGTTGAGTACTGCTGCCTGGTTGTCTTCTCTCTCTACCGTTGTTTCTCAAAGGTGTTAATGGCATCATTAAAAGATGGTACATGTTCTATCATGCTGGTAAAGAGAAAGGTGAGATGGTGAGAGAATGGATGAAAAAGTGAATGATGGGTTGTGCTTTTTACCTAGGTTCTCCTTGTGCAGGACAGGTTGCCTCCTCATGGTGAAATCATCCCACTTTTTCAGTGTTGTGATTTCAAAGAAATCATGGTCTATAGAACATATAATCAAAAAACCAAACAAACCCCAAACCCGAGAATAAGTGAAGAGCTACATGGGCAAACTTTTTTGTAAAGTATCTGTCCAACTATTTAACACATTGTTAAGATTATAGAACAAGACATTTTGGTTTTAAGGAGAAAAAACAATTGTTTGTGTGGATGTGGATCAGTTTCTTTTGCAATCTTTATTATTTAGTTTATGAAATCTTATCCCTTGGGTAACACTTTCTAGATTTTTAAGGCAGCCAGAAGGGACCATTGTGATGATCTAGCCTGACTGCTACATAACACAGGCCATAGGATTTGCCTGGATTATGGTCTGCTTCAAGTCTAATAGTTGTGATTGGACTAGAACATAACTCTTTAGAAGAACATTCTTTCTAGATTAAAAAAAATAAATTCCAGTGACAGAGAATTCACCACAACCCTTGATAAGTTCCATTGTTAACTACACTCACTATTCAAAATAAACAAAAATTGCACTTTTTTTCTAGTCTGAATTTGTCTAGTTCCAACTTTCTCTCTAAGGATCTCAATGCTTTATGAATACTAATGCCTCACAAACAAGGGTGGATGGAAAACTAAGCAAAGGTGACCTAACCAAGTGAGGTGATGGCAGTCAGGAATAGAACCCATGGGACTTGATTCAGGCACCTGTTGTAACTCCTGACAAATACAATCTTAGTTACACATGTATGTGTGTGGTTTAGTTGTATATGGATGCGTTTTAAAAAGTGAAGTTCAGAGCTGACTTAATAAGATAATACTTAGTCCTGCCATGAGTTCAGGGGACTGGGCTAGATGAGCTCTCGAGGTCCCTTCCAGTCCTATGATTCCATTATGACTGTTGCTTGTCATCACAAGCGTTCATGAGGCAGAATCTCAGTTGGAAACTATTTTTGTTGAGCCATTGAGATGAGTGTATCTGTTCCCTTCCTTCTACATGTGCATGGGCTTCTAAGAGCAGGTCTACACTTAAAATGCTGAGCTGCAGGCTTTGGTGAAGACACTACTGTGCCAATGAGAGAGCTTCTGTGGATGTAGTTAATCCACTTCCATGAAAGTCAGTAGCTGTTGATAGGAGAAGCCTTCCTATTGATATAGTGCTATCTTCACTGGAGATTAGCTCAGTATAACTGTTGCTCGGGGGGTGTGGATTTTTCACACCCCTGAGCAATGTAGTTCATAGTGTAGATCTGTCCTAGATGACAAAGTGGAGTAAATACACTACTAAACGCTTTTGTAGTGGAAGCCCAAATATACAGAGAAGTAGCATGAAGTCACCACAAATGTGTTAAAAGAACATAGTTCTTACAAAATAAGCTTCAAGTGCTCAAGAAATTAAAACGTTATAAAACATTGACCCAATAAATGAATCTGATCGAAATAAGATTTATTTTTATCCAAGTAAATGATATTTTTAAACTTGTAAAAATATATCGTTGTTCCAAAGTATCATTAATTGTCTTTCTCTGACTTCCTTCTCTTTGAGGCCTTCTTTGGTCACTATAATGACATTCAACAATGAGTTTTTCTCAGTAGTTTGGGAGCATCTGTAATTCAGTGGGCAAGTTAAGGCAAGGGAGGTGTCTTTTTTTTTTTTTTGTTTAAAAAATGCAGAATTATAATTTTAACGGTGTCACCCTCTGCAGCAAGGCAGTGGGGGAATTACTGCCTTCCAGGTCCTCCGCTTAGTGGAAACTGATAATACAATGTTGTTGGAAATGGGTTGAGTTTGGTAGCATTTTGAAAGCCCTTTCTCCCAGGAACGTAATGGTAACAAACATGGCAAATCTCAAACAATTATGTGAATATAGTCAAGAAAATGTTTAAAATCAACTTTTTTTTAGTGTACTTTAACACAGACATGTCAAATATGCAGCCCTTGCAAAGTTAAATTGTGGCTTTCAACTAACAGTACTGTTATTAGTTAATGCTCAGAATGTGATACCTGATTAATTTTTTTGTTGTAAATGGAAGGAGTGCTTCAAGTTGATTTGTATTCACTGGCAAAAAAAGAAGCAATTCAGTGGTATCGATTATATATTTGGGAGGAATTTTGGAAAGGAAATTGGGTTTTTAAAAGGTTGCCTGTTCCCTTCTGTGCACTTGGTTTAGATGAACCCCTAGAACATGAAAATAGTGGTGAAAGCTGTTGGGAGATTGGTGGCGTATGACACAGCATCCAAATGCTCTTTTTCCCCTCCCTCCCTCCCAGAACTCAACTGAATTTTGAACAAAACCATTCACCATTTAAACCAGTGGTGGGCAGCTCGCAGGCCACAGGTCGCTCACCACTGATAAATGCCAGGAAGGGTACTTACTCTTACTGGCAACCCATTCGCATATAACTGACTGGAGCTCATTAATGTCAAGATGGAAGGCATCTTCAGTGATGAGATAGCTACAAGTTGTCAGTTGAATGGCTACTTTATGTCATAACTTTGCTGGAGCCTTGGTAATTCTTTGGGTTTTGAGGACTTCAAATATCTATAGGCTCCAGGTAAGAACAGACTAAAGCTCAAATGCAAAGATGAAAGTCAGAGTGAAGGTGGTCAGGACTGTTACAGAGCTAAGTGCAGACATCACTGTTTTGCTCATGTCCTGGTTGCGTCCTAATCTCAGTGTGGTGCTGATCTGTATGAGACTTTGGGGAAGTACAAGTTCTTCATGGTACCACAATATATGTCCTAATGTGATGGAACAAGGTGTGACGCTGTATAAAAGAGAGGTGACCACGTTTCCACTAGTGTATCATCATTGATATATCACCACTGTGCAACAGTGGTGATAAATCGGGTAAGGTATCATTGGAAAAGTTATAGTCTGCTAAGAATGATTATCCTGCTTATATGCATGTCATTATTGTATATGAAGTTATGAAACTTTGCTATGTATTTGTATCTCAAACCTGTTGTGTTTTTGGGTAACACAGATTGAGCAGATTTTTATCAAGGCTATCCTGCCTGCTTGGCCTATTAAGAACAATCAGCTCTTCCAGGGGCTCCTCCTGACGCTTCTTCAGGCAGCACATAGGCAATGCTTGCCTCATGTCTCAGCAAGGCACATGTGACCCATGACTCCATGTTTTGCCATTAACTTTTCATGTACCTGGACTAAGAGTATAAATTGCAGACTGTGACACTCATTTGTCTCTTTCGTGCTTCACATCTTTGGATTATGTTGTCTAACAAAAGAGCTTAGAGCAATGGTCTGAGGACCCCAATGTTTGGGATGAACCAGAGAGACTTATTACAAACTGGCAGATTTAACATCACTGCTATTATCTTGATCAACAAACTCTGAAATCAACTGTAATGTATACGATTCATTTTAACCTCTGAATAACTCTCTTCCTTTTTCTTTAATATTAATAAACCTTTAGTTTTTAGTTACTAAAGGTTTGGCTGCCAGTATGGTTTTTAGGTAAGAACTGCCGTATATTCTGACCAGGGGTGTATGTGTGGTTTTTGGATCTGGAATAACCTAATGCATGTGATTTTGGGGTTTTAATAATTATTTATTGCATAAGTCTGGTTTGACTGGGTGGCGCATGAGGGGCTAGAGTGCCTGAAAGGGATTGTCTTCGTAATAACTAGTATAGTATTTTGACTTGGTGAAATCTTATGATAGAATATACCATCAGTTTGGGGTACATGCCCTACTTTCTGGCAGCCTGACCTAAGACTGGCACTCTTAGCTGTCTCACCTACCAGGCAGCATGATAATGGGCATATGTGCAAGACAAAAGGCAATCCAGTGCATGCTGTGCATGGTATTCCCAAGCCAGCATCTCCTGACAGTGTGACCCAGTGCCTTATGCCAGCAGAGGCCTTTCAGCATAGAAATCATAGTTGGTATGGCTGAGGGACAAGCTCTCAGCAAACCAGAAACTTGTAACAGCTGCCTGAATTTGGTTGAACACTGAATTATGAGGCTACAGAGAAAATACTGGACCTATGTTGAAGTCCACCTCATGTTTGACATGTATGCAGAAGAATCAATTAAAAATCTTACCAAAAAGAAGACTCCATAGCATTGCACCTGTCTAATACAAAATCGTTGATTCCTCAAACATCCCCAGTGTTGCAGTGAAGAAGCTACTGTCTCATACTCGCACAAAGGATGAATCAACCATACATCTTGCAGGAAAAATGCTCCAGCATGTAAAGAATTGTGTGAGGGTTTTTGTTGTCGCATAGCATAATGAAGCTGCTGCCTCATGCTGTTCAGTGGAGTTTCTTAGTAGTTTCCATGAGGAGGCTGCCATTAGAATTCTCTTGCATGCCATCAATGTCACAAAGAAGTGCTACTAAACTCAAATTTTGCACAAGACGCATGTTCTAGTGCTCTCTGTGGGATGCTACGGAAGACATTCACAAGATTGTTTTTGTGCCTACTACTGGTGAACAGAATTGATGTATATCCCTCAGATGTTTCTATCATTTGAACCATTAAAAGTCACTGCACTACCATGTTTCCACACCCTTTCAGGATGTGACATTACTGTAACGTTAGCTGAAAAGATCAAATGATCTTACTGGAAGGCATTTAATTCAGCCTTGAAAGAGTCTCTCTCCTAGCTCTGAATGATTGAGACAATCACTGGTGAGGTCATAAATGCACTGGAAGCATTCATGTGTGGAGTTTACCATTTGAAGACAAACATGACGGTGGTGGATACTTTCCAAGAAGCAGACAAATAGAGAGAACTTGTCACCAACGACGGGTGTATTTACCTGCTATTAAAAACGTTAATTTTAAATCAGTGCAATGGCTCCAGGATAATTGAGCACATCCCAAACTACCCTCCCCTCAGGCCTGGATAGGTCTTGGAAGTTGGATTGATCACAGCAGTTGTGTGAATAACCAGGCACTCCCAAATCAATCCTTCTGATAATCAAATACTTGTGTGCAAAGACCAGATCCTCACCACCTTTCAAATGTTTGGCCAGCAGCCTGCCTTGTATGGAGATATGCGAATGTGGCATCAACGAGGATTCGGGTGACAGCATGTCTAGCAGTGTTGCTCTGGAATGATAGCCTTGGCATGGTAGGACGGAAAACATTGATTCATCAAAGCTAACTTCCCTAGGGCTACCAAAGATCATTCTTTTTTATGTAAGCAATACATCTATAATACAAATTATAGATTTGATGTTTGGAACAGTTATGTTTGTGGGAGAAAGGGCTTTCTAACGATACCCACTTGACCCATTTCTGACAACATTGTTTTGTCAGAATTTCCACCAACAGGAGGACTGGGAGCTGGTGGGCAGGAGAAGGCAGCGATTCTTCCCTCCTCCCGCCGCTATGTTGCAGAGGGTAAAACCACTGAAATTATGATTCTATTGATTTTTGTGAATCCAGTGACACCTTCCTTGCCTTTCTATTACTAACTTGCCCAGGGAATAAGATTGTAATACAGTAAGTTCCCAAACTACAACTTAAGTGCTATGTCAGTGTTAAGTTTTGAAGGTGACTTGTGAAATTTTTAAAAAATGAAAAGATCACAATCTCATTTTAATGATGCATGAGCAAATCCTGGATGGCTCGCCCCCCCGTTTTTATTTTTAAAACATTTAGGTATTTTCTAGAAAATTCTGTGGCATATGGAGAACTAATGATGTAATAACTTTACAAGCAAATGAAGTTTGACAAACTGAAAGGGAATTTTAATCATGGATTTATACTTGGCTTTGATAAGTCTAGTACCCAATGAATAGATGGGAGAAAGATGTCTTAGATTCAACAGTCTAACTCCTTTATGGTGTGATAGTTTGCAAATATTTGAGATGGCTGAGAAGTATTGCAGGGAGGATCAGACTTCTAATTCCCAATATATCGGAGGTACAAAATAGGCAGGAAGAAAAAATCAAGCTCTTCTTAGAACATAAGAACGGCCATACCGGGTGAGACCAAAGGTCCATCTAGCCTGTTATCTGTCTACCGACAGTGGCCAATGCCAGGTGCCCCAGAGGGAGTGAATCAATCTAACAGGCATGATCAAGGGATCTCTCTCCTGCCATCCATCTCCATCCTCTGACAAACAGAGGCTAGGGACACCATTCCTTACCCATCCTGGCTAATAGCCATTTATGGACTTAACCACCATGAATTTATCCAGTTCTCTTTTAAATGCTGTTATAGTCCTAGCCTTCACAACCTCCTCAGGTAATCATAAAGAAGCAAACCAAGATTGGTACCCCAAGGACAATGTCACATTATATTTAACCTTTCCATGCCATGAAGCTAGATAATTTCCCCTGTACTACTTTCATTTAAGTTGTATGGATGAAGTATGGGAAAGACCATACCACACTCTGTTCATGCCACATATTTAACTGTAATCCATTATTTAAAAATAAAGATGATTCAGGTCTTCTAGAGCTGAAAGTTTTTCCAAGTTGTACATTTTCAGTTTTTAGAATAAATCTTCTGTTCCTACGTACTTTATGTAAGATGACAACAATCTTCTCCAAGATTTACCAAATTACTCCACGAAGGCATCTCAAACACTTCAGTACATGCAAGCAAATGTGACTTTCACAGTTGTCCAGACATCTGAAGAAAGTGTTGGGATTTATCCACTGCTTTGTCTAGTACCAGTTCCGTTCCAATTTTTAAAATTGCCCCAAAATTGCCATGAAAGTACATTAAATATGGGTAAAATCAAACGCTCAATAAGCCATTTCTATTTCCCCTAATTGTTAGCATGGAGACAACCAATTACCTTGAAGTTGTTGCTTAAATCTCTATGTACACTACGTAGAATAACTGTTACCATAAGGTTTTAACACAGTGTGCATGTATGAAAACAACTGATATCCTTGCCCAGACTTGACCTGTATCCCTTTAGTTTTTTCAGGGTGAGAGGAACTTTTTTATAGTTAATTCTTTCTTCATATTCTGGACCCTGGGTTTTGGGCTTTTTTTATTGCAACATTGCTCACATGTGTTGTACCCTTCCATTTTAACAGAATTGTCTTCCAAAAATTCTTTCAGACTCAGGCTAGCTCTCTCAGCCTTGGCTTCTGGCCATGGGTTATCTAAAGATCAGACTCCAGCTTTTTAAAGGGATCACAAATCTGTTTTCCCAAAACCATTTGAAAGATTAACATCACAAAGAAAATAAAGAAATTTATTTATCCTATGTTCACCAATGGGATTCCAATTCTACGGCTGAACTAGAATCCCCAAATAAATGGGTTAGTCATGTCATGTGTAGCTGACATGTGGTGTTTAGTGTATAAAGAAGGCTGCATCCGTCCCCTCATTAAGAAATGCTTTCTTAATCTGTTGCATTTTCTTTCAGTTCTGAGTAAGGGCATCAGGTCAAGAAATAAAGAAAATTCCTATACAGAATATTTTTTGCTTCCTATACAGAATTTTTTTTGTAACCGCTCTTAAAGACCTTGTCCTTTTTTACTATTTATATAATTTAAAGGTTCATTAAAATGTTAGATGTTTCCATGATGACAGAACAATATCCTAATATAAAAGCTTAAGTATATTTACGTAAAATTTTGTCTCAGGTCATTGTAGACAAGTTTATATGAAAAGGGAAAAGGAAGCAAGCAAATGTATGAAAAATTGCAATTGCATTTTTTCTAAATTGTTTAAAAATCTTAACATATAGTCTAATAGGAATTAGTGTCATTTTCCGATAAGGAATATTACCAATTGGAATAACTTTACTGAAGCCAAAAAGGAGAAATTATTCCAAATTTAGCCCACCAGATTTAGTAAGATAAGAGATAAATCATCAGTAGATTTTTCCTTTGGGCGTTTGAGACATAATTTTTCCACACAATCCCTTCCCTCAAAACAACCAACCACCTACCTTTTAGCTTCATCCTAGTTAGATAATACAGCTGTCAAATCACCCAATGCTGGGTTATTGTGTGATAGCTACTGTTTAAGACCTTAAAATAGAGAGAGAACACAGCAGCTTGTTCTAACTTTGGAAACTTCTACTTGACTAAGGAGCCAAGATGATGATGATGATGAATTTGGGTTGATGTGTATACTATGCTGGGAGGTTTCTCCTTAGATTTTATAAGGAATGTGTTTCTCATTTATTTTTTGTGGGGGGGGGAAGTTGACTTGACAGTTGATGTGGACCCAGTCTCTGCATAGCAATGACCAGAACCAATATCCACTTCCATTCTGTAACAGCATATAGAATTTTGCCTCAAGAATGACTTCAAGAAAAGTAAATTTTTGCCTACTCACTAATCTGATTGTACTAATCAACCACTTCTTTAATCCACAAATTTAGATTTCTAGCTTTAGTGTTACTCCTAAATTCTAATTTCAAATGGTTTTTTCCTTTATTTGAATGTTTCTCCAAACTTTCATTTCATTTTTTAGGCTCATTATCTTTATAGTTCTTAGTCTTCTGAAAAGACTAAAAGGGCTTCTATGTTTAACAAGTCTGAAAACAAACTTGATACATTGTTTTAATGCTTTTAATATGAATAAAGCCAACTATCTACAAGGAAAAACTTCTCTCCAGAACTGATTCCTCAGGAAGACGTTCATGGTGAGATGAGGCTGGGATAACCAAAGTGGTGATTTCTATTTGCAAGGTTAATTAGCATCATTTTATTTAAAAAATAGTATAAACAAGCAAAGTACGATGAGGAAATTTTAGAAGAAAGGGACTCTCTCAAATGGCCTCATTCTAAATAGATACAAGCACATCCACTTTTACCAGGAAGAACACATCCCAAAAAGTCTAAAGATGAATTTAAAAATTAGTTGAAAACACTGATAGGGAAACAGGAAGTCAGTCTGTAAAGTTTCCACCCTCCTCATTCAGTAACATCAAAATAAAGTTGAAATGGAAGGTAAGTCATCTTGGAGCAACTGGCTTCTACAGTGTAGCCTTCTGAAAATGTTATCAAAGAGCTGATGTTTGGAAGCAGCAGCAACCTTTCCACTCTTTGATTATCTGTCATTGCCACAGTCAAAGTACCTGTTTAGTTTTGCACAAGAGGCCCTGCTGGGAAAGAAATCTGTAGGAAAATTCAGTTTAAAAGGAGTATTTTCCTCATCTCTTTATAAAACTTTTTACTAGCAATATTACCAAATTTTGCACCAAGTGTATTTTCTCTCCTCCCTCTAGAATACCCAGCACTTGCTTTCTTGGCATGTTTGATTTTTTTTTCCAGCATTTTGATCTTCCTTTCCATTCTTCGAACTTTAAGCATGCAAACTGCAAATTCTTTTTTCTTTCAAAAGTGGTTTTTCCAACTTCTTGTTTTAGCCTTGCTGTCCATTTCCACCTTACTCTCTTAAGAAAGAGGCTAATTTAATGTTGGTCATTTTATGATGGCAGAGATCAAGGGAATCTGTTAGTAGCATCTCCTACCTGCCATTGTGGTTGGACAGAGAAGAGGCAGACAAGGCCACTTGTTTCAAGGCCTACACACTAGGAGCTGGCACTCTGTTTAAAATGCTTTTCCTCTTTGTGGTCATTTTTTTTCCTGTGTTGATTTATCAATGATGATAGCCATATTGCCCAAAGACCGTATCTAAGCAAGTCTCAGGACAAGTAGTGACTGTTTCTACCATTGCTGAGAACAGGCTCTGTCCCTTGACATAAATGTGTCACCCAGTTTTTAAAAAAATCAAGCAAATTGCACTTTATACATGACTATGAACATGTTTTGCTGGACCACTCAGATGCAAGCTTTGTTTTGGGAATGTTTCTGGTGCACATTCCTTTGCCTGAATAATTCTTCATTCTTTGTACAATATAATTTTACCAAATATTAAAATCACCTGTAGACTTATAGATATGAAATGTAGCTTAAATGGTCATTTTCCTGGAAGTTAGTAACTTCTTTGAAAATATACGGACTTAGCAGAGGTTGGGAAACACGTTCTACTCTGTAGTGGTTACAGTATTTTGATTCTGTAGGACAGGTGAATTGTTGTTCAAACAATTGCAAGTACAGCAGCCTGTTCTCTTACTATTCTGCGCTGTCCTCTGGCTATTTTGTTTGACCTATTTAAAAGTATAGCAGTCTATTTTAAATATCCAGTTTTTCACCTCATTTTTATTTAGTCTTAGTAAATTTGTCCTTGTCAGTTGTAGTTGCAAAGAGCAAGAGTGTCTGTTCCTTTAGTATCAGAGGGGTAGCCGTGTTAGTCTGGATCTGTAAAAGCAACAAAGAATCCTGTGGCACCTTATAGACTAACAGACGTTTTGCAGCATGAGCTTTCGTGGGTGAATACCCACTTCTTCTCTTGCATCGGAAGTATTCAGTGGGCTCATGCTGCAACGCTCTCTGTTATCTATAATATGCCACAGGATTCTTTGTTCCTTTGTTCCACATAAGGAAACATAATGTGGAATATTCTTATAAGGTCCTTACAAAATACATCCACAAAACAAAGAAGGTAGGGGAAAAGAAGCGTGTGGGGTAACTTATTCTGTAGCAGGTTGTATTTTGATGCCTCTTAAAAAAAAAAATGTACTATAATATGCAGTTTTCAGCAGCTGGGAAAAGCTTGACGATAGAGAGAGAGAGAGAGAGAGCTGCTGCTTGCTTTTTTGTATTTTTCCAGAGATAAATGCAGAGCCAATAGTGTTAAAGTAGCTGGCTAAATAAATAAAATTGCTGTGAAATTAACATTTTATATTACGATGGGTTCTTCGAGTGACATGAATACACTTTTTGTTGGTGTTGATCTTCACTGTTACCACTAGTCAGTTGATAACCTTCATTGTGCCTTGGTATTCCAAGATTTATATTGTGGTTCATACATGCCCTCAGTTCTAGGGATACCTGAAATACAGCACTATGGAGAGGCTCAATGGCATGGTGGAAAAATGACTTCTGAAACTGAGTTTTCTTGCCTTTGTTAGTCACTGTTAATTTACAAACCTTTGTGTTTGTTTGTTCTAAATGGTCTTCCAGAATGAATAAACCCTCCCCTTTACTGGGTTCAGTGAGTACATGAGCCTTGGCAAGTCAGTCAAATATTCCATTATAACCAAAGTAGATAAAAATTGTTCTAAAAGTTTTTTTAATATAAATTCATTTTTCTTAATAATAAACATGTTTAAAATTGAACTTGAAATTGTTAGCCTGTGTTAAGGCCTAAATTTACTATAAGCTATTAAAATAATTTAAATAAAAATATGCTGCATAAATGAGTCCTCAAATTTTAATGAATTAAAGGCTGCTACTTTTTTAGTTATACAGAATCTGGGGGGAAAATATCTTTAACTTCTTAGGTCAACTCAAGCTTTATATATGTCACAATGTCTTGTATTTCATTAAGTATATATTTGCTGTCTTTTTGCGGATATAGGAACTTTCTGTTGTGCAGAAAAGCTTTTGACGTAAATTACTGTATATACTTAATTATAAGCCAGTTCATTTATAAGCCGACCCCCCCCAAGATGGATAAGTAAAAATGGAAAATTTTTATAACCCATTCATAAGCTGACCCTATAATTTAGAGGTCAGCAAACTTTGGCTCCCGGGTCATTAGGATAAGCTGCTGGCGGGCTGAGATGGTTTGTTTACTTCAAGCGTCCGCAGGCATGGAGGTAAACCTAAATAAACAAAGTGTCCCAGCCCACCAGGTACTTACCCTGACGGGCCGGGACAGCAACTGGTGGGGAAATTTTTTTGGGGGGAGAAGCTGAGAGTCAGGGAAATAACCCCTGTGACCACCCTCCACATGACCCCTGCCTGGGACCCCCACACTCTTCCCTTCCCACCTTATCTGGGGAGGGCATAGGGAGGATGTCTCTGACCTGGCTGGAGCAGCTCTGGCGGGCCAGACCAGGCGGCACGGCCACAGCCTGCCAGCCCCGGAGCTGCAGCTGTTTCGGAGGCTGGGGGAGAGCAGCGTGGCCAGAAGCAGAGAGACTCTGGCCCTGCCTCTTCCCTTCTGGCTGTGCTGCCTCTCCTTGCTAACTCTGTTTGGGAGAGGGGCTGTGTCCCACCTCTCCCTCTCTATACCTGTTCATAAGCCGACCCCCTTCTCTGGTGCTTCCCTTTTTACTAAAAATTGTCTTATGAACGAGTATATACAGTACTTTTGGTTTAACTTTTTCTAGCAGGTGTATAGAGAAAAAAAATTATTTTGAACTAGTTAGCTTGAAGTTGAGACACAGGTTGGAAGAAGAAAACAAGTTTTCTTGCTTTTTCAACTCCCAATCTAAGAATAAAAAAACAGGTTGGGGAGAAAATGAGATCTGCTAGTTCTCAAAGAGGACATGGGGGCCAGATTTTTCAAAGGGTTTAAGTATCTACAGATGCAGGCAGGTCTCCAGTGGGATTTTCAAACCTCCTTAGCAGGATAGATGCTTAACTACCATTGATTTCGATGGCAGTTGGGCACCATGCCCTGTTTGGGCACTTTTGAGAATCCCATTAGGCTCCTGTCTGCATCTTTAGGCACTTGAATACCTTTGAAAATCATGCCCACGGTGACCAGAAACAAGCTATCAATTCACTATTTACAGCCTTTGCTTAATAAAGCAATGTTAAATTGAAATTTGATACTTTATGTATCTAGTACACCTAATTTTAAAATGTTTTTATATATTTTAACTGAATTCCAGTTTCCGTTCAAATATCGCTTGACACAAATTGAGAGTAAAAAAAAAAATTACCTAGTAAATAAGAAATGCATCATCCACCATTGTCTATCATAACAAATGTCAAAATTAAGGCTTTGAATACATGTGTTTTAAGGATATAACTGTTTAAATGTATAGGGATAGTATACCCTCTCAGTTAGCAAAAAAATACCAAATTTGGTTGTAAATCAACTGTTAATGGTTATATCAACCAATGAGAATGAATCTTGCATATTCAAAATACAATTTATATCAATGTAAATCAAAGTTTCTTGTTTGCTGATTTAAATCATGATTAAAGTCGGTTACTTAAAATCACTTTGTAAATCAGTCCACCCTGCCATAGGCCTCCGATTCTTGTGCAGTATCTTTCTTCATGGAATAGATTGTTGAGGAATACTACAATTTTCCTAGGTACTTCAGTTGAAAATTGGAGCTGTTAGCACTGTGTGTTGACAGCTTTCATAACACTGTTTAGAGCTTTGAGTAGTGTGTAAAAATCAATATATATCAATGAAGCTGGCAGATTATCATAAGTGTAGATGCTCCTGGAAACAAGAGGAACCAGCATCATGTGACCACCAGCAGGTGTGCTGCAGACTGCAATTTGAGAAGTGTATTTGTCTCTGTATTTTCAGTAATATGGATACTTCTGTTAATACAGGGAATACCTAAAACATTGCATATACATTTATCATTATCTAGTGACCACTAACTCAACATTTAGCTTAAAATATACTGGTCAGTTTCACCTCTGCTTTTATAGGTGGGGATGGGTTAATTTAAATAAATGCTATTGCTATGTTGAAAGTGTATGCCAAGTATGTAAAAATCTTGAAAATAAAACTTCAGAAGGAAAGTTATAATAGAAACACTAGAAGACCCTTAGTTTTGTAACACTTTCTAGTTGTTATAAGGTCTGGCTCTTCCTACCTGTCTGCATGCACTCTTCCTTTTTTTTTCTTTCCCCTTTTAAGTAGGGCTGTCAATTAATCGCATGAGTTAACAGCGATTAATGTAATTAATCACAATTAATCGCGCTGTTAAACAATAGAATACTAATTGACATTTATTAAATTTTTGGATGTTTTTCTACATTTTCAAATATATTGATTTCTATTACAACACAGAATACAAAGTGTACAGTGCTCACTTTGTATTTTTATTACAAATTTTCACTGTAAAAATGATAAATATTTTTCAATTCACCTCATACAAGTATTGTGCAATTTTGTGAAAGTGTAATTTACAAATGTAGGTTTTTTATTGTTTACATAGCTGCACTCAAAAACAAGAGTCAAATTTTAGAGCCTACAAGTGCACTCAGTCCTACTTCTTGTTCAGCCAATCCTAAAACAAGCTAATTTGTTTACATTTATGGGATATAATGCTGTCGTCTTCTTATTTACAATGTCACCTGAAAGAGAGAACAGGCGTTCGCATGGCACTTCTGTAGCCGGCACTGCAAGCTATTAACGTGCCAGATATGCTAAACATTCATATGCCTCTTCATGGTTTGACCACCATTTCAGAGGACATGCTTCCATGCTAATGATGCTTGTTTAAAAAAAAAAAAAAAAGCATTAATTTTGTGACTGAACTCCTTGGGGGAAAATTGCATGTCTCCTGTTCTGTTTTACCCGCGTTCTGCCATATATTTCATGTTGTTGCATTTTCAGATGATGACCCAGCACATGTTCATTTTAAGAATGCTTTCACATCAGATTTAACAAAACAAAGAAGGTTCCAATGTGAGATTTCTAAAAATAGATATAGCACTCAACCCAAGGTTTAAGAATCTGAAGTGCCATCCAAACTCTGAAAGGGATGAGGTGTGGCACATGCTTTCAGAAGTCTTAAAAGAGCAACACTCAGATGCGGAAACTATAGAACTCAAACCACCAAAAGGAAAATCAACCTGCTGGTGGCATTTGACTCAGATGATTAAAGTGAACATGGGTTGATCCACTCTGCTTTGGATCATTATCGAGCAGAACCAGTCATCACTATGGACGTGTCCCCTTTGGAATGGTGGTTGAAGCATGAAGGGACATATGAATCGTTAGCGCATGTGGCACATAACACTACTGTAGCCAGCATTGCAGGATATTTAACACCTGTTCTCACTTTCTGATGACATTGTAAACAAGAAGCAGGCAGTATTATCTCCTGCAAATTGTAACCAAACTTGTTTGTCTGATCAATAGGCTGAAGTAGGACTGAGTGGACTTGTAGGCTCTAAAGTTTTACATTGATTTGTTTTTTAACGCAGTTATTTTTGTTCATAATTCTACATTTGTAAGTTCAACTTTCATAATAAAGAGATTGCACCACCTAATACAAGTACTGTAAATTGAAAAATACTACTTATTTATTTTTACAGTGCAAATATTTGTAACAAAAAATAAAGTGAACACTACACTTTGTATTCTGTTGTAATTGAAATAAATATATTTGAAAATGTAGAAAATATACAAAATATTTAAATTGTATATTGTTTAACACCGTGATTAATCACAATTTAATTTTTTTAATCGCTTGACAGCCCTATTTTAAATTTTCAGGACAAGTCAGGGTATATGATATCTTAAGAGTCTGATGTCAAATTGTGCAGTGAGC
This sequence comes from Mauremys reevesii, assembly GCF_016161935.1. Classification (NCBI taxonomy): domain Eukaryota; kingdom Metazoa; phylum Chordata; order Testudines; family Geoemydidae; genus Mauremys; species Mauremys reevesii. Next base: position 118,182,778 of record NC_052623.1, read on the forward strand.
AGTTAAATTTGTCAATCTAGATTTGTGTTCAGGAGTCTTGACTAAAATATTCAGAAATTTCATGTAGGGAGTATTTTCAAAATTATCTTTGTTATTGAGTAAACTTGATTTAAAATGCATAAGCTGAGGATTTTGTATCGTGCAATAATTCAGAAGCACAGTTCTAAATCATGCATTGAATGCTTTGTGAAGTAGTTAACTATTGCTGTATGGAGTCACTTACACTAACAAACCTTTTTCCCCCATCTTTCAGGTAATGTACAAACGAATCTTGCAGCAAGCAGGTTTTATACACTTTGCACAGCTTCAGTTCCTAGAAGCAAAAGAACTCTTCAGGTAATTCTGTGTGTTGACAAAATGAAAAACACTCATGTTAATCGTCTTTAAACAAGGTTACATGCTTGAATTTAAAGGCATTTCATAGGAATATTTTACGATGCAAGTGTAATACTCTGTGGTAGAAATGGCTATAGTTGAAGAGGACCAAAATAATTTTCGAACAGCTTTGATTGGATGAAGGGTGACCCATAATGTGTTAAGTTCATATTTTTGTACCATAACTATAATTGACATAAAGTACTAGGGCCCTGATCCTGTAATCTAATCTCCACTGTTCCCATGTGGAGACCCACTAATTTCATGCCTATGCAGATCAGCTTCCAAGATCAGGGTCTGATGTAGTTTGTTCTGCTTTCTTAAATCTATTAAAACTGCAAAATATGGCACAGTGTCCACTTAAAATACTTAAATGGTTGGGCAGGAGGGAGTGGAAGGGGAGATGTATTAGTACTCTTCAATTGAGTAATTAGGAAGCAGTAACATTTCTGCATTAAGGTAAAATCAGTTGCAAGTTATAAACTGGTGATACATAACTGCATTGTCAAATTTTTCTATTAAGCTCTTCTTTATATTCAGAATTGCCTTCTTAAACAGTGTTTGGTCTCTTCCACAAGATCTACTTGCCATTTTAAAAAAATCTCTACAAATCTTCCTGACTTTACTGTGACTTTGAAACAAAATGGCTGCTGATAGTCTTGTTGCTCTGTTCTCATTCCATAAGTGTGGTTAAAAATGATGCTGCTCACCCTATTGGCTGTTTTTGTTTTGTTTTTTGTTTCTGCTGTCAGCATCTCCTACATTTCTGTGACGCATAGGCTGTTCCCCTCTTTGTAATTCTGGAGACTGTTCACTGTTGCAATGAAGTCCTGGCTGTCCCCACCCCTTCGTTGGCTTCGCACCAGAAATCATTCCAAAGCTGTATAGAAACTCCTGAAATAATAATTGTAAAACCTTAATGCCAACCAGTGAGTTATGTATAGAATGCTAACTGCCCTACAACTGTAGACAAAAAAAATTAAATGTCCCTTGGCTAATGAACCCATGCCAAGGAGAATAGAATTGTGAGAAATGCTATTACAAAAAAGAAATAAATGGGAAAGAAATTTCCCAACGTGCGGCCCAATGTTTGTAGAGTTTTGTGATGTATGGGGAGTAGTGAACATTTAGCAGGGAAGGATAAAGAAACAGAGTGAAAAAGAGAAATCTCCTGAGGAAAATAAATGCCTGAACAGATGGCTTACTTAGCTCCTGAATCAGAACAGTGCTCTGTACGTGAAGTGGCATTTATAGGCTCTGCAGAGTGCAGATTATATCCTGACTGTTTAATCACCTTCTTCGCTGTGCTGGGCTCAGGGTTCAGACTTAGACCAGCATGTTGGGACACCCTTTCCCCAGCTATGCAGAAAAGCTCAATTAGGAGTTGCTGAGCACTTCAGGGAGAGAGTCTAAGGATAAGGAGGACACCATTAGGCCAATTCATATGGTAAGTCCCTGGCCAGAAGAGATCCAGAGTACTCCCAATATGAAGAGTGTTGTCAGCTCCTTGCAAGGAAAGAAAGCAGGGCTGCTAAATAGTTCTTTTCTCCCGAAGATTAATTGAAGGCTTCTTGTGAGGAGACTCCCATAAACAGTGAGACTAGCACCCAGAAGGGGAAGACACTGGAAAAAGGCAAATACAGTGTCCATATTTAAAAAAGGGAAGAAAGAGAACCCGGGGAACTACAGACCGGTCAGCCTCAGGTCAGTCCCTGGCAAAATCATGTAGCAGGTCCTCAAATAATCCATTTTTGAAGCACTTGGAGGAGAGGAAGGTGATCAGGAACAGTCAACGTGGATTCACAAAGGGCAAATCATGCCTGACCAACCTGATTGCCTTCTATGATGAGATAAGGGGATATGGGGAAAGTGGTGGATGTGATATAGCTTGACTTTAGCAAAGCTTTTGATACAGTCTCCCATAGTATTCTTGCCAGCAAGTTAAAGTAGTATGGATTGGATGAATGGACTATAAAGTGAATAGAAAGCTGGCTAGATTGTCGGGCTTAACGGGTAGTGATCAACGGCTTGATGTCTGGTTGGCAGCCGATATCAAGCTGAGTGCCCCAGGGGTCAGTCCTGGGGCCAGTTTTGTTTAACATCTTTATTAAATATCTGGATGATGGGATGAATTGTACCCTCAGGAAGTTCACAGATGACACTAAGCTGGGGGGAGAGGTAGATACACTGGAGGGTAGGGATAGGATACAGAGTCTCCTAGACAAATAGGAGGATTAGGCCAAAAGAGATCTGATTAGGTTCAACAAGGACAAGTGCAGAGTCCTGCACTTAGGAAGGAAGAATCCCATGCACCACTACAGGCTGGGGACCAACTGGCTAAGCCGCAGTTCTGCAGAAAAGGACCTGGGGATTACAGTGGATGAGAATCTGGATATGAGTCAGCATTGTGCCCTTGTTGCCAAGAAGGCCAACAGCATATTAAGCTGTATTAATAGGAGCATTGCCAGCAAATCGAGGGAAGTGATTATTCCCCTCTATTTGGCACCAGTGAGGCCACACATGGAGTATTTTGTCCAGTTTTGGTCCCCCCACTACAGAAGGGATGTGGACAAATTGGAGAGAGTCTAGCAGAGGGCAACGAAAATGATTAGGGGATGAGGGCACATGACTTACAAGGAGAGGCTGAGGGAACTGGGGTTATTTAGTCTGCAGAAAAGAAGAGTGAGGGGGGATTTGATAGCAGCCTTCAACTACCTGAAGGGGGGGTTCCAAAGAGGATGGAGTTCGGCTGTTCTCAGTGGTGGCAGATGACAGAAAAAGAAGCAATGGTCTCAAGTTGCAGTGGGGGAGGTCTAGGTTGGATATTGGGCAAACACTATTTCACTAGGAGACTGGTGAAGCACTAGAATGTGTTACCTAGGGAGGTGGTGGAATCTCCATCCTTAGCAGTTTTTAAGGCCTGGCTTGATAAAGCCCTGGCTGGGATGATTTGGTTGGTTTTGGTCTTTTTGAGCAGGGGATTGTACTAAATGACTTCCTGAGGTCTCTTCCAAGCCTAATAGTCTATGATCCTATGTATCTAAAAGGCTCAACCTCTTATCAGGTGTCTTGATAAAAAGGGCTGCAGAGATACCTCACCTTGGTCACAGGCATGGAGTTACTCTTGCAAAACTAGGGGCGGGGGGGGAAGAGCCCCCCCATCCAGGAAGCACAAAAGAGAATGAGTTATAAAATATCTAAAAGTTTCCTATTCTTACTCAGACCCCATCTCCACTACTCAGGAGGAGGGGAAGCTTTCTGATTTGATATCTCAGCAGGGCAAGAGGAGGAAAATGTTGTTCCCTGATAAATTTGATACTACAGGAAAATGGCATCTTCCATACAGATCTAACCCCATGTGGCAGTAGATGAGAAGACTAAGGCCTGGTCTACAGTACGCGTTTAAACCGAATTTAGCAGCGTTAAACCGATTTAACCCTGCACCCGTCCACACAATGAGGCCCTTTATATCGATATAAAGGGCTCTTTAAACCGATTTCTTTACTCCTCCCCGACGAGAGGAGTAGCGCTGAAATCGGTATTGCCATGTCGGATTAGGGTTAGTGTGGCCGCAAATCGACGGTATTGGCCTCCGGGCGGTATCCCACAGTGCACCATTGTGACCGCTTTGGAAAACAATCTGAACTCGGATGCACTGGCCAGGTAGGCAGGAAAAGCCCTGCGAACTTTTGAATTTCATTTCCTGTTTGCCCAGCGTGGAGCTCTGATCAGCACGGGTGGCGATGCAGTACCAAATCCAAAAAGAGCTCCAGCATGGACCGTACGGGAGATACTGGATCTGATCGCTGTATGGGGAGACAAATCTGTTCTATCAGAGCTCCGTTACAGAAGACAAAATGACAAAGCATTTGAAAAAATCTCCAGGCTATGATAGACAGAGGCCACAGCAGGGACTCAGCACAGTGCTGCGTGAGAAACTTAACGGAAAGCCAAAGAATCAAATGGACGCTCATGGAGGGAGGGAGGGGGTACTGAGTACTCCAGCTATCCCACAGTCCCCACAGTCTCCGAAAATCATTTGCATTCTTGGCTGAGCTCCAGATGCCTGAAGGGTCAAAAACATTTTCCCGGGTTTTTCAGGGTGTATCTCGTCAATTTACACCCTTCCCCCCTCCCCCCAAAGGAAAGGGGGAAAAAATTGTTTCTCGCCTTTTTTCATTGTCACCCTATGTCTACTGCATGCTGCTGGTAGATGGGGTGCTGCAGCGCTGAACACCAGCATCCCCTTCCCAGTGGCAGATGGTACAATATGACTGCTATCCATCATCGTCATCAGCCCGTGAGTGCTCCTGGCTGGCCTCGGTGAGGTCGGCCGGGGGCGCCTGGGTAAAAATAGGAATGACTCCCAGTCATTCCCGGCAGATGGACAAAAGGATTGGTAACCATCCTCCTCATAGCAACTGGAGGCTGAGCTCCATCAGCCCCCCCTTTCATGTCTAAAGAAAAGATTCTGTACTGCCTGGATTATCATAGCAGCTGGAGGCTGCCTCCCCCTCATTTTATCTCACTAAAAGTCAGTGTTTATTCCTGCATTCTTTATTACTTCATCACACAAATGGGGGGACACTGCCACGGTAGCCCAGGAGGGTTGGGGGAGGAGGGAAGCAATGGGTGGGGTTGTTGCAGAGACACCCCCTAGAATGGCATGCAGCTCATCATTTCTGCGGGATCTCTGGGGCTCTGACACGGAGCGGCTGTGCTCTCTGGTTCTCTAGTACACTTGCCCCATATTCTAGGCAGGACTGACTCTATTTTTAGACAAAACAGAAAGAAGGGAATGACCCAGGGAGTCGTTCCCATTTTTGTCCATGCGCCCCCGGCCGACCTCAGCGAGGCCAGCCAGGAGCACTCATGACAGCAGCAGACGGTACAAGAGGATTGATAACAGTCATCGCCAATTTCCAAATGCAAACGGTGCAAAATGACTGATAACCATCATCTCATCGCCAATTTACAATGGCAGACGGTGCAATAGGGATGGTAATCGTCTCTGCTACCTTGCAAAGGTAAACGAATGCTGCTGTGTAGCACTGCAGTACCGCCTCTGTCAGCAGCATCCAGTACACATACAGTGACAGTGACAAAAGGCAAAACAGGCTCTATGGTTGCCATGCTATGGTGTCTGCCAGGGCAATCCAGGTGAAAAAGGGCGCGAAATGATTGTCTGCCGTTGCTTTCACAGAGGAAGGATTGAGTGACGACATTTACCCAGAATCACCTGCGACACTGTTTTTGCCCCATCATGCATTGGGATCTCAACCCAGAATTCCAATGGGCGGGGGAGACTGTGGGAACTATGGGATAGCTACCCACAGTGCAACGCTCCGGAAATCGACGCTAGCCTTGGTACATGGACGCACACCGCCAAATTAATGTGCTTAGTGTGGCCGCGTGCACTCGACTTTATACAATCTGTTTTATAAAAACGGTTTCTGTAAAATCGGAATAATCCTATAGTGTATACATACCATACGTTCAAATCTCATCCTGAGACAGGAATTCGCTTCCCCCTTCTTTTGAAGACATAATCAAGGATGAATGGGAATGCCCTGACAAGGGCAAGTATATGAGCAGGCATGCACTTAAGTACCGTAAGGTGCAAGAGCCAAAAAAATGCCATTAAGAAATACCAAAAGTAGATGCTGTGGTGGTATCATAGCAAGGGATATGATGGTCACATTGAAAGGGGGTTCTCTCCCAAAGAGACAACTGGAAGATGGTCACCTTTAGTAAGGACTTTGAGCCTTAGTTGGGTGCTCCGAGAATCCCTAGCCACTATCTGTTTTATGAGAGCTATGTTTTTGGCTATTCTCTACATTTTCAAATATTAATTTCAGTTACTACATTCACCTAATACAAGTAATTCAATTTACCACCGTTCCAGAGGATGTGTCCATGCTGATGACTGGTTTTACTCAATAACGATCCAAAGCAGAGTGGACCGATGCATGTTCACTCATCATCTGAGTCAAATGCCACCAGCAGAAGGTTGATTTTCTTTTTTGGTGGTTCAGGTTCTGTAGTTTCCGCATCTGAGTGTTGCTCTTTTTTAAGACTTCTGAAAGCGTGCTCCACACCTTGTCTCTCTCCGATTTTGGACAGCATTTCAGATTCTTAAACCTTGGGTCAAGTGCTTTAGCTATTTTGAGAAATCTCACATTGGTACCTTCTTTGCATTTTGTCAAATCTGCTGTGAAAGTGTTCTTAAAACAAAAGTGTGTTGGGTCATTATCTGGAATTGCTAGAACATGAATATATGGCAGAATGCGGGTAAAACAGAGCCAGAGACATACAGTTCTCCCCCAATGAGTTCAATCACAAAATTAATGCATTAATTTTTAATGAGTGTTATTAGCATGGTATCATGTCCTCTGGAATGGTGGCTGAAACATGAAGGGGCATATAAATGTTTAGCATGTCTGGCATGTAAATATCTTGCAGTGCCAGCTACAACAATGCCATGCAACTGCCTGTTCTCACTTTCAGGTGACGTTATAAATAAGCAGGCAGCATTCTCTCGTAAATGTAAATAAACTTGTTTGTTTTAGCGATTGGCTGAACAAGAAGTAGGACTGAGTGGACTTGTAGGCTCTAAAGTTTTACATTGTTTTGTTTGAGTGCAGTTTTGTAACCAAAAAAAAAATCTACATTTGAAAGTTGCACTTTCACAATAAAGAGATTGCACTACAGTACTTGTATGAGGTGAACTGAAAAAATACTATTTCTTTTGTCATTTTACAGTGCAAATATTTGTAATAAATATAGTGAGCACTGTGCACTTTGTATTTTGTTGCAATTGAAATCAATATATTTGATATAGACATCCAAAAATATCTAATTTCAATAGGTATTCTATTTAACAGTGTGATTAAAATTGCAATTAATTTTTTTAATCACAATTAAATTTTGAGTTAATCATGTGGTTTAATTGTGATTAATAAACAGTCCTATTTTAAATGAATTATTACTCCTCAGAGTTCTGTGTTAATATGCCTAGTAAGGAATCTATTTGTCAAAAAAATATTTCCTGAATCTTTTTTGTTGTCTGCATTGTTACAGACAGTTGCTGACAGGTGTTTTGAAATAAATCACCAAAATAATTGAAACTGGTGTGATTATATTGTATTATTTTGACAAAATATGTAGAATTTTGCAGAATTTTAATTTTTTTGGTGCATAATTCCCCTGGAGTAAAAGGGGCCGAGGTGGGGATGAGGTTATGGCTGAGGTTTTCAGAAACTGTATCTGATTGCTGTACTTCAAACATCAATACACTTCTTCCATTGCTTCACAAGATAAAAGATGGGAGAAGTAATTTAGCATGAGACTTAGCAGCCCTTGTTCTTTCGGAGCATTCTACTTCCATCTCTGAAGGTTTACAGTATTTCTGTTCTGTCCAGTAGAGTGTCTGCAAGTGTGGAAACCAAAACAAAAAAAAGTCCAGTCATCTCATGAGTAATGGTTGCAACTCTAATTTACTTCAGTTGGGTCCTCAAAACTTAGTGCAGTCTTCTGAGAGACTTTTCTACACTTTCTGGATCTGCTCTGTGAATATTAGCTTTGTTTAAACTTGTGTCCAAATCGGACTACTGTCCCAGGCATTGAAACCTTAACAATATAAATCAGACTGATGTTTTAGACATCTTGAGGTGCTCTACAAATCTGAACATATGCAGTAACTTCTTCTCCTTGCCAGACATTTTACTCTCAAAATATCCTTCAGGAATATTTTCAGCCTTGGCTGAAGGAGCATCTTGAAGGAAAACAAGGCTTCTGTTAGCACAGGCAACACTTTCAACATTGGTAATTCATTCATTGTAACACAGGTGGGCTTTAACACTCTAAAGGTCTATACTTAGTCTGCCGTACACAACAGATAGTTGTGTATTTATAAATAGCTATTCATTTAATCAGTCTTTTGTTTTCTTGAATCTTTTTGCCATAAGTTGGCAACCATCCTCTCCATTCCACATACGACATTTCTTTTAAAGCATAGAGGTCTGCCTGAGGTTCTCTGTCTTTTTAAAGAAGAGCAAATTTAGTTGCTGATGAAAGGTGCCAGGTGGGCTGTCCATAGGACAAGTCACCTTTATCTACAGAACACATACTGTACTGGTAGGCCCTGTATGAGAGGATAGTTGAATGCGTCCAGAGACCAGCACAAATAATATAAAGTAGCAGTCCCCTAAGAGCTGGACTGGGGCCACCAACTAATTTCACTTTGGCCACAGCTGTCGGATGTTAATTTGTCAGTACTTACCTGAGAGAGGTTCATACCAGTTACTAAGAAGTGAAAAGCTGATCGTCCCCTGACTAGTCACCCTGAATCATGAAGTTCTCATGCCCTGGGACACCTATGTGGAATGACACGAGTTCTCCTGTAGAACTAGAAAAATCCCCAGACTTGTTCTGGGGGAAATGTCTCTGATAGTAAGATGAATAAAAATAACTTTCAAAAATTGACAGTTTAAATGGTGTCTTTGTACTGAAAAGCATGTGTGCAGACAACCTCAGTATGGCTTTTTTTTTGTGTGCCTATGTATACTTTTTCTTTCTTTTTTGCTTCATTTAGTTTGACACTGTAATTGCAGAAGCGGCCAGCTGGATGTCCGGGAGCTGATCTCTCTCTACCCCTTCCTGTTGCCTACTTCCTCTTCATTCATACGGTCTCATCCGCCTCTTCATGAGTATGCTGATTTAAACCAGCTGACCCAAGGGGACCAGGAGAAGATGACTAAGTGCAAACGATTCCTCATGAGTTATTTGAATGAAATCCGCAGCACTGAAGTTGCTAATGGCTATAAGGAAGACATTGATACAGCTTTGCTCAAGCTGTATGCAGAGGCTAATCATGAAAGCCTTCTGGATCTACTGGTCTCAGAGAATTTCTGTCTTCTAACAGACAGTGCTGCCTGGCTGGAGAAACACAAAAAGTGAGACATTTCATTAAATAGATCACCAACTCTGGGGTGGGAGTGGGAGAAATGTTTTATTTTTGGTCTGTACATTTACCAGTCACTTAAGGATTTGAATCCATTTCTCTAGATGTCCCAGTCAGATGAGGCTTACTTTAGTTTGTGGTGTTGGTGTGTGCACAAATGGCAAAACAGCATATTTGACTATTTGTTTTAAGAGATGGACTGGAATGTCTGAGTGGAGTTGAAGCTCAAACTTGAGGTGCATTGGCAGAGCTGTGTGTAGGGAGCTTGCAAGCCAGCAATTTTATGCTGGTTCAGGCAAGTACGATTTGAACTTCATTTTCAAACTTGTTAATTATGAAAAGAAAACTTTGGGGGGGAAAAATTCCCCTTGAGGTTAGGAAACTGTTTGATTGCCTGGTCCCTAGGTGTTTCTAGGCTTACAGGACCTCAGCCGTCATTTGATACTTTGTAGTAGTAGTAGGGTTGCCAACTTTCTAATCACACAAAAGCGAACACCCGTTCCCCTTCTTCAAGGCCCTGCCCCCGCTCGCTCCATTCCTCCCTCCTTCCATCGCTCACTCTTCCCCACCCTCAGTCACTTTCACCAGACTGGGGCAGGGGGTTGGGGTGCAGGAGTGGGCTCCAGGCTGGGCCAGGGGGTTAGGGTGCAAGGGGAGGTGCGGGGTCCCGGCAGCGCTTACCGAGCTTCTCAGGAAGCGGATGCCAGATCTCTGCGGCCTCTAGGGACCTGGTGGCCGCTTCCGAGGGCCGCATGGAACTAGGGAGCCGGCCTTAGCCCCAGATCCCCACTGCGCCACCGACCGGACTTCTAATGGCTGGGTCAGCAGTGCCCCTTTTTGAACGGGTGTTTGTCGAAAACCGAACACCTGGCAACCCTAAGTAGTAGTTAAAACTAAATGACTTGTACAGTATTGAACAAAGGATAGGGTAACTGGTATGACCCCATGTGATCTGAGACACAATGTGACAATTAAAAGTGGAACAATAAGAATAAAATGTTTCTTTGTTGTTGAGATGTCTTGTGCTGGGAGAAAAGTACATGAACAGAACTACTTAGTACATGAACAAAACTACTTTTAAGTTGAATTCTAATTAAGCCCATAGTTAAATTATTTAGTAGTTAACTTTAAAACTACTAGTTTATTCACTGGTCAGAAACTTAATGTTTGAATTCTGAAATCTGATATTGGTTTTCCTGCTGGTGCTTCCACTGAATTGAGAAAGGAAGAACAGTTATGAGAGCCTCAAAGGGGTTTATTTTGGAATACCTTAGAAGGGGGGAGGATCCAGAAGAGAATAAAAAAGTAGAGAATCAAGTGGTTGACATACAGCAATGTTCAGAAAACTGTATACATTAAATGTACACAGAAAAAGTGTGAAAACTAACTTTAAGCAATGTGTCTGCACCTTGCTCTATTTTTTCCCTCTCAGACCTCCAAAAATATATTACACAATAGTATAACATAGGATAGGCTGGATTGGGAGTTTCAGTTGTGATTTTCATTGGATTTAAGAGTGTTTTACTGTTTCAGTTGTCCAACAAATCCACTTGATGACAAAGACTTTACATGACTAACTTTAGTTGGAATAAATATGAAAAGTAGAATTTTAAACCCATGGAAATAGAGAGGCATTATAATGGAAACAATGGGAAACCATACTGTAATAGAACAAATTTTAGAACATGGGAGACTCTTGTTCAGAACTGCGTATTGCTGTGTCTTGACACTAGTCTACATTGCAGTAAATAATATCAGATTTTTTTTAAAGAGGAGGTAGAATTTTATAAATACTATAGTGTGAAAAAAAGATTTTGGTTGAAGGACAGCTGTTAATGAATTAGAATTACTCCACTGATACTTAATATAGAACTTTGTGGATAGGTGAATTCTAAAATGAAGGAAAGCATGAAATGTATGAAGACAGTAAACCACTGCTCTTTATCCTTTGCAATTTGTACCATATTTAAACTGATGAAGAGGATCTAAGAACTTAAATGTTCATACATTTTTTAAAATACAGGTATTTTGCACTTGGACTCCTGTATCACTACAATGGTCAAGATGCTGCAGCACTTCAGGTTAGAATGACAAATTAGTATTTAATCAAGATGGTATAATAAAACTTTTGTTAGTTCGTTCATAAACCACCCCGAAAATGTGTCTAGGTAACTTCTAATTTCAAAATTGGCATATATCCACAGCAGGATGAACTTTCTCTTAAAACCTAATTCCTCAGACTAGTTAAAACGTTAGAGAAATACAAAGCCACATACATGATTTAAAAAAGCTGTATTTTCAAGATAAACTTCTATACCTTAATAATTCTTAGCCAGAATTATGATGGGTTTTAATGGACATAAAAATCACAAGTGTGTGTATGTACCCTAGTTACTGTTGTGATCATATCTGTGCATCTTCAACTAGAAACATTAAAATGTTCTCAGTCTCTGACAGGAACCTCTCATACTGAAGAACTATCTTGGTAATTTCTTTAGAAGATAGTCCCTTCAGTAGCTTGTGTTTTTCTGTTTTCTTGGGATATGGTTGTTTTCTAGATTTCAATAAACTTTGACTTAGTCAAATATATGTAAGTAAATGAGGCAGGTAGTCACCTGAGTGATCCTGGGCAGAAAAGAAGCCTCTGGATATGCTGTGGTGTTTAATTGTGCATCAACAAACTGTTCCAATATTTCACAGGCATATTTATTCATTTAAGAAGTTTTTTCCTATGTTCTATAGTATTTCCTCTTCAGAGTCTTAATCAATGCCCATAAAAGTTAATGGTAAGATTGGTCAGGTCCTTGGTGCAGAAATGAGGTGGTGTAGTGTGAGCAAAATCATTCAGCATATAACTTCTTAACCCAGTAATGCACCGGATAGGTGCTGGAACTGGAGGTGCTGCCACACCCATGGCTGAAGGGATTGCCATTATACACATGGTTTCCAGTTTGGTTCAATGGCTCTTAGCACCCTCACTATAAAAATTATTCCAGCACCCCCGATTCCCTTGAAATAGTGTCTGCCAGCTACTTAGCCTGGTTCTGACAAACTTGTATGAACACCTGTAAATGTGGTAAGTTGATTGCAGCTGCTAGGCAAACTAATACAGTTCTGCATTTAGGAACAAAATGAGCATGAAAGAAAATAAAGTTGCTTTTTGCGAAATTGCTGTCTGATTAAATTATTTTGAATCTGTGCTAGAATATTAAGAGCAGGATTCAAGTAGAAACCAGAAGCTGAATGTAACTTTAGAGCAAAGAGAGCAAATTCCAAACTGATACTATGAAAAAATATTTCCTTGCATATAATTAGACTGTGCAAGTCACTGAGGCCAAGAACTTTAGCAACAAACAATCAAAAAGGGATATCCAGAGTTAGTGCTAACACATTTTAAAGGGATATTAAACCTCCGTGCTTCAGGATTTAAACTAATCTCTAACCATTAGGGACTAGGATAGGGGGGGGAGAGAGAGAGAGAGTGTGTGCACATGTGCATGCACTGAACTCGATAGGAACCAACAACCAGGGAAAGATGTACAATTGTTGCTGTAATTTTTTAATTGAGCAGTAGACTTAGTATAAGATGTTAAGTATATTAAAGGCAAACTCCTAAGAAGTTTAATTCTTACACACTTTTTCTGTTTCAGTTATGGGTGAAAATAGTTAATGGAGACGTTCACGATTCTACACGTTCGGACCTCTATGAGTATATAGTAGACTTCCTTACTTTCTGCTCAGACCAAAAACTAGTGTGGAAGTATGCTGAATGGGTTTTACAGAAAAGTGAGGAGGTTTGTGATTGTATCCCTTCTAAAAACAGTTATAGGAAAAAAAATTCTTGGTAAAATGTAATGATTCATCACTTCCCTTTCGTGTTTCCTACCCCTCTAAATCTTTCAGTCTCGACTATCACCTATCTAATTTGTTTGATGAAAGTGCTTCATTTTAGAATTTGCAGATGTCTACTGTGAACAATAGATTTTAAAACAATATTAAGCTGTCATCTTAAACAATTGAAGAAATGACATTTTGTATGCTAAAGGAGGTTTATATTGGAGTTTTGCTTCATGTTAAGGATGTTTTTTGTGTATGAAGATTAAAACACAAGCTGATGGCACATGTTAGTAGTTCAATACTGGTAGTATTCCATTGCTCTAAAGGGCTGTGGTGGTGGTGACGTGTGTGGGAAAGTGGGGTAAGCAACCTTTTTCTCTTGGCAACTCCTATGCTGCTTCAGGAGTTGGATGATTTATGCTCTTTATCTACCAAAATCCAAGTGCATCATTTCGGTAATATCCACGAGTATTTAGTACTCCAGACTAAGTGCTAACTGCATGCTTGTGCTAGAAAATGCACAAGTAGCAGCCTTTGTCCCATGGAATTTACCATCTAAATAGGTTCTAGTTATTTCTGAATTAAGGCATTGTTTATTCCAGCTACTATTTAGCATGTAGACTTAACTGATACTGAAACCAGCCTCATGGATCTGTACTGTCACAGTATGAGAAGCATGGTATTTAATGCCACAATTAGTAAAGCTTGTTGATTTTAGCCATTATAAAAGCTTATTAATTAGATTTCTTAAAGGAATCCAGAGATAAGGTTGAAAATCTGAGCTGACATTCTGACCTTTGACTTTCTTTTTTGCCTTGTCCTTTGTGGTATTTAATATTTTTGTTATGCTTCTCTCACATTCATGTCCTAGAATGAAAAAATATTTGTTTGAAAAGGTCCCTACCACAAAAGGCTTACAAATTGGGCAATGTATCCATTCTGAATTGGGGCAGTAGGTATGTGATGCATCAAGAAGCAGTGACTGAGCAGCCCAGTTCAGTATGTTTTGTTAATCCATTATTTTTGCATAGTGTGTGTTCTGAATATTTTGTATTTGATTTCTTAATTTAATCATTAACAAAAAACTGAGTGCTTAAAACAAAAAATAAAGATGTTGTCTGATTTCCTCAATGCAACTAACTTGTTATAGGTTGGAGTACAGATTTTTACGAAAAGGCCTTTGGAAGACCAAGCCAGCTTTAATCCAGATAACGTCATGGACTGCCTTAACAAATACCCCAAGTCACTTGTTAAATATCTGGAGTACCTAGTCTTGGATAGAAAAATAGAGGTAAGCTCTTCAGAAATACCACAAAAAAGGTTGATTCAGTGTACAAACGGGGATACCTCAGATGGAGAGCCTGAAGTACAATTAGGCTTCATAAAAACTGGGCAAATTTGAATATTTTGTACAGTGGGTTTTAAGTTTACCCAGAAGGCAGAGAAAGAGAGGATGATCTTATGGCTAGAGTGTAACCATGGGAATAAGGAGATCTGGCTTCTATTCCCAGTTCTGCAACATTGTGCTTCTGTAATATTGTGCAAGTCACTTAACCTCTCTGACACTTTCTCCATCTCTGGACAAAGGTATGCTTTCCTGCCTCATCAGTGAGGCTTAAATCATTTATGGGAAGTACTTTGAAATCTTCAGATGGAAGAAGCTATGGAAGTGCCATCTATTACTAAGGCTAAGACTTTGTCAGGGATATTTTTAGTAAAAGTCAGGGACCGGTCATGGGCTTCCATGAATTTTCTTTGTCTGTGACCTGTCCCTGACTTTTACTAAAAATATGGAAGCCCCTGGGAACTCTGGGGCCCCCCAGCACCTGTGGGGACACGGAGCTCCAGGGTCCCTCTCTCCCCATGGCTCGGAGCTTCCTGCAGCTTCCAGCTGCATGTGGGCTGAGGTCACAGGGGTCTTTGTAACTCACAGATTCCATGACTTCTGCAACCTCTGTGACAAAGTCGTAGCCTCATTTATTATTTATATGATGCTAGTCATGTGCATAGTACAGTAGACATGAAGAATGGTGAATAAACAGATACGTTTCCTGTTACAAGGAGTTCCTTACTTTAATAAGCAACATACAGACCAGACTGGAGGGAAAGTTGTCTACTAAGATATATATTTTTTTAAACTCTTAATTCCAATTGGTACACCTGCACCAGTGGAAGCTGTATTGTGGAAAGGTGTAAGTGCTTTTAGCACAAGAGTTAAACATCATGGTGCTATACTGGCCTGAGCTTGTGTGTGCTTCCACCAGTAGACTTGCAACCAGAGGGAATTAAAGATCTAAAAAGTTCTACTGTAGGCAAGGTCATTAAAAAAAAAAAATGGTTGAGCAATAATTGCTAATCGTGTTACACTTGGATGGTGTTTCTTTTAACTTCACAATTTCAATATTTCAGAGGCAGGCATGTTCTTCAATCCCTGTGTAAAGAGCTAGAGGAACACAACTTAAGTCATTTAGCCCACTTGTAAGATCACAGAGCACTTTAGAAATTGCATATACAGGAATCGTTTACCCGGCACTGACATCCAACAGCCCTCAGATTGGAACACAGTAGCCTTTTATCAGTACACAGCAGCACTATACAACAGATCTTAAAAGTGAAGCAAAACCTCCTGAGGCAGGTAAATGGT
Source organism: Mauremys reevesii (assembly GCF_016161935.1). Taxonomy (NCBI): domain Eukaryota; kingdom Metazoa; phylum Chordata; order Testudines; family Geoemydidae; genus Mauremys; species Mauremys reevesii. The sequence goes on from NC_052623.1 coordinate 118,198,596, forward strand.
GTTACACTGAGACACAAAGGGAAAGTGATTTGATTTGACCCAGATAAAGCAAAGCAAAGCAATGATGCAGGTGGGGGAGCCAGGATTTCTGGTGCCCAATTCTCCAACTTGAACTGTTACCCCAAGAATGTGAAGTTTTGTTAAGTGGGTGGTTTCATCTTCCCACCATTCACTAAAATCCTGCATTGGAAGCAGCCCTGACCATGCTAATGAGCATACTTGTTTCCATGAAGTACTGGCATTCAACTGATGTCCTGAATATTTCTAGGTAAACCACTGTCACCAGATTACTGACTCTGTTATTACATAGTTTGAGATAATGCACGGGTATGCATGTGAGAAGAAACCATTTCAACTACTTATATACTCTGGGTTCTAAATTAATTATTGCCACTCAGTCCTAAGAGTCATTGTGGACCATTTCAGTGAAAACCTTTCCTCAGTAATGGTTGTTCAAAAATTATCAGATTTAAGTTTTACTACGTAGGGTATAGTGAGTAATGCTGAAAACGTTATGCCATTATATAAACTTTGGCATACCCTCAGATTAAGTACTTTATCTGATTCTGGTGGCCTTACCTCCAAAAGTATATCATAGAAATAGAAAACGTCCAGTGAACAGACTTAAAAATTAAGAGAAACTAATTAGATTAAAACTATTCAATTACAGAGGAGGGAGATATAAAAGGATATGACAGAAGGATATGTTAAAACTATTATCAAGAAGGTCAGGTGCTCTTTTTCATACTCTCAAAGTACTAGACCAAGGGTTGCCCAACGAAATTGGAAGGCAGCAAAAATAAAACTGATGAAGGGAATTTTTTTATACAAACAAATCACCTGTGGAGCTCATTGTTGCAAGAAACCATTGAGGCCAAGACCTCAATAGGAGTAAAATAAGGATTTGACATTTTATATAACTGGAATATCTGCTGTAATATTAGGATACATATAAGGGATATAGTTTCTACTCTAATGGACCAGAGTCTATCAACCATCAGATTGTATACAGGACTAGAAGAATCATTGATTGACGGGACAGAACTTACTAAAGTCTTCTGGAGAACAGTCTATAAGATTAAAAAATTGTTCAATTTATTGGGCAATATTTACTGCACACATCAGTGTACTTACACTAAATATCCTGTAAAGACTAATTGCTGTTTAATTTGGGGCAGGTGGATTGTCTTTGTCTTGTAATTGCATTTTTGTACGTTTTGAATTAATCTTGTCCTTTATGCCTGCAGAAGGAAAAGTATCATACCCACTTAGCTGTGTTGTATTTGGAGGCAGTGCTGCAACTAAAATCTGTGACCACAGACAATTGTGCAGAATTCACTGAAACACAGACTAAGCTACACAGTCTTCTTCAGAAATCTGACTTTTATAGAGTTCATTTTATTTTAGGTAAGATAAGTATTTTTACCCTGTTATAAATGAAAGACAGTATTCTCCTTTAACAGCTTCTGCTGAGACCTGGGTAGGTATGGAGATGGAACAGGTTTGAGGCCCACTGAAGGGAGGGAGACTTTTATTGCCTTTTATCTGTGCTATACCTGTTACATGGAGAAAGCATTGTGGTTTCCAGTGCCACCAAACTGAGTCTGCTCATAAACCTAAAACAAAAATAGAATATTTGAGCTCAGTCTGCTTACCAATACACTGAACTGGCTGTTACTGTTTAATAGCAACTGAAATTACATATCCTAGTCCAGGGGTCGGCAACCTCTGGCACGCAGCTCACCAGGGTAAGCACCCTGGTGGGCCGGGCCAGTTTGTTTACCTGCTGCGTCGGCAGATTTGGCCGATCACGGCTCCCACTGGCCGCAGTTCATCGTCCCAGGCCAGTGGGGGTGGCGGGAAGCGGCGTGGGTGAGGGATGTTCTGGCCGCGGCTTACCGCCCCCATTGGCCTGAGACGGCGAACCACAGCCAGTGGGAAGTGCGATTGGCCGAACCTGCCGACACAGCGGGTAAACAAACTGGCCCGGCCCGCCAGGGTGCTTGCCCTGGCGACCCGTGTGCCAGAGGTTGCAGACCCTTGCCCTAGTCACTCCTTATCAACCTGAGCGATCCCTTTTTATGTTGCACCACACGTGCACCTGGCATTTAGCAGACAAATATGACCGTGCCAGTCACTGAAGATGTTAACGTGTAGGTTAAAGCCTAACCAATGATAAAGGTAGTAATGTATAAATGATCCCCTTTAAAATCTTACATTTCAGAGCAAAGAGCTGCTAACTTTTTCAATACCTAAAATTGGAAACACTGAATTGCTGTTTTGGAATTTTACATGAACATGGAATAAATTGGTAGTGAACTAAAGTAGGCTTAACCACCTTTTGGCTTAATCTTATGTGGTGGTTCAAAATGCACACTAGTGTTTTCCCAACTGAAAATAAAGCAGCATATTTTGGAAGGTAATTACTTGTTTCCATTAAATTTCTGCAGTTGTGCTGCACCTACTTACTGTAAAAAACATTTACCGAAAATTAAGATTTCCCTCCTTAAGAGATTTATAGATGGATTAAATTATCCCCCTTCTCTGCCAGGTGTTAACACTTAATGTTTTGGCAGCTGGAACACAGTTCTGGGATTAGTATTTGTATGGTCTCTTTCAGAAAAGGGACATTTGCTCAACATACTGTTTTCTTTTTGGACTTGAAAGATTCCAGTATTTGAAGGGAGGCTGAGAAATGTACTGACTTGTTGTGCTTTTCACAGTTCACAATATGGACTGAGGTGCACTGAGCCCACAAGGTAGATTTATAGAAAATATACTTATTTTCAGATAAAGTACGTAGAATGACGCTGACTTTTTGTCACCTAGATAGCAGTATTTTGCTATTTGTTTTTTTCCCTTAAGTTTTGATTCCTTCTGGGGGAGCAAATAATGCCCTTTATTGAACAGAGCACTGTCTTAAATTGATTCTCATTTGACAGATAAAATCAAGGGGACAGATCTTCATATGGAAAGAGCAATACTATATGGGAAATTGGAAGAACATGACAAAGCTTTGCATATCCTAGTCCACGAATTAAAGGACTTTTCTGCTGCTGAAGATTACTGCATATGGAGCTCTGAGAGTAAAGATCTACCATACCGGCAAAGGCTTTTCCATATGTTGCTCTTGGTTTATCTAAATCCAGACTCTTCGGACTGTGAACTGGTCATGGCTGCTGTAGATCTCTTGAATAATCATGCTGCTGAATTTGATGCAGCCCGTGTCTTACAGCTTGTGCCTGACAGCTGGTCAGTACAGCTCCTCTCCCCATTCCTGACCGGAGCAATGAGGGAAAGCATTCATACAAAAAGAATGACTCAAATTACACTTGGGTTAGCAAAAGCTGAAAACTTAATTTATAAACATGACAAGGTGGGTGTATTGCTTTCTTTGTTATAATTCAAATACATGGATTTTTAAAAAATTTTTCTATAAATTAAGGTAGTTGATTCCTGAGGGAAGAAACCCTTCCCTTAGTTTTCTTCAGTTATCCAAAATTATTTTTTCCTCTGGTCATACCTCCAGTTCTGATACTGCCCAACTCTACCCAGGGTTAAATTTCAAAACATTGTGACAAAAACAATTTCATTTTCCCTTGAAAAGGGGATGGTGTTGGGCCTGAGTAGAGTAGTGGCTAGCTTAATGTACTTTGTTTAGGTTGCAAGTGAAAGAATTTGGTGTTCCCAGACTAATGCATGTGTTGTGCACATCTTGCCACCTTTTGTGTTTGGTTTTTTTCATGATTAGCATGCTCGCTTTGAGAAACTCAGAACTCTAATCAGGATTGAGATGTATTGGATAGAATTGCGTGGTAACATTTGCACGGCACACACCCCAACTCAAGCCTACTGGATCACTTCTGTAAGCACAATGTTCACTTGAGAAACTACCTTCCATCCCTGCTCAGAGTTATATTACTTAACGCTTCCAATTTGGTCTTATGTCCATTTAATTGAGAGAGTTAACAAATTGACCTACAGAATCTGATTTGAGACAAGAATCCATGGGCTAATACACCTCCGGGGAAACTGAGTAACATACACGTGCAAAACTTGCTATACATTCCACATAGTTACTAGGGGAGCGTCAGGATTTGAAGCAAGTGTCTTTTTTTTTTAAAGTATTAATTAGGAGGAAACATGAAATAGTTACTACAAACTGCTGTTAATATGCAAAATTAGTCCAAGTTAATTTAAATAATCCATGTAATTGGGCTTTATAAATTCCAATCAAGTGACCCAGGTCTTTCCACTCAGTACCGTTCAGCTAATGTAGCTGTAATGTGAAAAGCTTTAATGGACACTGTCTTATAAACAACCTGATTTGTTATGTTGTTTGTTTTTAGTTCCCTTCCTGATTTGCAGTGATATTGGATTCATGTTTTTTTTCCTCCTATTTATAGGTTAAACTAAAAGGAAGCCCAATTATTCTTTCGGACAAAAAGCTCTGCCAGGTGTGCCAAAGTCCTTTCTGTGAGCCTGCATTCGTGAGATACCCAAATGGTGGTATGGTTCACACCCATTGCGCCGCAAAGAGACTCATTAATCCTAACATGACCCATCACAGTCAAACTTGAACTATGTTCCAGGTTGCACTAGTTTCCATGACTTACTCCTTGGAAAACGTGCTGGATAAAGAGCCAAGTGCAGCTACTTTAACAGTAAATCAAGATGAAGAGATTATCCTGGGACTAATGGGAAGATTTCAATAAATGTGAAATATGGCCACTCATCTGCTGATCTTTATGAATGTAGACAGCAAAGAAAATATTAACTATCAGAAGTAGAGACACGCAAGAGTAGGCTCTTCTGTGTATAGTAAGAAAAAAAATCTACCTTCTGAAAGAAAATAAGCCTTTTCTTCACAGAAAGGATGAATACGGGGCAGACTAATGTTTTTTAAGGAAACTTAAATTTGCACTGAATGTGTTGCTTATAAACATGGTGTGGCGGGGAGAGACCCTTTTATTCAGGAGTCGGATATTGTCTGTCTCTAGAATGCTTGATGAAGAGACTATACAGTGTTGTAGCCATGTAGAGAAGAGACTGGCATGATGCAGCTTATTCTCAAGAAAAAAATGCATATCGATTGTTAGCTGCAGCATGTCCTCATTTCTTCTGAAATCTGTTCCACAGGATCACATTATGAACTTGTTCTGTGCGCTACAAATTGTTGGCTTTTGATGCACTTTTTGTCTCCCCTGGCCCATCCCGCCACCACGTTCTGCTGTATTGTTGTCATAAAACCAATTTAAGTACTGGCCTGTTGCTAGTTCCTATTGTTTTGCTGTGTCTAAAGTAATAAACTCAGTGGAAACTGATGGCCTCATACAGTCACACATCTGTATTTGAAAATCCCAGTTGTAATGAAGGTGTCTGATACAGTCTAGTTAGACCCTAGTCATATTTTTGTTGGGGAAAGAGGCTTTAATAATTTTTAATATGGACTTACATATTAATATGCAAATATGCTGTAAATACAGTTGAATAAATTGGTTTTATTATTGAATGTCCTTAGAGGATAAACATGTAAACAGTGACATCAAGAGTATGGGTTACATTATAAATGTCTGCTGTAATATAACTTTGACAGAGCAGAGACTTCATGGGACTCCTTGCAATAGTAAGGGTCAGTGTTTTGGGATCCCTGTGTGAGATCTAGGACCTGATGGAAAGGGGAGGAGAGGTCGTGAAGAAGTCAGTAATGACACCCCCAGGTGCTAGTGAATTTGGTATGATTTAGTAAATGCTCTATAAATTCTGAAGTGTTCTGTTTAAGAGACAAGATGGGAGAGGCAACATCTTTTATTGGACTAACTTCTGTCAGTGAGAGAGACGAGCGTTCAAGCTTCCACAGAGCTCTTCTTCAGGTAACGCTTTTTCTATAATAATTTAAAAAATAACATTTACTGATCCTGTGAAATCTTCAAGATACTGTTTAACCAAATTTTGTAAGGAGCCTGAGAGTTGAAAGAGGCAACTTCGCTCTACATAAGAGGATTATGTATAAACATATTTTAAAAACTTTCATTCTTTAAGCCAAAGAAGAAATCAAGCTGTATTAATAGATTCTTGAATGATACATGGTTGAAATAGTTGGTATGACTCCTCTACATTTTTCAGATTGAGTCAGTTGAGATTTTCAGCACAAAGTGTATCTGCACAATATCTAGGGCCCTACCAAATTCACGGCCATGAAATCTAGTCTCCTCCCGGAAAATTTGGTCTTCTGTGTGCTTTCACCCTATACTATACAGATTTCACTGAGGAGACCGTTGTTTCTCAAAATGGGGGTCCTGACCCAAAATGGAGTTGCAGAGGGGATCACAAGGTTATTTTAAGGGGGTTGTGGTATTGCCACGCTTATTTCTGTGCTGCCTTCAGAGCTAGGTGACTGGAGAGCAGTGGCTGTTGGCTGGGCGCCCAGCTCTGAAGGCAGCACCCCACCAGCAGCAGTGCAGATGTAAGGGAGGCAATACCATACCATGACACCCTCACTTCTGCGCTGCTGCCTTCAGAGCTGGGTGGCCGGAGAGTGGCGGATGCAGACTGAGGGTCCAGCTCTGCAGTCAGCAGCTCAGAAGTAATGGTGGCAGTACCATATCATGCTATCCTTACTCTGTGTTGGTACTGGTGGTGGCTCTGCCTTCAGAGCTGAGCTCCTGGCCAGCAGCTGCTGCTCTCCAGCTGCCCACCTCTGAAGGCAGTGCTGCCACCAGCAGCAGTGCAGAAGTAAGGGTAGCAGTACTGCAACTCAGACATAACTCCTTTTTGAATGGGATATCATAAATCAATATGGTCCAAAACACAGATAAATTAATAAAATAAGTTCAGAGGTTGGCAATGTCAACAAAATATTTTTGAAAAAAATAATAAAACCAAAATCATGTAACTCAAGGAGTACTGACATGAGGAAATCACAAACAGTGTTATCTTCTATAAAGATTTGAATATAGACATTTTTTGATGTGGACAATAGCATGGAGTTTGTAAGAAATGCTTTATATATCCTATTGGGAAACAGGCATTATATAAAAATATCCACTGCAGTACACTAATTTTGTTTTCATAAAGATGTCTCACTAATAAAAGAAAATATATTATTTTTTTAAAAGTAAGGTTACTGTCCAGCCAGAATGTCAAATCCAGATGTTTCACACTCCGTTTCACGAAGTGGCGCCCTGGGGACTTAAAATACCTGGCTAAGGGCAAATTCGTGGTAGAAAACCTTAACTAAGTTTACATGTGAATAAGACCAAATATTAGTTTGTCTTAACATATTTAATGTTATCTAAACATAACCTGTAATTCTTCTAAAACAAATTCAAATCCAGCTATAGCACACATGCAAGGCAAATGTTAAAAGGTATGCAAAAATGGATAGCGTAGAATAACATAATCTAACCTGAACTGGAAGGATAATGGGCAAAAAAGAGGCTTAAGTTTTTAACTCAAGTGTAATCTTGGGGGGGGGGGAGACAATATATTGCCACTGGAATTTCAACTTCTATATCACTTACTGCTTTCAGTGTATTAACTACAGCTGTGCACATTTTTAATACAATTCTAAAATTTAGACAAACATCTTTATTTGACAGGAAGCCTGTTGGCAAAATCAAGCAGTATCAATTTGTCTCAAAACAACTCAGTTATGTGCAAAAAATAAATTTGCAGGTTTGTGGGACTACTGCTTCTGGCACAAAGACCATAATTAAACTTCTAACTCTAGAGCAATTTGCAAGGCATTTGTTTCCAAACCTCTTCAGTTACAGCATCATATTCTGCAACTTTTCCATATCTGCTATTGTCATCCACTTTGAGACTTTACCTCCAATTAAATCCAAATTTTGTAGAAATCAGTACATTAATGGAGCACCACTAAACTGTGTATAACCCATGTTTGGAAACTTGCTAAAATTTTCCAAATGAAAGTAATCCAAAGATAAATCCAGGTTCCACAGAGGACAGTGAAAGAACATGGCTGACTAAGATGTTTAGTGACTCTGCTTAAAGAGCGACTTTCCCTGAAAAAGTTTTGGAGTAATCTGGGAAGGTTGAAAATGCTTTATGACTGACTAATGTCTGCCTCGCTGGCCACCTTTTTAAGATCTTTGAAGCAAAATGTCAGAAACTAGCAAGATTGGTTTCAAAGCTGCGGAAAGATGCTGACCCACGTATGTGTGTGCCTCTCCATGACTAACCTTTCTCTCATTGTTTCTGCCTTTTACCTCTGTTTTTAACCCTCTCTAATATCAATAGCAGCAGCACTGATTTCAGCATGGAGTGCCTCCTGCTAACCATCTATATTCAGGGCAGGTTGGAACTTCTCTGTTTTAGCTAGTAACACTTTCTATCATAAAGAACATGTTGGGTCTTTGTTTACTGCCTCTGGGAGGGATTCATTAGAGATGGTTGGTGTCAGCAGCCCTGCTGACAAGTTAGATAAGAAATGACACCAGCTATGACTTGGAAGTCCCATTTTTCTGGTTTATTTTTGCCTTTGAGACACTATTCCCTCAGTGTGTGTGCTTTCACATCAGCTGTCTTGCAGTCTCTGCCGCTTTTCTTGTTCTAGCAATTTATTCAATCATTGCTGGTTCTGGAGTCAATTCAAAACACTTCTGTCATCAAGAGCAAGCCTCTCTAGTATATTACATCTTTAGTAAGCTTCCCAATCAAAATTTCAGCATGGAATATAAAACACAGCATTGTAACAATGATACTGTTCAGCACTACTACAGGAGTTGAATCTTCTTTCCATCTTGTGTTGTCCCTACAATTTCAGATTCATATGATAGCTGTTATCAACATGAAACAAACTTCTCGGGTTGAGTTTCCTTTTTGCTTCGGCACCCAGCTCGGAGCTTTCTGTACTGCCTGCTACTAGCACATAATGAAATCTCACTGAGGGCTTGTCTCCACTACTAGTGGGAACGATGCTGTGGCAATCGATCCACTGAGGGTTGATTTAGTGGGTCTAGTGAAGACCCACTAAATCGACCGCTGATCATTCTCCCATTGACTCCGGTACTCCACCAGAAGGAGAAGAGTAAGGGGAGTCGATGAGGGAGTTTCTCTCATCAACCCAGTGTAGTGTGGCCCCCGCGGTAAGTAGACCTAAGCTATGTCGACTTGAGTTACGCTACTAACGTAACTCAAATTGCATAGCTTAGATCGACTTTTCTCTGTAGTGTAAACCTGCCCTGAGCGTTGGCCTAGAATTTCAGGTAACTCAGTTAGGGAGGCTCTCCTTTAGTCACCTACTTTGGCTAGTGTGTCCGCATTTGTCCTGGTTAGAAAGGATAAGAACTTCTCGGTTCTCCCCGCCTCCCAAAAAAAAAAAACCTGACCGTGTTGTCTTGTCCTGATTTACTGTCTGCTTTCCTCCCTATCTGAAGCAAAAAGGAGGGGGAGAATAATTGATATAACAAAAACTGCACTTCAGAGTCCAGTGTTCTGCTCAAATTAGAGGCTAGAAACAGCAGTGAACAGTACAAATTATGCCTGTAAAGGATTTCAATCCATTATCCTCCTTAATCTGTCAATAAATTGTCACGCAATTTGACTTTACTACAAGAATATTCTTGATAAATTCCATACCCATGTGTTTGAGACAGTTACTTTTTATGTATTGTACATAACAAAGTTTGATATGAGATTTTTATGCTCATTGAAGTATCAGAGGTGTAGCCGTGTTAATCTGGATCTGTAAAAGCAGCAGAGAGTCCTGTGGCACCTTACAGACTAACAGACGTATTGGAGCATGAGCTTTCGTGGGTGAATACCCACTTCGTCGGATGCATGTAGTGGAAATTACCAGATTTCCACTACATGCATCCGACAAAGTGGGTATTCACCCACGAAAGCTCATGCTCCAATAGGTCTGTTAGTCTGTAAGGTGCCACAGGACTCTTTGATGCTCATTGAAGTCTCTCTCTCTCCAAAACTTTATTTTGTGTGTGTGTGTGGGTGGGGGGGAATGTCATGTCACATTTCACTAAGGGCTTGTTCATACAGCAAGTTACTGCTCTGCAAGTCAGCTCTGGTCTACACTACAAACTTACATTGATATAACTGTATTGCTCAGAGGTGTGGAAATCCACAACCTTGAGCGACACAGTTATACCAACCGAACTCCTGGTGAAGGCAGTGCTATGTCAACAGGAGGGCTTCTCCTGTCAATATAGCTACCACTTCTTGGGGAAGTGGAGTACATACATTGCCGGGAGAAGCTTTCCCATTGGCGTAGGTAGCATCTTCACTGAACACTGTTAGTGTAGACAAGGCCTCAAAATGTGATGCTACAGCCCATGCATTCACATCCCATGTGGTCACTGCTACAGCACACTGAAAGTTCTGGATTGTAGCCTTAAGAGCTTTAGATGCATCCTCAGCCATGTCTCTCTTGGGTTCATTAAAATATCAGTTTTCATTATGAATCATTATTATGAGACTGGTATCTTTGATCCTACCGGGGTGGGAATATGTGCATAAAAGCAGTTTAATGCCTTCATTATACATTCTTATATGAAAGCTTAACTCTGAACCAAGGTTCAGACTTTGCAACAAAATGTTTTATCAGTCTTTTTCTGTACGTCTTACCATGAGTAATTATTTAAAAAGCTGTCACTCTGATAGTTTTATTGTTTTCGACAATATCACTCATTCTTTCCCAGTTAGCTTTAGTCTGATCATTCTATATCAATCAGCATGATCTAAATTTTCAGTTACATCATAATTTTTTACATTAAAAGTACATTGGCAATAATGAATTAATTCATGTCATCTGTTCTATTACCTATGAATTACTAATGCCGACTGTTTCCTTGGTGTAGAACATTGTCTGAACTGTAAGCTAATAGCTTTGTCCTCTGAACACAGATTATGAAAAGTGCTGCTACTTGCAAAGGAAGAATGCAGCAGATAGCTAGCCTAACTTAATGGCTAGTTACACAACTGACAGTACCCCTGGATTAAGCTTGCTACTATGGCAACCTTCACACTTACTCTTCTGCTCTCTTGACTTTTTGCTCGGTATGTCAGTGAACATATCCAGCGGTATGTGGAATGTATAAATGTAAACATGTTGATTTTAATAAATTATTTTAATTACTTTTTGTAACTTACTTTCTAGAGGGATATCTGCCATGGTATGCGACTGCTAAATGAAGGGAATAGATGCATGAGTGAAGTGTTGCCTTATTGGTAGCTCAGTTGTGCCTCTAAGGGAGGTGGTCAAATGAAACGTTCCAAATTTTTACCAAGTCCTGGATAAATTGGTTTCCTTGGGTTTTTTGGCTGGGGGAGGGGAGTTTGTCACTTACTATGCCTCCTCCCTTCCTATCCCCTGACTGAGTTTATCGGGATTCACTAGAAGTAGTCATAGTTGAGCATTCCAGATTTGGCAATTCTAATGGCCGCCTTCTGGTGCTATATAACTGACTGGCCATATTATCCCTGGTTTGGCTAGTTAAATAGATCTATAATGGAAATGAGCTTGGTGGAGCAACTTGAAATATGTTAGCCTAACAGTGTAGGCAAAAAGTGGCGGGGAAAGGTGTAGGTGGTGTTTTAAGAGGATCACTGAAGGTGACTGGGGACAATATTGTAAACTCTGCCACCATTTTCCACAGCTGAGGGTCGTTGAAGCTGATCTCTCACTCCTGAGCGTAAGCAAGCGTGCATCTCCTGCATGCATGCAGCTTCAGACCGGGTCCCTGGGCTGCTCGCCTGTGTGCCCCATTGGTCCCTGCACACACGGGAAAACTTCCTACAATGGGGGAAGGAACAAAGCAGCTCTGCCAAGGAACCTTTGGCAGAGGATTGGCGAGTACCTCCAGTAAAGTTTCCTAGAGATCTCTTTGGAGAATTCCCGTGAAATCTCACTATGCATTACCACATTGTTCCTCTGCACTGCTTAGCTACACAGGGGAATGTGAAGCACAGGCAAACACAGCTAGTCTTGTATGTTTCTATCCCTTCACCTACTTGTAGACTACACAAAGCAAAGGACAGCTCTACCTCATAACTGAGCAGCACCAACTGGTGGGGCTGGCTAGACCTGTCCGGCGAGGAGAAGGGTTCCTGACTTGCTGCGCCACTGGACAACCCTGCTATGTGCTCCACGTTGTCCTCCAACTTCACCTCCTTGTCCATGATTTTTGTCCTCAGAGTTAATTCCAATGTCCCCTGTCTCCAGTCCCACCAAAGTATTTGTGGGGCTCTTGGTGGTGGAGGTGGGGGCACCGCTGAGGATGGCGTCCAGTTCCTTATAGAAGCGGCAGGTCTTTGGTGGAGCACCAGGTGACGGTTTGATTCCCTTGCCTTCTGGTACGCCTGCCGCAGCTTTATCTTCACACGGCACTGTATGTCCCATTCATAGCCCTTATCCAGCCTGCCACGAGAGATCTGACCATAGGTATCAACATTCCTACAGCTGGAGTGGAGCTGGGAGTGCACAGATTCCTCTCCCCACAGTGCCAGCAGATCCAACAACTCTGGTATGCTCCAAGCGGGACAGCTGAGAAGGTGCGAAGTGAGCTGGCAACACCAAGCAAACAGGAAGTGGAATTTCAAAAATTCCTGAGCCTTTAAAAGGGAAGGGGTGGATGCCTGTGTACCTTGGTTCAGGGCAGCAAAGTTTGAACAGCTGACCAGAGCAGTCAGGAGGGGCATTGTGGCACACTTTGTGCAGGCCATTTACAGCAACACAACCAAGTATAGTGTCTACACTGACACGTAGTCAATATAAGTACTGCAAAAAGTTCTATGCCTCTCATCCAGGTGGTTTTATTTTGTTGGCAAAGCAGGAGAGATTTGTCGGCAGGAGGATTGTAGTGTGTACACTTCCATTGTTTTGTCAATGAAAGCTGATTTTTGTTGGCAAAACTCTGTAGTGTAGACAAGGCCTATCCTTTTAAAAGCAACTTCCTTCTGTAGACAAGGCCTTAAATACTCAACACAATTGTCATAAGTTGCAAATCTATGTTGAAGGTTTTTCTATGGGCAAAGCAAGAAAAAGACAGAAGTGCAGGAAAATTGACAGCTGCAGCTAAGTTAAATTATCACCAGTGAAATATATTTTGAGGCTACTTTAGGCTCTTCTCAAGAGACTGACCTCTGTTTATTGAAAAATGAAGAATACAAAACTTTGAAGGGTGAGAGCTAAATCAGGGGCTTCTTTTCCCTTTCTCATAACAAAAGAACAAGGGCCCACTCCAGGCAACGAGTCTAAAACTAAGTTAGAAAAGGATTTTCTTTTTGTGTACTGAACATTTGAAACTCACTGCCTCAAGGTATCTGTGAGAATCTTATTAGAATTCAGAAAGGATTGGACAACTAAATGGATAGGAACATCTAGGGTTACATTAGGATAAAAATTGGAGGGGTGTGAGCTCCTACTTCAGAACTTAAACTAACCTATGTTGGATCAGAGCATGTTAGAAGTGTAGATTATGTACAGGCTATTCAGAATTATGTCCCATTTTATGGTTCCTTTACCTCTTCCTCTGCAGCTTCTGCTACTGGCTGCTGTCAGAGGCATGATACCAGACTAGATGGACCACTTGTCTGATCTGGTATGGCAGTGCCTATGTTCATGATCATTGGTCTTTGCTTATGTTATCTTGAGAATGTTGGACTAAGGAGCCCAATAAGACTGACTATATATTTACTCATTGAAGGATTAGGACTTACTCCTTTAACTGTACCATATGCTAGAATTCATTGCTTCACTATACATATGCCATCTGACACCTTAAATATAATACACAGTTTAAACGTCTCATTGTAAATACAACCATGGATCATTTTATTCAAAGGGAAAACAACATAGAACATTACACTATATTAAGTAATATCCAAAGTACTATCCAGTTTTATTTCCTTAATGCAAAAAGCTGAAATTGAAAAAGATACAGGAGTGCTCTTGACTAGGAGAACATTAAAGCGCAGTACATTGAGGAACAACCTAAGTGTCTTTACATAACATGTTGCCACTAAATTAATAAACTGAAAATGTAAAAGGACTGGACAATCTTGACCGTAGTAGTAGCATCTTGTGCTTCAAGGCCTAAAACTAATTGCATAAGGAGGAGAGTTCTCCCCGGTATTCATTGTACAGTTTGGTAGGTGTGTTTTAACCTCTTTCGGAAGCATTAGATATACCTACCCCTGCCACTCAAAAGGGGATATAGCTGTTTTTGGTGTAGCAAATTCTATCTTTATAAGAGGGAAAAGGCACAGTCTGTAGTGTAGGAAGAAGAAAAATATAGGAAAGGTGGGAGTTACTTTTAACAAAAGAATCAGTCCTTCATGCAAATTACTTGCTTATTAACTTAATATCAAAAGTGGAGAGAGGAAAAAGAGGTAAGAAGGGGACAGGCTAAGAGAAATTGGGGAAAATTGCTGTGTCTGTTCCATTTTTTTCTCAGCAGTCAGTCTTTCAGAAATCTGCAGTTATTAATCAGAATATGCCTGGACACATTTTATGTTCTGTCAGAAATAAGCTCTGTTTCTTTTGTTTTTTGTTTTGTTAAATGTGTAACTGTTCCTAATATTAGAATCAGGTCTGTTCACCTCCAAGAGTTTCTTTCCTTGACCTGGTCTCCTGCCATTACAGTATCCACACCATGATGCTAATTTTTCTATTCACCTCAAAGAAATTAAAGAAAGATATGATTTTCTCCACAGCCTGATGTACGTATTTAACCATTTGCTCTGTGTGTGTGTGTGTGTGTAAATATAATATATATCCCCACAGTTCAGTTTTTAAAACATCTCTTATGGAAAGGGGCTTGTGCATTGAATTGAAATTTAAAAAATGCTGTTCCGGTTTGCTTTTTAACAACAAAGTAAAGGTGCTTTTGGAGTTTAAATCCTCTGTACTGCTCACGCTCGGCACATGGTCTGATTTTTCTACCTGCCCCCATGGTAATGTTTGCTGTGAGGGCTGTTAGTGGTGGCCACCCTGTTCTGTGCAGAGTGGGGATCTGAAATCATTACTCTGCACAACAAAACTGTATTAAACATCTTCAATCCAGTGTGTTTCCCAGGGTTTCCTAAACCTAAAGCTCTCGGTGACTTTACTCTCTGTAAGGCCCTATCAGGAAATAAACCAGGAGACATACCGCTAAATGCAATAAGCATAATAATTGATAGTCCATCCCAATAATTGGCAGGGGCTTGGACCCGTGCCTGCTTGCTTAAAATGCCCCTTGTCCGTACCCTTCTCAAAGGTCACCTTCTTTTCCTTAAAAAGAGGGTCCTTCACGTAGCTGTGGTCATCCTCATAAAGAGTCCTGGTTGCACCCTAGCTGTGATCCAACGAAAGTTCAGCACTCTCAGCTGACACCCAGCAAATTATCTTGTTGGCACTGCAACCTCAGCACTGAGTTTGGAGAACCTGGACCCTCCAAAATGCAGAGCAAGATAACCTTCCATTCCCCTTCTGGTGGCACTAGCTGTAAGTGTGCCTTCCCTAGATTTTCCTGCCCAATGTCTGGAGGTGTAAGGTGGTATTTCAGTCTAAAACGAATTGGTTTTTCCCCTGGGGCTGTCCGCTTTGCCTGTGTGTTCATTTATGGACTTACACCCCTTTTACAGATAGCAAAAGAACTTAAAAAAAAAAATTAGCATTTGTCACTCATCCATATTGGTGTTACATTTTTCCCCCCTTCCTGCAGCAGATGGACATTGCGGCATCTGGAGGAGGGTTGAGGAAGGAGTCACTTTTGTCCCAGGGACATTTAAACACTTTCAGGTGGCAGTGGCAGCATTGCTCCAAACTTTTCTGGTCATCAAGGTTGACATTAATTTTCACTGTGTCATTTGCTTTGTATACTGCTGTCATCTACGGGAAGTTTTCCTATCCCTCGAACACAAGTTCCAAATTCACACCACCAGAGGAGCAGGATTATGACACGCAGGCCAGCAAAAACAGCACATAGGAGTGCATCGTCTTGAAGGACTTCCAGCATTTACATGGTTACTAATCTAAAATGTAAATCAAAACAAATCTCTCTTCTCCCTGTATAGGGAGAGTATTGCTAGATATTTAAGCTAAATTTATAAACTTCTATTCGGACCTATGTGGGTTTGAGTTCATCTCTTTCCTCCCCCATCTTTTTCCCCCATGAGTGCTCTCTTGAACTTTTAACTGTTCTTTGAGCACCCAGTTGAGGCTCAGCAAATTCATCAACCTTGATTTGCTTAGGGCAGTGTTTCTCAAACTGGGATCGCTGCTTGTGTAGGGGAAGCCCCTGGTGGGGTGGGCCGCTTTTTGTTTACCTGCCCTGTCCACAGGTCCGGCCGATCGCGGCTCCCACTGGCCGTGGTTCGCCACTGCAGGCCAATGGTCCAGCCCATGGGAACTCCGGCAAAACACAATTTCTTCCCCCTAAGGTGAATGCAAACTTATAGCAGCTGTTCCCATGTAAAGGGATAGCAACAACAACAAAAATTGGCTAAATCTAAAATGAAAAACCACTAGGCTACCTCTTACAAGGGAGGCCATTACCTCCTAATACTGGACCATTATGGGAGTCACCCAGTGAAGGGGAGGGATAGGTCAGTGGTTTGAGCATTGGCCTGCTAACCCCAGGGTTGTGAGGTCAATCCTTGAGGGGGCCATTTAGGGAACTGAGGTACAAATCTGGGGATTGGGTCCTGCTTTGAGCAGGGGGTTGGACTAGATGACCTCCTGAGGTCCCTTCCAACCCTATAATTCTATGGCATGCCTTATTCTGGGTACTCATCAAGGAATAAGTGGCACCTGTATCTAACAACAAATTCTGTCTATACACCCCCCCTTCAAACTTCACATACACCATGACCCTCCCATTTTGGCCTCAAAATAAACAACAAACTTGAGCCTCCTTTTGTTAATTTACTACTTCCCATGACCTTTAAAACAAAACACACACACACAAAGAAGCAGCAAAGTGTGTGTGTGTGTGTGTGTGTATAGAAAAGAAGCAGATGGTGGGGAGAGGGGGATATAGAAAGAAGCATGTGGGGGAGGGCAGAGAAGAGGGGTGTGTGTGTGTGTGTGTGTGTGTGAAGAATGACTTAGGAAAGAAAACCTAAGCCAAAAACTTAAAGTACAGACTGCAACAACAAATCTAACACTCTAAAGGAAAGTGGGGCTCTATGGGTCCAAGGATCTGGGAATCCATACCCCTGTCCCTATCATAGCATTGACAGGAGAGTGGGGGTTGTCACTTGCTCTTGCAAATTAATTTGCCTTTGGGCACCTTCTAGGGTTGCCAATCCTCCAGGCATACTAATTTGCAAGAGGAGGTGACAACCCCACTCTTCTCTCGATGCCAGGGATAGTATAAGAGAGCCCTTCAAAATCCTCTGGGATCATGTATTCCCTGATCAAAGCCACCACAGTCACCAGATTGAGACTGGGGATGCCAGCTACCCTAGCCAGCCATCCCAAAGCTGTACTCCAGTTTAACAGGCCAACTGATTTCCTTGCTGCCCTTCCTTGGTTACTCCCTTGGGGACCAATTTTCCTTGTTATGGTGTTTATTATGGAGGCTATGGGTGGGGGCTTCTGAAACTCTGCCAGTGTTTCACGCAAGGGACTATACAGGGACTACCCAGTAGAGCCCAAGGGAAAAGGAAGCTCATGGGACTATCCCTGTCATCATCATCATAAGAAGGATCTAAGTCAGGGTCTTCCTTTAACCCACTGACCCTTCCCAGACTATGACTTCTAATTGCAGCCGCTATTCCCTTCTGCTCTCCCCACATGGCTCTGAGAGCACAACTGTCTTTTACCTTCCCCATGATCTGCCTGGCTCTTATCCTGGGATTCTTCAGTAAAGCTTTAACCTCGCCACTATCAGTCTGCTTCTGCAACTCAAATACTTCCTGCTGCAACCCATCACTCTCTCTCACTGTCACACGCTTGCTGCTGTGCTGTCTGAGGCAGCGTGGTCACTCTGAGGGGATCTGATTCGGCTTTCACGCTGGCTTTCACTTTTTCTAACTCTTTCACCCGCTCCTTACCGAAAACTTTCTTTGTCTAATACTGTCGCTGCCACCCACATTCCCACCAGGACCCAGCTTCCCCATTGCTTACAGAGCTCCAGGGCAGCTAAAGACTCTGAATGTCCAAAAATAATTGCCATGTTCCTGTACAAAATCAGTCAAGCTGTTACCTAACACCATGCCAAGTGTCTCCATCTTTCCAGAAGTTCCCTTTTGTTTGGGCATAAGTTCTCACTCGACCAGGTCATTGACCTGAGCTCTGTCAATTGACATGCAAGCTACAACACAGGAAGTGTAGGGAGTGATCCTGTCCTGCTGTCCTCTAATTCCTACTGTAACAAAACAAACTGTTTATGTCAACCGTCTCCTTCCTCGCAGCCGTCCTTGCTGTGGCCTCCAGATCTGTAGCCCGGGGCTCTCTAAACCCAAAGTGCTCAGTAGCTTTACTCTCTGCAAGGCGGTTGCCTGAAATAAACCAAGGGAGATGCAGTACCTCCCTCTGCTATATGGCTGGCATAAATCACACAAAATCAAGTGCTTTTACTTAAAGCCTTCACTTTATTAGTCTCCAGCGCTCTCACCAGAATGCCTTTACTCAAAGTCTCTGCTTTATTTAGTCTCAAGCACATACAAACACAAGGCTGTACATAAGGCTACATTTTAGTCACAGGGATTTTTAGTAAAAGTCATGGACTGGTCATGGGCACTAAACAAAAATTCATGGCCCGTGACCTGTCCAGGATTGTACTATATACTCCTGACTAAATCTTTGGGTGGGGAAGGCAGTCCAGGGGCACTGCAGGTCCTGAGGAGGGTGGCCCATGGGGCCTGGGGGGGATGGGGGGGCAGATGGTGGTGTGCGCCCTGGGACCCCTGCCGGTGCTGGGGGGAGGGGGGTAGTTGGCAGGATTGGCAGGCTCCCTACCTGGCTCCATGCCTCCCTGGAAGTGACCACTTCCCTCAGCTTCTAGGCGGAGGTGTGACCAGGCAGCTCTGTGTGCTGCCTCAACCCCAAGCGCGGCTCAACAGCTCCCATTGGCTGGGAACCACAGCCAATGGGAGCTGCGGGGGCGGTGCCTGCAGGCGGAGGCAGCATGCAGAGCTGCCTGGCCACGCCTCTGTCTAGGTGCTGAGGGATGTCGCCACTTCCAGGGCGCCCCACCCATTGAGGTAAGCACCTCACAGAGACCTCAACCCCTCCCACGCCCCAACCCTGAGGCCCCCTCCCACACCCACACTCCTGCTGCTGCTGGCAAGGAGGGGGAGCCCAAGACTGCTCAGTGGGGCCAGCCGTACCATTCGCTGCAGAAGTCCCAGAAAGTCACAGAAGCCGTGACTTCTGTGACAAACTCGCAGCCTCAGTTATACAGCACCCCAAACACTAGATACCTACGGCTTGGAGGGGTCACGAGTGGTCATACAACAAGGTCCAAGTGGCCAGCTATCCGCCTGTCACTGGGATTCCAAGAGATGTCCAGAAGGTCAAATCCAAATGCCTCAGACCTGTCGACCCCGCTTTTGTTAGTAAACAACATGTCAATCAAAGAAAAACCATTAAGCAAGCACTTTTTAAGCCATTAGTTATATAGACGTGTTTTTGCAGTCTTCAGTCTCATGCCTCGCCCCCACCCTCCACTACACACACACACACACACACACCAGAAGTCAAATATAGATAGCCTTCCTGTTTTTCAAGGGATGCTTACCCTAGCACATCAGAGAGGACGTGGACTCAGCACATTCCATGTGATCGCTGTCTCCTCCCTCCCAGCTTTGCCTTAGTTAAGAGAAGTTCCTGCAAAGGCCTGCTCAATGAAATAAGCAGAATAATTGATAGTCTATCCCAATTATTGGCAGTGGCTTGGACACCTAGCTGGTTGCTAAAAATGCCCCTCATCACAATGCATCCCTTTAAACAGGTTTAGTTTTTAGGCTGACATTAGCTGTAACATGTCCCTATTTCGATGCTCAGGACAAAGCAGGCTCCTGCTAGTCACTGCTTTAGCTCAAATGATGGCAGTCTTTGCTTTGCTGTTGAAAGTCCTATGTCTATCACCCCACAGACCTAGGGAGGAGGGACTGTTACAGACACATGAAAGTGGCTTTCCTTCCTAACCATAGCACATAACTTGCCAGGAAGACACTGCAACTGCAGTTGCATTACGTACGCACATGCCTTGGCATTTTCAAAACAGTCAGCCAAATGTCCTCAAAGTTGTGGATGTCACCTTTACTAGCTTGTCCTGTGAGCCAGAGTCATACATGCTACCAATCTACAGTTTGCTCAGTCACATCATTATGCAGCAGCATTGCAGAGCAGTGTGCTGATAGGGTCAATGTGATTGTCATTTCACATCATTGTTTGCTACTTATGTGCATTTGGAAAAGTCCACTGGTTCCAAAAGACCTTAGCATTAGTCCTTAACTTGTTTTTGACAGCTGGAACTAGTCTGGCCATGCAAAATTTGGGTATTGCATTTGCATCAACCGTAGAGTAGCTTTGGCTGTGCTATCTTGCAAAAAATGTGAGGTTTCCAGGCCATCAGCTATTATACCTTAACATTAACCCCATGTTAGAATGATGTTCAGATAATTTGGAGTACCCTACTTTTCCCCAAACCTGTAGTTTTAATTGGGTATAGATTTTAAATGTATCCTCCACTCTAATGGGATGGTAATATGAAAAAAAAATTTTTTTTAAACTGTACAGCCTCACTGAAATTAGACATTGCCGCCATTTTATTTTAACTATATAATTGTTTCTCAGTACTTATGCAACCTTCCCCAAGAGAGGGGATACTGGAAAGGCCACCTCTGTACTAGAGCTGAGAGACCCTGAGGCTGGGCTGCCTCCAACGGATTTTAGTTAGTAGTAATTTTGTAGTCTTTCTATAACTAAGATTTTGTACCACAAGGTTTTCCATTCTTTGGTTTTTCCACTGAAGTTTGATCATTCATCAATCGTTTCCCTCAATGTCAGATATTTTCTTGAATTATTGTACCAAGGCTTAAATTTTTCTTTTGGGGGAGCGGGGGGAGATGATGGCAGAACAACTCCCTCTGGGGGAAAATGGGATTTTTTAAAACTATCTGCCAATCCCAGTTATGTACCTAACATGAGGGGAGATGGTTGTGAGAAACAGGAATACTAGGCAGCATGCCATACAGATGGTTTGCTCTCTCAGCAGCTTTTGATCATGAGACGATGCTGGTCTGACTGCATGGACTGGCAGCACTAAGACTGCTTTAGAGCAGTTTAGTTTGTGTATTTGAATCTTTAACAAAACAGGTTACTGTAAACTAACTTGAGTGCACCAAGTCTGAGCAATTTAAAGGTCACTTCTGGCATGACAATCACGTATCTGCCCCAGCTGATATGCATAAACAGGGTCATGTGAACTAAATAAGGTTTCCCTTGCTGTTCCTCCTCCTACCACTAGGGAGTCCAGACTTTTTCTCCCCCCTCACTGCTCTTCCTGCTTTCTCGATCCCCCAGAGCAGCATACTGCAGCAGGCAGCATGAAGGAAAAGCTAACCAGCACTGGCTGCTTCATATGGGTTCTCTTGTACATCCACCTCTTGGTACATGTGCCTCTTGGCCCTAAACAGCAACAGCACCACCACCACATTCCCTACCCCGGGGACAGGATCACGGGGAGATAATGTGCATGGCATGTGTGGAGGGACCAGTCTTGGGGTGAGATACAGGATCCAGTTGACAAACTGGGGAAGTAGGACAGCACCAGAGGGTGGTGACAGGGGAAATGTTGGGAAGGTAGAACTGGAAAACAAAGGCCTCTGCAGGGGAAGAAAGGATTAGGTCAAGCAAGAGTGATGACCACAAAAGGAAATGAGTGTGTGTAACTAAGGGTAGGTTTACACTTACCTTCCGGGTCAACGCGGTGAGTTCGACTTCTCGGAGTTCGAACTATCACGTCTTATCTAGACGCGATAGTTCAAATTCCGGAAGCGCTGCGGTCGACTCCGGTACTCCACCACTGCAAATAGCGGTGGCGGAGTCGACGGGGGAGCCGTGGAGTTCGACCCCGCCGCGTCTGGACGGGTGAGTAGGTCGAACTAGGGTACTTCGAATTCAGCTACGCTATTCACATAGCTGAATTTGTATACCCTAGTTCGACCCCCCTTCTTAGTGTAGACCAGGCCTAAGAGGAGAGAATGCTGAAGAAGAAACAAAAGATGGACAGGCTACAGGTCAATGCATGAGACTGGAAGCCATGACTTCAGCACTATATTTCTGCTCTGCCATAGAGTGGCGGTGTGCCCTGAGGCCAGTCACCTCCTTTTTGTGCCTCAGTTTCTGTGAACACTTATGACAATCAAAGATGAACAGACTCAATCTGACATTGCAGTTACACCACTGTACAAAACAATTGTTTCATGTCTCGTTGCACAGGAAGAGTCACAGGAAGATGAGGATTCAAATTCTGCAGTGATTTGGCAATGAACAGAATTAAAAACATTTGTTTTTGTTTTTTTTGTTCTAGAGCTTGGTACTCTAGACTTACGACTCTCCCACATTTTTATTCTTCTTCTTGTATTTTTTTTCCACTTGAGCTGTGTGATGAAAACAATAGTTATATTTTTTTTAAAAGGAGGATATAGGCTTTCAGCTGTTACCAATGTATTGTTATTAGAAGGACTATATTTTTGGTCACAAGTGATATTTTTACATGGCACCAAGTATTGCAACATTATTGCACCAAGTGGTTTTAATTCAAGCAGTAGTAATGAGTTATTTGTAAGCCTGGGGGAAGTTAGAAATACAATCTTAACACACGGAACAATGGAGCACAGCATCCTTTTAAAGATTAGTGACAACTGTAGAAAGTAAATAGTAGAAATGAACTATTCCCTACTTTAACCAATCCTTTCATAACTTTTCCCTCACTGGCCCACAGCTTCTTCCTAAACAGCCGACTGGGTCTCACTACAGATGTATATTGTACTTGGCTGTATTCTCCTCTTTGTTCGTCCAGGCACTTTAGGGAGGACCTTGAATGTTTTAGGCATGAATTCCATGCAGGCCTCACGGAATTTCTTGATTCTCCAACAGTAGACGACAGGGTTAAACACTGACTTGAGGTAACTCAGCCACAGAATGTAGGTGCTGGTGATGTAGAAAGAAGGGCTGTAGTAGAACTGTCTGCTAAACACAGAGAGCAAGCTGAAGACGGTGTGTGGAAGCCAGCAGAGGGAAAAGCCAATGAACAGAATGAGAATTGTAGTGAAGGCTCTGGTTTTGAAGCTCATGTCCACATTCATCTGCTGAGGCTTCTGTAGTCCCATGAGGCCTAGTTTGCTCACCTGGCTCAAGCAAAGGCTCTCAGCATGGTTGTGGATCCTAAGGGCATTGCGCCGCACGGTATTTAGAATGCAAAGGTAAGAATACAGCATGACACTGAAAGGGATGAAGAAAATTGCCACAACTAGCATCACGACATATGCTCTGTCAGCAGGAAATTCAGTGTACCCCAGAACACATTGGGGAGCCCGGGCTGGTACTTCCACAAATGTCCATCCAATCACTGAAGGAAAGGAAATGCAGAAGGACAGTGCCCAGGACATGGCGATGATGACTTTGGCACGGTAAGGGTTCAGCTTGTCTTGCCGCTGAACGATAATTAAGAAACGGTCCACGCTAATGATCAAGAGTATAGAGACTCCTTCCAAGACAAATAACCAATAGAGCATAGCTGATATCCGACAGAAGTGAGCCCCGAAGTTCCAGTTCACTGTAATAATTGTAACTGCGGTAAAAGGCATGCAGAACAAAGACAGCATGATGTCAGAAAAGGCCAAAGTTGCTAGCAGCAGGTTGATGGCTGAACGCATGGCTGGCTTTTGGTAGACAATGAGGCAGACAATGGCATTACCAAAAAATCCAACAGCAATCATGAATACCATTATTATTACCAACAATATCCTGAGTGGGGCAGGCAGAGCTGTGTAACTGGAGCTTATGGATGGGGTACTCTCATTGAGAGCAACATCACTGTCTATGGGAGTGTCGTTGCATGCCATCACTGACAAACCTGAAGTAGGAGAAGGAAGAGCCAAAAAGTCTTCCTGTTAACTCTTTGATTGTTGCCATTATTTCATCTTGCCTGCAAGAAAAAGGCCATGGACAGATATTTGCAGATGGCTGTGGTAGATCAATGGTTAAAATAGAGGTCTGTCTTTGAGGAAATATTTTTCAGATATCAGGAGGGCTGAACAAAAGCTAATATTTAGCAAAGAGCAAGTAACTTCAGGGTTTATTGGAGTTGGAGTTGAATCCATCTTCAAGTACATTTGCTTGGTGAATCTCTGACCTAGAGAAAATAGGAAGGTGAATCACAAGTCATTCTCTGCATCTGTTCAATAACCCTGGGATACATACAATGATGATGATTACATTCCTTTAATCTTTATATGTAAAGATAGTCAGATGTCCTAATAGCACATGCTTCCAGTGTTCAATAAAAGGTTTACATTTTCTATTAAGACCACCATTAGATACAAGATCAGTTTTATGTATTAGATATGCTTAGACCCTCACATTACCTGGACAGAGAAAACAAATGACTGAAGTTTCTGGATGTTCGAATGATTTTTCAGGTTTTCACTTGGCAGGTCTTATTTCAAAGTTTCTGTGGTCAGCTCCACTGTGTCTGTTTATCAAATAGAAGGTCT
This sequence comes from Mauremys reevesii, assembly GCF_016161935.1. Taxonomy (NCBI): domain Eukaryota; kingdom Metazoa; phylum Chordata; order Testudines; family Geoemydidae; genus Mauremys; species Mauremys reevesii. The sequence goes on from NC_052623.1 coordinate 118,223,292, forward strand.
AGTGTACGTCTTCAAATCCTTACTGAAAGCACCGTGTGGGTTAATATTCAACTACTAAACTCCCCTGCCTACTCCAGTGTCTGAGGGTTGGTAGGATTAGAAATTCTAGAGAGGCCACATAGTCATTCTGTGGTACTGAGCATCATATAAGTGCTTAGGGAGAAAATAAATGAAAAATGGAAACAATTAAAATAATCCCCTGAAATGTCCAGAAGACACCTGATTACAAAGGAGAGGAAAGTGCTCTCCCCTAGATTTTCTTCTTATTCCCTATCTCATCCCACAATTATGCCTTCCCTGCCCTTCATAGCTGGGTGCCTTTTACCTGTTTATGTACTCGTGTAAAACAGCACGCAACCCTATTCTGCTAATAGCAATGCTACACTGGGCTAGATTCACAAAAGGACTTAAGCCCCTAACTGGCTTCTATTTACCAACACATTATACATACACACATGCACCACATTAATAAGTGTTATACACAACTAATACTGTCTACATGATATTAAATATGAATGCTGTGTAGTTAGGCTACCTGACATATATCACGTTCTTCCTGTAATTCTGTTCACCTATGCCAAGTACCCCACAACACTTTGCAAAGCTAATGCCAGCTTTGGCACTGGAAAACAGGAAACCTGTTAAAGGCAACATACAGTTGTCATTTGTCCTGGTACAAGTATGGCGGTATCTGCATGGAAAATTGGTTTGGAATACAGTACCCAAAACAGCAAAGGAAAGATACACCATGGTGCCAGAAGAACAAAACAAAAAGCTGGTTGGTTAAATTTAGTCTCTGGTGACACAGAATGCTCTCTAACTTGTAAAGAGGTTACTGTATCTATGTAGTCTCACATGCATGATATGGGAGCACCCCTGTGAAAAGTGAACTGCATGTCTTTAGACAATACGTGACTGCAGCTTGGTTATTTGGGATCTTGAACATTTTTAATATCGAACCACAAGTGCAGTCAAGATCACTTGGCTATATTTTGAGAAATACAAGTTACGAGCCTAAATCCCCAAATCAGGCCTGACTATGATTCAAAATCCCCCCGCTCAGCAGCCTCCAGACTTTGTAGGTGCCTAAGCTCTCTTGGCACCTAAATTGTTGCACTAGAAGTTCCCTAGGCACCTATGTTTCCACATCTGCACATGCTCACTTCAACTCCATGCTCAGTGTCCAGATGCCTGAGCCCTAGAGTGGTACATGAACTGGGGGACGACAGGCGTTCCTCTACCAAGCTTGCTTGTGAGGCCTTAGCTGGTAAGTGTGCTCAAATTCACCTAGTGATTCAGGTTCTATAGGCGCTTACACAAAATGGTGCGGGGAGGGAGAAAGAGAGCCCACCCCTAACTTTTAGTCCAGTGGTTACTCACATTGGAAGAGACCTTGCTTCAGGTTCTGCCTACTTGTGAGGAGGAGAGAGGATTTAAACAGGGATTTGCCATCTCTCAGCTGTGAGGCTCTTTCAATCTCTCCTGTTGAAGTTGTTCCACTGTGGATAAATAAGAGTCACTGGCTGAGTGCACACACAAGACTGACTGTTGCCTAGTGAGCCCCTCTCTTCATGTGTCATTATATAATGCCTGCATCTGTAACTTTCACTCCATGCATCTGAAGAAGTGGGTTTTTTACCCACAAAAGCTTATGCCCAAATAAATCTGTTAGTCTTTAAGGTGCCACCGGATTCCTCGTTATTTTTGTGGATACAGACTAACACGGATACCCCAATACCTGTTGCCTAATGGTTACTGCACTCACCTGGGATGTGGAAGAGCCATGATTGAGTTCCCCTTCTGTGATAACATTTTATTTATCCCCAGTAGAACAGCTTCAACAGGAGAAATTGAGGCCACCCACAACAGACTAGCCCACAGTTCACAGGGAAGGGCACTCAGCTGTGCTGTGGCAGATCCCAGTTCAAATTCTGAAAGAGGGGACTTGAACCAGGTGTATCTTTACCAGTAGAACTGCAATCAGAGGTCCCCTGTCTCCTGGAGGTACTATTATTGACTGGACAATAGCAATGCAGGGAGTTAGGCTGGAAGCAATTAGGTTAGAGCTGTCTGGAGGGTTTAATAAAGTTCCACTTGTTCAAATAAACCTGCATTCAGCATCTCTCTGTGAAGGAAACAGCAGCTGAGTACCCTGAGCATAGGACTAAAAGTTACAAGGGAGGTCTTCCCTCTCCTCCTGCTGTGTGCAACAATTCACTTTAGGCACCCGTCTCAGCTGTAAAGCTTCAGACTTCTGCACCTGTCTCCCTGACAGGGGTGGGGCTTAGCACACACCCCTCACAGTGGCATGCTGCCTAGTGTGCTGGCTTTTGTGAATTGCCCCTTCACCATCTAGGGAGTCAAGTATCAGAGAGGTAGCCGTGTTAGTCTGGTTCTGTAGAAGCAGCAAAGAATCCTGTGGCACCTTATAGACTAACAGACGTTTTGCAGCATGAGCTATCATGGGTGAATACCCACTTCATCAGATGCAAGCAGTGGAAATTTCCAGGGGCAGGTGTATATATAAGCAAGCAAGAAGCAAGCTAGAGATAACAAGGTTAGATCAATCAGGGAGGATGGGGCCCTGTTCTAGCAGCTGAGGTGTGAAAACCAAGGGAGGAGAAACTGGTTCTGTAATTGGCAAGCCATTCACAGTCTTTGTTTAATCCTGAGCTGATGGTGTCAAATTTGCAGATGAACTGGAGCTCAGCAGTTTCTCTTTGAAGTCTGGTCCTAAAGTTTTTTTGCTGCAGGATGGCCACCTTAAGATCTGCTATTGTGTGGCCAGGGAGGTTGAAGTGTTCTCCTACAGGTTTTTGTATATTGCCATTCCTAATATCTGATTTGTGTCCATTTATCCTTTTCCTTAGAGACTGTCCAGTTTGGCCGATGTACATAGCAGAGGGGCATTGCTGGCATATGATGGCATATATTACATTGGTGGACGTGCAGGTGAATGAACCGGTGATGGTGTGGCTGATCTGGTTAGGTCCTGTGATGGTGTTGCTAGTGTAGATATGTGGGCAGAGTTGGCATCGAGATTTGTTGCATGGGTTGGTTCCTGAGCTAGAGTTACTATGGTGCGGTGTGCAGTTGTTGGTGAGAATATGCTTCAGGTTGTCAGGTTGTCTGTGGGCGAGGACTGGCCTGCCACCCAAGGCCTGTGAAAGTGTGGGATCATTGTCCAGGATGGGTTGTAGATCCCTGATGATGCGTTGGAGGGGTTTGAGCTGGGGACTGTATGTGATGGCCAGTGGAGTCCTGTTGGTTTCTTTCTTGGGTTTGTCTTGCAGTAGGAGGCTTCTGGGTACACATCTGGCTCTGTTGATCTGTTTCCTTATTTCCTCGTGTGGGTACTGTAGTCTTGAGAATGCTTGGTGGAGATTTTCTAGGTGTTGGTCTCTGTCTGCGGGGTTAGAGCAGATACGGTTGTACCTCAGTGCTTGGCTGTAGACAATGGATCTTGTGGTGTGCCCGGGATGGAAGCTGGAGGCATGAAGGTAGGCATAGCGGTCGGTAGGTTTTCGGTATAGGAAGTGGACCTCCCGTGTAGATAGGTCCAGGCTGAGGTTGATGGAGGGGTGGAAGCTGTTGAAATCATGGTGGAATTTTTCCAGAGTCTCCTTCCCATGGGTCCAGATGATGAAGATGTCATCAATGTAGCGTAGGTAGAGAAGGGGCGTGAGTGGATGGGAGCTGAGGAAGCGTTGTTCCAGGTCGGCCATAAAAATATTGGCATATTGTGGGGCCATGCGGGTGCCCATAGCGGTGCCACTGATCTGGAGATATATATTGTCATTAAATTTTAAATAGTTGTGTGTGAGGATAAAGGCACAGAGCTCAGCAACCAGTTGTGCTGTGGCATCATCAGGGATACTGTTCCTGACAGCTTGTATTCCATCAGTGTGTGGGATGTTTGTGTAGAGAGCCTCTACATCCATGGTGGCTAGGATGGTGTTTTCTGGAAGGTCACCAATGCATTGTAGTTTCCTCAGGAAATCAGTGGTGTCATGGAGATAGCTGGGAGCGCTGGTAACATAGGGTCTGAGTAGAGAGTCCACATATCCAGACAGTCCTTCAGTGAGAGTTCCAATGCCAGAGATGATGGGGCGTCCAGGATTTCCGGGTTTGTGGATCTTAGGTAGTAGATAGAATAACCCTGGTCGGGGTTCTAAGGGTACGTTGATTTGTTCCGGTGTTAGTGTAGGGAGTGTCCTGAGTAGATGGTGCAGTTTCTTAGTGTATTCCTCAGTGGGATCTGAGGGAAGTAGCCTGTAAAATTTGGTATTGGAGAGTTGTCTGGCGGCCTCCTTTTGGTAGTCAGACCTGTTCATGATGACAACAGCACCTCCTTTATCAGCCTCTTTGATTATAATGTCAGGATGGTTTCTGAGGCTGTGGATGGCATTGCGTTCTGCATGACTTAGGTTGTGAGGCAAGCGATGTTGTTTTTCCACAATTTCTGCCTGTGCACGTCGGCGGAAGCATTCAATGTATAGGTCCAGACTGTCATTTCGACCCTCAGGAGGAGTCCATGTGGACATGAAAGCTCATGCTGCAAAACTTCTGTTAGTCTATAAGGTGCCACAGGATTCTTTGCTGCATCTAGGGAGTGAGATGCCTAACTCAGGCTTTGTGATGGCAAGGTGTTCCTGTGATTTTTATAGGCACCTAAGGACCTTTGTGACTCTAGGTTTAAGTGATTCCTGGGGATTTGGAAAGACTTTCAGTGGTAGCTTTACTTCTAACTGCGGTACCCATCTAATTATTCTGTTAATATTTATTCAGGGTCCTTCCCTCTGCTTTGATGGCTGTGCTAGTTCATAAACAGGCTTTAAACATTAGATAAGCCTGCGTGTACCTTCCAAATGATGGACAAACTTTTGATGACTAAAAAAAAATGAATTTCCAAACCCTTAGCTACAGTCTGGGAAGAGCATTTGCTCTCCATAAGTAAATGACTGAAATGGCTTCCCCATTCAGGTCCATTGTATCAAATGAATCCATTAACAGTGTTTCAAAGTATGGGAACACTCTGCACAGGCACACACATCACCATAGGTTCATTAATTCATCTTTTGTAAAACTAATATGACTAATTTCAATGCCACAGCCAGAATTTCCTGTATTTTACCTCATCTACATTGTTTCCCAGAACTCAACATTTCAGTCTTGAGTTACTAGTGCTTTATAAAGACAGAGAGCAAAAATGTCAGTCTGCTACCACTGCACTAATCACTTGAGTTATTGTTAGAAAAGCCACGAATAATCTGCTTGGTCTTCATATTTTAAATTGTCCTTTTTTAACGTTCAATACTGTTAAGATCCCCTTTGTGAGGCCCCCAGGCCTGCATGAGGGTGGATGCCTGAACCAGGCCCTCCTGTATCCATGGTCGGGAGCTGACAAAGCAAGGTGGAAGGTGGGAGCACCAAGTCAGTGCAGGAAATAAAGTACAAAAATTGAGTAAGGTGGAAGGAAGGAAAATGAAACTAATGAAGCGTGAAGGGGGGTAGTCTCACCCCACAGGAGAAGAAAGAATAAGGAAGGGGAGAGAGAAGCACAAGAAAGGAAAAAAAGGGAATAAAGAAAAGCAGAGATATGTGCGTGCCCTCACACACACCTCCTACCAAGCACACGCAGACACACTGTAACAACATGAAACTATTTCTCCATATCAGCCTGTGTTCTGGGAATGTCTTTCCTGGCTACAGATAGTCTCTGAGCAATAAAAGAAAGTTGTCCATAATGGCCAAATGAAGTTATTTTTGATGAAAAATCATGGCTTTTTTGACAAAAATGGAAGTTTTTGCAAGAAAAAAAACTAGTTTTCATTGATATTTGGGTGGATTTAATCAGAAAACAACATTTGATTTTCCACAACTGAAAATGGCTTGTTTTTGTGATGAAAATCCAGGGTGAGATTCCCTGTCCCACCTCCCCCCCGCCCCGCACACACACTTTGGTCCCTTTATGTCACATAAAAGTGACAGAGCCACAAAGAGACCCTAAACGCCATTTTCCAAGGAGCAGTGCAAGGATTCCCCTGCACAGGCATCGTGGGAGACAGGTAGCCTTCTGTGTACCTCTTCCCAAGCCTGGGTGCAGGGAGTATGGTGGGGTTGTGATGGGGGTGGGGGGCAAGGGGTATGATGGGCAGGGCACTGCAGCACTTCAGAGCTTCCAGCCAGCACTGTAGCCCATAGGACAGCCCAGGAAAGGCTAACTTTAGGATATGAGTGTCCTGGGGTGAGTGTCCTGCTCACAGTTTTATGTTTATGAATCCTGCTTGTGGCATTTTCCCTAATTAATGTTGGGTGACTTCCCTCCTTTCATTAAAAGTTTCTTTTCTACATTCAGACTCTGTGCTTGTGCGTGGGGAAGTATTGCCTCTCAGAGGCACTGACGGGTGGGGGCTCGAGCTGGTTCTGTGTTGTATTGATGGAAAGGAACTCCTAGATATCGAACCCGGCCCCTGTTGCTGCCATCTCCACCTGGCAGAAAGGTTACATTAATAAGAAAAACTAAAATGTGAATCAAGACTCAGTGGGCTAGCGCAGTAGTCAAAATTCCTTTCGCTGAACAAATGTCACTGCAACAAGAGATAGTTTGCAGATTGATCATCAGAAATGCAGGCAAAACAACAGCTTATGTTGGAGTTTGGTGTAAATGTAGATTTCTTCTAGAAACAGTGAAGGTGGAGCCTCTTTTTTACAGCAAAACTGGCTCTCAAAAGACATGATTCAGACATTCTGTCCATGAATTTGCAAGTAATATGCAGTTAAAGGGACCTTTTCTCCCAACTCTCTTTAAGGGTACATATTCAGCATAGATTAGTGGCTACTGGAAGTAGGTGTAAGTTACATCAGTTAATGTCCCCTCTAAACTTACTTACCTCTAAATGTGGCTCATTGCCATTAATTGTCAAACTTACTTGACTTCAAACAACAGCCACAATAATATAAGTGAAAAACAGAAAACACCTATGTCATCTGCCAGTGCAGGAATCTTACCCACAGCTGATTTTCTAGCTCTTTGTTCAGTCTAATTTTCTATGTCTCAATGGTTGGAACTTTTTCTTCCCTGATAGATCTTACTGCCAAGAAATATTTTTTTGGTTATCCAGCCTAAGTTTCCTTTTCTTAATTTCATTCTGTTACTCTTAATTATGCATCACCTTTTCCATCCTCAAGGTCATTGACTGCTCAAATATTTGTAGATGCTTTTGTGCCCCTCTTTCTATACTTAATGGATTCATGTTGCAGTGGTCAGCAGGCCGGCCCCAGGCACCAGCGTAGCAAGCAGGTGCCTGGGGCAGCCAATGAAGAGGGGGGCGGCACATCCAGCCGTTCGGTGGCAATTCGGCGGCGGGGCCGTCACTCCCTCTCAGAGCGAAGGACCTACCGCCGATCATGACTTTTTCTTTTTTTTTTTTTTTGGTGCTTGGGGCGGCAAAAACGCTAGAGCCGGCCCTGGTGGTCAGTGAACAGTCCTCTTGCAAATACTGGACCAAAATACATGTCTGTTTGACAGTGGTTAAGTACAGGAGAGTTGAAAAGAAAACATACTTTCACATATATTTTATAAAATGAAGTATTCATTGTAACAAGGTTTAACTACTAAACCAGTCTTCATGCACTAAATCAAGTAAATACATTACGTGTTCTGAATGTCAAGAGAGAACATAGTGAATGGTCTCTACTCACGCTGCATAATTAATTTCTATTACTGAGAGTTCCACACATGATCAGCACTGAAACGTTACCCCAGAGTCTGGTTTCACTCCACTAAGGAGTAAGTACTCTATAGTAATTTTTACTTATGCCCATTGACTCCATTCCACAGTTCTAAATAGAAACAATAAAAAGAAACAAAAATAAGATTCCCCAGGAGAGTGCATGATGCATGTTTCCTCTGCAATGTGCTGCACCAGAAAATGGCAGCAGCTTTGCAGCTAGCCAGACTCCTAGAAATTTAAAGATGCACTAAAAGCAGTTGCAAGTGACATGCACCGCATATACCGTAGCACAGAGCAAAGCAGCTGAGAGTTAATGTAGTCTGAGACTGCATTAACTCCTCTGTCGATCCTCAGCTCATTGCCGCAGGCACTGAACATAGCCTACCTGGTTCCCCGCCCTGGTCCATGCTGTCCCCACATGGGGATCTAGAGATCTTCAGAAAGCTCTTTTCAGGTCCAAAGATGGAGGAGATGGTGCTGCAAAGCAGCTGACACTTCCTTTTGCCCAGAAGAGGTCTACATGTGGAATAGACTGTTTTCCTGTAAATCCTAGGGGAATGATTACCCTCTCGCTCTCCTATATACATACATTCTCAAAATAGGGCTCTCGTTTGCTAAATCTAGGAATTAACTGGTATCTTCCTTGCTGTCATAGACAGAACTGGCTCCCTTAATGCAACTGCTGTTCTCAACCTTCATCTCAGTTGTTGCCAAGGAAACCAGATCAGTACATTCGCAAACAACTTCGTATAACCAGTTTTGCCCTGGGAATCTTGGAACTGTCTCCCCCCTCCCCTTGCTGAGGTTCATTTATCTGAGTTGACTATTAAACCACTTCTGCAAGCTCCCTTTATATGGGAACAGCTACAAGATGCAAGTAAATACATCAAAATGTACATTAAAATAAAGAGAGTGAGCACATGCGTGTGTTTGTGCACCATCTACCTTTTTTTAACTCTGGTCAGATCTGGCTTTTTCAACCTCAGTGGAAGAGGGTGGTTTGGACTGAACTGGTTAATAAGCCATGATACTGGAGATACCTAATGCAAGAAATTTCTCAGTAGTACTAAAGCAGTAGAACACCAAAGATTCATCAACTTCAATCTAATCCACTGGAAAAAGAAAAATAAAGGGGGGGGGGACTTATTTACAGCACCTAAAATATACCAGAGGGCAAAAACAAGCCCATTTAATGAACTTGAGACAGACTTAATGCCATCTAATTGCTGCACCTGTACCAACGGCAGAAGGAAAAACATAATTAAACTTCAGAATTAGAAGTAAACAATCTAATAATAACTAGATCTCCAACAAACAGAAAGGTTATAGACGATTCACCCAGAATCTTAGAGTCTAAATAAGTTTTTGTGAAAATGAAAACAAGGTTATAGAGAGAGAAAAAAGTAATCAAACAATTCAAACGCAAAGAATAAATGAATCATCCACATATGCTAAGCCACCGTGAGGCAGGTGGGAAGCTACACAACAAAAAGATAGGTTTGATTTCAGGGGAGTGAAGGCAATGAAGTTGAAACTATCATAAGCAACCTCCAGGGACCAGCAAAAACAGTTGCCTAACCTGGATGGTTTAACTGAAAGCTGGAGAAGATGGTACTGGAAATCTTGGGGGTACTTTAAAGTAGTTGCTTAAAATACTTACGGAGATGGTTCCTTAGAGCAAGTTTCACTACGGTTACAGCAAGAATGAAAATGTCACCTAATTCAGAAGTGGATTACACTAGATGACTGTTAGTCTACCCATGAAGACTGAAAGGCATGCAAGACATTGAAAAAACTGTGTGGACAATGGGCTGCTTGCACAGCACAGCAGTTCTACTAAGCAATGAGCCTTCTTCAATTGCCTTCCTATAAAAAAACAAACCAACCCAGTGGTTTCATAGAGTCACAGTTTCCCTGCCCTCTATGAGAGAATAGCACTCTTTATTCTTTGGAGTGGGCAATTTAAGAAACAAGCTTATTTAACTGGCATAGGGCTTGCTGAATTTATTTGGATCAGTTTGTCATTCCAGAACATACAGCTAACTAATGATTCAAGTATACGTAATTCTGCAGGGTGTGATTGGACCTTGAGATGCCATTGCTGTGTACCTGTTCCTATTTGCTTTCCGAGCCCAACCAGAACATCACCTTGACTAGCTGAGAGAAATGACAATGCATCATATGCAAACTGCTTGGCTTTGGTAATACTTTATGGATATTGCCAAGAAACAATATACTGTATTTGCCTTAGAAGATGTAAGAAAAAAGCATATGTGCAGATGATAACATGGCATCTCAATTTAGAGTGTAAACTAGATATCTACCATATCTCCGGTTTTGCTTTGCAGTATAATAGAATGCCATAAACAGCATGACATTGAGTGTTCACAGTACTGTCCCTTTCAACATCTTAGAATCTCAACACTTCACAATTAGCTGTAGGGGGAGGGTGGTGGTGGTGGTGGAGGAGAGGGTTAGGTTCTGAGATAGCCAAAACGTTAACAATTCTCCAACCAATTTTGCACTTAGCATTTTCTACAATAAAACTAACTTCAGACACCAAAATCAAACCAATCCAAAACCTGCTTCATGCTTTGCTTTTCAATTGTCTGCATCCACATGGCATATGGAGTAATGATCACAGGAGGGGAGACTCACATATCATTGCCTGCATGCCAGGACAGCTGCTGCTCATGACATGTGCACTGTTGCACCTCTGAGGGATAACCTTCCGAGGAGATAGCACATACCGCCAGTGAGTCTTCATTACAAATTGCCTGGGCCTGGGCCTCTATCCAAGAAACTGCATGGCAGTGCACTGAAATGCATCACTGGATACAGCTCTTGTTCATATATCCAAGAAGTATGCCTGGAGAGTTGGTTAATTTATTTCTGATGCCTTTGGTTTCAACAGAAGAGCAGTCCAAAGACAGCAGATTTTCTTTAACTTCTCACACACTGCAGTTACACATAGACTGCTTTATAAGTTCTCTACTTGATGTTAAACCACTGAGCAGAGAAGATGCATCAACAACTGTGCACTCTTCCACCACTCCTTCCTGTAGTCGGAGCTTGCAAAATCTCTATTATATGCAGCTCTTTCCCTCTTGAGGCTGCTGTGTTTGCTTGCAGGAAATGCACACTCCTAATAAATACCACTTGTAAATTGTTCCCAGTTCATTTAGTTCCTGTTTCTGTACATGCTGTTTGATCTCAGTTTGTGCTCTCCTCGTATTTTTCCAAGCCTAATCGTTGACTGCATTTCTGGTCTCAAGCGCTTTACCTAGCTGCCTGATCCTTAGTGAGATTCTGAAGCAGTTTGCTGAAAGGTCCACTAAACTCAGACTGACCCAGCGCACAAAGCCAGATTCTGCTGATCAAACAGGCAGAAGTGACACATGAAGGGAAACAGAGAGGACAAGCTCCAATTGAGAGCAAGATTAGTTGGTGTGATGCTGAAGTTAGATCTTATGTAATAAAATCTGAATACTTTATTCAACAAATGCCAGGATATTTCTCAAATGTTTATATATCCTTCCCCTGCACAAACTCATAATATGGAGGTCCTGATCCCTGTCCAAGAACAGGATGCTGCAAGATGCTGAGCACTCTGATCCTGACCCAGCAAAGCACTTAAGCACATGCTTCATGTGAACATGCTTAAGTGGTTGGCTGGATATGGGCAAGTGTACTCAGGACCTAGCTGGATGCAGCCCATATACTAGTGACATTAACTAGGACATGGAGATAGTATTCCAAGGTATGTAAGTGTTTGAATTTCTAAAATGAGAGAGAGAGAGAAAAGGTCTTTGAAACAGGAACAGTTGGTGTTTATTCCTGGAGCACAGAGTCCAGCTCAACTCATTCCAACAGTAGAAGACAAAGTGATGTTCTCCTCATGATGCTCTCTGGAGGATGTTCTTCTGAGGAATTCTTTAAAGATTCAGGGCCCAGTTCTGCCTTCGTTTTTTGGCGTTACTCCCTTATCTGCAGTGGAGTCACTCCTGATTTACAGTGGTGTAAATGAAAAAAAAATTAGACCTGTTTCTAAGGAAAGGATGGATTGGATACTCCTCCCCAACTTCTAAAATTATAGTGATGCACTCTGGAAAAAAGAAATAGGGATTTGTATTGTTAAACATTTATATTGCAATAGCACCCACAGGCACAGTGAGGTTGGGCCCTACTGTGCAAACATATAATAAACCACAGTCACTGTCTCAGAGAGCTTCAGGTTTGCATGTAGGTCAAAGTCGGAGGGGAAGGGGAAGCGAGATCCTCTCATCCTAATATAGATTCAGTTATGCTCGGACCGACTGAATTTGTCAAGCCTGACTTTTTAAGGTCAGGCTTGACAAAGCCCTGACTGGGATGATTTAGTTGGGTTTGGTCCTGCTTTGAGCAGGGGGTTGGACTAGATGACCTCCTGAGGTCCCTTCCAACCCTGAGATTCTATGATTCTATGACTCCCATAGGCCACTTTATCAACACTTAAGAATCTAAACTGGTGTAAATAAGAAATGGAAAGAAATTAAAGAAGCCCCCATTGTACCTTACCTATTAAACAAAAAGGTTTTATACTTAAACAGGAAAAAATACTTGAATTGATTAACATTTTAGGCTTAATTATAAGGCAAGTAAACCAGTCCATACTTTGCTTACAGACAAATGCAGCCTTTTAAATAGAAACCCAACATCATCCAAAGAATTCAATTTGACCCCCTTTCTCCCCCCTCAACTTCCCATCGACCCTCACACCTCTACCTCTAAATCAAAGCCACATTTCTCTTGGAATTGCATCACTCTGATAAGTAACATCTGTTTTCCAGAGGTGTAAAGTTGCAAGGGGATCATCATTAGTCACTGGCATAAAGGATTTCACATGGAAAATACAATGGAAAAGTATCAGAACCCCATTTAAAAGATGAAAGGACATAAGTAGGCTTGGTACTCAGTTAAACAATCAATACTGGTATTGCTAAAACACTGACAGATGGAACAAATCATTTACTATGCACGTCACTGGAGGGACAACCCCACTGGGGTTATTATGGAGGCTGTTACTGCTTTAGTATATAGAAACAAACAGACTATTATTGCAAGACTTGGAAGGCAAGTTCATGAAATAGCTCCCTATTTGGCAAAGCATCAAAACAGAACAGTACACAGTCAATATGTCTGGTGCATTTCCCTCCACCCCCCTCCCAATAAGCAGAACAGGAGAATATGGTAAACTGAATAATAAATAATAATAATTTGTTTATAGCACCTTTATCCAAAGATCTCAAAGTTTAGAGGAAACCAAGAAACATTTTTATAGTTAATTTGCCATTGTTGTGACCAAGGCTAAGAGGCAGTGGGTAAAAATAATGGCAGGTTATAAGAGTCAGCTTACATCACATCATTTAATTGGCATTCAGCAGGTTGATTTACTTTCTCCCCCGCCCCCCAATGGCTTCTGAGTCAAGCTCTCTGTTGGGGTAAATGGCTGCAGAGAATCTGACCCTCTTCTATTTCCATTAGCTATAGCTGCTGCTTTTGATGCACTCTGAATATCAGGAACACTTCCCCCCTAATCCCCTTAGTGCTTCTAAGAGCAAATGCTTCAGATCTAACCAATCAATAATTCCCATCGTAGGATGACCTATTACCAGGTTATGATTAGGCTGAATGAGGATCCATGCTTATAACAGTCTACAGAGGAAGTGTTAAAAAAATGTCTACCTGCTGAATGCCAGTAAAATGATGTCATGGCAGCAGACTCCTGTAACTTACCGTTATTTTTATCCACTGCCTGTCAGACTTGACCACAAGAGGGCAAACATTTTTTTAAAAATTTACATGGCAAAGATATCATTCAATATTTAAATGAACCACTTAACCTTTTGGTACTAAAAGCTTCCTGTTATAAAGAAACATCAGTTAAATATTAGCCGAGAGTGCATTCACCTAAGGTACTTATATATATCCAGCGATAAGAGCCATCTGTGTTAAATACAGCCTCCAGGCCATTAAGTATTTTGAGTAGCCCCAAATTATAGTAAGCCTCTGATGTGAGCTAATATCCATGAACTAGATTTGGTTTTACCACAAAACTTAAGTAATGGGCAGTGCATAGTTACACTGCCCCGGGAGTAGCCCCGACCCACAAGGTAACTCAGATTATTCCTCCAGTCTTCCTGCTCCCCTCATCCACTGAGCAAGGAAAGAAAAAAGGACCAAATTGTATCTCAGGGCAGGTCTGCATTACAAATTTACATCAATGCAGCTGTACCGATGCAGCTGCTCCACTGTAGCGCATCTGGTGAAGACGCTCTAAGCTTAATAAGTCCGCCTCCATGAAAGGCGGTAGCTATGTCAATGGGAGAAGCTCTCCTGCCAACATAGAGCTATCTACATGGGGGTTGAGGCTGGTATACCTACATCGCTCATGGGTGTGGACTTTTCACACCCGTGAGCAACTTAGTTATACTGAAGTAAGTATGTCATGTAGACTATGCTTTAGAGTCACACTGACTCAGGTCTCTTGCACCCACCTTCCTCTGGGGGTGAAGTAATCTCCATGGTAGAGATTACAGCCAGCCAGTATATCAGGGCTGAAGTGAATGCAAGAATGACTTTATTTCCTGTTCAGGCTCTTAACTGCTTGCTCTGTGCCCTCTAGTGACCACTCTAAAGATTCACAACTAACACCACATCCTCCTTTCTGAAACGGGATGGTTGGTAAGACCTTTATCCAAACTTTACATTAAAGCATATAACAAGAATGAAATAGCAATACAAAACAAGAATAAAAAGCCATATGAAGAGCAGGTAGGCTGCCTGAACCTTCAGCCTTGCACCAGGGATTTATTCTGCCCTTTTATGACATTTGACTACTAGTTCTCTGACTTCCTTGAACCTTCAAGATTTTATATAATTCTCCAGGAATGCAGGAGGCAGTGTTTCTCTTACTGGATATCTCTTTGCAGGGAAAGGAGCTGGAGAAACGGCTGGCAGTTCTATGTGGACAGGCAGGGTGTTGTTCATAGGTTCAGTCTTGGGGTAGCAATCAAGGTGTTGCATCATCAGGTGAACCTCCAGAACAAGATGTCTCCTGTTCCAACAGATGATTTCCTCTGGCATCCTAACAAAGCAGGATCGAGGAGCTCTGGCCCATCCCTACACTGTCCCCTTTTCCTAAGAAATTTTCACCCAAATGCAATCTCCTGGATTCAATACCCTCAAGGATTTGACTATGGCCCCTGTTCAAGTCCTTCTTCTGACAGTCTGTATATTGACCTTCCTTCTTCTGTAGTCTTGGGATGGTTGGGATAGTGGATCACAACTTCTTCCCCATCAACAGTTCCACAGGGCTGAATCCATTTGCTAGGAGCGTTGACCAGTATGCAACAGGACAAGATGAAGATCTGAGGAATTAGAAAGAAGTTGTTTTATTGTCTTTACTTCATATTCTGCTTCACCATTGATTTGAGGGAACTGTGGGCTGGATGCGACATGAGTGAAACCATAGGTATTTGCAAACCTCAAAGTTTTCAGAGGAAAACTGTGAACCACTGGTCAGAGATTACATACTCTGGAATCCCAAAATGGGAAAAGATGGGGTTTAATCTCCACAACTGCACTTGATGAGCAACCAGGCAAACTTCAAGGAATAAAGAGATAATCAATCAAAAGATAAGTTGTATTATCCAGACAGAAAAGATCAGTCCCAACTTGCTGCCATTGCCTGTCTTGTATAGCAGATGGTAGCAACCGTTCCAGTGGGTTCGTTCTCATGGAATCACATCATCACATTTCTCAACTCTCTTTTGTAGTGGTTTGCTCAGCCCAGACTACCAAACAGAC
Organism: Mauremys reevesii; assembly: GCF_016161935.1. Lineage (NCBI taxonomy): Eukaryota > Metazoa > Chordata > Testudines > Geoemydidae > Mauremys > Mauremys reevesii. Next base: position 118,238,876 of record NC_052623.1, read on the forward strand.
TGTTAGCTATCTCCCAGCACTTTGTAATGCCTTGGTGTCCATCATGAAGTCTGTCAAGGATTTCCTATTGCATGGATGTAGGGATAACCCATCTGGACCCCGCCAACAACAGACTTTGCTTTATGGTAAGATCGCCAGAAACCACCAAATATGGTTTCACAGAGGTTTCTGACTGTCTTTTTTTGTCCATCCTTCTTTGCAGTTAATCATGACGTGGCTCAGTAATTCATCTGCCTCTTGTGTCTTTTTCAGTTCTTGCAGGCATCTTTCTGTGACTGGCAAAGTAGTAAGGACTGTATCTACAGAACCTTCTATGAACAACTCGTTCTGTTTACACACTTGCTGTTGTGTGTCTGGGACCAGTGCCCTGGAAAGTATCAGCTATGACAAGATTCTTCTAAAGTATATGAGCAGTCTAGAACTGAAACCTCATGAGACTCATTTGAAAATTCTGCATCCCACATGGTAACTCATCTAGGTTGTTTGAACCTAGAAGAGTAACTAGTAACTCTTCTAGGGGGAGGGATAGGTCAGTGGTTTGAGCATTGGCCTGCTAAACCTAGGGTTGTGAGTTCAATCCTTGAGGGGGCCATTTAGGAATCTGGGGCAAAAATCTGTCAGGGACAGTACTTTGTTCTGCTAGTGAAGGCAGGGGACTGGACTTGATGACCTTTCAAGGTCCCTTCCAGCTCTATGAGATAAGTATAGTTTGTGGTCAATTTCCACATTAAATTTTATGCCCACTAGAATGTGTCGAAAATGTTAACAAGTCCGTGTAATGGCCAGGACTTCTTTTGCTAGGTCTGCATAGTGCTGCTTTGTACTGGTGAGTGCTTGTGAGGAGTATGCTATTGGATGCCATAGGGAAAGCGATTGTTCCTGAAGGAGGACTGCCACTATCCCATTGAATGAAGCATCAGCCAAAACTGTGGTGGTTGTATTTGGTTTATATAACGGCCAAAACTGGTGGAGTGCTCAGATCTTGCTTTATTTCTCAATGTCAGACTCTGTTTAGTTCCCCAATACCAGGATTGTGTGGCCTCAGGAAATCTCATAATGGCTTTGACTTCTCTCCCAGGAGATGTAAGAATTTTACCAGATGTGTCACCATGCCCATGAATCGACATAATATACTGACACTCTGAGGCACCTTCATTTGGGTAATCACTTGCACTTTCTCTGGATCTGGCCTGACCCCTGCTCCACCAATGATCTGGTCGAGAAACTTGACTCTGTCTTTTGAGACTTTGCATTTGTCATTAAGTGCTTTCTCCGGTCTTTCCAGGACTACAAAGACACTGGTCATGTTGGGTTTGAGTTGATTCATAGATATCATCCATTTGTCAGAGAACCCCTCCAGGCAGACCCTCAAGGAGCTGTGATATTTTCCTCGGTGTTCAGGAGCAGATGATATGCCAAAATAGTAGCCGATTGAAACGAAACCTTTCAAAGGGTGTGATGATTCTGCAGCAACTGGTATCTGCCAGAAACCAGACTGGGCATCCAATATGGAAAAGACTTTTGCTTTACTAAGTTGTTCACGGGCATTTTCAATGCATGAGAGTACAAGTCACTCTCAACAGACTCTCATTAAGTCTGGTAAGGTCTACACAGACCTGAACCTTGTCATTTGGTTTTGGGACCATTATGCCTGTACACCATTCAGCTGGTGTGCCTCTTCTGTAACTGGCACCCATCTGCTCCACGTGGCTGAGCTATGCCTTCACCCTGGGCAAAAAGGAAGAGAGACTCTCCTAGGCAGCAACAGAACAAGGGCTTGGCATTTGGTACAAGCGTAATGTGTTATTCCCCCTCTAGTTTCCCTACTCCTTGGAATAATTTAGGAAATTTCTGGCTCTAGGTCCATGGTGACTGGTTCTAGCCTTATAACCAGGCCTAGGGCTATGATTGTGGGGCTGGCGGGTAAAACCGTGCATAGGCCATCTACAACATAGACCTCTTCACATGTACTTTCAGTGGCCAAATGTTTTCCTTTCATGTTTAATGGGGACTGTCCTGGTCCTTTCAATATCTTTTTTGGCTCTTGAAATGTTGGTGCATTCATCCTCCTCTAAAGTAATTATGGAATCAGTTATATCAGCAGCTGTTCTGAAGTCTATTCTGAAGTTCATTTTATGTTTTCCTATGGGGCTCCACAGTGGTTCTTTTTAGTATCTCCTATGGCTTCAAGGTATGCAACCCCAACAGTCTTTGGGTCTTCTTGAAAGAAAGCTGGTACCACACATTTAGATCAGCAGACTGTTGCAGGAAATGTCTAAAAAGAAGACATTATGCATGTGGTATCCCTTGCTGGAGAAAGTCATCTGCTGTGAAGTCATCTGCCACACCACTGGCATTCTTTCATGCTCTTGTATTTCTTTTCTTTACTCCATGTTAGCATAGCCCTCTCTGGATCCCTTTGTGCTTATACTGGTTGACGTGGGTATTGTTTCTGGGCATCCTGAGGTATTTTCCTCCCTGTATCTATGGCTTCTAAAGTGTAGGCCCACAGCAGCACCAGTTTTCTTCCTTTAATGATTTGGCTACCTTACTCCATGTAGGGGCAACCAAGAAAAAAGGGGGGTGCAGGGATGCTGGAACAATTTGTATAGTGGGGATGCCATTGAACCAAACTGTAAACCCTATATATGATGGAAACCACTTCAAGCCAGGGGGTGCAGCAGCATCCCTAGTTCCAGCACCTATGGGCGGGGGGGGAACAATCAACAGTCTGGTAAAAGAGCAGAGATAGCTACCTCTGACTCAGCCTATTTCCTGCACCAGGAGGAATGGCCAGTCTGGGTAAGCAGATTCCATAGTTCCATCAAGTTTTGGGGTTAGATCAGCAATCAGAGAAGAAACAAGTTAATACCCTGCTCTGTAAAATTGGATCTGAAGCAGACACATGCTCTTTTCCAGAAGCCTCTCAGCTGCTCGGATGAAACAGTTCAAGACTGTTAAAGAAGAATGGAATAAACATTTCATGCCATGCCACAATGTGATTTTCTTTTTTTGGGCACAATTTCATTTACACAAGCAAGGCAAGGGTGAGTCAGTGAATGGTTTTATAATAATCCTCTACAACCTAATCCAACACTGTGGCTAGTGGGAGATAAGTTCTTCCCTCATCACAGACAGCCTTGTTGTAGGCTGAGGGACAGCCAAATGTCAGAAGGAATCCAAACTGATCCTAATGTCACATTAGCGATATCCAAAAACATAGTCTTTCAAAGTCAGACCATAAAGAAGCAACAGACTCTGCTCAGAAATAACTTCATTAGCTTTGGTGTTCCTTACCATCTCATCCTCACTCCTTGGACTCACCCCAGCAGGTCCCTCTGGCCACTGGTTTTTCAAGCCTTTTCTCTGCCAGTTCAGCTGCTCTAAACATTCACAACTAACCACATCCGTCTGCTCTCTATCTAGTGCAGATTAGTTTCCCCTCCACACTAGGCTACCACCTTTAAAATGCAAAACAAAACAAAAAACCTAGAACCCACTCCCACACAAGGCAAGCCCACCACAACCCCAACCACAAGGCAACTAGTTAGGAAAAACTGTTTCACTAGGAGAGCGGTGAAGCACTGGAATGGGTTACCTAGGGAGGTGGTAGAATCTCCATCCGTAGAGATTTTTAAGGCCCAGCTTGATGCATCAGCAGAAGAGTCCTGTACCAAGACATAGTGTCTAGCAAAAGTGTGGACCGAGGTCCACATAGCTGCCTTACAAATATCAAGTAGAGGGACCTCTTGAAGCATCACCATAGATGTTGCTTGTGCTCTTCTGGAATGAGTTCCTACCCCATGAGGAGGGGAAGGACTAGACTGATAGCATAGTGAAATACAGCCTAAGATCCATGTCAAGATTCTTTGAGATATGGCCTGACTCCTGACCCTTTCCACTATGGCAACAAATAGTCTAGGGGACTTCCTGATTGTTTTCATTCCCTGCAAGTAAAAGACTAAGACTTGCTGAATGTAGAGGGACAAGAGACTCCTTTCTACTGAGGATGTGTGAGGTTTTGGAAGAACACAGATAAGTGGATAGGCTAGTTTTGATTAAACTGAGAGACTACTTTGAGGATGAAGTTAGGATATAAGCATAATGAAACCTTGTCCTTACTGAATATAGTGGAAGAAGGATCTGCCACCAATTCCCCAAGCTCACTAACCCTCCTGGCTGAGGTGATGGCTACCAGGAATGCAACTTTAATGGATAGGAGTGACATGAATCAAGAAGCTTGCAGCACCATGGAAAAGTACCGCTTTCGATTTATGTACTGGCTGCCTTGGTGCTCCGGTCCTAAGATAGGGATATGGGTTCCATCTATCGCCTCACCACAGTTAGGGAATCCCATTGCAGCAAAGCCATCCACTATGACCTGCACATTTCCCAGAGTCACTACCCTTGATAGCAGCAGCTCAGTGATTGCATTGGCTACTTGGATCACAGCAGCCCCCACTCCAAGTAGATTTCAGAAGATTTGCCCTCTCCAAATTGATTCCCGACTGACCGGTAGCTGTCTGGCGTTGCAAGCTTCCACAGGGCTATCGTCACTCGCTTGTGAACTGTGAGGGCTGCTCTCATCTTGGTATTCTTGCACTTCAGGGCAGGGGAAAGCAAGTCACAAAGTTCCATGAAAGTGCCCTTACACATGTGAAAGTTTCGCAGCCACTGGGAATCATCCCACACCTGCAACACTATGCAGTCCCACCAGTGTGCTTGTTTCCCGGGCATCTGCAGGAGAGCAGAGTGGCAGCGGAAGCGTGACGATGGTTTGCAGCCCTATTGCACCGTCTGCTGCCAGCAGCACCCAGGACACAACAATGGCGGCTGAGCTGAGCGGAAAAAAGGCGCGAAACGATTGTCTACCATTGCTCTCATGGAGGGAGAGGCAACTGACGACATGTACCCAAAACCACCTGGGACAATGGGAGCTCAACCCAGAATTCCAATGGGTGGCGGAGTCTGCGGGAATTGTGGGATAGCTACCCATAGCGTAACGCTCCTCATACATCCTGAAATTCACCCTAGTCTAACAACCATAAATAATGAATCAGCCCAGCTCCAGCTTTCATATACATGTGACATTTACATGATATAGATTTTAAGGTCAGAAAGGGCCATTATGGTCATTTAGTCCAATGGCTCTCAGCCTTTCCAGACTACTGTACCCCCTTGAATACCGCAAGTTTCACCTCACTTACAAACAAGACATAAAAATACAAAAGTGTCCCAAAACACACTTACTGAAAAATTGCTTACCTTCTCCTTTCTACCATATAATTATAAAATAAATCAATTTGAATATAAATATTGTGCTTACATTTCAGTGTACTGTATAGAGAGCAGTAGAAACAAGCGATTGTCTGTATGAAACTTTAGTTTGTACTAACTTCGCTAGTGCTTTTTATGCAGCCTGTTGTAAAACTAGGCAAATATCTACATGAGTAGATGCACCCCCTGGAACACCTCTGTATACCCCCAGGGGTATGCGTACCCCTGGTTGACACCACTGATCTAGTCTGACCTTCTCCATAACAGGCCAAAGAATTTCACCCAGTCAAGACCATCAGCTTGTGTTTGAATTAGAATCTATCTTCATAGAGCAGGGGTGGGCAAACGTTTTGGCCTGAGGGCCACATCAGGGTTCCAAAACTGTATGGAGGGCTGGATAGGGAAGGCTATATCTCCAAAACAGCCTGCCCCTCCACCCGCCCCATATCCACCCCCTCCCACTTCCCGCCCCCTGACTGCCCCCCTCAGAACCTCCGACCCATCCAATTCCCCTGCTCCTTGTCTCCTGACTGCCCCCTCCAGGGACTCCCACCCCAACCTCCCGCCTGGGATCCCACCTCCTATCCAACCCCCCTTGCTCTCTGTCCCCTGACTGCCCCAACCCCTATCCACACCCCTGCCCCCTGACAGTCCCTTGGGATTCCCATGCCTATCCAACCTAGGGTGACCAGATGTCCCAATTTTATAGGAACAATCCTGATTTTTGGGTCTTTTTCTTATATAGGCTCCTATTACCCCCATCTCCTGTCTCGATTTTTCACATTTGCTATCTGGTCACCCTAATCCAACCCGCCCTGTTCCCCATCCCCAGAACCTCTGCCCCATCCAACCGGCCCCTACTCCCCATCCCCTGACTGCCCCCCGGGACCCCCTGCCCCTTATCCAACTCCCCGACTCCCCACCCCCTTACCATGCGGCTCAGAGCAGCAGGACTGGCAGCCGCACCACTTGACTAGAGCCAGCCATGTCACCACGCTGCCCAGCAGGAGCTTGCAACCCTGCCACCCAGAGCACTGGCGGCACGGCAAGCTGAGGCTGCAGCAGAGGGGTTGACAGCAGGGGAGGGGCTCAAGGGCCGGGGCAGGACAGTCCCACAGGCTGGATGTGGCCCACGTTGCCCACTTCTGTCATAGAGTCGTCCAGTCTTAACTTAAATCTATAATTTTATACATCAATGTAGATAGAAGGTGAGCCTTGTCGGAATGATTCAGTGTGGAAATATTGTGGAAGATGTTGAATACGTTTGTCTGCTATTATTGGAGCAGCTGGCTTCAGGATTATCGAGGTCAGCTGGTGAACCTGACTAGCACTTCTTCTCCCCCAAAACAAACAATCAGTTCTGATTTCAGAGGCCTCTGATTCATTCGCTCTGCTAGTGGCACACAAAAGGTACATGACAACTTGCAGGCAATGATGATATTCTGCTACTTCCACTGGCTGGCACCCTTAAAGCATTTTCTAAAATACCTAATGCACTGAGGTGTGTCAAGTAGCTTTTGCACCATCTGATGTGTGATAAACATGACATTACTCACAATCAGAAATCTAAAGCCTGCAGAATGTAAAGATAAAAAGAACAGCATTTTTCTTTAAATGAATGTAGTCAATGTGCTTATTAGTTCGCTGCAGCAGCAGGAGGGAGTGGGTGGGTATTTCAATGCTGGCACATTTCTATTTGGCAACAGTGAATAGCATGAGTGTTTGCAGATAGAGCTCTGTGGAATCCCCAGATTCTGCAGATTTCCTTACCAATTTTGTCTCAGATAATTAAGATTTTTAAATAATAAAAGAAAAAGTTAAAGAGGAAGTGCAAGCTCCAGCTGGATCAAATGAATTTTAAAAACACTTCAATTTTTTTTTACACAGCACTGCCTTCAAATTAAAAGTGATCATTAAAGCGCAATTTTGCTCTGAAAAGTTGCTATGTAAAAATGACACCTGCTTCCTCTGCTTCCTGTGTCTATCCAGAGTTGTATCTACTTACTTTAGTGATTTAAAAATACTGTAGTTTGTATTAGTCTTTACAGCTGTTGGCACTACAGAGCCAACATGGTTATGGGACAGTGAGCTGGATTCTTTCTGGTTCACACACCAACAGAACTTGTCCACACTGGGGGTTTGCCTAATTGCAGCCATGAGTGGCCAGCCTGCAGTATAACTGCACTGATGCGACCCATCTGCACCTCCACCGTCTTCAAATTCTGCCTTCTCTTTCAAGCAAGGGTAAGCGTCACCAATGCAAACGGCAGTTTTGCTTGTTTACTGATTCTCATCAGTTCAGCTACACCATTGCTTAGTCACTAACGGCTGCAATCATGGCAAACATCCAGCATAGACAAGGCCTCAGACCCTAGCCTTGCAAATTGGTCCCCAAAGTTGAACATGGAGCTATTCACTTCAAGAAGTGCAAGTGTAGAGGCTGTCTGCAGGATTGAGGCCTACACTTAGAGGGCCAAGGCTTCAGCTGAAGGCAATGGGGTTGCAGAAGTGTAACTGAGGGCAGAATTTGAAGACACTGGAGTAGCACAAATGTAAAGGAGGGCAGAATTTGGCCTGAAGATTCCTTATTCGTGGTGATGTTGCACAAGCAGTATAGAACCCAGACAAACTGGGATCTGAAAGTCAGTTTACATTTGTTTACATTACATATAGTTTACATTAAAAACAACATCTTTTAACTTATTAGCTGAGCAGATTGTATCAATAAGCCATTAAGAGAACAAGTCCTGCAAAGGGAAGAAGGAAAGTTCCAAGTCCTTGCAACAACTGACCTCTACACATGCTTGGCTAAACAGGATGTGACCAGGGATGGCTCCAGGCACCAGCACTGCAAGCATGTGCCTGGGGCAGCAAGCCTCGGGGGAGCAGCCTGCCGGTCACTGTGAGGGCGGCAGTCAGGCTGTCTTCGGCAGCGTTTCTGCGTGAGGTTCATGAGGTTCGCTGGTCCCACAGTTTCGACAGTAATTCAGTGGCGGATACGCTGAAGGGACGGGACCAGGGCGGACATCTCGCAGAAATGCTGCCGAAGGCTGCCTGACTGCTGTGCTTGGGGTGGCAAAAAACATAGAGCCGCCTCTGGATGTGACCAGTACATTCTGAGAAATCTCCTTCTGTCCTTCTGGGAAAACCATCCCAAGGAAGAGGAGAAAAAAAAAACACCCAAACCATGCCATGTGGTTCTTCTGCACTCTAGATAGAATTCTAAGGAATTCAGACATGTCAACTTGATCTTGGTGGCAGTGAGAGATGTGCAGCTACTTCAATAAATCAAGGTGAAGAGGCTTAAAATAGGAGGACAGAAAGGTGTTAGTATTATTCAGTAGGGGAACAGAAGAAGCCATTTTAACCACGGAGGCCGTATACAAAACAATGCTTAACAACAATCAATAGATTTAGGATAGGTGCACTACTAGCCTGATAATAGCACCTAAGGTAAAAACAAATCACAGCACTCCCCTTTTCTACAGGTCCACTGCTACATGCTTTTATGTTGCACTGTAATCAACATCTCTCACCTCACCTGGATCAACCTTTGGCCTGCACAATGGTTCCAGTGGTTCATTATCGCAAATCATTATCTACATATAATTTAGAACAAGAGCTGAGATTTCACCAGTCAGTGGGCATGTCTGATAAAAGCACGCCAGAATTTCTTTACATGGTGTGACAAAGTTCCTCCTCTACCTTGGTAGGTCCTGCGCTTATTGGCGGATTTGCTCACCTCACAGATTCACCCTCTGGGTTGGGAAACAGCCCAGAGACCTTCCCCTCTGGTAGAAACCACAGTCCAGGTCAATTCCTCCTGTGTCTGATCAGGAGTTGGGAGGTTTGGGGGGAACCCAGGCCTGCCCTCTACTCCGTGTTCCATCCCAGGGCCCTGTGGATTGCAGCTGTCTATAGTGCCTTCTGGTACAGCTGCGCGACAGCTACAACTCCCTGGGCTACTTTCCCATGGCCTCCTCCAAACACCTTCTTTGTCCTCACCACAGGACCTTCCTCCTGATGTCTGATAACACTTGTACTTATCAGTCCTCCACAGTATGCCTACTCACTCTCAGCTTCTTGCACGCCTCTTGCTCCCAGTTCCTCACACCCACTTCCTCTCCTCTAGCTCCCTTTGGCTTGACTGGAGTGAGCCCTTTTATAGCATCAGAGGGGCCTTAATTAGAGTCTGGTGCTTAATAGCCTCACCTGACTCTTAGTAGGTTAATTGGAGTCAGGTGATGTTCTCATTAGCGTGGAGCAGCCCCTGCTCTGGTCACTCAGGGAACAGAAAACTGCTTATCCAGTGGCCAGTATATCTCCCTTCTACTACTCTTCTGTTCTCAGCTGGCCTGAGTCTATCACAATGGTTATATTTCACTCACTTTAGAGAATTTAGAGATGGGTTAGGCTTAGTAAATCATCTAGTCTATCTCCTTTCCAGTGCAACATTGCATACTACCATTTTAAAATGTCCCAGTCAATGACATGTCCATCACTTCCCTTGGAGATTATTCCACAGCCAATGTGTGACGGTTGGATCACAGAAACCCCCTTGGGGCTGCCAACTGATGTGCCAAGACCATTTCTGCCCCTGCTTTCCCTGCCAGCTTGGGACTCCAGCACCCTGTCTTGCTGAGCCAGACACACCAGTCAGCTCCAACACAGACCCAGGGTCTGAACCACGTGCCCCAAAGCTGCAGACTTAACTGAAAGCCACTTAAGAAGTGTTCCTGTCCTTAACACTCAGATGCTCAAAGTCCAAACCCCAAATAAATTCATTTTACCCTGTATAAAGCTTATGCAGGGTAAACTCATAAATTGTTTGCCCTCTATAACACTGCTAGAGAGAGATGCACAGCTGTTTGCCCGCCCCCCCCCCCAACCAGGTATTAATGCATACTCTGGGTTAATTAAGGAAAAAGTGATTTTATTAAATACAGAAAGTAGGATTTAAGTGGTTCCAAGTAGTCATAGACAGAACAAAGTGAATTACTAAGTAAAATAAAATAAAATACGCAAGTCTGAGTCTAATACAGTAAGAGAACTGAGTACAGATAAAAACCTCACCATTAGAGGAATTTTACAGACTAGTCTCCTCCTAATCTGGGTCCAGCAATCACTCAGACCCCCTGTAGTTACTGTCCTTTGTTCCAGTTTCTTTCAGGTATCCTTGCGGGGTGGAGAGGCTCTCTCTTTAGCCAGCTGAAGACCAAATGGAGGGGTCTCCCAGGGGCTTAAACAGACTCTCTCTTGTGGGTGAAGACCCCCTCCTCTCTCCAAAGTCCAGCTCCAAGATGGAGTTTTGGAGTCACCTGGGCAAATCACATGTCCATGCATGACTCAGTTTTTACAGTCAGTAGCCATTGCTCACATGCTATTTTGAATGTCCTCATGTAGACTTCTTATGTGGATTGGAGCCCTCCAAGATCCATTGTCCCTTAAGTGCTTCTTGATTGGGCACTTAATTTGCACATGCCTTTCTCAAGAAGCCGACCAAATGCTTTACAAAGGCTTTACCTAAAAATCAAGCAAGTACACAGCCAATATTCATAACTTTGAATACAAGGACACATGCATACAAATATGATCTACTCAATCTATTAATCCAAACCTTTACAGAGATATGTTACATGGCATATGTAGCATAAAACATTCTAGTTATGTCATATATACATTCATAAGCATATTTCCATAAAGCCTTATGAGGGTCACTGTCACACAATGGATCTAACATTCAGGGAATCTGTCATGATATTCAGGCTTACCTTTCCTATTCTTAATTTCATCCAGGTTTGCACCCATTGGTTACTGTAAATAATTTCTCTCCTTCCCCAGAGCTTAGCCACTCTTGTGTTCATGCCCTTCAAATATTTGCAGACTGTACCTCCTCCCACCAAGTTACTCATGTTTAGCACTTTACTTTTTCCTCTGGAGTCCATCCTTCCACCCCTTTGGATATTTTTCTTGCTCTGGCATCTTCCTTTTGAAGATAGGCTGTTCAGAGCCTAGCTTTGGGGAGAGGCTTCGCAAAGACTGCCGTTATCAGAGGCAAGTGGGACTTCTGTGAACACTCACCACAATGATGCTGTCTTCTAAGGGTGAGATTAATTCAGACAGACATATACATTTTTAGATGTTTATCTTTAAAGCTCACCAATCACTAGTCTCAGTCTGCAGAGAACAAATGGAATGACATGCAAATCTAACAATGCTTTACCCTGGGAGATGCTCCCTCTAGTCCAAAGATGAGGCACATTAACAGGGTGGTATGAGGTAGCCTGTAGTGCCATGTGTGCTATGCCTGTCCTGTGCATGGATAAAAGACTTTACTCTCCAAGGCTGTGAATTTATTACCTTTCATTCAGTGCACATTTTTTCTTAGAAAAAGAAGAAAAAGCAGGTTTGAAAGGAGGAGGATAATGGATCTTGCTATTTTCATCAAGTTACTTTCCTAATTTTCTACTCCTTTATAGGAATCACGTAAAGGTCCTCGAGGTGCCTTTATTTATCTAAGGAGAAAGAAGGCATCATAGTTCCCTTTTATGCAAAAAAGCCAAAATACAAGACACATACCTGCAAGTAGAAGAAAGCCCATTCTACCTCACTGACATCTTTTATCACATATCTATATCTATCACCCCCACTCCTGCAGTATCTGACCACCTTTCAATCATTCATCTATCCTCACAATTGTCCTATGAGGTTGGGAAGTACTCAGTTGATCTTTATTGTACAGATCAGGAACTGAAGCCAGAAAGGCTAAGGGGCAGATCCTCAACTGGTGCAAATCCATTGACTTCATTGGAGCTCTATTGATTAACTCCAGCCGAGAGTCCGGCTTGCCATGATTTGCCCCAGATCACACAGGGAGTCTGGAGATGGAACAAGGAATTGGACCTTGGTCTCTTAAGTTGCAGACTAGAAACCTGTCACTGGACCATCCTTTTCTTGCATAATTTTCGGGTTCCAAATCAATCCAAGCAATTCAACTCCCTTCCTCAAAACTAAAGCATAGTTTCAGTTCCCAGACAAAAGGCTTTCATTACGTGCCATTACTAATGCAAACTAGTTCATACAAATATAATAGTCCAGTGAAAAAAGAAACAGTCATCCTTAATTCTTATGTTTATAATATGGCAGGTGAATGTTGCAGCATTAAGTGAATGGTGCTATTTGGTTTTCTAAAATCTGCTTCCTCCTCTTTTCACCACTGAAAGGGAACTGAGGGCTGGTCTACACTAAAAGCTGTAAGTTGACCTAAGTTACGCTTCTTCAGTTACGTAATTTACGTAACTGAAGTTGACATAACTTAGGTCAACTTAAGCAGTGTCTACACTGCACTGTGTCAACGTAAAACACTCTCCCACTCACTTACTTTATGCTTCTCGGGGGGCTGGAGTACAGAAGTTGATGGAAAAGCACTCTGCTATCAACTTAGTGGGTCTTCACCAGACCCGCTAAATCGACATTGCTGCATTGATCGCACCAGTGCCGATTTAGCTGTAAGTATAGACATGACCTAATACTCTGAAATACTGCACTGTTATGGTCAGATGCATGAAATTACATCTTAAGGAAAAAAACAAAGACCTGTTCATTTTGGCAAAAGACTATATGTTATCTGTGGTGCAGTCAGCTATCATGAATGCCCCTTTGACAAAAAGAGTCAGATAGTAAATTTCTGACATTCTTTCTTTATTTTCATTTTAAACCATACATAGGAGGACTTCACCCATTGCACTTCCAATATTTAGAACACAGGAATCAAATTTACACTGAACTGCTAAAATCCACTACCACAGATTATGTGCATCTATACATTATATGCATTTATAATACATTTACATACCATAGCTCCATGATACCTCAATTAACAAATACCCTATTTCCCCTCAAGCCATCCCCTCTCCAAATACCTTAAGGAAAAGAAGGAAGTAATTGTGGAAGAAATGTTGCTCTTTTGCTGTCTCATAAAAGCTATTTCCAAGCAGTTGTCCCAGATACAGTGACCAACACCAGTATAAAGTAATATGTGCATTACACAGCCAAGGCACTAGGTAGTTGTAGTGAACATCCATAAAATGGGCCAAGGTTCTACAGACACAACTGAGACCAGAATTTGTTCGTTTGTGTACATCACATCACTTAGGCAGACAAGGTATGATATACAGTATGCACATTATGAATGATACCATAGTGCCACATTTATGCACAGAAAAAGACATCATCAGGCTCTAAGTACATCAAACCACCTAGGTAACCAAGGCACTACTGACATTTATGAGGCCATAAATATGCTCAGTTAGAGGAAGCAGGCTCAGGAAACAGGCTTTTTAAAAATTCTCAGTGCTGAGGTACAAAGGAAACAGTCGCGCTGTATTTCCATCTTCTTTATTCCATGCATACTTTATTTGGGCAGAATATTTATAATCGTTTCTTACAAAATGCTAGTGTAACAATTGTAATTTTGGAGTGACAGTTCTTGTATGGTATATTTCTTACTCGTATGTTTTACGGCCATCAATTTATATAATAGCCATGAAAATCATTGTGTAGGTGCAGCTCATTAATGTATATACATTCCAGCCAAAAAGCTACAATCCACACATATTAAGCTCCTTGTATAGAAAGTTTTCCTCCTCTTCTTTATATTTTCTGCTGCTCTGCTTGATGACTAGCAATAAAATGGGTAAACAGAGCTCCAAGGGAAATGAAAACTACATCTGCCGAACATTCAGAGCCACTGCCAAAATACACAAGGTGGATAATTTGCATGCAGTATGTAAAAAGTAGTTACGCTGCTTTCTTCCTACACTTTACATCTCCATAAAACATAATAATGGATTTCTAATTATACATCTGAATAATAAGGAAGCAGCAAGAACAGTTTTAGGAGGAAAAAGGCACAAGGGGAAAAAAATGAACCAAAGGAACAAATGAAATGAGGGCAATGACATGATTCAGAAGATGCTTTAAGTGGTTGTGTAATAAACATTTTGAAGCACACATTTTCTTAGGCTTCTTCATAGCACTTTTAATGTTTCACATCTGTCTTCACAGTGAAGGGATGAGTATTATCTACAGAGATGGATAAAGGGAGCTGCCTTCATGTTTATTAGAATAAATATTATATTCTTAAACAGGCTTTATGTGTGGGAGAGGAGAACAGATTTATGCAGCATGCAAGCTGCATCAAAAACTAAGTGTGAACACTGGAAATACTAATTCTTTTCCTTAGTTTAAGGAATATGTCAGTGATCTCTAACATGTTGCAGAACACTACATGCTGCCAGCAGAACGAGCCACCTTCACAGAGAGGTTTAATAGAGACTGCTTCCCCCATCCACAAAGGAGCCTACAACCATATCTGCCACCAGGCTGGAACCCACACAGCACACTGTTCTTAATCATGTTCTAAAACTGGATCTCCTCTAATGGGCTCTGCAGATCATTAGTGATCTTTTGCAACAGCTGCTGGTACAGACCGTAATCATCTGGTGGAGAAGGTGACTAAGGAGTCATGCCATCATCTGGAGATGATGAGGGAGACCCTGTTGGGACAGTCAGTACCAGCAGAACTGGTTCCAGCTCTTCCTCCTCGTGCACTGATGGTTCCAGTTGATGAGAGGAGAGGAGTGGTATGACCCCCTCAGAGGGGTCCAGAGACCTGTCAGAGGGATCCTAAGGGCCCCAATTAGGTCAGAGGAGGGATCCATCAGTTGCGGTGGGCCCCATGGAACTCGATACCAACAGTCCCTGGGGGCATTGTATCTGGAGGCACGGTAAGCATAGCCTCTTGACTGTCTGTCGGGGCGCCTATGCCTCCTTGGAGATATTGGTGCAGCTATCTCCTCGGACTCCTCCAGTGCCGAGGACAGTTCAGTCGGTAACAGCGGTCGTTCCTGACCAACGGTTGCAGATGGAACTGCTCCTGAGACAGTGGCAACGATTCGTCCTCTGGAGTGAGGACATCCCTCAGGAGGGTAGGGCCGGAAAGGAGTGGAGACTGTGACTAGGGTAGGAGTATGTCCTCTGGTGCTACAAAGGTCTCTGTGTGGCCTGGAGACCAGGGAGTTCCAGCAGAGATGCCTAAAGGACCTGGCTCATCTGTCGCAGCCAAATGGTCTTTGGAGAAACGAGGCAGTACTGACAATGAGCCTGGACCCGCACTCGTAGATGAGGCTGGCGAAAGTCTATCTTTCCACTTTGGTACAGCAGTCACTGTTGGTACCGGCAAATCCCTGTTTTTGTGCCCCTTGCCCTCCAGTCTGGGGGTTTTCAGTGGCATTGGTTCTGTGGATTCCATATGCGACGTCTCCCCCAACCTGGGGAAACTCTTCAGACAGTTCTCTGCAGGGGGCTGCCCTTATGCCTCTGAGAGTGTCCCTTACTCTCACAGGGAATGCTGTCAGGAGAGTCCCTGAGACTCAATGTTAAAGGCTCCACTCTCAGGCATGTGCATGGAGGGGCACTGCTGGTTGGCTGAGACTGATCTACAGGGGGGTACAGGATCCTCCTTCAGGAACTTTTCCAATTGGAGCTCTTGGGCCTCTTGCGTGCTGGATTGGAAGGATTGGCAGATACTGCACTTTGCAGAGATATGTGCCTCACCCAGACGTATAGGCACCATTGATGCTCCTCTCCGATGGAGAAGGAACGAGGGCAGGATGTGCAGTTCTTGAATCCTGGGACTCTGGGCATATCCTGGGTCTGGGGAGGATTTCTGGGGGGAGGGCGGAGGCAAGGAAGAATGAGGGGAGAAAGTATTCTATACTATATCCAATAACTATAACTACCATGCTAAGTTATAAAAGCTATTTACAATTTTCAGGTTATGCATGGAGTGAAGGAGGGCACAATTTCGACTCAGGCCATGCGGCAGTAAGAAGGAACAGGAGAGGCATTAACCTACCCTGCCTCTTACATCCTCATCTGGGGGCTCGAGGGAAGCTACTGCGCATGTGTGGGTCAACAGACATTGCTTTGAAGAATTTCCAGACTGGGACGCATGGCGTGCATGTGTACTCACATGTAGAATACACACAGAGACCTTCACTCAAAGGAGAACTGTTGCTGTGAAAAGGATAATCTCTCCTTTCTATGATTAACTAGACTCTGTTCTCATTACTCGCCTGTTTGCTACCCATCTTCCAAATATACCGGAGAGCTCCAGGACTTGAAATAGAGGCCTGAGAAGGCATTTGAAAGAATGAATGGGCTCCTGCCACACTGGGATAGGGAAGAAATTCCCGGTATAAGGGGAAGTATGGAGGAAGGCATAAAGATGAAAGAGATAGGAGATGAAGGGAGAAGTGATTCACTGGTGGAGGGAAGGCATGGTAGGAGTGTGGAAATAAATTCGAGCAGATGGGACAGATTTGTGCAGGGCCTTGAAGATGACAAGCAGCTTGACCTGTGAAGAAGCCAATGGAGGGGTGCAAAGGCAGGGAGCCACAGTTTCAGAAGGAGACAAGGAAGGTAATTTTAGCGACTGCATTCTGAGTGGAGTGGGTAGAAGGTGAAACGGGAATCAGGGAGATCTGTGAGGTGCAGGTTGCAGTAGTCTAGGAGAGAGATAACCAAGGTGTCAACAAACATTTCTAGTGCCACAGCAAAAACAGAGACTTTCAAGGTGGCATGGAGAAAGAACCCGTAGGACTTGGCAACTTGGGTTTTCAGGTAAACAGAGAGAAGGGAGTGTAATTAAACAAACAAACAAACAAACAAACAAAACCAATCACACAGGGGGAGTGAGCCTCCATGACTGGGGTGAAGGAGGAACAGGAAAGGGGTCCTTTTGCCATGCTGAACCTGAGCTGATAACAGGACATATACTATGTCAGAAAGAATCAGACTGTGCAATGAGGGAAGGTAGATTAGTAGGTTACTGGCATAGATCTGATGGCTATCTGAGCATATAAGGTCACCTAGGGATAAGGAGTAGAGAGAGAAAAGAAGCAGGACAAGGCGAAAAACTTACTAAGTGAGTATACTGAATCTGATCTACCAACAGTTAATAAACAATGGATGTTGGCAGGGGAAGACAGAAAATATCATAGGGAAGCAAGAGGTCAGCAAAGCTGAAAAAATTATTGTGTCAGACCCAAATAAACTCTGCTAGAGTTCTGAATGTGTGCTCTTAAAATCATTAGCTCAGACCTCAATACATTTTCTTTGAATTTTTTGTGAAACACTCTCTTTGAAAACAGGGTTCTTTTCGATAAAGTAATTAGTGTTTGCATAGTAAACCTATGAAACTCATCCACTTAATGCATAAACAAGTCAATGTTAATTCAAGAAGCAACAAGAAACCCCCCCCCTATAAAGTACAATATATTTTCATCCTTACATTTTTGGCCCAAGATTTGGCCCAATTCCATTTAGCTGTCTTTTTAAAATGTTAAAACCATAAGCAACTTATAAGGACGTATATAACTTCTTACCCGGCCTAATCCTAATACTGGGTTGTAGGTATAAGTATAGAGTCAGCATTATTCCAAAATGCTTTGCTCCGTGTCACTAGAAATATGTAATTCTCAGTTTACATTCTACATTATGCTTTAAATACTGACACAGCTAGGAACCTCTCGGTTGAATGCTTTGAACTAAACTA
Source organism: Mauremys reevesii (assembly GCF_016161935.1). NCBI lineage: Eukaryota > Metazoa > Chordata > Testudines > Geoemydidae > Mauremys > Mauremys reevesii. The sequence goes on from NC_052623.1 coordinate 118,256,772, forward strand.
AACAGTTATTTGCTTTATATATCTGCTTACTTACTTTGCTTCCTATTAAAGTGAACGCACACACACACATTCCAAAGAAATGTTTGGTAGAAGTTCCCACATGAGGTGGTCTTGGTTTTTTCCACTCAGGCTTATTGAAAATGTGTCAGCATGACAAATTTCGCAGCCACATCCAGCACAACTGACATTTACATATACACACATGGAATGCCCAAGTGATTAAGGAGATGAGCCAGCATTATAATAAATATAAGCTGGGTTTCATCTTGTGAAATATCAGCCATGTTTCTTTAATGATACTGGTAAGTAGAAAATGTAAAGAAAAAAAGTCTGGTGCCTTCAATGCAAATACAGATTTCTATCCAATAAGATTGAGCTTTGATTTTTTGCGAGTTCTTTATACAACATATATATATTTTTCTCAGTTGGTACAATAGACCTGTTTCTTTTTTATTGGTTCTATAAGCTTTATATTCAAATAAAGCATTTTGGTATTGGATGAGAAGCTATTTGGGGCACAACAGAGCCCTGATCATCAATGAAACTACCACAATACAAATAATATAATGTAAAAGTGTCAATAATTTTACACTAAATAATGCACTTGTGAAAGTGAAGAGCTGGTGCATTTCAGCTACTGTGCAGTTGCCACACTAAAGGGTATGTGCGGTAACAGAACATAATGGGGCATCGCTGAAAGAGGGCAGAGTTAAGATTGCATGGGCTGATAACAGGACATAAGGTTGCATGGGCAACCTTAACTGTGCATTTACCATTGTTCAGATATTTGCTCAACTCAGCGTTCTGCAAGGGGACAACATACCACCAAGCAACCTTAACTCTGCATTAACATAGGATTTTTTTTTTATTTTTTTGCCATTGATTATTATTAACAGAGGATTGGGCTGGGACTCAAAACCTGGGTTCAATTCATGGTTCTGCCATTGACCTGCTGGGTATCTTGGGGGCATCACTTCAGCTCTCAATGTCAGTTTCCCCATCTGTAAAATAGGGACAGTGATGCTGATCTATTTATAAAGCACTTTGAAATGTATGGATGAAAAGCTCTATCTGCATAAGTGCCAAGTATTTATTGCAATACTGCCTATGGGCCAGCCAGATGGGGCCCTGTTGTGCTGGACACTGCACAAACACAGGAAATGACAATCCCTTCCCCTTTAAGCTCATAACGTCATAATAACAACAACAGGTGGAAGAGAGAAGTGGGTTGGGGTGAAGGTAGGGGAGCCAAAGGAATAGCAATAATAGCATACGCACATTAATCAATTAGGAGCAGTGATCACAGCTCAGCACCTGCCTAGCTGTTGGGCACAGTCCTCAGGTTTTCTAAATCTGGAACAATATCCCTGATCGAGTGATGTGGCTTTGTCCTTTGTTTGCTAAAAATAAGCAGGAAGGCTGAATCAACTGCAGGGCCGGCTCTAGGCACCAGCGCTCCAAGCATGGGCTTGGGGCGGCACTTTCCAAGGGGCGGCACTCCAGCTCCTTTTTTTTTTTCTTGTGCTTGGGGCACAAAAAGCCGGAAGCCGGCCCTGAGCGGAGGTGAGCTGCGGTGGTGGGGGGCGCGGGGAGGGCCGCAGAAAGTAACCTGGGGAGGGGCAGAGGAACTGCTCCCCCGCCCAGCTTACTTCAGCTCCACTGCTGCCTGCTCCCCCGAGAGCGCCGCCGCTCCGCTTCTCCCCCCTCCCTCCCAGGCTTGCTGCAATACAGCTGATTTGCACTGCAAGCCTGGGAGGGAGGGAGGGGGAGAAGCGGAGCGGCAGCAGTGCACTCGGGGAGCAGGCAGAGCGGAGGTGAGCTGCGGCAGTGCGGGGTGCGGGGAGAGCTGCAGGAAGTAACTTGGGGGGGCAGAGGAATCACTCCCTCCCAGCTCACCTCCGCCTCCTCCCCCGTGCGCGCCACCACTCCGCTTCTCCCCCTCCCTCCCTCCCAGGCTTGCAGGAGGGGTAGGAGGGGAAATGTGGTGCGCCCAGGGGAGGAGGCGGGGCCAGGGATTTGGAGAAGGGATTGGAATGGGGCAGGAGCGGGGGGCGCAGGAAAATTTTTATGTTTGGGGTGGCAAAAAACTTGGAGCCAGCACTGATCAACTGTCCCTTTTTTGGACTGGTTTGTGGCTAAACAAGCCAATCTAAGCTGCATAAGCTCTCGACATGAGTTTGACATAAATGGAAGCCCTTATTTATCTCATTGATTTCCATAGTGTTCCTGTCACAATTTCTAGGACACACACCCATACACACATTTTAAAAAAAGCAATAAAATAAAAACAACTCTCACCCTCATCTGTACAAAGGAAATACACTGGGCCCATCTCTTCAGGGAACCCTGAATAAATAAATGGGCCAGGCAGCACATCATGAAAGTCAACAAACTGGGGGCTTGTCAGCTCAAAGGGGAAAAGCTGATTCCAGAGTCAAGGACTCTCTGCAGGGAATACCCTGCCCTTAGCCATGCAAGTCTAGGGACTTCTCGGTACGACCACTCTCAACCATTCCGAAATCAGACTACAAAAATAACGAGATTGGCTTAAAAATCATGAGATTTAAAAAATAATAATAAAATTGGGAGTGAATTTATTTGTCTTTGGGTTTTTGAGCATTTAGGGTTCATGTTCTCAAGCTTTTCACTGCAACCAAGGTAGAAACATACTTCAAAAAAAAAAAGTTGAGATTTTCATATTCCAGATTCCAAGGGGCCTTAAGAAAAGCAACAAATATTGTAAGAGTTGTGATCAAATCATGAGAGTTGGCAACACATCACCTTATGGGAACCTCAGCTGATCTCACCTGTAACATTCCAAGGAGAGAGGAACCTCAGCTGATTTCACGTGGCATAACATGCCCAGGAGAGAGGTGATCTCTAAAGGCACTATGATAGAAAACTGCACCACTTCAGAGGCAAATGGGAAAGTCACCGTAACCTGTGTTTGAGATCTAAGATTTTGTGAGGAATGGGATTAGCTTGACTAGTGACTGGATGTGAGTTTTCTGTTGTTTTACTAGTATTATTCTTCTGTCTGTTGTCTCCCTCAGATACCTGGGTTGAGTGAAATGGTTCTCAGCCACATCCCAAACTGTCATGCCAATGCTGAGCCATGGTAAGTATTTACATTTATCTTCTTGGAACTTTCCAAAAATGGTAATTTTGACCATGTTTTTCACTGAAAATCTGGAACATTTCAAGAAAATAATTTCCACAAAAACATTTGTTTAATTGGAAAAGCAATTTTGTCAAAACCAGCTCAAGTTAATGCAAAGGTATTAGCACTGCTGGTGCAACCTTCAGTGCCAACCAAAAGTGTTTTGTTAATGTTGCGATGCTTTTTTTGGTAGTGTAGTCAAGCACCAAGAATACAGAAGACTATAGAAATGCGACACCCTGGTATACGGCATGTCTCTTTTGACTTGGAGTTTGAAACACTGTCATTGAGTTATTCAGTATCATATATTACTGCTTTACCTTGCAAAGTCCAAGAGTAATTGAGTGGACCCAAAAATTCCAAGGTAGTATTATAATTTATATTACCATAGCAACTAGTCATGTACCAGGACCCCACTGTGCTAGGCGCTATGCAAACACAGCGCAAACAGACAGTCCTTGCCCCAAATTGCTGATAGTCTAAGTAGGTTTTTAAATGACTGAAGAAGGCTTCTCCATTTACCATCTGGACACTGTGATCCTAGTGAAGCAACATAAAAAAGCTTCTTCCCCACTAATGTGAAAGTTGTATCTACTGAAAGTTGTAAGGCCATTAAGAAAAATACAATCCTAGACAATTTGCCTAACTTCAAATGTACAAATCCACAGATCTCAGGTAAAATTTTCAGAAGTGCCTAAGTGACTTAGGATCCTATAAGTAAATGGGACTTAGACTCATGGCACTTTGGAAAGTGCTAGCCTTTGTCCAAAATCTGACTACATTAAAATATACAAAACCTCAGTGGCTTACCATCCCCCTCCCCCTATAATGTCAGGTAACTTGGACAAACAAGAGGGGAGATTCTGAGGAGACCAATAAGGTTATGTCTGCACAGTCCAGGTCGACAGATTCCAGCTAGCAAGGCTAGTGATAGCGCTCTAACAATAGCTGTGTAGGCAGCTCTTTGAAGTTATGGCTTGGGCTGGAGCTCAGGCTCTCAAGCCCACCCCTTTCCCTAGCCCCTTTTTTCATCTCATTATATAGTCCTTGCCGAGGACCCTAAAATAACAGAAACACCTTGTATTTAACATGACAAATGCCAAAAACATCCTTGACCATTGGCTTGTATGTTGTCATATCCTTCATCTGTTTTGCCTATGAGGACTGTACCCCTTTTTTGTGGGCAGAGACATTCTATGTGTTCGTAAAACACCTGCTAAAATGGGGCCACAAATGGGGGCCTCTCAGTTATACCAGAATATAAATAATGAATAATAATAGACTCTAGGACTGGAAGGGACCTCGAGAGGTCATGGAGTCCAGTCCCCTGCCCTCATGGCAGGACCAAATACTGTCTAGACCATCCCTGATAGACATTTATCTAACCTACTCTTAAATATCTCCAGAGATGGAGATTCCACAACCTCCCTAGGCAATTTATTCCAGTGTTTAACCACCCTGACAGTTAGGAACTTTTTCCTAATGTCCAATCTAAACCTCCCTTGCTGCAGTTTAAGCCCATTGCTTCTTGTTCTATCCTTAGAGGCTAAGGTGAACAAGTTTTCTCCCTCCTCCTGATGACACCCTTTTAGATATCTGAAAACTGCTATCATGTCCCCTCTCAGTCTTCTCTTTTCCAAACTAAACAAACCCAATTCTTTCAGCCTTCCTTCATAGGTCATGTTCTCAAGACCTTTAATCATTCTTGTTGCTCTTCTCTGGACCCTCTCCAATTTCTCCACATCTTTCTTGAAATGCGGTGCCCAGAACTGGACACAATACTCCATTGAGGCCTAACCAGCGCAGAGTAGAGCGGAAGAATGACTTCTCGTGTCTTGCTCACAACACACCTGTTAGCGCATCCCAGAATCACGTTTGCTTTTTTTGCAACAGCATCACACTGTTGACTCACATTTAGCTTGTGGTCAACTATAACCCCTAGATCCCTTTCTGCTGTACTCCTTCCTAGACAGTTTCTTCCCATTCTGTATGTGTGAAACTGATTGTTCCTTCCTAAGTGGAACACTTTGCATTTGTCTTTATTAAACTTCATCCGGTTTACCTCAGACCATTTCTCCAATTTGTCCAGATCATTTTGAATTATGACCCTGTCCTCCAAAGCAGTTGCAATCCCTCCCAGTTTGGTATCATCTGCAAACTTAATAAGCATACTTTCTATGCCAACATCCAAGTCAAGAATAAGACATTATAATATCAAGCACCTGAAAGTTAGGAAATTCAAAAAGTTAATGTTTCCTCAGGAATATTAGTTCTGCCGTGATGCACACCCTATCTATATTCATTCCTGCTTATCTGTTAGAGAAGTGAGGTGGGTGAGGTAATATCTTTTATTGGACCAGCTTTTGCTGGTGAGAGAGACAAGCTTTCGAGCTTACACCTGGAGAAGAGCTCTGTGTATGCTCAAAAGTTTGTCTCTCTCCAATAAGAGATATTACCTTACCCACTCTATCTCTCTAATATCCTGGGACCAACAGGGCTACAACAACACTGCATATTTATTTGTTGTCAGTAGTATTCACTATTAGAGTTAGGCAAAAAAATTTGCCTGAAACTTTTTTCATTGAAAAATGCAGATTTGGGTCAATTAAAACATTTCACGCATTCATTTTGACAAAATTATTTGGGTAAAAAAAAACCCCAAACCCTAAAAGAATCCAAAAAAATCTGAACTTTGTTTCAATATTTTCTAAATGAAATGTTTCCATTCTGAATTACCTTTCATTAGAAATTTATTGAATTTTATTTAAAAAATATTTTAAAAGCTCAAAAATTAGATGAAATGTTTTACTCAACCCAATATGATTTTTTTTTTTTTTTACTTTTCAGTTTGCGAAAAAATTCAATTTTTTTATTTTAGGTTAACCCAAAATGTCTTTTTTCTTCCTGATTTTTAGGACTGCCAGCAAATCAAAAAACCAGTTATTCTAACAGCTTTACTTGCAGTGTGCTTCAAGTACAGACTATATTGGCTGTCAGCTGTCCCAGGCAGTGGAAGGGAACAGGAGGCTGAACAAAAAAGTGGTTGGGTCAAGCTAAATCCAGACAAGGTGGAAATGGTGCTACTATGAAGGGGAACGTATTTTGAGGAGGTGGTTGCGGTTACCTGCTGAGGAAATCTTCTCCTAATTGTCAAGATAGTCTACAGTGGCAGGGTTATATTGGAGTTCTCTCCATTGATATCTAATAGTTATGGTGGTTAGGAACAGCTTCTCTCTTGGACCACCCAAAGAGCGCACCCCCCTTCCTCACACACAGAGATCTGGATACAAGGATCCATGCTTTTGTCATTTCAAGACTAGATTTTCAAAGGAGCCTTGTGACTTGTCTACAAATGAAAGTAGTTACAGAATAGGGTAGGGTATGAATTTAATGTGGAATAGCTATTCCTGAATAACTCCATTATGTAGACAAGCTGAAGGGGATTTAAGCGACCAGCTCCCACTGACTTTCAATGAGCCTAATTGCCGTAGGCGTTTCTGAAACCCCCAGCCTAGATTACAGCAATGAGCACTATCTGCAACTGGCATGAAGGGAATATAGAAATTGCAACTGGTCTTCTACTAAGGAGAATGAACAAGAGAGGTTGCTCCAGACACTCTGGGTTTTGCTCTGAATCTCTAATCAGATTCAGTTCACAGTGCTGGCTCCGGCTTCAAAGCCCTTAGACCAGGGGTAGACAACCTATGGCACACGTGCTGAAGGCAGCACATGAGCTGATTTCAGTGGCACTCACACTGCCCTGGTCCTGGCCACCAGTCCTGAGGGCTCTGCATTTTAATTTTAAATGAAGTTTCTTAAACATTTAAAAAACTTTATTTACTTTACATAAAATAGTTTAGTTATATATTATGGACTTTTAGAAAGAAACCTTCTAAAAATGTTAAAATGTATTACTGGCACGTGAAACTTTAAATTAGACTTAGCACATCACTTCTGAAAGGTTGCTGACCCCTGCCTGACTTCTCCTTGTGATGGTCTTTCCATCCATACCAAATCACAGCAGCTACAAGCAACCGACTGTGCCAACAACCTCAAAGGTGAGACTCGTAAGCATCAGTGGAAAGAGTGGAGGGCCTTGGCTATGTCATTCCTGACCAGTGGAGATCAGGATGTGGCCAAGGCTTGCCAATGTATGGACACAGTGCAAAATTCACCTCTTTGCACAGGCAGATACCCCAGTGAAAGAGCTGCAGAATGACTGGCAACATCCTCTTAGCAGCCAACCCCCAAACCTTGAACCCATTCAGGATTGCACACAATCTGTGGAGCTTTTTTTAGGTACAATCAATGCAATTTTCATTTTATGTATAGCACCTAGCTACTTTGGTGATAGATTAAAAGGTCAGCATGAATGGAATGAAAAGGTGATATCTGAAAAATATTGTCAGTGAAATACTATACGTTGCCTTTGTCGGAAGACAGGACACAGGGCTAGATGCACCATTGTTCTGCCCCAATGTGGCCGTTCTTATGTTCTTGCATTCTGATTTGAAAACCATTTTTTTTTGTGCTGAGAAAATTGATTGTCCCACTTGCTTCCTTTCCCTGCCTCCAAAAGTGTTTATATAAATAAATACTTTCAGTAATGATTAATTTCTATATGCATGAGCATTTTATGAAAGAAATAAACTGTACAGGTAAAAGTGCAGATTTAATTGCAGAACTTTCCACATCCTAGGGCAACATTAAAAGCCTTACACTAGTGAGATAGAAAGTTGATGCATCGTATTACTTAGCTAAATTGCCAGAAATTAGTATTCAGCTTTGTTTTGCAAGTCTGTCATGATATAGAACCACAAAATTCTGAATTAAGTTTATGCCATTTTTTAAAAACAAACTTTGCAAATCTGTTTATATAAAAATCAAAATATTCCACAAAAATGCAGCAGATTCAATCATTCTTTATCATATTAGACATATGGGCTAGAATCACAAATGGACTTGCACACCCTGCTGTCTAGTGGAATTCTCAACAGTGAGTTAGGCACGTAGGGATTCTCGGAGGCCAGAAAACTGAGCATGGAGCTCTAAGCTAGTCAGGAGTGAAATGTAGAGGAAAGGGATGGGAATTAGGCTCAGATCCCCTGAACTCCCATTGATCAGAACCTTAGGTGCCTGATTGAAGGGCTAGATCCTGGACTTAGGTGTGACGGGTTGGATCACAGAAACTCCCTTGGGACCTGCCACCTGATGTGCCAAGACTACTTCTGCCCCTGCTTTCCTGCCCTGGCAGCTTAGGACTTCAGGGCCTTGCCTGGTTTGAGCCAGACCTGCTAGCCTGCTGCAAACCCAGACCCAGGGTCTGAACCATGTCCCCTAACAGCTGTGGGCTTAACTGAAACCATTATACAGCCGTGTTCCTGTCTTTAACACTCAGATGTCTAACTCCCTATGGGGTCCAAACCCCAAATAAATCCATTTTATCTTGTATAAAGCTTATGCAGGGTAAACTCAAATTGTTTGCCCTCTATAACACTGATAGAGAGATATGCACAGCTGTTTGCTCCCCCAGGTATTAACACATACTCTGGGTTAATTAATAAGTAAAAAGTGATTTTATTAAATACAGAAAGTAGGAGTTAAGTGGTTCCAAGTAGTGACAGACAGAACAAAGTGAATTACCAAGTAAAATAAAATAGAACATGCAAATCTATGTCTAAGAAACTGATTAAAAAAAAACAAACCTTACCAGTTCCAGTATGCTTCCTTTTACAGACTAGTCTCCTGCTAGTCTGGGTTCAGCAATCACTCACACCCCCCTGTAGTTACTGTCCTTTGTTCCAGTTTCTTTCAGGTATCCTTGGGGGTGGAGAGGCTCCCTCTTTAGCCAGCTGAAGACAAAATGGAGGGGTGTCCCAGGGGTTTAAGTAGACTTTCCCTTTTAGGTGGAGACCCCCCTCCTCTCTCCTATGCAAAGTCCAGCTCCAAGATGGAGTTTTGGAGTCACGTGGGCAAGCCACATGTCCATGCATGACTCAGTTTTTAACCAGTTAAGCCACATTCCTGGGAAGGTTCAGATTTGGATTGGCATCTTCAAGTTCATTGTTGTCTTAAATGGTGTAGCACAGCGCAGACTCACCCCTGCCGCACCTCCTGCTGGTCGTCCTTGGGAATTAGCTCTTTGATCCAGGAGCGCCCTCTGCAGGCCAGTGATCCACATTGGGGTCATGTCTGTTCACCAGCAGGCTAATATTACTTTCAGTTTTAAAAGAGATTACTTCTTTTAACTTTGTGGTGGTTCTTATAGCACCACTGCTCCAACGTCAGGTTTCAAACATCAACCTACATATTTCTCAGAAGAGAAAAGTGACTGAGGCCATGGCTACACTTGCAAATTTGCAGCGCTGCAGCAGGGTGTGAAAACACACCCTCTGCAGCGCTGCAAATTGCGGCGCTGCAAAGCGCCAGTGTGGTCAAAGCCCCAGCGCTGGGAGCGCGGCTCCCAGCGCTGTACGTTATTCCCCACAGGGAGGTGGAGTACGGACAGTGCTGGGAGAGCTCTCTCCCAGCGCTGGCGCTTTGACTACACTTAGCGCTTCAAAGCGCTGCCGCGGCAGTGCTTTGAAGTGCAAGTGTAGCCATAGCCAAAGAGTCCTGTGGCACCTTATAAACTAACAGAAGTATTGGAGCATAAGCTTTCATGGGTGAATACCCACTTCATCAGACGCTCATGCTCCAATACTTCTGTTAGTCTATAAGGTGCCACAGGAATCTTTGTTGCTTTTTACAGATCCAGACTAACACAGCTACCCCTCTGATATCAGAAGAGAAAGTGATTTCATGGGTTCAGGTACCTTTAAAGAAATTATTTATAAATGGAAATGAGTCTGCTGAAAACTAGCCTTATTGCACAACATTATTTCAACAATTAGGGAAGGTTACCTGCCAAAAGCCTTAGAAACAAAAACTGAATTAATCCATTAATATCTTCAAGAGATGTTTACATTTGCATTAACCTTTCATTGTGCTTTCAGTAAGTGGAAAATTCATCATTATTTTCTTCCTGAATACTTAAACATTCCTTTTGGAAATATCCTTGGTTTCATTAGGTTGTAAATTGCTCCATCGTGTGGCAAAAGTGTGGTACTAATGGAGAGCAGAAAATGTCATCCTCATACAGTTCTGCATTAGGAATCAGTACTTCCCTAAAAAGAAATGTGAAAGTTACTGGAACTGGACTCTAATGAACATTCATTTTGTCTTGGAGTAAAGCTAATATTTGCTGTGTCACCATCTGTTTGTTCCCCCCCCCCCCCACACCTTCTGAGGGTAGGCTCAGGAAGGGTTGGAAAAGGATGTTTATTACCAATACATTGTTAAGCAGAAGGCATGCCAAGCACATTTATACTTTTAGGCCCAGAGTCAGGAAAACCATCAGGCGTATTCTTAAATTTAAGCATCTGCTGAAGCACCTTTCCTGAATAAGGATGCTTTCCTGAATTAAAACTTCTCTTTTTTCCCATCAATTTAAAATATTTTTACTCTGTGATTTCAGTTCAGCAAGTAAAAGGTAGGCAGAGGCAGGAACACTGGCTCCATGGATTTGAAGAGGAGGGATTGAATACCATGGGAAAGTTTAATGCTGAGTTACATACACTGAGAAAATAGGCCTTTATCTGAAGTGGAGTTTTCTTCATTACCACGGATACAATTTTGTCACAGTAAAATTAGGCAAAATTCATGGAGCAGTCATGGTAAAACTGTACAAAATCCGGGTATGGTCACAGTGGGGTTGAAGCCAGAGCCCAAGCAGGGCAGAAGCCAAAGCCGAAGCAGTTGCGAACATCTGTTAAAGTAATGGAATCCAGGACCTCTATGAGCAAATCATATCCTTACCCATTACCTATGTGCATCTGTGCCAAAGGAAAAACAATAGTTACTTACCGGTCAGTAACTGTGGCTCTTTGAGAGGTTTGTGTCTGCATGGATCCCATTCTCGGTGTGCATGTGCTCAGGGCTGGCTCTACAGTTTTCGTCGCCCCAAGCAGTGGCCGAATTGCCGCCGGACAGCGGGGGCAGTCCCTGTGCCCTTAGGGTGGCAGGCGCATTTCCCCGGTGGCGGCAATTCGGTGGCAGCTTCTATGTTTAGCTGAAGCCGCTGCGGACAGCTGAACATAGAAGCTGCTGGCAAATTGCTGCCACCCCGGAAACGCGCCTGCCACCCTAAAGGCGCATGGACTGCCCCCGCTGTCCCCGGCGGCAATTCGGTGCGCTGCTTTGGGGCGAAAACACAGGGACTGCTGCCCCTTGCAGAATGCCGCCCCAAACACCAGCTTGGAATGCTGGTGCCCGGAGCCGGCCCTGCATGTCTTTCATACATATGGAACTAGAGTCTTTTGAATAGCAGTCTCCATTGGGGCCATGCCTGTGGCCAACTTGTCCTCCTAGCCCCCCAAGGGCATAAAGGGCAGAGCAGGCACAAACATTCTTGTTCCTTCACCAATTCAGAATCCCAGGAGACATGGATTCCAAAGAAGCAAAGATGGGGAGTGTGTCTGATGGGTCTCAAGGAGCCCAGGACTGAGATACACCTTGTTACCCCGCTGCCACCAGCAAAATGGAGAATTGCTTGTATTTAACTGGGTGTCAGCTCCCTAATATCACCAGCCTTCTAGCCACCCAAACACTCTCCTCTGGGCAATGCCAGCTCTTCCTTTGCTTTGCAAGTTAGCAGTAGGTGTACCCCAGTCCCTGAGCCCTTTGAAGTGTTCCTCTGTAGTGTCCAACTCCTTCTCCACTGAACACTCACATATATGCCAGGTCTTGGACAACCTCTGGGAAGAGATAAACTGACTTTCATAGCCTTCCCCAATGTTACACATAAAATTCCTGAATGGGTTTATCCTGTCTAAACACTAATGAAGGGATCTTGAGCCAAAGTGGGCCCTCAGATTTGAGTGGGGTTTGGGGAAGAAAATGGACAGGTTGATGGTTTGGTTTAAATGAAAATCAGACACCATCTTGGTAAGAAACTTAGCTTTGGGCCTCAGCACTACCTTATCTCCAGTGGTTAATTTGTGCCAGGACTTGCCAGGGCTGAGCCTGGCACCTCTAGGCTTGGCAGTTCATAGCCCTGGCACTTATGGGCTTGTTACATCAGTTATGAATGTAAAAAATTGCTTGAGCCCCAGCACCTCTTTCATTACAAGTTAAACACTGCTTATCTCTGTGGCAGATAGTGTAAAAAGAGTCTGCAATTAGTGCTTGAATTTTGCTAACCCTCCTAGCTGAGAAGATAGCTACCAGAAAGGTAGTTTTGAGTATGAGGTGGTGCAGAGAGCACATGGGTAAGTGTTTGTGGGGCAGGGAGGGGGAGATGGGGATGAGGAGAGGGGAGGTCCATAAGAAAAACATTAAGGAGAAAGAGGAGACAAGCATGAACCCATCCTTTTAAGAGTTTTTTAAATTGTGGGATAAGAGAACCCTGCATAAGTTTGAAGGGGTGTGTGAGACATGCTGAAAGGGCAACCAAATGGACCCAGATAGACCTGGTGGTGTGGTGGCCTGATATCTTGAACTAGAATATTTAATCCAGAATTTTAGGAATAGAAGCTTGAAATGGGGCGAGACCTTGTTGTGAAGCCTCGCTGGAAAATAGATTGATCTTGGAGAGGGCTTCCTTCACTCTATAAGGATTTCTGAGATCTCTATGGAACAATCCCTGTCTGTTGTACTCAGCCAGCCAACTTCCAAGCAGTCAGGGGTAAAGATGTGGGATCTGAATGGAAAACCTGTCATCAGTTCTGGTAGACTGGAGAGAGAATTGGCAACTGTGTGGACAGACCAAGTCTGAGAGTCAATGTCTCACCCAGTAAGAGTCTACTTGACTGTCAGGGAGAAGGGGAAGGAAAATACCAAGATCTTCAGACTCTTTGAAGGACCGTATGCATTAAGTCTTTAGGTGGCTTATGTTGGCTCCCCAACCTGCTGTGAAAGAAACTATAATAAGTATCACCATGGAGCTAGGGGTACAGAATGGTACCCCTTGGTAGACCATCTGGGGATTTGTCCAGCAGTCTAGGGAGGATAAAATAGGATTTGGTTTCATGAGATGAGTGGCCACATGGTGTTTGGTGGGCTGGTCAGCATTGGAGAAGGCAGAGGTGAAGTCTGGCAAGAGGTGTCACAGTACCATGTGATGTAATAGTTTGAGGTATTTTCTTGGTATTGTTGCTGGGTTCTCCTTGACTATGGAGACCAGGAACGTGATTGTCTGAAACCTGTCTAGACAGGGCCGGCTCTAGGTTTTTTGCCGCCTCAAGCAAAAAATTTGCCACCCCAAGCTCCGAGAATGCAACTGCCCAAGCAAAAAAAAGAATGGCCGGAATGCTGCCCCTGGAATTGTGATACCCCAAGCATGTGCTTGCTTTGCTGGTGCCTAGAGCCAGTCCTGTGTCTAAAGGAAGATATGCCTTTGCTGATTTGAAATTAGAAGAGCCCCTCCAACCCTCCGGGCTGGGTTGAAGTAAGGGGATGATTGACTCTCAGCACTAAGGCATGGAATAATTTGAGGACTGTAGGCAGCACACTGGAAACTTCCTGTGTGGATTTCCCTCTCAGAAGCCATTCATCCAAGTGTGAGTAGACTTGTCATCGCAGATGTGCTGCCACTATTGCCAAGCATTTTGTGAATATATCTGAGGTGTTACACAGGCAGAAAGGCAGCACCCTGTATTTGGTAGTGTCCCATTAGAAACTGGCTGAATGAATAGCTAAAAGTGAAAATAAGCTTCCTGAAGGTCAAAAGCCATGGACTAATCCTTGAGCTTCTGTGAGCAGATGATGGAGGCTAGTGTCTATCATCCCCTGCCTCCATTTGAGTCAGTGTATAAATTTGTTTAGTTTCCCCAAGTCCAGGATAGGATACATTTCCTCTTTTCTTTTGGGAATAAGGGAGTAGTGACAATAGAAACCTTCCCTCTGAACTCCTGAGGTACTTCATCTAAGAACCACAGAAAATGTAAACTACCCATTTCTCCCCTCAGCTGTCCCTCATGAGATGGGGTCCTTTGGTGCCAGAAGGGACTTAGCTCCACACAGAGCAGGCGAGCCAAAGAATCAGTCCCACCGGCCTGTCCACAGTGATCAGGCTTCAGGACCTGTGGTTTAAAAGGATTGGAAGGTACGTGGATCTCTTTAAAACTTTTGTTCTTTCTAGTTCTGGGGAAGAGGATTGGTGCCATGAATCACAGAGCACAGCTTAGATTTTCCCTGCCACAGTATGGTGGAGGCAGCACCAGTCCTTGGCACAGAACTCCCAGTCAAGGCCAAATTCAGTTTGAAAGCATAAAGACAGCTGCCTAAAGAAGTTGCTGGCCCCTTCTCAGTACTGGCAACAGGAGAGGATCTTCCTGCAGGAGCATTGAAGGAATGGTATCACTGGGAAGAGAGTCCCTTTTTGGTATTAGAAACATCTTTTGGAATCTGATGCTTCCCTCATGGACTGCTCCAGTAGGTAGAGCTTTAGCAAAGTACCTCCAGGGCGGCAAGTTGTGGCGGAGAAGGGCCGGTATACAAAGCAACAGAATGTGACATGGCTCTCACCCAGAAAAGATGAAATAAGTCCATCGTACAATGGGCATAGCTTGAAGCTGGAGGGTTTAGGTTTGGTGATTAGGCGGGAAGGCACCTCAGTGCCAAATAGTACACAAAAAAAAATGATTTTTTAAAAACTAAACTTATTTCTAGTATTTACAAATATTTACAAAACTGATTCAATGAAAGAGTATGACAGGGTAGTAGGTAGACACTGCTGAGTGCAGTCTCACTACTGTGGGTGGTAAGAGACCATGGGGAACTGAGAGGCATCTGGCATTGCTCTGCCATTTATGTCCTGAGGTGAGGGGTTATGAGTACACACAGGCATGGTCTCAACAGACACTGCTTTCCTGAAAATGTATGCAGAAAACTAGCGTCCATGTGTGTCATCTGGCAGTAGATCCTACTTTCACTGAAGTGCTTAGCTACCGATAGCGGTGGAAGCAGGATCAAACCCTCGGTTTGCAGTAAGATCCTGGGGTTTCCTCTTCATGTTTTGTGTTTTGTTTTCTGAGTAGAGTTGATTAGCATAGAGAGGTCAAATGGCTTGCTCAGGGTCAGTGGGGGCCTCGGATTCAGGCTTACAAAAGGCCTACACCTATGACATTCACTCAAGTTAATAGCAATTGAGTGCTCAGCATTTCTGAGGTTCAGGCCCATAGAAAATTCTGTCTGAATTGTGGTTGATTTGTTTTGATCCAGATATTAGACTGAGAAGCCTCATTTCAATTCCAGGAACTAGACTCAGCCTAGTAATGTAACATTCCTTCTTAATTGAATGAGTTTGATCACAAAACTCCAAAGTGTTGGCACAAATGGGAGGTATAAGTGAGTTGTTTAGAATGACCTAGTACAAATAAAAATACAAACTATTATTCTCTTTATTGTATATTTGTACTACCTAATATTTTTGTTTTTCAAACTTCCCACTCCAATAGCAGAAATTGTTTAAAGCTCTAAGAAGTTGCTATGAAGCAACTGAATTTGATGGATACATCAACTCTTAGGGATATTCCCAGATCTATAGGATAATATAATTAAATCAGATTGACCAATTCCTGGGTTGGTTGGTTGGTTTGTTTTTTGCTGGTTTTTGAACCCTGAGGCTTTCTTTCCTATTTTTTAGATGGCAAAATCTAATAAAAAGAAAAAAAAAGAATTTGTGCAATTCAATACAGATATTTTGTCCATTCACCCATCTCTGATTTTGACTAAATATGTCCCATTTATTATTGAGCCCAACTGCTTAATCTTAGATCTATACACTCAGAAAGGCTAATGTATTGGTAACTGGTTAAAAGACAGGAAACAAAAGGTAGGTATAAATGGTTAGTTTTCAGAATGGAGAGAGGTAAATAGCGGTGTGCCCAGGGATCTGTTCTGGGACCAGTGCTATTCAACATATTCATAAATGATCTGGAAAAAGGGGTAAACAGTGAGGTGGCAAAATTTGCAGATGATACAAAATTACTAAAGATAGTTAAGACCTAAGCAGACTGCAAAGAGCTACAAAAGGATCTCTCAAAACTGGGTGACTGGGCAACAAAATGGCAAATGAAATTTAATGTTGATAAATGCAAAGTAATGCACATTGGAAAGCATAATCCCAACTATACATATAAAATGATGAGGTCTAAATTAGCTGTCACCACTCAAGAAAGATCTTGGTGTCACTGTGGAAAGTTCTCTGAGAGCATCCACTCAATGTGCAGCGGCAGTCAAAAAAAAGGAAACAATGTTGGGAATCATTAAGAAAGGGATAGATAAGAAGACAGAAAATATCATGTTGCCTCTGTATAAATCCCTGGTACGCCCACATCTTGAATACTGTGTGCAAATGTTGTTACCCTATCTCAAAAAAGATGTATTGGAATTGGAAAAGGTTCAGAAAAGGGCAACAAAAATGATCAGGGGTATGGAACAACTTCCATATGAGGAGAGATTAATAAGACTGGGACTTTTCAGTTTGGAAAAGAGATGGCTAAGGGGAGATATGATTGAGGTCTATGAAATCATGACTGGTGTAGAGAAAGTAGATAAGGAAGTGTTGTTTACTACTTCTCATAACAAGAACTAGAGGTCACCAAATGAAATTAATAGCAAGTTTAAAACAAATAAAATGAAGTATTTCTTCCACAGACACTGTGTTGTGTGAACTCCTTGCCAGAGGATGTTGTGAAGGTCAAGACCACAACAGGGTTCAAAAAAGAACTAGATAAATTCATGGAGGATGGGTCCATCAATGGCTATCAGCCAGGATGGGCAGGAATGGTGTCCCTAGCCTCTGTTTGCCAGAAGCTGGGAATGAGCAACAAGGGATGGATTACTTGATCATTACCTGTTCTGGTCATTCCCTCTGGGGCACCTGGCACTTACCACTGTCAGAAGGTAAGATACTGGGCTAGATGGACCTTTGGTCTGATCCAGTAGGGCCGTTCTTATGTTCTACTGAGCTGAGATTTAGAAGTGGCTGCTCTTCCTGATGTTGCATGTTCTTGTGAGAGGGATCTCTGAAAAGGAGACAGGGAAGGTGGGAGATCGTTGGGGAAGGTTTGGAATTGGAGGTAATATTTCATCTCTATGATTTCCAGGGCGCAGAAGTCTGTAGTGGTGGTGCTCCAAACATCATACAAATATGCGGGGCAGGACAGGAAATAAAACACAAAAAAGTTACTTACTTGTACAGTAACAGTTGTTCCTCAATATGTGTTGTGCACTGCAGGTGTGTGGGTGCCCAGTGCACTCGAGGGGGTCTTTTGCCAGCAATACCAGTGGATAGCATGTCCCCCTACTCTTTTTGTGTGCTGAGTTGAGGACATAAAAGCTGCCTCCCTGTTTAATTGTATCACTGTATAGCTCGTTAAGTGTTTGAGATGGTGCCCAGATTGAAGAACCTCTTCCACTTTGCTACATATGCAGCTCTAGTGTATTGTTTTCTGCTGCTCATTAAGATGGCTTAAACATTTTGGAAGCATGACCTTTCATGAGTATTCAACAGAAATCTGTTCAGCGAGGTGGAAAGACTGGAGGTTGGGATACAGACTTACCCTGGTTCTGAACAGGAGAATCTTGACTAGAGGCAAAGATATTCGTGACCTGATGTAGGTCCCTGAACCAATACTGTCTTAGCCAACCTGATGGCATTGAAATTGTCTGCTTTATCCCTTTTCAGTACTCCTGAGATGAGCTGAGCTAGTGGGAATGCATATTGGAGGTAGAGTGGACTGGGGAGAAAGAAGGCATCTGTAATGGAACCCAGGCTGCAGACCAACCTGGAACAAAATCTCTGTTGTTCAGGTTGGTCGCAAATAAATCTATTACTGTCTACCCCCACTGGTGGAAGATCTGGAAGAGTATTTCCTTCCTGATTGACCATGCATGTTGGTATATGTAATCCCTGCTGAAGATATCTGCAGTTGTGTTTCTTGCTCCTGAAAGGTGGAAAGTTTCAGAGATACCTCTTTTCTTATATATAATTTCTTGGGCTCCTTGTCTGAGTTGATTTTTGTTGACTTTGCTAAGACCTCCCAATTGGTGACAACTAGTGACCCCGAGGTGGGGTGCATATAAAGTTCCCCAAAGCCCTAGAACATACTTGATAGTGACGTTCTGCCCCTTTTGATGTTGGTGCCAAAGCAGCAGGCATCTGCCAGAGCAATTTAGCTGGCTCTAAATGTCCCTTGGTGATGGGCATTGCAAGAGATCCAGGAACAAAGATGTGCAGGATGTCTAGGAGCTTGTGTATTTTTCTTGGACCTCCACTGGAATCTCTGGTGTCCCAGCCCAATCAGGAGATGATATGAGGAGTCACAGACAGAGGACAATCTCGTCCTGGCTCCCATAAGAGCCATTACCAGTCTATTCAGCTGACAGAAAGAGCAGATTGGGCTGGCTGTACAGCTCCCCTGTGAGGTGGTGGTGAAGGGGACCTAGCACTAGATTGGAATGTAGACATTGGTCTTCTAACATGATGCAGCCCAGTAAAGACCCAGGTGTTCATAAGTATAAGGGACAGATTGGTCAAGGGGAAAGATAGTAGAGAGTACTCTCCCTCTGAGTTTCCACGTCCAGGGTAATAAAACTCAGCCCTCAACTCCATCTCAAGTTTCTACTGGCTTGAATACTTAGACCCCAGAGAACAAACTAGTGAAATCTTACTACTGGCCTTTGAACCCGAGGACTAGAATGAATAATGCTGCCTCAGACTGCCCCGTGTGCTGCTTCTGTATCAGTGTAGGGCCAGTGATTGGTACTGAAGGATGTACCTTTATTACTGCAAATAGTGAGGAATCTGGTAGATATCAGTAGGTCTTTGGATTCCATATAGGATTTTGGTACCGAATCAGTTGGTGCTGAAGTCAGACAGGAGGATAGCATTGGTACCAGAGTTGACAGTACCAGGGATCTTAGTACTGGGCAACTTTTGCAGTACCAAGGAAGTCGGTTTAGAGGCATGGTGACTGCTACCTGTCTGTATGCCAAAGGAACCCTTTTGGGATCTTGTACTACCCCTTTCAGTTGAGGATTTGTGGCTCCTAGAGGAAGAACCTGGTGAAAGAAACTTAGATTTCTTCTTTTTGTGTGCTCGGTGCTTTTTCCTTCCCATCCCCCAAGATTTTACTGGGGGAGGAGGATAGGTTTTTAGGAGCAACTCTTTCTACTTCCTAAGTAGAAGAGCTACTTAGGGCATGGTTTTTGATGATGAGTGCTTAGAAGTTTCTGCCCCAGGCATTCTGGGGTCTAAAGAGGGATGCATTGATCTCTCCATCAGGAACATTTTCAGAGAAGACTCAGTAGCTCTCTGGATTCTCTTAGAAAAGGCTCTACATATGGCATCTCTCTCTGTTATGTGCTCCTCATCCAGGCACAGTAAGCATCTGGTATGTCCATCATTAAGGGTATGTTTACACAGCAGCTGGGAGGTGTAATTATTTTGGCCTTAAAGTTTCATTTCAGACTCATAGTTCAGACAAAAGACTTTACAATTTGCAACTTTTAAGTTGCAGTCAGTTTTTAAAAGATTTTAAAAGAAATTTATTTTTTTAAAAGAGGAAAAACACAGTAATTAGAAACAAAAAATTTATTACCAGATATATTTACACAACAGTGATTATAAAGAAATCATACAGTTGATGTTTTGAAACTGTTGCAACACATAAAACTTTTAACATCTGCTCCAGTTAGACTTAGCGTTTTTTCCAGGTGAACTTCCTGCGGGCTCCCTCTTGACCAGGCTTCTTTCGTTCCCTGATACGTGGATCAGCTGTCAGTAGTCCAGCTACAGGACAATATGAAGACAGTCATTTTATGAAGTACAGCATCACTAATATATTTTGTGTGTGAGAGAGAGAGAAGAGGGCTTCAGAACAATTGGTGACTCTGCATACCACATGAATTGCAACATCTAGGCCCAAAAGGAGGACAAAGGTACAGCTTGAAACCAACAAAAGGGAATTTAGTTTAGTCAAACCTCACAGAATTTTAACACGGTTACAGTATTTGAGTTTTGTACATTACAATACATTACAAATCTTACAAAAATCACCCCAGTGATGTAAAGGACAGGTTATTTGTTCAAATATTTGAATTCACTTTTAGACAGCTATAAAAAAATTATATATAACAAATGGAAGAAAGAGGAAGTTGATAGTAATGAATATAAATCAGAAGTTAGGAACTGTAAAAAAATCGGTAAGGGAAGCAAAGGGACACAAGGAGAAATCTATGGCTAGCAGAGTTAAGGACAAAAAGAAGGAGCTTTTAAATATTTTAGGAACAAAAAGAATCCTGACAATAGTATTGGTCCACTATTAGATGGTATTGGGAGAATTATCAATAATAATATAGAAAAGGCAGAAGTGTTCAATAAATATTTCTGTTCTGTATTTGGAGAAAAACAAATGATATAGACTCATCATATGTTGATAATACTCCTTCCATTTTACTAGCATCTTTGGAGGATGTTAAACAGAAGCTACTAAAGTTAGACATTTTTAAATTAGCAGGTCCAGATAACATAATAAGTGTTTTAAAAGAGTTGGATGAAGAGCTCACTGTATCCCATTAATGTTCATTTTCAACAAGTCTTGGAGAAATGAGGAAGTTCCAGAATACTGGAAGAAAGGTAACTTGCCAATTTTTAAAAAAGGTAAATGGAATGACCTGGCTAAGTCTAGGCCTGCAAGCTTGATATAGATCCCTGGCAAGATAATAGAGTGGCTGATACGGGACAAATCAACATGGGTTTATGAAAAATAGTTCCTGTCAAACTAACTTGACATCTTTTTTTGATGAGACTACAAGTTTGGTTGATAAAGGCAATAGCATTGATGTAAAATACTTAGATTTATGTAAGGCATTTGACTTGGTATCGCATGACATTCTGATTAAAAAACTAGAACGATATAAAATTTACATGGCACACATTAATTAAAAACTGACTAACTAATAAGGTCTTAAAATGTAAGTGTAAGTGGGGAATCGTCATCATGCAGGTATATTTCCAGTGGGGTCCTGTAGGGATTGTTTCTTTGCCCTATACTTTTAAATATTTTTATCAATAACCTGGAAGAAAACATAAAATCATCTCTGATAAAGTTTGCAGATGACAAAAATTGTGGAGTGGTAAATGAAGAGGACAATTCACTGATACAAAGATCAGGATTGCTTGGAAACCTGGGTATAAGCAAGCAATATGCACTTTAATATGGCTAAATATATGTGTATACATTGAGGAACAAAGAATGTAGGTTGTACTTATAGAATGGGGGACTAACCTAGGAAGCAGTGATTCTCATAGGCGCCAACTCCGTGGGTGCTCCAGGGCTGGAGCAACCACGGGGAAAAATGGTTGGTGCTGAGCACGCACCATCAGAACCTCCCACCAGCGTCTCCTGCTCGCCAGTGGGTGCTGCTGATCAGTGCCAACCCTTCCCTCCCTGCGCTTCCCACCTGCTGCAATCAGCTGTTTCGCGGTGTGGGAGACTTTGGGGGGAGAGGGAGGAGGCGTGAGGATGCGGTGCATTCGAGGAAGGGAGCAGAATGGAGCAGGAAAAGGCGGGGCAGGGCAGAGATGGGAAGAGGCAGGTGGGGTTGGGGCCTTAGGGGAAGGGGTGGTGTGAGGGGAAGGGGTGGAGTGGAAATGGGGCCTGGGGCAGAGCTGAGGGTCGACTTGAAAAGTGGGCACTGGTGGTGACTGAAAAAGATTTGGGGGCCATGGGGGATAATCAGCTGAACATTACCTTCCAATGTGACGCTCTGGCCAAAAGAGCTAATGCAATCCTGGCATATATAAACTGGGGTTTCTTGAGTAGGAGTAGAGAGGTTATTTTACCTCTGTATTTGGCACTGGTGAAACCACAAGTCAAGAAGGATGTTGATTAAAGAGCCATGAGAAAGATTTAAGGATTAGAAAACACGCCTTCTCGTGGTAGACTCTAATAAGTACCTTTAAGTACCTACATGGGGAACAAATATTTACTACTGCGTTCTTCAATCTGGCAAAGAAAAGTGTAGCACAATCCAATGGCGGGAAGCTGAAGCTAGACACTTTCAGACTGGAAATAAAGCATAAATTTTTAATGATAGGGGTAATTAACCATGGGAACAATTTATTAGGGTTGTGGTGGATTCTCCATCACTGGCATTTTTTAAATCAACATTTGATGTTTTTCTAAGAGATATGTGCTACAAATTATTTTGAGGAAGTTTTGTGGCCTGTGTTATACAGAGGGTAAACTAGATGATCCAAATGGTCCCTTCTGGGCTTGGAATCTATGAATAAGTAATTCAGAAGCACGTTAAGCAGAGAGAAAAGCTTCCTTAGAATTCTGCTGCCTTCATTATTAGTAGGAGTTTTCAACATATTTCCCTCTAGTCTATTTAAAAACTCAATGTTTCTAACTCTGCATTGTTGTAATAGTGTGGTATCTTCTACATATAGGAAGATATCAGTTACTGCAGCTACCTAGGGTGGTGGTTGTTTTAATGATGCCTTCTGAATAAGGGAAAGAGGAGGAACCTCTAATCTGGCCTATTTAAAGTAACCTACTTATAATTATGCTCCTTGTCATCCCCTTCTGATCAAGTTGAAACTAATCTACTGGTAGCCCTAACATTTGGTGCTTGAATGCAGGGTCAAGAACCTTTAGACTATATGAGATTTGTTTCTATTCAACTGATTAGCAATCTTGGAATCTTTTCCTCCCACAAAATTTGGACTCAAGGTTTTTCTCTGACTTGATATATTACCACATATTGTGTTTCTGCACTGACAGAATGCAGCCTAAGCAGGTTTTCAGGCTGGGATTGTGACCCTAACATCTCATGAACAGGTGCAGAGGTTATTGAAAGAGGAAATAGAGTTGGGTCTTTTGAAAGATGTCAGGAAGACTGACTATTAAAACTATTCATGACTAAAGTCTGGGTCCTGAAAATACTTATGCACATGAGTAGTCCCACTGATTTCAATGGAATTACTCACTTCTGTGTTTTCAGAGAGTCATGCTCTTAACAAACTTATTAATCTTAGCCAGTTACTGGAAAAGTGGGTAAACACATATTACTGTTGGAATTATGCATTCTTTCCTACTTATGCTCATACCTTGCCTCATAAATTCCACTTCATTTTCAGTGATGAAACTACATAGTGCTCTTGCAGAGGCTAAACGGATTGCTCCAGCCTGTGAGGACCTCCCTCCACCAGAGACGGTGCAGACCATATCATGTATTCCAAGTCTATCAAGGAACTGGAACGGGAACATTAGCTGTTCTCTGGAAAAATATAAGATACACACAGTATTTAATTTTTATAAATTGCAGATTATATACAACATTGCTAATTTATGAGAGTGTTAAATGATGACCTGACCTATGTAATCTAAAGAAATGCAAGCTTCCCTGTACTGCTTTATCAATATATTAAACCAGATGTGAAAGGACTATTATGCATTTAGATTATTGGAATATACAAGGTGTTTGTATAGCTAACAGGAGGAATAAAATAAACCCACATTGGCTTGTTCTAAGGAAACTTTTTATAATTTATCTTCAGAAATCTTGTCAGTGTAAGATGAACTGAAATTGTGTGTGCAGTCTGAAATTTTAGGTGAAGTGTCTTGAATTACATTGTTTGTTTGTATTCTACTGATATATGCTGGAGTATGACTGTGTGACTACTGCCCCTGGGACTCTCAGGAAACAGATGTATTTCAGTAAACACAAGAGTTTCTCTGTGCTGAGCAGATCCCATAACTAAAGTACCAAAATGATCTGTATTCTTATACTTTGCAACCCTCCTTGAAAAAAGGCAGATGACAGACAGTTCTCAGCTGATACACTTTGAGTTCTCATGATTATGAGAAAAAAATGGAAACAAGGTGAAGTCTTCTTAAACTAGATACTTATACAGGAACAGGAGACAGTGTCAGCTTCATAGAGCTAAAGATCCATGCAGAAACATCAAGGAAAAAAAAAATCAGTGATCAAGTTACAATAATTATAATAAACAATATTAGCTCTTTTTGATGTTTTGAATACTTGAAATGCTCTACTAAAGCATGATGGTTTCTGTTTAGGTTGTTAATGTTAAAACAGATATATGGTGCTCTCACCTGTCTTGCATCACTGGAAAATAACATAAATAATCTACTCCGTTCACTGTAATTTTTCCGCTTCCATTGTCATAAACTACTGCGGTTGCTCGCGAAGTCTTTCTTTTGCCTTAAAATAAACAAAGCATCCTTTTGTTATTGTGGGTTCGTTATTTTTCAGCATATGAAATGCAAAAAAAGCCAAGTAGATCTTATATTTTCATACAGCAGCAATGATTTTCTTTTTGGAGGTAAAGGGGGTGGGGGCGGTAAATATAAGCAACATTCAGCATGCTACTGCACTAAATAGATTTTATCATTTTGGTAATGTTCATGGAAATAAGAGAAAAAGGACAAACCATCAGTATATCCCACACAGTGCAACTTTGAACTGTTTTACTTTAGAAGATGAGAAGCAATATTCTGAACACTAAAAAGTAACTGTGAAAGATGACTGAATGCGGTAATGATACGTGAGGTGCTAAAGCAGTTTGTTGCACTTGTGCATGTTCCGTATCTACCATCTCATATGAAGCATCACTGCAGGAGCTAATAATAAACATATTTTGTGAAAAAATTAAGATTCTTTGTTAAAAAATGTACAGTAGAATATTAGTTTAATAAAGAATGTTCTTATGAATCTGTACGTACAAATTAATTATACCGGTATGAACAGTGCTGCTACAATTTTTTGTCCACATTTAGTAAGATTTCATTGTAAACTATCTACAGAGTTTTATATCTCCGTGAAAACATTAGCTCTGACCTAAAATATGACACACAAAATCTCAGCCCAGAAGAAATAGTCTGGTTTACATCTCTGAGCTCTGGTAATGTTAAAAAGGTTGTTTGATAAATGAATTTTGAAACCTGTTAGCCTGTGAAACAGATCTGTGCTTTTGTGTATTTAAAGGAAAAATAAGATAGTTATTGAACTTATGAAAACTGGCTATAATGCAATGCCGAGTACCCATATCTACTAATTTCAACAACTAGTGATTTACTATTATTTTGAAGGCTCTAACGTAGATCATCATGGATCATTAGATAATGACATTTGTGCCATACACTTCCATTTTGATACCAAGACATCCATGAAAGACTTGTAAAATATCAATACAAGTGTATGAAATAAAGAAATGCACCAACCAATACAAGACTTTGCTGAGTGTTGAGGTTACAAAAGAAATTTCTGAGTCTCAGCTGGAGACCTTCACCACTTCAACCAGACAGACAAACTTGAAATTATTACCTTCCCCAGTGCTGAAGGCCACTCCTTGTTCATCATATTGCAGGGGCTCAATCATCACCTTTTTTAACTGTATAGCTAGTTCTTTGCGAAACTTTAGTACATACTCTTCTTCGATGCCACAACATGGCAACGTCACTAATCTTTCTAGCAGCTGAATACACATCGAATACTGTAGAGAATAAAAATTCATTAAGAGATGCAGGTGAAATTGCATTTGCTAAAACTTTCTATTTTTATATACTTGATCTTTTCTTCTTTGCTTTTATTGATGATTTTTGACAAGATGACACGTTTGTATCCACATGCTGCTTCGAAAACAGCATGCAAATGCATCATTTTCTGTGTGACTAAAGACATCTAATCCTTTCTTCAGAAAACAATGAATCTTGAATTCAGAGTACACCCAACCTCTCTGTAATACAGGATTATTATATTAGAATTAAGTTCATCTCAATTTTAAAAGAAAACTTCTACTGGGCCTTGGATCTGAATTTTTTTTTTTTATTAAAATAGAGGAGAAAAAGCTTTCCCACTCATTTCCAATATATCTATAGAAATGGAAATAATTTTATTTTACTAAAATGCACCTCAATGATTATATTTCATAATACATATGGGAAACATTTCTTCGGCTGTTCAAGCTGAGTTACTTTAATGTTTATGATTTCCTTTAAAACTGAACAATCAAGATATTTAAAAATTCAAGAGACACTTGACTTAAAGGGCAACCTCTTGAAATAAATTATCCTTTGCTCCTGTGTGCTTTTTTTCCCTAGTTCTTGAACATGTGATTAGAAACTAAACACCTTAGCATTAACCCCTTTGTGCTGAAAGCTGGGATGGCCTGCTACAAGGCATTACTTGCAGGAGTTTTGGACCATCGGTTACAAAGAAATATAAGGATGCCATTGTGTATAAGAAAATTTTTATGCTTTTTTCCTACTTATAGGGTATTTCTAAAATTACTTTTGAGAATTCTTTTTACCTATGCTGTATTTCCAGCATCTTCTGCAGTGGGCTACTTTCTTACAAATAAATTAGCAGTATCAGTAGATATTTTGATATAACTAGTTTTATGTTTTATTTCAGTCCAATGTTCTAATGCAGATTTCTGTGGCAATGGTTTTTGGGGAAAAAAAAAGACATTAGCATAACACGTATGCTCCAAATGCCTTTAAAAGTGGGGGAAAAAAATCAAATTGTGGAAGCTGTAAATGAGGAAAACCTCCGACAGTTCTCGGAGCATGTAGGGAAAAAAAAAATCAATTGCTTCCATTTTGTTTAGTATCTTAATGCAAGCACCACAGAAAGCGTTGCTGCAAAACAAAACATAAGATAAATGGAGCAGGCAAAAGAGTACAGCGAATATCTAAAGAACTCAATACATGCAAACATTTCAATTTATTTCCAGAGGCTGAGCCTTTGTGCTTTTTTGTATTTATTCACAGGCCAATCCCTAGTATGGTATTTTCTAGCCCACTGATATTTCATAGAAGTGTGAGGTACGGTAGAAAGACAAGCTGGGAGGAACACTAAAATGTCTGAGTACGCTTGTGAATGCGGAACAATTCCTGGGGCTTTGGGAAAATAAACAGGAAAATCCATATTACAAGAGATACTGAAATTGAGGACCGCTTCCATTGCCAGTGAGATGGTCTGTAGTCTGAATCTCTAAGGGATGGTAGAATACACAGCAATGAAGGATGTAGAGGATAAAATATCTAGAATGCTTAGACAAAAGGTTGTCAACTCTGTCTGGTGCAGCCCAATTCAAACTACAAATTCCACTGGGAAATTAAGGTTCCACAGATAAGACATAACTTAGATGGTCATACAGGCAGACTGGATCTGGATTTTTGGATCTCTGTTCTTATTTGGAAAACCTCAGTGTAATAGAAACATCAGCATTATTCCTCACCCCTGGAACCAGCTGCAATATGAGTTAATGGACTTGTTCTTGGAGATGCATGTGGTAAGGTGCCAGATGCAGAGTTCTTCAGAATCAATTTCATATGACGCAAGAATATTGCAGATAATGGTCTGTCTTGTCTATAGTAAGGAAATTTTGCAAAAGTTTTCCACCATCACTACCATCAGTTCAACTTCATCAATAATAGTAACATTGGGAGCCCTATAGATGAGCCCTACTCAATGCCAATGGGGTTTTAAGCACTGTGTTAATTAGACCATCTCTGAGCAGGGTTATATAACCCAGCGATGGCACATCTACACAAGGGCTCCCAATGATGTTACCACTGATGGAAATGGATCACATTAACAATGGTGGGAAATTTTTGTAGCATGCATGAGGACAATATGACAAACATAACATTTACTTAGGTGAGGAGCTGGGGGGGGAGGGGAAATGGACGATATTTAAAAAAAAAGCAGCTGCCTCCAAGACATACTTTTTCGGGAGGCAGCCGGAGTCTGTATTCTTAAAATACAGGTCCCTTAAATTAAAAAGATTAATTACTCACATCATGATCTGACAGTTTTTCCACTAACATTTCTTCCAATTCCTCCTTAATCAGCCATCTGCTGCCAATCAGGTTTCTGTTTA
Source organism: Mauremys reevesii (assembly GCF_016161935.1). Classification (NCBI taxonomy): domain Eukaryota; kingdom Metazoa; phylum Chordata; order Testudines; family Geoemydidae; genus Mauremys; species Mauremys reevesii. Next base: position 118,284,896 of record NC_052623.1, read on the forward strand.
AAATATCACATATATTCTCTTTTTAATTAACCATGCAATTAGAGTTATATCACAAAGGACCATACATACAGTCAGGCTTGGTTTGAAAATGTATTTTCTACTGCAAAACAGTATGATATTCACTATGTAAATAGGATTTATAATGTTTAAGTTAGTTATAAAAGCTCTTTCTTATGAAAGGAATGATAACTACACTTATTAAATTCATTGCATCAAGAGTTAATTATGAATTTTACTTAAGTGTCACTCATTATTGCTACTGAAGTTAAAAGCCAATCAGCAGTTCCACGATAAGCTAATTTTCCACAGATTTATAACTCAGTTCTAAAAACTTGGCCCACAAGGTTTCAGCAAAACAAAATGCACACAAAACTAGATTCAAGACAACAACAAGTCCTCGTCTACACTAGATCTTCCCATGTTGATCCTTGCTCTTACTGGTGCAGCTCTGCTGGTGGCAGCAATGTGGGGGTGCTCATGTAGGAAGGGAACTAGTAGCCACTGACATTTTAACCGTGTCATCTAGACCTACTCTGAGCTAGGTTAGACAACATGACAGTGCTGGACTCTGTATCAGCACTCCCACTGTCGCTACCAATGGAGGAAGTGCGCTAGTGGTATGGTAGTGTGAAAGAAAAAAAAAAAAAAAAAAGTGTAGAGAGAGAGAGACAGTTTGAATTAAGTTTTAAAATTAAAAAAAAAAAAAAAAAAAAACTGTGTCCAATGCCCCTTTTTTTTCAAAGGTCTTTCTATGCTTTCATATGGGGATATTGGGGGGAGGGGAGGGGGGGGCTACTTCAGTCAGGCTGAGAAAAAAATCCTGGCTGTTGGGAAGAACGATGTGCTGTGTGCTCTCCGCAAGCTCGTCCTCCTCCTCATCTTCCCCATCCGCAAAATCCTCAGGCATGGCTGAGAGTACCCCTCCTTGGAATCCACGGTCAGGGGTGGGGTAGTGGTGGCGGCCCCCCCTAGAATTTCATGCAGCTCAGCGTAGAAGTGGCATGTCTGCGGCTCTGCACTGGACCGTCTGTTTGCTTCTTTGGTTTTCTGGTACGCTTGTCTGAGCTCCTTAACTTTCACGCGGCACTGTAGTGAGTCCCTATTGTGGCCTCTCTCCTTCATGCCCTTAGAGACTTTTTCAATTCCATCTTTTGGAAGGCAGTTCTGCTAGCATGGAATCGTCTCCCCATACAGCGATCAGATCCAGTACCTCCCGTTCGGTCCATGCTGGAGCTCTTTTTTGATTCCCAGACTGAATGGTTACCTGTGCTGATCAGCTCTCCAGGCTGGGCAAACAGGAAATGATATTCAAAAGTTCTAGGGGCTTTTCCTGTCTACCTGGCCAGTGCATCTGAGTTCAGATTGCTGTCCAGAGTGGTCACAATGTTGCACTGTGGGATAGCTCCCGGAGGCCAATACCATCAAATTGCGTCCACACTAACCCTAATTCGAACCGGCAATGTCTATTTCAGAGCTACTCCCCTCGTCGGGAGGAGTACAGAAATCGATTTTAAGAGCCCTTTATGTCGAAGTATATGGCTTCATTGTGTGGACGGGTGCAGGATTAATTCGATTTAGAGCTGCTAAATTCGACCTAAACTCGTAGTGTAGACCAGGCCCTACTCTGAGCTAGGTTAGACAACATGACAGTGCTGGATTCTGTATCAGCTCTCCCACTGTTGCTACCAACGGAGGAAGTGCGCTAGTGGTAGCAATGGTGGAAATTTTAAAGAGAACAGTCCAGTGAAGAGAGACAGCCTTAAGGTCTGAATTAAGTTAAACCAATAAAAGAAAGGGAAATTCAAAGCGCTGTCCCAAATATGCCCCTTTCATGTAGGTATTATACAAAAAAAGTGTTCAAACATTGGCTGTTGAAACAGCATACTTCATATAGTAATGGGGGTGAGATTACAAGGCGACCCAAGGATGAAGCCTTAACTCTTATTTTTTTGCTTTTGTAGATTTGTTAGAAACAATAAATGTAAATTAATATTTTTAGTGCCACAATTAAAGGTCCCAATCCCGGGAAGCATCATTATTCAGGGATATACTTAACTTTAGCATGTCTTTAAGTGCTTTCCTGAATCAGGGCCTAAAATGACCTTCCCTACTGCCTGACAACATTACTGTTTACACTGGCAGCTGAAGTCAGGATCCTGCAAAGATTTCAATACATGCTTCTCTTTATACATGAGTAGCCTCAATGAAGTCAATGGGATTACTCACATGTGTAAAGGTATATGTGTGCTTAAATCTCTGCAGGATCAGGGCCTAACCTTGTAGTTAAGATTGCAAAATGTCTATATAAAACAGCCCGTTTTCAGATGCTCAATTCTCTGAAAAAAGTATTTCTTCATTTTAGAGTTAAACTACCTATTTTTGTCCCAGTGGAAGAGGCACATGTTTTTGGAAAACTTGAAAAAAAATCCTTCCAACCACTTGGGAGATGTGAACATGAAAGAAATGTTGACCACCATTATTCACATGAGTAAAACAACTGGCAAATTTTTGGAAGGAATCGCATTAAATCAGATTATTTTTCAGTAGCATCCACTATGAACTCCAACTTCATTCTCCCCTTGCCTGCTCAGGTTTAGGTATGTCTATGTAGCATTTTGGAGCTAGCTGGATTGAGCCTTCTGGCCCGGGTGGACAGACTTGGGCAAGCAGGGATTCATACTAGTGCTCTAAAAATGGCTATGTAGACTTTGAAGTTGCAGCTTGGGTTGGAGCTTCAGATTCCAAGCCACAACTTCAAAGCTTTTTCTACACAGCTATTTTTAGAATGCCAGCCTGAGTCTGTCCACCTGGGCAGGAAGGCTTACTCCTGCAGGCTCCAAAAGGCTGTGCAGATATATCCTAAAGGGTCTCTCCTAGAAAGGTATGATGAATAAACTCTACACGCCATAGTAAACTTTAATCATAAAGGAATGTGGACTTCAGTCAACTAAGAAACAAAGATAAAAAACTACTGTACCTCTGCTAAAGACAAATGTCTCATGCTAACACAACTGTCCCAGCTACCAAAGTGGAAAAGCATAGCAAAGTACACTGAAGTAGTTTAACCCCAAACTACAGTGCTGAAGAAAAAAAAAAAAAGATATATGCACTCTTCATTGCAATTTACCCATAAAAAAATCAACACACAAAATTAACGGCTAAAATTGCAGATCATCATTATGGAGAATTGGAATACTACATAATGCTGGATTGAAGACACATAGCAGGTGCATCATGAAAGAACTGCAGCCCTGAAAAAGCAACCATTTAACTGAGAGAAAAAGGGAGTGCACCGTGAGACTATGACACAGATTCCTTGATTTCAGTGGAACTTCTCCAACCCTATAAGCCTTCTCTGAATAATATATATGGAAATACACCTATCTCATAGGGCTAGAAGGGACTCTGAAAAGTCATTGAGTCTAGCCCCTGCCTTCAGTAGCAGGACCAAGTACTGATTTTGCCCCAGATCCCTAAGTAGCCCCCTCAAGGACTGAACTCATAACCCTGGGTTTAGCAGGCCAATGCTCAAACCACTGAGCTAGCCCATCCTCACTACCCACTCACTCTATGGAGGAATTACTACAAAAAAATTCTCAAAACACAACTGGGCGACTGCATCCTAGTTTCTGGATTCCTCAAAGGAAGCAAACTGCACCCAGGTCTTATAATATTGATTAATTTCAAAGACTGACACGCAATCCTGACTGCAGCCATTAAAAAGGCTCATTAACAGACAAATGACCATTATGGTCTTCCAGGAATTTTCCGTTGACTTTCAATAGAAATGAGTAACCAATAACCCACTCAGTAAAATCCTCAAGGAAAATGGCATTGAACATAGAACCATCTACCGTGAAAACCTTCCGTGGAAAAAAACCTCAAAACACCTTCACCCAACAAGAATATTTAATTATTGTTCTCCATCCTCTTCTAGTCTGTGTTATGCGGTAAACAAAGGCAAGAAGCTGAGAGAGAGGAGGGGGAAACTATTTAAATATGTTGGCACTGGGAAGAAAAAGAGGAGCAAGTTAATAATGGAATGGCTAATATAAACACAATAAGGAACCTATTAGATTCCTTGAGTGTTGAATCACTTATCCATAATTAGGAATTATGATCAGAAATGATTGGTCTTATGACTGAAATGTTAACTGTATTGCCAACTCTATGAATTAATCATGAGTCATGGGATTTTGGCACCTGCAGGACAAGCTCACATGATATGAGACACTCCTCCATTCCTGCTATCTCCAAGGCTAAACTCCCAGGCAGAACCTAGTGCAAGAGCTCGTGGGGCTGACGACACACCTGGCCTTGCCATTGAGCCCTGCCTTCATGTATGGATTGGCCCCTCATCTCAGCACCATCTCTTGTCTTTGTAGCTCATAAATCTTTACTGAACAATAATTGAAACACTTGATCTACAGTCAGAATGCTTTGTGTTTCTTGGACGTTCATTGCTTTCTGAGCTCCATTCTATGGCCTTTGTACAGGAAGGAATATGGTGGGAAACTAAGAGGGAGAGACACTAATAGGAAATGGATGGCAGTTCTCCTATTTTAGGAATGAGGGGAAGCTAAGTGGAGTCTCCATCTGAGCAGTCAGGGAGAGGTGTGCATTTTTTGTGACTTAAGGTTGATGTTCCAACTAGAAATTATCACACACACGTCAGCAGAGAAGTAGATGAGTATACAGGTGTTATAAAGATTAAAAAACATTCTTTTTTGAATCATCTCATGTTCTTTTGGGGTCTGACTAATGGTTTTTGATCTCCTGAGGTTGGCAATACTGTTACTTCACATGAATTATTTCCAAATTGTCTCTCCAGAAATCAAATAAAAAATGTTTGAAACCAAGATTGCAAGAAGTGCTAAAATAAAATATTAAAGCAATTTAAGAAACTGGACACCAATATTAGTGCAAGCCAGAAACTCACATTTGTTTTCTGTTCTCAGCAAGTAAGCCTTGGGCTCTCAAGTGGTCTTGGTATTTCTGAATGTCTAGCAGTTTCCCATACATTTCCTAAAATATACAGAAATATGCATTAAAGGGTACAGATATTTTATTGTTTATATGGTTTGAAATAACAAAATAGTCACACATTACTTATCTATGTAAATGTATTATCCAAACATCCTGAAGTGTACAAAAAGATGATTGTAAAAATGGCTACAGTATTTAACAACAGTTAAAAGTACACTGCAGGTTCAAAATGTATACAAGACTCTGATTCTGCACTCACTACTGCTCATGGCAGTAAAGTTAAACATGTGCGTAACCATCTGAAGGATTGGTGCTTAAGTCATTCTTAAAACTAAAAAGGAGGTGGGCAATATATCTATATCTATTTATATAAACAACACAATTACTGGCTTGAACTTTGAACTGCCTTTTTAGAAAAAATAAGTATTTATATAGTGTATTCCATGCAACTCTGTTAATTTTGGTGATGATATTTATTATATTTGTATTATGTAGCACTTAGAGGCCTCAACTGAGATCACGGCTTCCTTGTGCTTGGGGAAGTGCATAAATAAATCTGCTTTTTTAAAATACCAGTCTGTCAAAAACTCAGCAAGCAACACATACAGTATAACAAGTACATTTTTGTCACTGGTATTTTCAAACATGATGTGTGAAGGATTAAAATCTATGTGCATTTTATATAACCACCTGGTATATGGATTGTGCCAGCTCTTTTCTAGACCCAAAGTCCAGAGTTTGGTCAAGAGACCAGAGGCCTAGCAAATAGTGATTATCTAAGAGAAAGCTGGGGTAAACAAGATAACTGCCTTTGCTAAGATATGCTTGGTCAATAGAAATGCCAGATGTTGAAGCAATAACTGAATAATTATGTTTCATCCAATGTTTCAAATTGAACAAAGGATCCCCCTGTTCCTATTGTGTCAGTGTCTTCTGTAGGGAACGTTCTTCCCACAGATCCAACCTTGAGTTTATGAAAAGTTGGTACATGTCAGTATAAGATATGGCATCCTTCCACCTCTCTTCCCAGGGACCAATGCCTGCCTTAAGACATAAAGGAGACAATCTGTATTGTCATATACTTTCACTGTTTCTTTGCTTTAACCCCATGGAATGTATCTGTTGGACAATCAAAGGAGTTGCTCCATTCCTATGGACCCCAAATCAGAATTCAACATATATATTTTATAATAATAAAATTTTATCAAAGTATTAATTAAATGTTAACTTGCTAACTTGAGACCATGGGCAGAGATATTATGTAACCTTTTAACCATTGGCTAACGTGCTATCTTGTCTTGCTGCAAAACCTATCCCGGGGTGTGGAATTACCTACCCCGTCACTTTCCCCCGCCCATGGAAAAAATCTATATATTCTATTGTAATCAACTGATTGACAGTGTCTCTGAGCCTAATAAGCAAGGTGACACTCCGCCAGCGCTGTGTGTAATAAATTCCTATGCTTGACCTCTACACGGTGTGGATTTATGTCTTTCAATGTGTAATAATGAATTTGTTAGTTTAGGTTATATATTGATATATACAAAAAACGGTATTGCAAGGGAGAAAGGATTCAAAACTATTCAGTGTCAGTGTTACTATTTACATACAGTTTAGCCCTTTTCTTTGTTGGAATACTCTATGCTTATCTAGAGATTCCTTGCACAGATAAAATGAGGGATTGAGGAAACACATTTAGATAGGTTTTTAGCTTTCCTTAATTGATTTCTTACCCATTTAGTAAAACTTCTACATTAGGAAAATTTTGTAAAAAATTCCCCCCATTGTTAACACTGGTTCACCTGCAGCAATAGATAGTTTGAGTCAGAGTCCCTTCTCCTTTCCTCCCAGAGCATACCCGTAGGAGCAGAGTTAAGGCTGTCTGTTTGCCATAACTGTGCATTTCCATACTTTCAAATGTTAGGGTTAACTTTAATTCTGAATTTCCTGAGTTTCTAGTGTTTGTTTTTGATTATTTAACATTTTTGTAATTCTTTTTAAAGCCTGAGGTTATTGGTATGTACTCTCAATCTTAATTGTTTTCTTCAAGAATCTAGCTTTCTGATGAAGCTAAATTTCCCACAAGTTTAGTGTTCATGCTAAAAAGAAACGTCAAATGCTTTGAGATACAGCAGCAACTTAATCCTAAGTAAAATAAGTGAAGACTTTGGGCAACATGTAATATTTATAAGAAAAACAGAAGTGGTGGTATTACAACTAAATACTGCAAATTCCAAAGAACCCACTTAAATTAGCAAGTGCTGACAACAAAAGCCTTATGGATGAGTATTGTGTACTCCCTTCAATTATTTTACGAAATACAATGGGTGCTAATAAAAACCTCAACATTCACAGCCCCAGCTATCTGCAGCATCAACAGTATCTTCCTATACTTAGGACAGGAGATACTATAGTGCTGCAATTACTGTGGAGTGGCAAGGATTAAATTTTTACATTTTATAGACTACTTTACAAAGAAAAAAAATTTAAAACAGTGAAACAGATGAAACGTAGGAAAGCCTATGAGTTTTTAGTAATAACCACAACATGAAGTGCTAATTGTTAAAATACACAATATCATAATTTGAAATAAGTGAACAAAGATGCTGATGCAACACTTAAATACCACTTAACACTTAAATAATAAAGAACTTCCTTACAGTAGTAAGCACCCACCAATCATGATTTTAAAAGTTTCTTTATCTATAAATACACATTCCCAGTAGGGTTGCAATAAAAATATACAGATATTTAAAAGTATCATAATAAGTTAACCATAGGTTTACTGATTTTTTAAAGTAGTTGCACTCATAGCACTTAAATAAATGGCTGTGGAATCAGTTTAAAAGGAATCTCTGGAATCAGTTTAAAAGGCTGGTACTGAGATTTATAATAATGTAATAAGCAAAATAAATATTTTTGGAACAGCAACTGAAGTGTATAGAACCTCTGAAGTACAAAAAACCCCAATTGCTTTAGAAACAGCACAGACCAGACTGAACTGTAGCAGTAAGCCTTCCACTAACTTTTTAATTTTGGGGTAGGCACAAAAGAAATCAAGTATGATCAAATCTGTGTAGAATTTTCTCCCAATCTGTGGCATTTATGTGTGTGTACTTCTATATTTTAAGATCTGATATCCTAAGACACAGGAACTAATTATTCAAAATATCTGTAAGACTGAAATAAACTGCTCCTACATCGCAATACCTTGTGAGATACCTCGGTGTGATTACCTGGTCTGGTCTCTCACTTTGTAGGCTAGTGAGATATGGAAAGTGCTACTCAGAGACCGAGCATCTCATGCCACTCTGAAGCAACTCGTACATTTCAGTTATGAACAGGGTTAAAAGGCAGTCACCGATCAAGAAAAAACATTCACAGAGTAGGGTTGGATGGTGTGAGGTTTACCTGAGAATAGATAGAAAATTTTTTGAATCTATGAGGTAGAAGTGTCAGATAAAAGCAAGAAAGCTTAGGTTCTTCTCTGGGGCTAAATGTTTTCTTGATAGCAGGTCAGGTGACTGAGGATATGATTACACTGCAAAGAAAAACCCACGGAACCAAGTCTGAGAGCTTGGGTCAACTGACTCACAGGGCTCAGGCTGCAGGGCTAAAAATAGCAATGTAGACATTCCTGCTCAGGCTGGAGCTCAGACTCCAAGAACCTCTCCCCTCCGCTAGGTTCCAGAGCCCATACTGCAGCCTAAGTGGGAACATCTACACTACTATAGCCTCACAGTCTGAGCCCCAAGAGCCCAAGTCAATTGACCTGGGCTGTGAGACTCAATGCTGTGGAGTTTTCTTTGCAGTGTAGACACACTTTATGAGGCTTGTCCCAATAGAATAGAGGACATGAAGAAGTGGGTTCCTATGAGTGACCTAAGACTTCTGGAAGTAGAATGAGTAAAGCTGGGAATGCACAAGAGATTTTTGGCCATTGAAAGGTTTGACCTAGATAGAGCTTGTCAGTTAGGAAAGGGGCTGGATTGGCAACCCTTGTAAATATATGGGAAGGCTGCTCACTTGACTCCTGACTCTACAGCTTCTTCTCTTCTCCTGTATAGCCATACAGTATCTTCCTATCTGGTGAGAAAACAGATGCACTGAGGCAGCTGGGACACCTATCTACCTCCCTACTGAGCCAAGAGCAAAGTGGATTCTGGAGCACATCAGACCCTGAAGTGAGATTATTAGAGAACCACCAGGATTTGGAATGCCTTACTCACTGCATCCTAATCTGCACATAATTTATTGGGAAGGTTAGCAGATTGTACTTAGCCCAGGATTCTAGTACTAAGACAATTGGGATGAGAGCTGCTGTAAGGAAAGAAAGGGAGTAAATACAGTTGTAAATTTACTGTAAACTGGCCTTAGTCTGAAGTGATTTTAAATTGTAATTAAAACTGCTTTGGGAAATAAGCAACAAGTGTAGAGGGAGACCCTGAATAATCATTAGGCTCAGAAGCTCTACTTAGATGAATGAGTGTAGTTCATACTTCTTTTGTTTCACCCTGCCTGTTCGTAGACTTGAAAAGTTCATAGTCACAACTAAAAATTAGAAACAACTTTTTTTTTTTTTTTTTAAAGGAAATTTCAAATCTGCATTAAAAAGTAGGGTTTTCCTGAGAATTTCTGGAAATGCCAGATCCCCTCCATGTTTTGAAATTCCATGTATGTGCATTTCTAGTTATTAGAAAGAGTTCCTATTTTCTGGAATGGTTTTATCAGAGCGACTTACTGTCTACATGAAAAAAAATCTAGACCAGGGAAAAAATGGAATGCCATATAAAAAGTACTTCTCCTACAATCAGTGTACATCTTACAGTAGGAGAGGTCTTCTCATCAAAAACAATTGCCAATTCCTTTCGGTTTTGCTTCCAACTTTCATTTCTCTCATGGGGTGAAATTTAGGTTACAAAACTTTATGGACAGGAGTAGTACTACTACTTCATGGGACTACTCATGCGTAAAGGTAAGCACATGTATAAGACTTCGCAAGATTCAGGACTTAAGAGGGTAAGATGCAATCATGATGTTAAACGCTATTTTGCAAAATAATCATATATAATGCCAAACAATTACGTCTAACAATCCTCATTTCCCCAAAATTATAGGATACTGTAGAGACTCTCACTTTTCAGAAGGTTTTATTAATCACTTCAAGATGCACTAGTCAAACTCATGAACGTACATGTCTGTTGTCTTGTAAACTCAGCTATTACGCAAACAAAATAGCTGATTTTACAAGACACTAGGCAGCCATAAATGCTCCCTCATCTAATGGAAGGATCAAATCCTTAATCTTCATTAGGATGCACTCTTTTGAAGAAGGATTTATTATTATTACTAAAACTGAGGACAGGAATGAGTGAGAACTGGATCTTTGAGAAGTATCCTCAAAGTACAGAGCAGCTTATGAAAAACATCTTTGTATATTTTTTGATCTAGTTTTTTATTTTATTTTTTGGGGGGGGAAGGGCGGGAAGGAGGGGAAAGAGGGCACGTTTTAAAGGCCTGGAGCACCCAGAACATCATGCATTAAATTCTTTAGGTCACTTGCCTACCTTGAAAGAGAATATTTTTTGGTATATTATTTTTTGATATATTATTTTTAGTTTTTTTTAATTGAAACACTCAATATAAATGATTTTCACTGAATACAATTTTGATAAATGTAGCATGAGGCCACAATGATGTTTCCATTCACTGAGATTTCTGGAAGGGAATAATGATCAGGACTACATAAGCTACAAAATTTGTCCAACAAAAAATGTATACAATAGGACATTTAGCCTTGTTCATCACATTACAAAACCTGACTATACCACTTGCTAACAAAGCAATTTTCCATGTCGTAATCAAAGTGCAACATTTTGAATGAGATGAATAGCCACAACACATGTGAAGGGGTTAAATTCTCTCAATGTACGTTAGAGTTACATGCAACAAATCCCTTGCACATCAAGAGGTGAATAAACTGCCCCGTCCCCAAGACTAAACTATATTCAACAAGCAGAACAAAGAGAGAAATGTGAATACAAAGGATATTCAAGTTTTATAGAAGTCTTACTTAATATTCAAGTCATACATTCACATATAAACTGGATCTTATAAGATGTACGGTGAATATATGTATTCAGTACTTTTAATAGATGTCTAACATTTTTGATTAGCATTACCTAAACAAATGGCACTGCTGTGACTGGCTGTCTCAACTGCAATTAATAAAATCTGAGATCCCTGTCAGTAAATGCAGTTGTGACTGACAAACATTTAGGCCAAATAATCATTTCTTTATCCTATTTATCACTCTTTATGTAGCAATTTTTTTTTTAAAATCCATACAAAGTATTGTCATTCATGCAAATACTGCATTAACATGCAATCTTTTCTTTCTCCCAGCTGTATGAATTACAGTTTTGGTAGTTCAAAAGAAATCAATCTATAATTCTTATATCATACATTTAGCCTGATCAGAGATTAAAACAATGTTAAGCATTGTATACAGATTTCATCTTTTTTTGCAGCTGCTTAACTAAAAGGATGTTAAATCCTGTTTAATTAATTCTGCTTTATATAATTCTATTTAATGGACACATTTAGAAGTGTCCCAAGAACACTCAGGTACTTTAAAATATCCTACAGTAATGAAATTTGTTTGTCAAGCAGATTTCATTTGAAGAAGATTTAATCAAGTGATATTGTAACAGGATACACGCTATCTTTTGCATGACTATTTCTTAGGCAATCTTACATACCTTTTTTTAAAAGGCTAGGAAGAGCTAAAAATAAAATTGTGGTCCTTGTAAAATTTGTAATTTCTTCATTATGATGGAATGCAACAAAACATCTTGCCCTTGGGTTGCTCTGTTTCAGCCAAAACAAATGCAAATGGCTTGTCAGATGACAGCTGTTTGATAAGGCTCCTCTACAAGACCTGCATGCTTTACTTTTTTCCGTGAAACTTGGGATGAAAGGCAGAAGGCAGGAAGAGAATTAATGTAGCATACAGTCTAAAGGCAATGCTACAACCGTGATTAAGTAGAAAAGTTAAAAGGCACAGATTTTCCACAGCCTCGCTGCGTGCAACCCATCCGTGTAACAAGTTGACAGGCCTAGCGCGTCAGCTCCATCATCCTCTCCGACAGCTAAAACGCAGCATTGCATCCCTTTTCAGAGAAAATTTGCGTCTGCACCATGAAGCGTTGTACATTATTTCTTAGCACTGCAGGGGGCTCAAGTCCATATGGAACCTTCACAAATATTACCACAGATCAAACCAGCGGCGTTTCGAGGCAGATTTGACATACCTATTTAAATGAACAGCAGGGGTTCTCAGGCTGCCTCAGGCTGTGCAGGAGAAAACCTCTGTGGAAAGCCTATGCTGCAGCTCCATTACTCAGCAAAGACACACTCTACATTTATCATTCATTTCATTTCTGCCAGGGCAAGAAGCTCATTTGCCCAAGGTCAACAAAAAAAGGGTTTTTTCCAAGAAATAAATGTACCTGACAAGTGGGGATTTTGTCCTTTGGGTTCGTAGAGCACAAACACCAGATAATTCTCAAAAATAAAGAAAAGCTATGCACAGAATTTGATTTTTGGGAAAAGTCCAATAAATGTTGTTATAACTTTTTCAAGAGTACATAATGAGGAAAACAGAATCTGACAGGAGCATCAAACTGAAAGCACCTGACTACAAAAGTGGGTCTTTTTTTGTCTTACATTAACCATATATTAAAATACTACACATCTCTCTATAAGGCTCTTCTAGGGAGTCAAAGAATTTATGTGCTACCAATGAGCATATTTATAAAAGGGCTCTTCATAACACACAATAAAGAAGTCAGGACCAGCAGTGTTCTATCAGATGTAGCTTTTATTGTAAAAGTAAATGGACAGAGATCCCATGGTCTTGCACCATACTAACCTAAGTGCACATTAAGTTTACACGAAAAAAACCTTTAAAAATTTTTAAAAATATAAATATATTGAGCTACTTAATACAAATTTCCTTCACATTAAATGTCAGCACATTTCTGCAATTCTTCTCTTTAAGACGAAAACCATGTATTTTAAATATGACAATGAATAATCCTAAATCTGGTCATCTCTGTTGGATGGACATTCACCACTGCTAAACCTTACTGATACTAAATTAAACTACAGTATAAAATGAAAAATGTTCAGAATATTCATACCTAATTCATAATCAAAATCAAACAAAAAAAGGCAAACAGCATTCGCTTTTAAATTAGGCAACAACTTCTCTCTAAATGAAAGAATAAATATTATGACTTAACAAAACACATTATGTTTCACCTCTGGTGGTGTTATTATGGTCCATTATGAAATCACTAGGTAAATTCAGAAGCTTCTGCAATGTAGTTCTGATGTAATGTTTTACTTGGCTTAGAGTTAACATTATTTATCGTAGACGATAATGTACTTACATGCATTAATGAATACAATGACTGCTTGCCAGTATAAAAGAGAAAGTGAAATGGACGGTGATCTTCTCCCCATTGGATTGCTAATGAAAAGCAAAATTCGACAAAAAAGCAATAATATACAACAACTAAATAACTGTATTTAAATTGCAGTTATAAACCTCTTTTATAATACTAATTACCTTTTAAAATACCAGAGAGTAAAGACATTTCATGGGTTTTCAACTAGTCTGGAGAGCTAGTATTTTAACATACTTTGTTATAACCCACCTCCATCTGCTAATACAACCGGATATTTTTAATATAACATTCTAAATCTCTCATTACATAATGGAAGCCCTGCTGTATAAAACCTTAAATAAAATCTCAAGGAATCTATGTAATAGCATTACAGCAAAAGGTGCCAAACTTAGACTAGACAGAAATGCACACTAAAAGATAATTATACGCTATATCATGATTATGAAAGGCGCCAGATTGACAGCTACAGAAAATAAAGTCTTCTAGAAATAGTAGTACTATATGGGCAGCCTCTGAATAAACTTTCTGACATTGCCCTGATAATGTATCTTAACTATATTCTAGAGGGAACAGTGTGCAGAACGCAGATATTTTTAGGCAAAACAGTTAAAACAATTTCATCTGTCTAATCACAGGAGCCAAAACATTTATGTGATGCTTTAGCAATATAAAAAATGAACAGATTTATAATTTAAGGATACTTTAATCTAATAAAAATTTCCTTTATTTTAAAATTAAACTTTTCTGTCATTTTACCTCCTACAGTGACACGTCATCTTAATCTACAAATTGAATCTGAAGCAATTACCAGTGCCACTGCTGGGCAGAGAAGATGTACAGAAGATATTATAGTTAGGCTTGGATGGATTAGATTTTTATGGGTGAATGTCGATTTCACAAACGAACAAAAATATTTTCTTCAAATCGGCAAAGTAAGGAAAATGCAGCCTCGGAACTTAGAGTTTGATTTAAAGATATTTACTATGTATGTATTTTGATATGTGATGTTGACAATTTGCATTTTAACTATATAAAGCTTTAACTTTTTGAATTTCAATGTCTACTTTCATTAAATAATTACTGTCCAACCCCCTATAATTACCTACAACTGCAAAAATTTAAATAGATAAAAATTAAAAAACAATGCTTAAAATCCATAATTTTGCGCAGCTGTGAAAATCAGTTCTCTTGATTCAAGGGTCTTCTTAAGTAGCACAACACTATGCTAACTTTACAGAAGATAACTAAAATGCGCAAGTAACGGGTTCAGAACTATAAGCAGCTTTAGAAAAAGTATTTAGTAAAATGAATTTATCATATTATTTGTATTAAATTCTGCTGGTTTTAATAGTAGAAATTCAAATCTAACAGGTATATATAGGGTGAAATCTTTCTAGAGTGGGAACACTCTCACTGACTTCAACAGAGCCAAGATTTCACTGATATCCATTTCAAGCACTGACAATATTTATCAGTCATTTTTTGTCAAATATTGTTCAATAGGAGGAGTACTTGACTTAGTGAGTTGATTTATTTGAGGTATTAAACCCGGTCACCAAAGCTAGACCTGGTTTAGGTAACGTGTTAGATTAATTTAGTAAAGTCAAAGCCAGATTCTTGTAGCCATTTGCACACATTACAAAACTTCCAAGTAATTTGGTATGCCCAGTCTATACTCAAAAGAGGCTAAGCTGGGATGCTGCAGATAAAACTGAGGTGAGTAGAAGATTACTTAATGCTGGCCTACACTAATAAATCCTATCTTATAAATGGAAACAACGTTTTTGTTTCCCCTCTGCCCTCACCATGTACAAGCAGCAGGAATAGGAAACTGACCTTGCTTTTTTTATTAACTGAAAAAGTTAATAAATCCCAACCATCTCATCACAAATGAAGAAGAAACAGTCTGTTAAAGATCAGAGGCAGATGAAAACAGGTTCTGACAGACCTGATAAGCATAATATGCATTACAAAGAAAAGTTAAGGGAGGGAAATGGCAGAGGCACTAGTGGTAGGAAAAGAACTTAGCTGGCAAAGACAGAAGGAACACTGGTAAAAACTGTGCCAAATTCAGACATCACATAAGCAACTGCAACTAAATCAATCAAGTGGCTTCTGTTTTCACCATGGTCAATTTCTTTTAAAACACGGGTTTCAGAGTGGTAGCCATGTTAGTCTGTATCAGCAAAAACAAAAACAATGAGGAGTACTTGTGGCACCTTAGAGACTAACAAATTTATTTGAGCATAAGTTTTCATGGGCTAAAACCCACTTCATCACATTGTCTCGATCCTTCACTTGGAAAGGAAGCTCCCATCTTTTCATGTACTGTTATATAAATCTTCCTATTGTATTTTCCACTTGGTGCATCTGATGAAGTGGGTTTTAGCCCACAAACGCTTATGCCCAAATAAATTTGTTAGTCTCTAAGGTGCCACAAGTACTCCTCTTTTTTTTAAACAGTTAATGTGAAAGTTAGACTCAACTTTTATTAAAAGATGCAGTTATTGACCAAATTTATGATAGTGTTTGTGTATTTCAGTCTGTAAAACTATGAAACTGAAAAAATAGGGTGAGAAGTATATGTTCATGTTGCTGCCTGATACTATATTGGCTGGTAATGGTATAGCTGCTCAGTGATTATGGCTCAAGGACCATTTTGAAGTACAAATTCGAATTTTTGCACTTCAGAGTTCTTAAAGACATAACTTTTAGAGAGTTGAACGACTTCCTTGAAAAATGGTGATCATTCCTGACAAGGCTGTTTTTTAATATAAATACAAAGACACCCGACAATCAAGGATAAGACCAGTATCTGAAAGAGTTCATAAGTCCTGAAAGCATATGTACTAGTAGTCTAGTGCTGTTAATAAGAAATGGCCATCAGACTTTTGAATCACATTTATTATTTCCATCTTGCCGCCTCTTCAATTCCAACATTTCAGTTTATATTTTACAATGCAGTGAAGTTAGAAATTAATGTTTTATACCATTTGAAAGCTGATGTTCTAAAATTTCAGATGATATAAAAAGTTGTTTTTTTAGCTTTTAAGGTTTGCAGCTGCTAATATATGAGCATTCATATGAGGGAGAAAATAAGATATTACTGAGGATCAGAATTGTGTTTTTGGTGGGACTCAGGCTCTGCATCCCCAGAGCCACTTTCACATACTCGTTCAATTCAAGCTCAGGACAGTAGCAACCAAAAGTTGTTGCAATGTTTGTATAGTGTTCCATATAAAATGATTTTGGTAGTCTAAATAGTTTCCACTGAACAGATGTCCAACAAACAAAAAACACTACTAGGAATGAGACTAAAGATTGCACAGGCATGGAAACTGCAGAGTTGATCCTGCCAGATCAAGGCTAAGGGCAGAAAATAGTCTGCACGTTATGTGCCCATTCTTTGGATAAAGAGATCATTTCAGTTTCCAAGGCTGTCAATCTGCTATTCTTCGCAAGCACTGAGTTTATCTGGGGTTTTTTTGGTTTTGTTTTAATTATATTTTATACCAAATACTAAAAAAGCAATGCTTTATGGGTCAATCCAAAGCCACTGAAGGACTCCCCTGGACTTCAGTGGCTCTCAATCAGATTCTATGTTATTAGAAATGTTTCCCAATGGCAGAAAACATTTCTAGCCATGGTGGTTCACAAGACATCTTTTCTTAAAAACGGTCACTGGTCCCTTGGGGTATGTCTACACAGCAATTAAAAATCCTTGGCCACAGACTTGTGCTATGGGGCTAACTGCAGTGTAAACATCCAGGCCTGAGCTGGAGCCCTAGCTCTAGAGGGTACCAGAGCTCAGGCTGTAGTCCAAGTTGGAATGTCTACATTGCAATTAAACAGTGCCGCAGCCCATGCCCAATTCAGCTGGCACAGGCCAACCGTCAGTTTCCAATTGTAATGTAGACATACCCGCACAGGCCAACCGTCAGTTTCCAATTGTAATGTAGACATACCCTCACTCTAGCAGTACTTTTTTCACTTGTGCAGGACCTCAGATCAGTAAAATTTCATATTACATTTGAAAGGTTTGTGTTTTTATTACTCAGGTGCCTCATTAGCAGCTTTAAAAAACATTAATAAAGGAAATGTAAATGGGTTGCAGGAAAGAAAACAACAGAGGCTGATAATAAAAACTTTGTTATAGCTTGGAAAGAATAGCTATGTACACTTACCTCTTTGTTTTGGAAAAATTTCAGTGGGATGCTGTAGAAAACCAAGAAGAAAAAAAAGTTAGTATGCCATGCTAAAAGTACTCAGCAAATTCACTGAATGTTGTTCTTACCTTCATTATAGGCCTGGCCCTTTTCTCAAATAAGCCAGAGGGAAAGAGGTAGGCAATAGCTTTCTGCAAACAAACACACAAAGATCAGATACATATTTGTTCTGTAACAACAATAAAATCAAATTCCTTACAGATATTTTTACTATGAGCATGCTATAAAAACCTAGACAGCACAGAGAGACAGACAAATCAACAACAAAAAATGGCATGTGCCTATATGCTGTTCTGAGAATAAAAGCAACTGTAAATTTCTCAGGATTCTTTAGAGAGAATGAAAAAATAAGAAAAATCTAATTCTGTAGTTTGTAATCTAGTGGGTCTACAATAAGTGAACTGTTTTCTTTACTTTAAAGATTAACTTTAAATTCAGACAATTTATTACAAGAAATACTCAGTTGCAAGGTTCAAGTAATATACAACCTCAATTTTATTTAATCTAAACAGTGATTTTTAAAGAGTAATTCTCACCCATCTCAAAAACACCTAATGCTGTAACTTAGAATGGATTTCACATTTCATTTATCACTTTCTTAATTTTCTTCCTGCAAACATCAGTGTTTGTGAAAATGCCAGTTTGATAGCTCTTGAGAATAAGTTCTTTATTTTTTCAAAGAATATTACTCCTGGGGGAATTCTGCACCAAAAAATTAAAAATTCTGCATATTTTGTCAAAATAATACAGTACAATCACACCAGTTTCAATTATTTTGGTAATGTATTTCAAAATACCTGTCAGCAAGTATGTCTGTAATAAAACAGACAATGAAAAAAATTCAGGATACGTTTCTATCACAGATTCCTTACTAGGCATGTAAATACAGAAAGTTGAGTACTTCATTTAAACTACTATACAGAAACATATTTCCTGCACCCCTCAATGCAGGGCAAAGGCTTGGGGGAGTCAGGGGTAAAGGAGGAGCTGAGGGAAGGGGAGGAGCCTGGGAGTGAACCTGGAGGGTTATTGGATGTGGGTGGGAAAAATATGGAATAGGTTTTTGGGGGGCCAGGGAGGGATTATTTGGGAGCCTTCCCCGTGCAGACCTTGGCTAACCCCTAGCTTTCCCATTCAGTCAGGCACCCCTGTCCCTGTCCCCATGTATCCCTGCACCCTCAGACACCCACTCCCCCCCATCCCCATGTGTCTCTGCACCCCCCCAGCCACCCCATCCATCCCTGTACCTCCCTCCCCATCCCCATGTATCTCTGAGCCCCCACTCAGCCACCGCCCTTTCCCCATGTGGCTCTGCACCCCTTCCCCATGTGTCTGTGTCCCCTAGCCACCTCCTCATGTGGCCCTGCACCCCTTCCTCCCATTGCCATGTGGCCCAGCGCCTCCACTTCCATAGAGCTCCTGCCCCAGTCTGTCCTTCCCCAATAGCCATTAGGAACCCCAGTCTGTGACCCCCCCAACCGCACACTGTCCCCCCATATCCCCTATCTCCTGACTGGGCGCCACAGGCACGGCACTGCCAGGCAGGCAACCTCTTCCCTTCCCTACCCTATTGGTGGTGGAGGGATAGCTCAGTGGTTTGAGCATTGGCCTGCTGAACCCAGGATTGGGAGTTCAATCCTTGAGGGGGCCATTTAGGGATCTGGGGCAAAATTGGTACTTGGTCCTGCAACTTAAGGCAGGGGGCTGGACTCAATGACCTTTCAAGGTCCTTTCCAGTTCTATGATATAGCTGGGGCTCCTCCTGCCTGGGAGTGGCTGCTCTCTTCTAGTGCCACAGCAGCCTCTGGTGGGCAAAAGGCAAAACTGCAGCAACTTTCTGGCAGAAGTTATTTTCTGTGGAAAAAAATTATGCGTGGCACATTAACTATGTGTGCACACGGTGGTGCAGAACTCCCCTAGGAATAAAACAGTGGTTCCCAAACTTTAACAGCCTGTGAACCCCTTTCACTAGCACGTCAAGTCTCACAAAACCTCTCTTAAAAATTAGTATTTCCAGGGATTTTCTCCTGTACCTGAGTATAAATTATATAAGCAGTGATCTTGGAAATATAAAATTTATTTTTATGACATGCTTATTACACACTATTTATTATTTATCATTACAGTATTTTTATTACATTATGAAAACAGCAACACTCTTCCAAGATCTCACTTTTCCAAGATCTCACTCAAAAGAGTTCCTCCTACACAAGCATTCAGGTCTTGAGCAATCCAGGCAAACAGCACACGTTACAAAAAAGCTTAAACTTGTTCTTCATAATAATTTTAAAAACAATACTAGCTGCCTATTTAATTTTAAAAACAGCAAAAAATATTCACCTCCCTTTCCGTTTCTTATAAGAAGTCTTGAAGTTTAAATCTCCTCAGTGTGGTAGATATGTTTGCTTTGATCTGCTTAGCTCTTGGAAGTCCAGGGGCTCTGGGCTGCTGGCCCCATGCTGCCTGGGATCCCTAGGGACAGCTCTGTCAGCCATTAGGGATTTCCCCCCCCCGAAACCCCCCCTGTAACATTTAACGAACCCCAGTTTGGGAATCACTGGAATAGAATATAGACAAAATGGATAAAGGCAGCACAAGCTTCCCTACACTGTTTTGCCACAGAGTGCCAATCTGCACAGGAGATAACTAAGGGTTTGCAGACCACTGAGAATCTCCATTCCACCTAGATCCAGCACTTTTTCAGGAATGTCAAGAGTGAAGATTGTTGTCATGGAAATTTATATACGCAGGCTTCTGAACAACTATAACATGGGAACAACTGGTGGTTGCTATAACCTAAGCTCAATTTGAACCAGCAACCTGTAGGTGAAAAACTATTCCAATTACTAAACTTTAAACAATGAGGTCTCCCTTTAAAGATATTTAAAGGTCTGTCAATGAGACACTTACAAGTCAGGAAACCATTATAATGTGCATTTTTGCAAACCATGGTTTATCATTAAGATTATTGCTACATGCAGTACATGATACTTATTTCTTCATCCACTCAACCAATATTTTAATGTGGTGTGTGCTCCCTGTTAATAAGTAACATCATTTAGTCTAGCAAGCAGATTAAAGACTATAAACCATTTCTGGCACTACTGTAAGACAAAGTAGCTTGCAGTAATATTAAATCCAATTGGATGCAATTCCTATTCAGCAATTTATTACTATGGCACTTTTTTTTCCCAAAATGGTTGAAAAATGAAGCAAAAATAATGTATTAGATCAGAAACCCAATTTTTCCAAATTAAAAAAATATATATAAATGTTTTGGTAAAGGTGGGACTAAATATGGCCAATTTCAGTCATGACACAAAATTAACAGTATGAGCCTAGTGCTTTTAGAAAGAGATACAATATATTTGTACAATAGCACTAATAACAGAACAAAATACTGCAGTAGACTTGCTTGCATTTTTAGTGGACAGTGAAGAAAAATGAAATTATAAGAATTTTAGTTAAAATCTTCTCTCAAGAACTATACCTCTTTCTTGGTTAGGTTACCTTAAGGCTATTACTTGCTGATAATTGAATCCATGTCCACGGATTGGTTTGTCAGTGCTTCAACCTACTTAATATGCATGGAGTGTAAAAAGACCTAGCCTATTATTTTCATTAATCCCCTACTGGTATTCCAAACAGAAATTTTGAGAATTCTGAAGCAAACAAAAGGATTAACTCGATTTTATGAAATAGTAATTTTGTTTCTCTTAGTGACTGCTGAATTCCCATTTGTTAGTCGATCGGCATTTTGTGCACACAGAGAGTAGGTGAACACCTATTTATGAACAAATGGGGATTAATTACGATGACAATAGAGAAATCTGCTGTGAGCCAACTGATGTTAAACAAACACCTTATATAACAACATATTAGAGGAATATATTATGGGTTACTGAGACTGACAGTGTGTGTACTTAAAAGGTATCCTGTATATTAGCTCTCAAGGATTTGACTCAACCAGTAACTATTAGTATGACACTGAAAACTCAATGTAAATGTGACATTCTGTTTTGCTGCAACTTCTGAGGTTTTGAAGTTTGTTTTCCTTCTAATGCGAATAAAACCAATTGATGTTGCATGTTTTCATGAAAAATGGAATTATGTCAGGGGAAGATGTGTGTCTGTCTCTATCCCCTAGTAGTAGTTAGGGCACTGGCCTGGGACATGGAGCACCCTTGGTTCAAACTCCTACTGTGCCTGATTCAGAGCAGAATTTTTCATCACAGTTCACTCCAAATTAGACAGAGACACAAACCTGAGTCTCCCACATCCCATGCCAGCATCCTAACCATCCAGCTACAGAATCTCTCCCTCCCTCTCTGAAAGCTTCAAAGAAACAAATACATCGTCACAAAATGTTTCAGCTTTGATGAAACAGCATATTTTGGGGAAAATGTTCTGACCAGCTCTTGTGCTCAAGTTTCATATTTATTAGTAACAGAAACAGAAGGTGGACCAGCCTCTAGACTGCCATGATAACAAATCTCTCTGAAAACTGAAACTAGAGCATTTTAGTGTAGTTCAAGAAAAGGCTTCATTAACTTAATATGGATTTCCTTCAAACTTGCAACAGAGTTTCAATGCAAGAATCCCTTCAGGAATCAGACCAAGATCTAGAAGGCAATAATATTCTGTATATCCCAGAAAATATAAACGCAAACCAATGAATTCTAAGATATTCCATTACTAAGCCCGAAATAGTTGTGGTAGAGAGAGCACTACACACGAAAGTTTCCATACAGACTTTTCCAGACCAAATTGCAAAGTTTTCTTTAGGACCGGGATTCTCAAATTGAGGGTCGTGAACAGGTATTTGGGAGTCATGACCACCCTATCCTTCCCCTAATGCTAAATGGGAGGGAAACTGATTGGATGGGAAGGGAAATCCAGTGGGAAGTGGAGCCCAATATGAATAAGGCTGAGAACAGCATCTTGAGGATAATGTCAAAGTCTAGTGACAAATATGTTAAGATATCTGATAGCTATAACCCCCACCACCAAACTTCTATAGACAGCAGGTAAATATTTCTCAACCCTATTAAATGTTCCTTGGGAACAGGCCTTATAATTGCCCCTGGGAATAGAATACAGCTTTTTAATATGACAAAGTTTTATCCCCCTCCACCACATTATTTTTCAGATTAACTGCACCCCAAGAATCCTGAAATCCAACATACCACTTCTGTCTCACGAAAAATTCTGTAACCCACTGCCAAAGAGACTCTAGAGAGAGCTCCATCTAGGATAACAGCCTTCTTTTGCTATGAGTTACTCCTTTAGCTCAAGTTGCAGAGTGGTCTCTCTTATGGATCTGAGAGTCCTGGGTTCAAACTGCTGATGGCCCATGTGGGAAAAAATATAATGTGATCACATAATTAAAGAACAAATCATAATGCATATACTCAAGAGTTGCATTTAATTCTAGCATTTCTTTAAAAAAGTGCTTGAGTTGGTAACCCTCATGTTCCTTCAGCATACTTTTATATGGGACCCACTTTTAAAGTTATCACTTGGGGAGGTACTGGATACCTTTAAACATTGCTAGTGGGCTTTTCACCAGTAGATTACCAGTTTGAATCCACCCTAGCTCAAAAGGGACTGAAACTTGTTTCCATCATAGTGGATGTTTGGTGGCCGCTCAAACCAATTACCTGCAAAAATGCAGAATAGCTCAGACATGGAGCTGCACAAAAAACTTAGCAGCTATGCTGCACCCTCATTTACAGTATTATCCTTCTTCTGTTGTCTGGGTTTAAAGCACATTTTCCCTCCATTTGCAACCCAAAGATTCTTGTCCCTTCATTTTCTCAAAGGCCAGAGAAAATCTGGCCTCAATTTTTACCTCAGATGGCCCAGTTTATTGCCATCTGATGCACATTTAATTGTATCTTCAGGCATTTAGAAATCCATGCCTTAATTCAAACTGGATTGGCAAAAAAATATTAGGTCAGACTCATAAGTCAGCAAAGGGAGAGAGGGGAGGCAGTTTGTGTCTGCTGTCTTCAGGATCTACAAAGCCAATGGAGCTCCCCAGCACAGGCCAGGGAGCCCTTAAGCTGTCCTCCTGCCTCCATGGTCCTATGGAGCTTTGTTACAATGCAAGTCCACCCTGGCCATGCTTCCTCCTGCTCCAATTCACCCATGGCCTACTCTGGAATGCTTCCTGTGCTTAAACCATTTATGGAGGTGGCACAGGGCTAGCGGAGAAGCCCCCAGCAATGGGGGTATTTTCTAGGGGAGTCTTAAATCTTCCCTATGGCGCCTTTGCTACAGCACAGTTGACACAAAAGGTACAAAGCACATTAAAGAATCAAACACACTGATGCTTATACTCTACTTTTACATACATAAAGCTTTAAGCACTGAGTACTAAACCAGTTCAGTTCTGAGACTATACTTCAGGGCATAAAATTTGAAACATTTCAGTAGGGCCCCACGCTCCCTAGATGATGTTACTGAATCAACTCCCTCTGCTCTCCAGCCTCCTCAGCCTGATTCCCACTTTCCTTTCCAACTCTGTTATGCTGGGAAATCTACAGTTCTTGAACCAGACTCCAATACCAACTCCAGCTCAGACCGTTTTCAATACTATATTCGTTTGGGCTAAAATGTTTAATGGAACGGTTGCTCTCACTGAGTCAGCAATGACTAAGAATGTTAATAATGGTGGTTGTTTCCAATATCTTTTTAAAAAGAACTTCCATACAAGTTTCTTTAGTGGAGATTTATGTGCAGTGAAAGTCTGAAGTGTTAAATAAAAACCGCTTTAAAAAGTTACAATGCCCTTCAAAAAAAAAAAAATATCACAGACGTTTGGTCAAATCACTTAACTTTCCTCAAAAAACTCTGCTAAACCCTACTATAATTTGAGGACAACAAACTCTTATTCAAAGCTAAAGGGATATGTGAAGAAAAAGTAAAGTAACAATAAGAACAGGAGTACTTGTGGCACCTTAGAGACTAACAAATTTATTTCAGCAAGTCTTCTTGGAGAATTAGAATGATGGACACAGGGATATATACACAGAGAGAGAAAGGTGTGGCAGTAGTGAGAACAACAAGAAAGAGTCTAATTAATCGAGATGAGCTATCAATTGATTAGACTCTTCCTGTTGGTATGCATACTTCCACCTTTTCATGTTCTCTGTATGTATAAATATCTCCTGTGTGTTCCATTCTATGCATCCGAAGAAGTGAGCTGTAGCTCACAAAAGCTCATGCTGAAATAAATTTGTTAGTCTCTAAGGTGCCACAAGTACTCCTGTTCTTTTTGCGGATACAGACTAACACGGCTGCTACTCTGAAACCTGTCAAGTAACAATGAAATCTCATGTATGGGACTGCTGTAATTTTACACTAATAAAAACATTAACGTATCTGAAAAAATAATCTATTGGTGCAAGCACTTTTTAAAATCAACATTATGTCTATAAAACTGGTACCACATATGGAAAAATGTATACATGGTATCCTATGAGAAAAAAATAACTATTTCTATTTGCATAGTAACAACTTCTCAAAATATTAAACAGCTTATTTTTTATATTAGAAAAGGAGGAGAACAAACAAACCCAAACAAACAGAAGTCACCAGTCCAAGTGGACTTCTCTGGGGATTTTGCTTATGTAAGGAAGATTTGACTCCCTTGGGACTAGCATTTTACACAGAATAGCACTCACAGTTTTAGAGTTTCTTTAGGTAAAATCTCAATATCCTCTAAAAGTTAAATGTGCTTGGTTGTTTTTAAAAACCAATCCAAGTCCAACATACATTTTTCACTATTATAGGACTAAAAATGTCTTACTCCTTACCCAAAGGAGAACTTCTGTGGCACACAAATAGCATATTATTGTCAGCCAGGGGTTTCTCATTTAATCAATATGCTTTAGGCCACAAAATTCTTTGTGGGGAACAACTCTCCTACCCTTGTACAAAGACATTTGCAAGTGAAACTAGTTTCCTTAAAACATTTGTTTTACATTTAAAACATAAGTCAGTCTGTATGTCAATTATCATTTAAGACCTATGCCCTACTCACCAAAAGATGCTTAACATTTATCTATAGATCAAATACAAGAGCTGCTCTACATTTTTTTTTTTAAACTAACTCTACTGAAAGACAGCAGCTTTATATTGTGCTCAGATATCTGGAACAGCATTTAGCAAGTCCATAAAAGGAAAAATAAAAATACTAGGATATAAATAGATCACAGGGTTTAAGGTGCTTTTATATTAATCTTGCTTAGATTTTCGGCTTTAAACTAGAATATTAGTGATCTGACAGTTTGAAATGAAGGCAGACTGTTTACTATGTCTATAAGTTAAAGGTAAATCACAAAATAAAAGGATTACAGACTTGACCAGGGAAAAAGCACTGGGTCAGGACTGCAATCTCTATTAATTAGGTATCCCAGCTGGGCAGTGGGTATGCAGCTGTTAACTTGATCAATGACTTACCTAAATGTCATCTCTACTGATTCGCTTATAAATTACCAGCAAGTGAGACTAATGTACAGGTGCTAATTTATTTAAACTGTTCTCTGCAGTTCTACATAGCTTTATAAACTGCATCTGGCACCTAATGTTAGCTGTCAGTTGTACTTAGACATGCCTGTCCTAACGACTCTGTTCATTAGAAATGAGCACAAATTATGAAATATTGTGAAAAATGATACATCAAATGGAATGGGCAAAGCAAATCAATTAGAGAAACTTCATACCACATATTCACACATAGGAGAATAAAATATCCTGGTTCCAGAGCAAGGTCTATAATACCAATTAAAAAGCAATTGGTAGACTTCTGCAGTTATATATCAATTTGCTGGACTTTTTTCCCCCCAGTAATTTAGTTGTAATATACAGCTTAACTTTTCATTCCTAAATAAAAGCATCAGTAAGAGGCAATTCTGCATCCGAAACATCCAGCAAGAGGATTAAAACATAGTAAACTTATTTCCCTGTAGCACCTGTTTTAAAATTCACAAGGTTTAACTTTTAATAAAATACATATAAAATGCCAATGAAAGACAGAGTCTCATGTCTACTTTTGAAATGCACTGTACAGACTGATTAACAGTAGAAGACATGGAGGTACGTAAGCATACATCAGAAGGAATTATTACTATTCTAAGTGTAAAGCCTTATAATTCTGCTGCCAGTGCTAAGCAGCTTTTATATTTTTATAACAGAAATTTAATTATGCATAGCAGACATTATTATGCACTCAAAGTATTTTCAACACCTGATGGTATGTGAGCAACTTAAACATGCATAGCAGATACTCTGTAATACTAAATAAAATGCTGCGCTTTTATTTTTTCATCTTTTCAGAAATAAAATTTGTGAACTGGTCCCATACTTGTCACCTGCACTTCAGTAAGGAAAAGTGTAATGCTGACATTCCTCGGTCGTCAGTGAACCGGGGACCTCTGGAGCTTAGTGCGTGAGCCTTTACCGCATGAGCTAAAAGCCAACTAGCTCTTAGCTATGGCTGTAAAGCAGACCCATTTTATCTCTCTCTAAGTGGTCTCGGTGCCACTAGACGGGAGAGAACACCACACCCAGAAGGTATGTGGGTTACAAAAGCTCATTTCCAAAATAAGCCTACTTTATGGTGGAGCTCAGTCATTTTGTACAAATGGCCAGAGTATCCCTTGGGGATCTGGGTGCAGAGCGATCTTCCATCTTCTACATGTGTATTTATGGCATATATGCATGCATGAGAAAAGAACCCACGCCCCAATCAAACAGTCCTGCTGCCCACTTCCTGAGCTCGTATAGAGGCCTGTCCTCCAAAAACAGGCCCATGTGTGGAAAGGAAACCTGGACTGCAGAGAGGGAGCTGAATTGTGGGTCAACACACAGCCTCCTACTGCCAACCCTTGCAGGCAATCAACATAGAAGTTAATAATACAGCTCACACAGTGTGAAGGTTGTAACAGGTTTTTACTAGTTTGTGCATGCATGTCATGCAAATAAACAAAGACAAGCTCTGTTATGGGTAAAGAGAACTGTTTGCCAAATTGAAATAAAATATTTAGGAAAAGGAAATTTTATCATTTAATAAAAGCCAGAACAAGCAAAGTAAGTCATTTGTTAATCATTAAGGCCTCAGTCCTGCAAATTGATTCACCAGTGCACACCTTTACCTCGACAGAGTCCTACCGAAGTCAATAAGTCTACATACAGGTGTAAAGGTCTGCAATGGTATTTCTATCTCCAGGGGTACTATCAGGATATCAATATCAAAACATGCCTATCCACTGCTTCAAATGCAATAAAATGTAAACTATGAAAATAAATACAGATATTAAATTCTCACTGTCTCAAATCTAAGCCTCAATATGGATTCAGAGTACTCCTGTCCTTAAAAAAAATAAAAAGGGCTCATCTCTGCTGTAAGCATATGACGGCTCAGAGCTCAAGACTTTTAACCTTACTGGCAAGGAGTAAGTTCCCTTTGTTTGCTCAGGCCTTTGCCTAAGGTGAGCTGGATGTGAAGTGTGTGCTGTCCAAGAGATTAGCTGGGAACATTGCTTTTTGAGTTTGTGATCTTTATAATAGAAGTCCGAAAGCCAAGGATTGTCATTTGTTGAGAGAACTAACTGTTGGCAGCATGCTGTTCATTTTTATATTAATTGTTTTTACTGAGGAAAATTCATACAGAGAATCAAGCATTGAGTGCATTTTTTTATAAATATAAATTAAAATAAGACAAAGCTATTGTATGTCTTGTGTGAAAATCAGCTATTACATAAACAGTAGCTTATTTTACCAGGCATGCAATGAGTGAGCAAAATCAAGTTTAAAATAGATGGGATTAGAATTTATTTGGCAAGATGTTCTAATTAATATATCTATTTGAACATAAAATTTTGCCTAGTATTGGATTTTAACTTGTTGGAAGATTAAAAGATTGGACTATTCTTTGTTGGTTGCAACTACTTGTAAATCTAAACATTTGTTTAACACAGAAATAACTTTTATGATTAAGAAGTCAAAAACAGTTCCCAATCTTTTATAATACACTTAGCACTCATAGCAGCCTAAATAGTTTATATTAGCAGAGAAGAGGTAAGAAAATATCCAACAAAATATTTTAACCAATGTTTCTCAAACTGAAGGACAGAAAAAGCTGCCTAACCTTAAGTCTACCTGCTTTCCAACTGTAAGTCTGCTACAGGTAGAGTAGTGGCAGGGGCGGCAGACCCAGCCCAGGCGGGCGCGGCGCGGCGGGGCGGCGGGGGGGGGGCGGCTTGGCTCGCGGCAGCTGGCCGCATGCCTGGCCTGTCGGCCGAGCGCCGGGGAAGCGGAGCTGCCGCGGCCGCCCGGCGGGCGCGTCCCTTCTTCCCCGCGCTCGCCGCTCCCGCGCGCCCGCTGCTGGCAGCGGCAGGGGGCGGGTCCCCCGCCCGTGACCTGCTGCAGGCATGCCGGCAGGAGCTCAGCTGGAGCCGGGGAAGAAAGGGGACCCGCGGGGGGGGAAAGGGCGCAGCGCTCCGCGCTGCTTGGGGCAGCGTCATTTCTAGAGCCGCCCCTGAGTAGTGGGCATTTCCTCGAAAACCATCTTATTTCCCTCTTCCCACAGTGGCCATAATGCAGTGAGCTCAATTTTCTCTTCTTTGGTTCCATGACATGCTGCTTAGTCATGAGACTTCATGCAGCCTCATCACACAAGGCCACCCAAAAGGACATTTCTCCCCACCAACAACCTTCTAGGAAGTGGTGGAACAAGAGTGGAGCCACAAATAAAGGGAGAATGGA
The DNA here is from genome assembly GCF_016161935.1 of Mauremys reevesii. Taxonomy (NCBI): domain Eukaryota; kingdom Metazoa; phylum Chordata; order Testudines; family Geoemydidae; genus Mauremys; species Mauremys reevesii. Next base: position 118,314,354 of record NC_052623.1, read on the forward strand.
GTTTGTGCAGGGGGGAGGAGGTTATATTAAAGTTACTAAGTAAAATTGAACCAAGTACTTGTGAAATATCCTGTAAAATTTAAATTTGCATCATCAACTGCTGTGGTATCATGCAAGAAAACCTGACCTAAATATACACAGCATGTCAAATGATGAGTAAATGTTTTCAAGTGCTATATAAACCTTTATAGTGGTTCCTATGGCCTCAGATCAAGGGGATTATCCATTAGTAGCTTTAAAAAGAACCTACTGTGCTTTAGTGGGATATGGATATACAGTTCTATACTGTGATGTCTGACCTCGCACACATAGCAGGGGTAGAATCTCTATTCACAGCCACAGTTGCAATGTTTGCAATGTATAGTAGTATTCTTTCTTATTCTGACAGTTTGATTAAAATTCACGGAGAGCTGAGGGGCTCATGCTGAAGTAAAGTGCTTTCAATATCTGAAACTCTATACTAAATTACTTCTCCAACAGAGCAACTGTACTTACATCAATATCCTCTTGGGTAAAAGTTTCTGGATCTTCCCCCATCATGTTGGCTAAATGTCTTTTTCCTAGGTTGAACTCTTCAATCTGGTTTTTAATAAAAGCCTCTGTATACTTTTCAGGTCCTGAGGCTGCAACATTTCTCTTCTGCACTGCTGTAGTAGTATAGATTAGTCTTAATGTCTAACAAAAAAAAAAAAAGAATATTAAAAAGAATTGGTACAGCAAACTCTAAGCAAAATTATTGGCATAAAAAGGGAAATATGACTTGTGCACAGTAGTGTAGAAACTAAGAAAAGGCACTCTTATTCAGAAAGTTGATTTATTCTAGCTGCCGAAGACCCTTTTACAGACGTGTTCAAACAGTTTATCCTTTTCATATGAGAAAATAAATTGTGAACAATGGATTGTCTTTTTATCAAATGTATGCACCTATGTTTAAAAATGTTAAATCAATTTCAGTTTGTTTTCTGTAACATACACTCAGATTTCATTAATATTACATTTCATTCTATTACATGTGAAGCAGTCTCTGATGAAAACAAAACAACAAATTTTAGGCAAATAAACCGCTTAGGCATTGTAAGTAAACAGTGGCTGTATTCTTTTATCTCTCTGCACACAAATAATCTCAAAGGGTTTATATATATGTTCACAAAGAGAGAACTTCTATATGGAGCATGAAAAGAACTGCAAACTTAATTCTGCTATTCCAAGTGCTATACAACAGTGTAATGAAACTACTAAGGTATAAAGTTTCCATGTTGTTCTCTAGGGGAATTCCTATCAACAAATAGTAGCAAACATGGTTCCAGCTCATAATCCAAGGAACACTTGTCTTTGGCTTTTGTGGAAGACTATAAGATATGGCTAGACTGATTTGTTTTTCTTTCACCAAGATAATCAGTGGGTAAGACAACTGTAATTTCAATCAAGCACTCTGCCAGAGAAACAGAAGCATCATTGACAGAGCAGGAACGTCCCAATTTTGGCTTAAGGCCAATTTTTATGCACTACTTTATGTGTCCTATGTCAGTATTAACAAAGCCTTGCTGCAGTCAAATTATTTCATAAACCGAACTGAGAATTGATGACTGGAGTTGTCTCTGTGGGAAGAAAGAAGTCACAAGAATAAAAGAGCAGAGGGGGAACATTTTGGAATAGAGAAAATATCAGAGTTCTATTCAATAGACCATGCTCAACAGTGACCTGAAGCAGTTATCATCTGATGGCTGGTCAATGGCCTACTGTGTGAACTTGTGGTCTCACTGTATCTTCTCGTGTATATGTCACCACATAAAAAAAAATAATAAAAGTAACAAAAACTTAAAGTTAGCTAGCCAGTAGCCTTATTGCCAGCTGTAGAACAGAAACCGAAGAATGAATGGACTTGTCCTCTTGCTTCTAGGAGTCTTCTCTCCAGGTCAGGGTTTAAAAATCTACATTTAAATTCAGCATTTTGAGTTAAAAACATATATGAACTAGAAAATATATGACTAGACACAGCTAAACATTTCAGATATAACTGGCAACTACAAACTATACATCCAACACAAACACACGTGCATAGTCCCACTGAAATAATGAGACTACATACATACATTTATTTGCAAAATTGGAACCTAAAGGCTATTCTAGCTTTCACTGGCTGCTAATGGCAGCAACAGGCTGAAACTACAAATGGCTATTGGCTTAGAGTAGGGATCTACTAGTCATGTTCTTTTTCCGCTGGCCATGCCACTTTTCCCTGCAATGCTGACAACAGGAAGTGGGATTGGAATAGGAGCATCTATACCAGCTCAATACCACTTCGCATTGGAGTAATGCTCACAGGATCATATGGTGCTAGCATTGCAGTACAAAATGCTGCACCAGATGGAAGGTTTCAGAGAGATAGCCGTGTTAGTCTGTATCAGCAAAAGCAACAAGGAGTCCTTGTGGCACCTTAGAGACTAACAAATTTATTTGGCCCACGAAAGCTTATGCCTAAATAAATTTGTTAGTCTCTAAGGTGCCACAAGGACTCCTCGCTGCTTTCACCAGATGGAAGAATCTGTCCTTCTGTTACATTTTTTGCAGCACTGTTAACCCAAGCCAAATTCTAACTAGGGTAATTACAGTTTGCCTACCCAAAATCTACCTGCAATTTCAACTGGATATAGTATTCTTTATTTCCTGTGCTAAACCTCTGTGTAGCGTTGCTGGGTGATTCAAAATAGCTACGGCAATTCAGCCCCGGTCCAATAAAATAGGTCAGCGGCTCTCGAACTGTGAGTCACGACCCTGTTTTAATAGGGTCACCAGGGCTGGCTTAGACTTGCTGGGGCCAGGGGCCAAAGCCAAAGCCCGAGCCTCACAGTCTGGGGCTGAAGCCTGAGGGCTTCAGCCTTGGGAAGTGGGGCTGAGATTACAGGCCCCCTGTCTGGGGCTGAAGCCCTTTGGCTTTGGTCCTCCCACCCAGGGTGGCAGGGATCAGGCAGGCTCAGGCTTTGTTCCCCCCTCCTGGGAACGTGCAGTAATTTTTGTCGTCAGAAGGGGGTCGTGGTGCAATGAAGTTTGAGAACCCCTGAAGTAGGTGAATTAATCTTTGTATATACTGCATTAGATTAAAAGGATGATATGAATGTAAGTATTTGGTTGTTTTTTAAACTGAGGTATATGAACATGGTTTCTTATAAAATCTCTGCCAACAATAAGATGATAAAACAGGAGTTAGAGACAAGCACTGAATTTTAGTACTTGAAATCTGCTTATTCCCAGTTTCTGTTCTATGTTTCAAGCTCTAGTGAATGTCTGGGAGAGAGAAACACTGAAGTATCTCTACACATCATCTCCTAGACACTTACTTCAGGAGAAAATGCTATTCACTAAGTCTTATTTTCCACGTATATTCGTTATTTGTAATTCTTTTTAATGAACATAAGAATCCTCAGTACTAGGCCCAAGATTGCTTTCCCTCTGCCATACTTTAAACAGGATACTTTCATATTATGCCTGTCATTTTTATTGTAATTTTTCCATTTTTTTCTTTTCCCCTCAAGCTATTCATATTCTTCTTGTTTAAGTTTATCACTAATCAAAAGTCCCTGGACACAAACTGTTCAGAATCAGAAAACAGCCTCTTATGGAAATTAATACCTATTGTATAGGGTACCTCTTCTGGGATAAGAGTACAATTTCATGGGTCATCTGGGTAAGAACTACAAAGTGAAGTTGAATGCTTCTGGTATTTAAGCCAAACTAGAAAATACTCCTCTACAATATAAAGGAGATCAGAAGCTTGTATTCATTATATACTTCATAAAGCGTTCTTGCAGATATTATTCTTACCATTTTTAAAAACAACTGTTAAGAAACTCCTGAAACAATAGAATATTCCATCAGAAAAGAAACAGCCTTTCCTCCAGCCTACCACAATTCCTTAGCACTCAGAAACTAATTGCTTTTAGATTATTTTCATTTAGAAAGTAATAGCACAGAGGTCTAAGTATCGGGTTTGAAATACCTATGGCCTGTTTATTTACTGTTAAATCAATTTTCACCTTTGAACTCCACTCAAGTCAGTGGAGATAAATGGGCATAAAACTAGTGATTAATACTGAGTAGAGAATCAGTCCCCCTGAACTCCCTGGAACATGGTCAGAGTTGACATACTCCACCAGACTCCAAAAGTCAATACTGTCCATTTTACCGGGGTGTCTATGGGGTTATCAATACCAAGTCTTCGTTTCTGTTATGTATTTTCTAAAGCACTTTAGGATCCTTCACAATGAGTCAGCAACAAAAACATATTTTTATATTAATTTTCACATTGGCTGTTCCAAGCCACTTCACAGGAAGCAGTATTTACTTAAGTGAAGTGCTTCTCTGAAAGGTGACTAAAAATGGTACCTGCTCACCCAGTCTATCTGCTCCTTGTATTTTGTCACACCTGCTTAAGTCAGTGAGAAAGAAAAAAAATTGTATTACTTTTCATTACTATCAGCCCTCTGGAAACAACACACCACTGAAGTGAATTGTTTTTTTCCTCTGAACAGAACTGTTAACTAAGTTCCAATTACAGGGCTACCTAGACAACAATTAACACCTAGATTTTGGAACCAGTGGTTGTGAATCCCATTCATACATAAATCTATCCAGACCTGTAATTCTTCTCAGTACCTGTCACTTGGCCCCTCTACATTTTTGCAATGGGCTGACCAGCACCAGACACTATTTTCAAACTAAGAGTGTACCATCATTATAATAGTGTTACAATATTCTGAGTATTATTTTTATTCCATTCTCTGTACTGTACACCTTAATATTTTGCTTGTGTTTCTAACCACTGCTGCACACTGACACCAAGTCTTTTTCCTGAATGGATACGGTTAATTTAGAAACGAGCAATGTGTGTAAATAGATCCAATTGCTCTGTCCAATGTACATTACCTTGCATTTGCCTATTCTGAATCATCTGCCATCTGTTGCCTAATTGCTTGGCTTTGTTAGGTCACTCAGGAGTTCCTCAGTTTTCACCATCCTAAATTATTTTGTCATTTGAAAATGTTGTCACTTCCACCCTTTTTCTAGATCATTAGTGAGCATATTATATGTTTTAATATATCTATAATACAGTATTCAACACCACTCCTAAAACACATCTCAAGGTTGATTTATACTTGCTTTTCAAACTGGAAATGCAAATTAGAAGTCAGTCAACTTTTTAACAATGAAAAGATTATCAACCCATCATTGCTGAAGTCTTTCAATCAAAGATTTGGGCATCTTTAAAGAGATGCTCTAGTTTGCCCCAACTTCTTGGGCTGGTCAGCAGTCACTTACATAATAGAGAATAACTCCTTCTCTACTGCATGAAACCCTGGATGAAGCTCTTTGGCCCACACTTGGCAGGAGGACAAACCAGACCACCATACTAGTCCTCCCAGACTTAAAATCAACAGTCTTAGGCTATGTCTACACCAGGGGTTGGCAACCTCTGGCACGTGGCTTGCCAGGGTAAGCCCCCTGGCAGGCTGCGCCAGTTTGTTTACCAGCAGTATCAGCAGGTTCGGCCGATTGCAGCTCCCACTGGCCGCGGTTCGCCATCCTAGGCCAATGGGGGCGGCGGGAAGCGCCGCAGGCCGAGGGATGTGCTGGCGGTGGCTTCCCGCCGCCCCCGTTGGCCCAGGACGGTGAACCGCAGCCAGTGGGAGCTGCAATCGGCCGAACCTGCTGACGCAGCAGGTAAACAAACTGGCCCGACCCACCAGGGTGCTTACCCTGGTGAGCCGCGTGCCAGAGGTTGCCGACCCTGGTCTACACTATGGACCTTACAGCAGCACAGCTGTACCGCTGTAAGGTTTTCCATGTAGCCGCTCTTTGCCAGCGGAAAAGAGCTCTCCTGCCAGCATAATTAAACCATCCCCCACAAGAGGCATTAGCCATGTCGGCAGGAGAATCTCTCCTGCCAACATAGTGCTGTCCACACCAGCACAGTTGGGGTTTGTTTTACTGACAAAAGTGGTAGTGTAGACATAGCCTTAGGCTATGTCTACACTGTGCACCTTACAACGGCATGGCTCTGCTGTTACAGCCATGCTGTTGTAAGGTAAGTAGTGTAGCTGCTCTTTGCTGTGAGGAAAGACCTCTTCTGACAACAAAATCAAACCATCCCCACCGAGGGGGGATAACTTTGTTGCCAGAAAAGCGTCTCCCACAAAGCACTGCCAACACCATGCTTTTCATCATTAAAAGTTTTGTCATTCAGGGGTGTGGGTTGTTTTTTTTTTTTAAACACTGTTGAGCAAGAAAAGTTTTAACAACAAAAGAGCAGGGTAGACATAGCCATAGTTGCATATCATAAAGGGACTGAAGATGATGTGCAAAGCCTGGTATACAGACAGAGGCAGACTGGTTTATACCGAATTACTCAAACCAGCACAACTATTGTTCACATACCTATTAGTTTAAAGCAAGCTGACAGCGGTTTAACCTGCATGGGTAAATTCCCAGACCCAAGCTAAGGGCTCTACTGCGCGGCACGGCTACTGCACTCTGGGGCTCCCTAGGACGGATGCTGCCTACAGCGACAAAAGCACCTTCGCTCTACTCAATCTACTTGGGCAGGAGGGATAGCTCAGTGGTTTGAGCATTAGCCTGCTAAACCCAGGGTGGTGAGTTCAATCCTTGAGGGGGCCACTTAGGGATCTAGAGCAAAAATTGGTCCTGCTAGTGAAGGCAGGGGCTGGACTCAATGACCTTTCAAGATCCTTTTCAGTTCTAGGAGATTGGTATATCTCCGATTATTATTATAATCCACCCATCCATACGGCAGTTGCTAGGTCAACAGATGACTCGCCCGCGGTGTCTAGACCCGGGTTTAGGGTGACCTACCCACGGCGCTCAGGGATGTGACCTGACCTGCTCTCTCACACACACCCACCCCATCCCCCAGCTGGGTGGATCTAACTGTTCCGTGTAGCCCGGGGCTGGGGCGGCCTAAAGCCAGAAAGCCCCCGCCGCAGCGAGCCCGATGCCGGGACCGCCCGCCGGGCACACTGCGATCCCCGCCCAAGGACCCAAAACAGCGGCCAGGCCGGCTGCCCTCCCGCCAGATCCCAGCGTCCCCCTGCACCCGGGAGCAGCGATGCCTCACGGGGGCGGCTCCTGCACCCGCGCAGAGCGGGCCGGCGGGGTCTCGCGAACACGAGCCAAATACGGACCCCTTAGCTCGCGTTTAAACGGCCCGGGGGACGGGGCCGCTCGGTTCCTCCCTCCCGCGCTCTCACCTGTGCGCCCGGCGCCGCCCGGGCTCTCAGCGCCGCGCTCCAGGCGCGGCTCGCTCGCAGCACGCGCCTAACGGCGGCCGCCATGTTTGCGGCCCGAGCCCTGTCAGCGTCGCTGAGCCGCGCTGATCCGGGGGGGGAGGGGCCGCATTGAGAGGCGAGAAAACAGCTGGAAGTGGGGCAGGCGCACTGGAACACTTGACACTTGTAGGGGGAGGAGCTTGGCCAAGGAACGGCCGCCCTCGCGCTGAGGATTGGCTGTCGGGGAAAGGCGGGATTTGTTAGTCTCGCGTGATCCTGGTGGTGGCGCAAGCGGGCGGCCGCGCGTCTGTGCGCGAGTTTCCCTTTATCAGGCGCTGTCGCTCTCAAGCTGCGGTGTTCGTCCGAAGGGAATGTGCGCGCGCATGCGGAGTGGGCTTGGCTTTAAAAGGGCGGGGTCAAGGTGAATGCTCCTTGCAGAGCGTCTGCCGCACGGTTCACCGCGCTCTCCTTGAAGTGACTGGGGGCCTGACTGGCTGGGGTGCCGCAGTGGGCGAGGGGCACCAGCTGGTGCATTGTTGCTTGTCCCTTATTTTATCTCCAGCCCTATAGCTGGTGCTTGATGTCCCAGCTCAACCATCATCATGTGGAGGGTCTGATGGGTTGCAAGTAATCGTCAAGGGATCCATCTTTCTGGCAAATAGAGGCTAGGGAAACCATTCCTGCCCATCCTGGCTAATAGCCATTGATGAACCTATCCTCCATGACCTTACCTAGTTCTTTTTTGAACCCCTGTTATAGTCTTGGCCTTCACAACATTCTCTGGCAAGGATTTCCACAGGTTGACTGTAGGTTGTGTGAAAAAATACTTCCTTTTGTTTGTTTTAAACCATCTGTCTATTAATTTCATTTGGTGATACCTAGTTGTGTTATGAGAAGGACAAGGACAAATAACACTTCCTTATTTACTTTCTCCACACCAGTCATGATTTAATAGACCTCTATCATATCCACCCTTCGTCATCTCTTTTCCAAGCTGAAAAGTCCAAGTCTTTTAAATCTTTCCTCATACGGAAGCTGTTCCATAATCCTAATAATTTTTGCTGTCCTTTTCTATACCTTTTCCAATTCCAATATATCTTTTTTTGAGATGTGGCGATCACAAGAATATACAGTTTTGCACCAAAAGTGTAAATATGAACATTTTGTACTTTTTAAGCAGTTGTATTTTATTTTCTTTCTTTGCCATAATCACCTTACTGTGGACTCTCAACATCCTCCCCCACACATCAGGAACACTGCATTCAAGGGTTTTGTCCTTACAATAATGAAATTTAATCCACAAGAAGTTGTTCTCTTCTCAATCCCAAGTTAGAGACTTTTTTTTTGCTTAAAATTATATTTGTATATCTGCATTAAAAAGTAATATGGAAAATGCATATGAAAAATTTAAAAGAGAATAAAAGAAAAGGATATTATTCTATTTTTAACTCACCATTGTGTTGCACTGATCACCCAACCTACACATTTGTTCTTAGCATATTAAAATTCACTAACATACACACATAAAACATCTTCATATTTAACATATATCTGAAAACTAAGGCAGACTACAGTTAGCAGGATTCTGGTGTCTTTAAAACTAATATTTATTATTTGTATTGCAGTGGCACCTAAAGGCTCTAATCAAGGATTAGGACCCATTTATGAGAGGCACTGTACACACATGTAATGTAAAGGTGGAGCCTGCCCCAATAAGCTTACAGTCTAAGTAAAGCACACTGCAAAAATCAAAACACATTAAAATATAACTACTTGATATACTATCTCTTTCAAAATGAATTTTAATATAAATTGACTTTTGCAACCCCATTTACTTCTGTGAGAATTATTGAAAGCAGATTTTAGCTTAGTGCAGCGGTTCTCAAACTGTGGGTTGGGACCCCAAAGTGGGTTTGCGACCCTGTTTTAATGGGGTCACCAGGACTGGCTTAGACTTGCTGGGACCAGGGGCTGAAGCCAAAGCCCGAGCCCCACTCTTGGGGCCAAAGCCTGATCGGGCAGGCTCAGACTTCGGTCCCCCCTCCTGGAGTCGTGTAGTAATTTTTGATGTCAGAAGGGGGTTGTGGTGCAATGAAGTTTGAGAACCCCTTACTGTATTAGTGTATTAAACAGCTAGCTAGAGTTTTACTATATTTTTGGCATGTAGAAATTCTACTGTATTTAGAGGTTGTTATAGTCTTCTGCTGAGCAGGGTTTCATGATTAATATTGTCACCACCTCTGTATATAGGTGGCAAGTCTTTAGAGCTAAGTGGAGCTCATCACATATATATATATATATATATAAAGCTAGATCTGGTCAGAGAATTTTGACAATAGCATTTTGCCACCTCCCCCCCCAAAAAAGAGGGGGAAATGAACATTTTCCAAAAACTTTTGTTATCATTTTCCAACCAGCTCTTAAACAGACCTCTCAAGGCCTCGTTTTTCGAAACACTCACTGCTTGAGCTGGATTATTGAAAGTACACCTCCACTCCCCATCATGTTTATGCTCCCATTTCATCATTATCATGACAAATCCAAAAGGAACGTAGCCTAGGATGGCCACTCACATGTTCCTGGGATACCGGACATTCTTGTACTTCTGGGAACAGCATGGGCCCACCCATGCTGAGATGACCTTGTCATAAGGGGGTGCCAGAGCGTGGTGCCCTGGCCCCACCAGCGTGACCTTGCTTAAACTGCGTGTGCGAGAACATGCCAGTGGGGTTGGAGCAGTGCACTCTTCAAAATGGCATTCCCCATCCCATAATGGACAAAACAACATCCAATTTTGTCTCAGTACCGGATGGGGGACAAACCATCCAAAAAGAGGACTGTCTGGTTTAAAACCAGACAAGTGGCCACCTTAATGTAGCCTCTTTGCAGATTGAGCACCACCCAAATCAATTTCTTGCAAGGTCCTTAGGGTGGTCTGGCTGGATATTTGGTTTATTTCCATCACCTTATCACCTTATCACTCCACCGAAGCTTTTGGTGACCAAGTGACCATTGGCCATGTACCAGCATTCCTTGGTAAACACACTTCGAAGTTTGTTGGTCTTCCAACCTAACAATATGCCAGTAGCAAGAAAGGCACCAAAACTGAAGCAGTGCTGATGGAGGCAGTTGATAGATTCAGCTTCAAATATCCGAATTTCTGATCTTGTTCTGACTTTTACAGCTGACCAAGACAACGAGAATCAAAACGGTCAGTCCAGTGCTCGTCAGCCTTCCCCTTATGCACCCATTTGCTGTCCATCAGATGGTAGCTGGCTACAGTCTCCTCCTACCCAGTTGTAGCTGCATATGTGGTCCCCTTCACAGGACATACAAGCAGCTGAGAGGATGGAAGAACGAACTGGTGAGGGACTAGGGAAAGCAGGCAGCCAAGCAGTGGGAGGGGTTAGTGAAAGCCCTCTGAAAAGACATTTATTATTATGGTTAAGAGCTGACAGACTGGTGATGTGTGAAAAAGTTGCACATTCATTACTTTTTTTTAATATGGAGATGCGAATAGATTAAGCCAAATTTATAGGTTCTACACATTTATTGCAGTGAGGAAAGGGGGAAGAGAGCCCAAATGGCGCCTCTTATTGCACACCTGACCAAGGACTGGGAATTGTGGTAGCCCTTGCATTCACAGTGTGTAAGGACTACATTTGGCTAGCACCTGTGCTTGTCCAGTGCTGATTCTTCGAAGGGGAAGCTAAGGAGTGGAGGTCATAGTCCCACTGACTTACGTCGTGACCTTGCCAGCAGAGCTGGCTGGGCATAGAAAGGAAAAGATCCTACAACTTCTTCAAGGCCTCATTACTCCTATGCTCCCTGAAACTCTGTAAAGCACTGTGCCAACTAGGAAGTGCATCTCCATGCCACCCCAACACAGGGCATTTTTTTAGGGCATGATAGAAAGCGTTGTGTTTTCAGAAGTTGGTAGGTGTGCATGTAAGAAAAAAGAATACATGTTTTTAAGTGGAGAGGAATGTAGGGAATTTAACAGTAACAAACAAATAGGCAGCAGGTTTAAAACAAATGAAAGGAAGTATTTTTTTCACACAACTCACAGTCCACCTGTGGAACTCTTTGCCAGGGGATGTTGTGAAGGCCAAGACTATAACAGGGTTCAAAAAAGAACTAGATTCAGGCAGTCTTCAGACTTACGACACAATTGGTTCCTGAAAATTGCATCCTAATTTGTCAAAATGTCATAACTCAGAACCACAATCCACTCCACTGCGGGACCAAACGTCGTAAAGTCTAAACCAATTGTCGTAAGTCAAATCAGAGTGCCAATTCAGAAACATCGTAAGTTCCGTTTGTCATAAGTTGAACGTTGTAAAGTCGAGGACTGCCTGTAAATTCATGGAGGATAGGTCCATCAATGGCTATTAGCCAGGATGGGCAGGGATGGTGTCCCTAGCCTCTGTTTGCCAGAAACTGTGAATGGGCAACAGGGGATGGATCACTTGATGATTTCCTGTTCTGTTAATTCCCTCTGGAGCACCTAGCATTGGTCACTGTCGGAAGACAGGATACTGGGCTAGATGGACTTTTGGTCTGACCCAGTATGGCCGTTCTTATGTTCTTATGTTCTTAAACTCTGTTCCACTGAGGCATTTTCCAAACATTTTACAACATATATGTACCTTTTGGCATACAAACTGTTCTGTACTGATTATTTTCTCATGATTATTAAAAGGAATGTATTTATTATAGCCCACAAGTTGTGTTGTCCCAACAATGCGCATACAACACATAGTATATTAATCTGCTTTGTAACAAATAATTAGAACAACTATCTTCCTCCAGTGGATCTCACTGTCCTCAGATGTGGACCATACAATACTATTTGCAGGCTGCGCATGCTAGGTTTGTCAGTTATGTCTGCTATAAAAGGTTCAGCACTTAGGGGGCTGTCAATCAAGTCTGTTGTGAGAGAGATTTCAAGAATCATTACTCCAACAGTACTTATCAAATACAAAAATAAAACAAATTTACATGAAAACATCAAATGCAGACTGATCACATCATTTTATTTTATGGTGAAAGTGTTTTGAAATGAGCACATAAACTATAAAGGCGAATCAAACAGGCCAAGAGATCTGTAGAAACATCTTACTAGAAATAGTGCTCTCTTTTGTGTTTTCCCTCACACAGCTTTTCCTCCTCATCAAGCTTGTGACCCAAAGCCTATTGAAATCAATGCAAATCTTTGGATCAGGCCCATAATCTCAATCTCCTTTTTTTTTCAAAATATCTTTTCCCCTTGTCCGTATTTTTTCAATATTTTTTAATTCTCTAACTCCCTTGGGGATAGTAATTATTTTTTCAGTACTAGATCCTCAGGACTGCACCAGGTTTATGCACATGGGTAGTCCTGTATGAACCCATGAAGTCCATAAAAAATGAGAATTTGCAGATATATGGGGAGAATTTGCTGTTATTTGAAGTCATTTGCTGTGCTTCACATAGATCCAAATGCAGTGTATGGGCCTTATTTTAGAAAGTGAGCATTTTGGGATTATGGAATTTGGTGGCTCTTCAGTTGTCTGCCCTAAACTTCTCCCCCATATATTTATGATGATTGTTATCACTGGTGCAGAACCACCAGTGGTAGCAACAGTTGGAGCTCTAGCATAGACAAAAGGTTTACACCAGAGTTTTGCAAGGGTGTAGCTAGACTGCTGTAGCAGCACTAGTGCCAACTCCTACTATAGATATGCTGCAGTGGTGTAAAAGGGATTTGCACCAATGTGACTTACCCTGTTTTTTACCCAGTGGAGTGAGTACGGTAGGGGTTTCCAACTGTGTGGTACTGGAGGAGGTCCATTAGTATAGTCACACCAGTACAAAAATCCTCACTGAGACAAACCTGAGGTGCAACTGATGGCTGGTATTATTACTAGACCTGTTCTGAAACGGATTAGATAAGACAATAATTAAAATCCTGTTAAGTAACCTTTGCATGGAACAGGTCTAGATGACCTGTTGGTAAGAACACCAAATCAGAATGTTAACGTTTTACAACCAACTTGCACTGGTGTAAATGACGGCACAACGTGTGGAGCAACCATGAATCTGGACCATCAGCAGCTACAAGGCTGTAAGAAAGAAAGTGGGGAGTAACTTGATCAAGAAAACAGTGAAAGTCCCAGATGAGAGGAGTAGTTAGACGTCTGCATGCACACATAGCTCTCAACAAGTATTTGAATCTCTCTTATTTTAAAACCTGTTCCATTTGCTTGCTATTCACTTTTCTTCATCAACTCCTAATTAAAACATGGAATCCCTATATGCTAGCAAAGTGCATCTGACATATTGGAGGTTTCCTTTGAGTACACACATAAATTATATTTTAAATGAAGTGTTTTTGGTATCCTGATTTTAATTTCTATGAAATTTTGACTTGTCCACTTCAAAGCATTGGGATAAAACATGTATTTGTTTATATTGTACAATAAGTTTGAATACAATATCATTTACAGATTATAAAAAGGTACTGCTGAAGCATGGGGGCATTTTGTTTTGTCTTCTGATATTTTAAGTTTTGGATTTGGAAGTATTGCCATTTGGGGAATGATGTGTCAGACTTGGCTGCATCGCTTCTCTGTCCCAACTCCAACTAAGCCCTAATGTGCACTGATTCTGTCATGCAAACCTCCCTAGTTAACCAAGTCAGAGAGAAAGCACTGCTTAGTGGTGAGAGCAGAAGACCAAGACTTAGCAGCTCCGAGTTCTGCTCTTGGCTCTGGAACTAGCTTGCTGTGTATCATTGAGCATGTCAGTTAATGTATCTGTGCCTCAGTTACCATTACTGTAAAGAGGAAGGTATAATATTTACCTACTATGTAGGACATATAAGATTAATTAATGATTATAGAGTGCTTGGAGATCCTAGGAAGAAAGGTGCCAAATAAATCAAGAGCATTATTAAGATCATTGAATTTCCCATTTCCTTTTTGTTGTTATTTTTTCGCATTTTGATTTGGTTCTATAACTTCAGGTGTTACCTGCACAATTTAGGGCTTTCACTCTCCTACCCTCTCCTTTGGGTACTCAGGACGTGAGGGATCCAACATGACTCCTCCATGGGCTCAGGGCTAATACCCCTTCCTGGTGGACTCAGGGTTCTACGGGTCTGCGTGACCCTTTCCCAATGAGAGAGCCTTACACAGTAATATCCTTAACCTATATTAATTAACAACTAATCAACAGAATACACATGCTAAGCATACAATGTTCAGGACTCCCAATAAAGCAGATAAACTTCTCTTGGTGGCCAGTCAAGATTAGATCATCTGGGGACTCCAGCTTCTGCACGGTATGGTTGGCAGGGTGTTGAGGTCTGGCAGCTTTGATCTTGGGCTGTGTCCTGGAGTTAGATCTTCCTTTTGGACCCCAGTTTATATAGTTAAAACTTGGGTTCTACTTAGCTATTTTAAATGAAAGTATTACAAAACAGTATTTTTAACCAATCTTAGCACATTATGAAACAATTCTTTAACCAATCCCAGAACATTATGCAACAATTCTTTAACCAATCATTCTCCACCACCGTAATTGATTCAAATCTTGCATAATTAGTTATGCAACAGACAGAAACAATTAAAGAATCAGACAGAGGCCATACAGATAAACAATAGAGAAGAAGAACCATAAAGGCAAAACAATACAGAACTATAAATTCCACAATCACAAGTGTTGATAAGTGGTTTCTTGCCAGACAGAATGTTATCATACATAGTTTTCTTCAAACATCTTGAGATCTGTTTCTTTATCTGGTGATGGTGGGTACTATTAGGACAGGAGTGCCTTCTTAATAGCCCGATATTACACTGTTTCGGTGCAATTTAGATGGAAGCAAGGATGTGACTCTCTGCAACTTAGCTCATGGCTGCTGTTTTTACTGAAAAAACGCCTCACACCTTACACTGGGGCAGGGTTTCTCAAACAGGGGTCGCCGCTTGTGTAGGGAAAGCCCCTGGCGGTCCGACGGTGTGTTTACCTGCCCCATCCGCAGGTCCGGCTGATTGCGGCTCCCACTGGCCGTGGATTGCTGCTCCAGGCCAATGGGACCTGGCCAGTGGGAGCCACGATCGGCCGGACCTGCGAACGGGGCAGGTAAACACACCGGCCCGGCCTGCCAGAGGCTTTCCCTCCACAAGCGGCAACCCCTGTTTGAGAAACACTGCACTGGGGGAAAAATAACCTCTCACTTCGATACTCACAGGGCCGGCTCCAGGCATCAGATAAAGAAGCAGGTGCTTGGGGTGGGCAATACCAAGAGGCGGCCCTCCGGCCGCTATTGGGGTGGCAGGTCCGGGTCTTCGGTGACAAGTCCCTCACTCCCTCTCAGAGCGAAGGACCAGCCGCCGAATTGCCGCTGAAGAGTGGAGCGGTGCGACCACGCTGCCGCGGCTTTTTTCTTTTTTTTCTTTTTTTTGCGCGCTGCTTGGGGCAGCAGAAAACCTGGAGCCGGCCCTGGATACTCAGACCAGTAGTAGGTTTATCTCTTTATCACACAGAGAGCAGTTTATCGCTATTCCTTTATTGAATCTATTCAGATTTATAAACTTTTCCTTATTGATTTGAAAGTATTGGAGACATGCATACATTCAGTGTAAAAAGGAGGGAAACCATACTTTTTCATATACTGTCTTCACTTCCAGAGAATTGTTTATGGATATGGAGTTGTCACTGTAAGCACTCTGAACAACAAATTCACCGTAACCATAAAAGACAGTTCAGAGTGTGCCCTGTCCTCTACATAACAAACCCATTCATAATTTTGAATACTTTTTATATTCCCTTCAGTATAGATTAAGGCTAAGCATGGCCCAGATTGATAAAACGGATGGGCTCCTAAGACCATTCTCTAGAAATCATGTTGCCGATACACATGGGGGAAAAAAAGCCAGGAGTGATGGGAGAGGAAGGAGTGGTGCTGCTAGACAACGACAGCTCAGAGGGAATGGAGTGCTGCTGGGACTCAGATATTCACATATCTATTCAGTAAGTGGAGGATTTTTGCTTCGTAACATTTTACATCCTTTTGGGACTCACTCTGCTGTAATCTGCCACTAATCAACTCAAGCAGTTTTTTTCCCAGTGAATATAAACGTAAACTATGTAGATTTCTCCTTAGATATCTGTTATAAATTGCAAAGCTAAAATATGAACAACAGACATACCAATGATGAGGTACATTGCCTGTTTTGCTGGCAGTTGTATTTTCATGAGTACTGTTAGTAAAGGGAGTAAGATGAGTACTTGGCCCTAATTATCCACTGGCTTGCACATTGTGCAGTAATTTATAATTCTGTAAGAAGTTGTTTACGGTAGTTTGCAAATAGCAGTAATAATAGTATGTGTAAAATGGGTGAAAAATGCTATGCTGGTAAATGTGAGTGGAGCATTGGAACATTTTACATCCTTTTTTGTTTCACTCGCTCAGGTTTAAATAATTGTGCAAGGAGAGTTAGGTCCCTTCTGTTCTTGAAATTAGAATTATGCCAAAACAAGGACACAGATCAAAGCTCACTGAAGTCAAGAAGAGTCTTCTCTTTGATTATAATAGGCTTTGGATTAGTTCCTAAAACAATAAGGCAGAAGAAGGTGTGACTTGAAAGATGATGATAATAGGAGATATACCTATCTCCTAGAACTGACCTTGAGGTCATTGAGTCTAGCCCCCTACCTTCACTAGCAGGACCAAGTACTGATTTTTGCCCCAGATCCCTAAGTGGCCCCCTCAAGGATTGAACTCACAACCCTGTGTTTAGTAGGCCAATGCTCAAACTGCTGAGCTGTCCCTCACCCCATAAAATAGCAGCAGCAGCACTGCTTGAGCTCTCAGCAATTCCAAAGTAACATTTTTTTAATAAAACTATTAAAGTGTAACACATCTTCCAGGGATATGGCAAATGAAAGTGAACAACAAATATTAACATGGGATGTGCATCAAAAAAGCTTGTGAGTAAGACAGCAACAAATACTTTGCCATTAAGAACTAAATTGAAAATTAAAAAAAAATCTGTCCAATTTTCCACTGCAGAAGTCTATGCAATGCAGCCAGACAGTGTGATTTTATTGAATCTGGGTAAAATATTTTGGGAGTATTAATTTTAATTTTTGATATCACAGCTAAATGAGGGAGACAATTATTTTGTTATATCTGCTTCCTAATTATTTTCAGCTACTGAATCTTTGAATGTAAAACCTTTAAAGCATCCAGCAACAATTATATCTAACATGAAGAGAGATTTTTTCCCCAGCTGATCTGATAGAAGGTGATGCTGTTTGCCTTCTACAATATTATATCAATACAGCACTACTTGCAATCTACCCTGCAGGTGCCAGTGCCAACATCTGAAGAAGTGATCCACGTGACACCTGGAAGTGATCCTTTTCCAGGGCTCTACTTAAAACTTAGGGCTAAACTCTAGTTTGTTCTATGAGGATGTGCAAAGGGGTGAAATAAGCACAGGAAACCTCTTTCCTCTGCATTGATGCGTCTGTGCAGGAGCTAGGTCAAATGCTAGTCTAGTGCTCCCCATTAGCTAGGAATTGTCTAATGTACCTGGTAGCAAGTAACATCCCTCGGAAGGCACAGTCAGCCAGGTGGAGCATGTGGCCACGTCCCCACCTTACCTGTCTCCAGCAGCTGGTCCTTGTGGACAGCATGCAGCACTTTTCTCCAGCAGCGTTTTGGTCTGCTGTTGAGTGCATTCTCCTCAGGCCCCGCATGCAGAAAAAGTCTGAAAACCTCTGTATGACTTCTACAGATTTTATTCCTCTCACCACCAACCAGAGCAGTTCAGAGGGAAATGACTGAGGGTATGTCTACACTACGGGATTATTCTGATTTTACATAAACTAGTTTTGTAAAACAGATTGTATAAAGTCGAGTGCACGCGGCCACACTAAGCACATTAATTCGGCAGTGTGCGTCCATGTACCAAGGCTAGTGTCAATTTCCGGAGCGTTGCTCTGTGAATAGCTATCCCATAGCTATCCCATAGTTCCCGCAGTCTCCCCCTCCCCTTGGAATTCTGGGTTGAGATCCCAGTGCCTGATGGGGCAAAAAACATTGTCGCGGGTGGTTCTGGGTACAGCCTCACCCCTCCCTCCGTGAAAGCAGCAGACAACCGTTTCATGCCTTTTTTCCTGGGTGAACTGTGCAAACACCATAGCACACCAAGCATGGACCCTGCTCAGCTCAAGACAGCAATCATAGACGTTGTAAACACCTTGCACATTCTCGTGCAGTCTATGCTGAACCAGGACCTGCAAAACCAGGTGAGGAGGAGGCGGCTACGGCAGCGCAGCGACGAGAGTGATGAGGACATGGACACAGAATTCTCTCAAACCGTGGGCCCCTGCGCTTTGGAGATCCTGCTGGTAATGGGGCAGGTTCTAGCCATTGAACGCTGATTTTGGGCCCGGGAAACAAGCACAGACTGGTGGGACCGCATAGTTTTGCAGGTTTGGGACGATTCCCAGTGGCTGCGAAACTTTCGCATGTGTAAGGGCACTTTCATGGAACTTTGTGACTTGCTTTCCCCTGCCCTGAAACTCCAGAATACCAAGATGAGAGCAGCCCTCACAGTTGAGAAGCAAGTGGCAATAGCCCTCTGGAAGCTTGCAACGCCAGACAGCTACCGGTCAGTCGGGAATCAATTTGGAGTGGGCAAATCTACTGTGGGGGCTGCTGTGATGCAAGTAGCCAAAGCAATCACTGAGCTGCTGCTACGAAAGGTTGTGACTCTGGGAAATGTGCAGGTCATAGTGGATGGCTTTGTTGCAATGGGATTCCCTAACTGTGGTGGGGTGATAGATGGAACCCATATCCCTATCTTGGCACTGGAGCACCAGGCCACCCAGTATGTAAACCGCAAGGGGTACTTTTCAATGGTGCTGCAAGCACTGGTGGATCACAAGGGACGTTTCACCAACATCCACGTGGGATGGCCGGGAAGAGTTCATGACGCTCGCGTCTTCAGGAACACTACTCTGTTTAAACGGCTGCAGCAAGGGAATTACTTCCCAGACCAGAAAATAACAGTTGGGGATGTTGAAATGCCTGTCGTTATCCTGGGGGACCCAGCCTTCCCCTTGATGCCATGGCTCATGAAGCCATACACAGCTTGCTTAAGGAAATAAAGTTACAGCTCCTTCGATTACAGCTTGCTTAAGGAAATAAAGTCACTATCGTTTAAAAATCATGTATTCTTTATTAATTCATTATAAAAAGAGGGAGAGAACTGACAAGGTAGCCCGGGTGTGGTTTGGGAGGAGGATAGGAGGGAAGGAAAAGGCCACTAAAAAAATTTCACAATAATGACAGCCTTTTGGTTGGGCTGTCCACGGGGGTGGAGTGGGCGGGTGCACGGAGCCTCCCCCCATGCATTCTTACACGTCTGGGTGAGGAGGATGTGGAACATGGTGAGGCGGGAGGGTGGTTATTCAGGGGCTGCAGCAGCACTCTGTGATACTGCTGCTGTTCCTGAAGCTCCACCAGACGCCAGAGCATGTCAGTTTGATCACGCAGCAGCCCCAGAGTTGCATCCCGCCACCGCTGATCTTCCTGCCTACACCTCTGATCTTCCTGCCGCCACCTCTCATCTCGAGCGTCCCTCCTGTCCTCATGTTCACTGGCATCTTTCCTGTAATTTGATACCATGTCCTTCCACTCATTCAGATGAGCTCTTTCTTTGCGGGTCACTTCCATGATTTCCGAGAACATTTCGTCTCGTGTCTTTTTTTTCCGCTGCCTTATCTGAGATAGTCTTCGGGATGGAGTAGGGAGGCTTGAAAAATTTGCAGCTGCATGAGGGAGGGAAAAAGGGAGAGAAGTATTTAAAAAGATACATTTTACAGAACAATGCTTACACTCTTTCATGGTGAACAACACTATTCACCTTACATAGCACATGTGATTTCACTACAAGGTCACATTTTACATCTTAATATTGAGTGCCTGCGGCTCTGGTGTTAGAGATCTCACAGACGCAGGTCCGGGCAGCAGAATTCGGCTTGCATGCGGCCATGGTAAGCCATTGTCTTTTGGCTTCTGCAGCCTTCATATATCCAGCGCCCTCCTTTACCAAATAGCAAGCAAAGCCCGTTCAGTGCTGCTTCTTTCCTGTTAACATGCAGCAGCAGAAACCATCCCTCCATCCAATTCTCTGGGATGATCGCTTTACCCCTCCCCCCACCACATGGCTGGTATCATGGAAGATCACTGCTAAACACCCCCCTCCCCACCCCCCACCGCGTGGCTGGTAGCAGGGAAGATCCCTGCTAGCCAAATGTGAAAAAGCTCAGCGCCAATCACCCCCCCTCCCCCTGCTTGGCTACCTGCAAGGAAGGATTTCTTTTAAGCAACAGGCAAACTGCCCAGTAGGAATGCCCATCTCTGTCCCCTTAATTAAATTCCTGAATTTCAACCAGGTTACCATGAACGATATCACTCTCCTGAGGATAACACAGTGAGATAAAGAGCGGATGTTGCTTGAATGCCAGCAAACACCGGGACCATACACAGCTAGGCTTTGTCATGCAATGATACCAGCTTACTTGCTACATGCATGGCGTGGTCAAGTGTCCTACTATGGAGGACGGAATAAGGCTGCCCTGCCCAGAAACCTTCTGCAAAGGCTTTTGGAGTACCTCCAGGAGAGCTTCATGGAGATGTCCCTGGAGGATTTCCGCTCCATCCCCAGACATGTTAACAGACTTTTCCAATAACTGTACAGGCCACGAATGCATCCCAAGTCCTCAGGGCAAATTAATCATTAAAGAACTCTTGCTTTTAAACCATGTCTTATATTTACAAGGTACACTCACCAGAGGTCCCTTCCATGGCTTCATTGTCTGGGATAGTTGCTTGGGAGGGCTGGGAGGGTAATTCCGTCAGGGTGAGAAAAAGCTCCTGGCTGTTGGGGAGAACAGAGTACTGTGTGCTCTCTGCAAGCTCGTCCTCCTCTTCCTCCTCCTCATCTTCCCCATCCGCAGAATCCTCAGCCATGGCTGCGATTACCACCCCCACCTCGGAATCCATGGACAGGGGTGGGGTAGTGGTGGCGGACCCCCCTAGAATTGCATGCAGCTCAGCGTAGAAGCGGCATGTTTTCGGCCCTGCCCCGGACCTTCCGTTTGCTTCTTTGGTTTTCTGGTAGGCTTGTCTGAGCTCTTTAACTTTCACATGGCACTGTACTGAGTCCCTGGTGTGGCCTCTCTGCATCATGGCCTTGGAAATTTTTTCAAATGTTTTTTCATTTAGTCTTTTGGAACGGAGTGATCAGATCCAGTACCTCCCGTGCAGTCCATGCTGGAGCTCTTTTTCGATTCTCAGGAGACTGCATTGTTACCTGTGCTGATGAGCTCTGCGTGGTCACCTGTGCTGATGAGCTCTCCACGCTGGCCAAACAGGAAATGAAATTCAAAAGTTTGCGGGGCTTTTCCTGTCTACCTGGCCAGTGCATCCGAGTTCAGATGGCTTTCCAGAGCGGTCACAATGGTGCACTGTGGGATAGCTCCCGGAGGCCAATACCGTCAATTTGCGGCCACACTAACCCTAATCCGACATGGCAATACTGATTTGAGCGCTACTCCCCTCGTCGGGGAGGAGTACAGATATCGGTATTAGGAGCCCTTTATATCGATATAAAGGGCTTCGTTGTGTGGATGGGTGCAGCGTAAAATCGGTTTAACGCTGCTAAATTCAGTATAAACGCGTAGTGTAGACCAGGCCTGAATTTGACTCTAGCACCTGACATAAACCTTGTAAATTAGATGTGTCAATAGAAATTGTCTGAAACATCACTCCCTCTAGAGGTGGGAAGCTGGTGATACATGACAACCAGAACATGCATATCAAGCATGCGTGCACACACACAGTAGTAGCAGGCATCTGCATCTCCCTACATTGTGGTAGAAGTTTTTCAAACTTGGTAGGGTAAAAAAATAACACACACACACACAAAATAAAAATAAAAAGAAAAGAAAAAGAAAAAAAATCAAAGAATTTTTAATTTCTGCAAGCACTGACAAACTGACTGACATCCTGATTACACAAGAATCGAGTGATTTGTAATGCACTACTAAGCATACAATTGAATGTGGAGAGATGAAAATACATTATCTAGAGCTCAGCAGTGATAGCGAGGTGCCATCTTTCTGTAAGGAATGCCAGACATTTTGTCTCTTTGGCCAAGCTTCCCATATCATTTATCATTTGAAAAGGTCAAACTATACTTAGATTTAAAATACAGTTAAAATAAATCACATTAAACCATTTTAGTTTATTTAAATACAAAATTACAAAACATTTCCTAGGAGAGCATTTCACAAGGCCTCAATAAGTGAGATGTGATGGCCAAGTGTGTCTACTCACTTTCTCAGCTTCCACTCTTCTCAAATCATTGGACAGAGCAGAATAAAAAAGGTGTCTCTAATGGTTCCCACAGGGGGCCATGGATTCTTAACTGTATAAAATAATGCATGTGAAGAAACTTTTGTTTCACAAAAGAAAATTCTGGACAATACATTGTTTAATACAATTTTGTAGATTTAAACATTCTAAATACTAAAAAGCAAGGCAAGAATCAACTAATTTTTCTCCACATCCCTGCCTACTGGGTAGAGAACATTTACTTTTGCCCACCCTCCTTGTTTTAAATATGAATCACATATCCTTCTATTCCCACTCCCGTTCCATATGCCCATGTCCCCTAACCATGAGCCAGCGCTCAACCCTCCTCCATCCCACTCTACAGGTCAGAGACATCTTACCTTTCACATAGTCCAAGAACAACTCCCTGCCTTAATTACCTTCCCTGTGGGCTTGATCAAACTCCCATTGAAATTAATGGAAGGCCTCCCCTTAATTTCAATGGGCATTGGACCGGGTCCTATATGGAATGACTTTCGTATGTTCACTTTTCTTAGACTTTTGCCCTGTCAGAATCGGAGAACAAAAGAGAAGATGCGGTCTTGAGATGTTTAGCCTTTACTGGCTCAGTGCCCAAAGGGCAGGATTCCACATTTACAGCTGCTGGCAAATATCACTCTGTACATAAGAACTAAACAACAGAATTATTAAGGATGGTTATTTTTATCTTTAAAAGTACTTTCCTGCCAAGATGCTGAGGTTGCTGTGTAACCATTTAAAATAAAATACAATTAAAAACATATAAAAATAGGTGGCTACCAGTAGCCACATATGATAGTACAGTTAAAATACGTGTAGGGTTCTTTATAGGGACCAAACATTACAACAGGAAATACCCCTGAAAAACAGTATTTTCAGCTTTTTTTTTAACATGGGGAGGGATGAGCTGAGCCAGATGTCTGAGGGGATTAAGTTGCACACCTAGAAATTGGTTCAGTAGAGTCAGGATCACTGACTGACCTCAGGCACAATGTTGAGCTCATAGATGGCTGATGCTGGAAGAGGGTAGATACCGCTTGAGACAAGACTCAAGGAGGAAGTCAAATTTGGTGCAGGAAAAATATTAAGTTTTAGCTTCCACTGTGGTTTTATTAAAACTAACTAAATAAATGAGTTTCAAGAATGTGAAGACAACTTCTCCCCTGCACTGTAACAAATGCTGTGGAACTTTGTGTGTGTACTGTATATCCAGGTACTGATTAGTACTGGGAGTGACTGGTGTAATTGATTTTGAAATGTTTCTCATATAGAGCCTGATCCTGCAAATACTCGGTGATGGTCTGTATCCCTTGTGTTCACCTCTCACACACTATTGTGCAAAGTATGCCTTGTGAGGTATCACTTGAAAAATCATAATATGCTGGTCAATATAGTCCTGATAACAAGATTGTATGTGAAGTTATAAGATTCCATTACATAGTGTTATTAACACCTGTTCCGAATTACAGCCCTGCCCAAATGGAAGTTGGCAAACAGGTCTGTCTCAGACAAAAGAATGTGTGCTCTGCTTAATTTGCATGGAAGCAGTAAGCAAAGTAATCAATCACACAGGGAGTTTCAACAGGTGAGAAAACCAGCAGGAGATATCCTCCCATGTAAACCTTTTGTCTCCTGAATTCAGCAGGAAATGTTTTCCAAGGGAGGGACTGACACTATAAAAATTAGAGACAAACACCCCATAGGACCCCTCCTCCTCCTCTATCTCTCTGTCCATCTACTGACGGCACCAGACGGAACAAAGGAAGCAGCCGTTACACAGAAGAAGTGGTCCTAGCCTAGAAGTTTGGCCAGTAAGACTATTGAGAGCCTGTGGTGAGACAAACTTTGCTTTGGATTTAACACACTTTTTAAAATTAGGCATTAGCAGCATTTTATCTTTATTTCTCTGGCCTCTGACTTTTATGCCTCATTACCTGTATTCACTTCAAATCCCTTTCTTTGGAGTTATTAAACTTGTTTCATTGTTTTATCTAAACCAGTGTGCTTGGGTTGAAGTGTCTGGGAAACTCCATTTGGGATAACAGGATTTGTGCATGTCATTTTCTATTAATAAAATGACAGACTTTATATGAGCTTGTATGAGGAGAGGACTGTACAGTACAAGCCATATATTTCTGAGGAAAAGTTTGGGACTAGGAGTGTGCTAGAGTCACCCTGCAGTGTAATTCAGGCTAGTGGCAGGCTGCAGCTCACATACAGACATAGCTGGGACTGATTTACATGCTGGAGGCTGCTCGTGAGCCATCCAGACTGCAGGCTACAGCAGCAAAGCAGTGCAAAGGGCACCCCGCTTAAGAGGGCTGGGATGACACAGCCCTTCATCAGTCTAGATTTGTACCCTGGGTATGTCACACACTCAAGCATGTAACTTTATTCCTGTGAGTAGTTCCACTGAAATGTGTTTGCAGGACTTGGCCTTTAGGTGTTTCTCCCACATTAGAGGTGCTTTTGCTTGACATTTGAGTAAGGACTGAGCTGTGTACTCAGTACAGATATTCCCTACACGTCCCCATCTATCCTCTTCTCACGACATTTCTTGATAGGGCTATTACTCTTGACTTGATATGGGCATTTTCCCTCCTATCTTGGCAGGGCTATTCGTTCATCTTTACCTGATGATATCTCTTGCTCAAGCTGATATAGTGTTTACGTTTAAGAAATACAGATGTGTACTTTACTCATAAATCAGAAACTGGTCTTTAGTAGCCCTTTGTCCCAGTGCCATTTCATCCATTGGGGTTAGACAATGGAGTGAATGAAGTTAAACTGATGATTAATTTGGCGAAACGTTTTTGAAGCGTGCACACTGCTTCTGGACACTTTTATAAGTTCTGACTCTGAAAATAGTGGGCATTATGGAAACTAGAATTATGGAAGGGAGATTAATTATGCCTTTTTCTGTTTGAAATTTGTCTACAAAAAGATCACAGTTTTCTGTAGTTTATCTGTTATTTGAAATTATTGGTTTTCTAGATACAGGGTTGCCAACCTTTTAATTGCTGAAAACCAAACACTCTTGTCCTGCCCCTGTGCTGCCTCTTCCCCTGAGGTCCCACCCCTGCTCACACCTCTCCTCCCTCCCTCCATTGCTCACTCTCCACCCCCCACCCCACTCACTCTCCCCTCTCCAGGGACTCACCTACTGTCTGTAGAGCCAGGCTGGGAGAAGCTGACACAGAGCCTGCCTGCCTTCTCAATTGGGGCACAGCAGGGGTCAGTTCCCCATAGCCAGGGCCGCCCAGAGAATTCCGGGGGCCCGGGGTTTTCGGCGGCGGGGGGCCCCCGCTCAGGGGCGGCTCTAGACTCCAGCGCGCCGAAGACCTGGGGGGCGGCATTTGGCTCCGGTTGAGCTCCCGCAGGCATGCCTGCGGCAGGTCGACCGGAGCCCGGGACGAGTGACTGCGGCGGGTGCCGAGCCGCGGGACGAGCGCCCCCTCCGCAGTCATGCCTGCGGCAGGTCCACTCGTCCCGGGCTCCGGTCGACCTGCCGCAGGCATGCCTGCGGGAGCTCAACCGGAACCACAGGGGCCCCAGAAAACACTCGTGGGGGCCCCTGCGGGACGCGGGGCCTGGGGCAAATTGCCCCTCTTGCCCCCCCCTCTGGGTGGCCCTGCCCATAGCAAGAGGCCATGGCCGTCAGGGCAAGGCATGGCAGAAGCAGGGGCAGACAGGAGGATTCGCCCCCCTCCCCCAGGTGGCGGCACCTATCTCTTGGAGCCTGGTCCGAAAGCCAGCCACTGCTCTCTCAGGTGTAAACAGCTGAGCAGAATGCAGCTCCTCCATGTGGCTCCAGCTGCTGCTCGCTCCACAGTGGTGAAGGCTGGTTACTGCGGCCAACCAGACTTTTAGCATCCAGTCGGCTGTGCTGACCGGACACTGCCAGGTCCCCTTTTTGAGTGGACATTCCAGTAGAAAACCAGACACCTGGCAAACCTAGATATTTATACATCCATCACTGTAGTGCCTTATATTTTTTCCTTAACATTTTTTGCAAGTATATCTTAGTCTTTAGATTTTTTGTGAGAAGTTTGTTGCAAATATTTGATCAAAATTTGAGCCGTTGGAAAATGTTTGTAGCAAGCATATTTTTAATTTGTAAATATGAGTGTTCATGCTAGAAACCTGATCATCAAGTCTAGGAACAGAAATGTAACACATGAACAATGGGTCCAGACAAAACTAATCAACACAACTGAGAGATTAATCAGTCCATTTTCAAATATTAGAAGTAACATCACCAATTTCACTATTTTTTCTTTGCAATCTTCAATAAAATATATCAATTGATCAAAGTAATAAAATATACGAATTATTATTATTATGTGAAACTAAGCATCAGCATTGCTAGGAGAGATTGTAACTAGTGTAATTAAATGTAGTCTGTCAGGGATTCTCAACCTTTTTCTTTCTGAGGCCCCACCCAGCATGCTATAAAAACTCTGTGGCCCACTTGAGCCACAAAAAATGTTTTTCTGCATATCCAGTAGACTAAAAGCCAGGGCCAGTGTTAGGGGATAGCAAGCAGGGCAATTGTCCAAGGCCCCACACCACAGGGGGCTCCGCAAAGCTAAGTTGGCTTCATCTCCATGCGGCAGGGTTCAGGCTTCAGCTTTGGCCCTAGGCAGTGGGGCTTAGGCTTCAGCTTTCTTCCCTGGGTCTCAGTGACTCTAAGGCCAGCCCTGCTTTCTGGTTTATTTTGGCGGATGCCCTGAAACCTGCTCGTGCCTCCTCCTCCCCCGCCCCGGGGGCCTCATACCCCTGGTTGAGAACCACTGGTCTATGTGATATCTAGAAAAACATGCATTCTACCTCCCTTTAAAAGAGAATCTAAATGTTGATAAGACAAATTAGATAGCTTGAATGTCCAATGGGGGAGTATAACAAAACTGACTGTAATCAACAAAATGTGTTTTTGAACAGGAAGATCTGAATTGTGAACAGAAACAGAAGCACAGTGACCTCCCGTGAGAAACTAATACAGGCAGAGAATAATTATATTATATATATTGCAAAATGTGGAGATATTTTCTTCTATTTCTGAAATTTCTTTTAGATGTTTACTAAGGGCTATATTCTGATACCAGTACTCAAATTAAATAACACTTTATTTGCTGGACAGTCCCATTGACTTCGGTGGAACTACTTGTGAAGTAAGATGCTACTCAGTGCAAGTAATGGTTTCAGAATTTGGCTCTAAACATTTCAAGAAACAATGTGTGATTTAATTTGCCCCGAAGAAATATTGAGAATTGTATATAATGAAGTTTTAAATATTTTAAATCCCCCTCAGCTTTCTACACATGTAGAAAATGCAGCATCAGCATGAATGATATTAGATGACTGAATCTGTAGAGATGCAATCTTATATTTCACTATTTTTTCCTTGAAGAAAACATACTGATTTCTCCACATCAGAAACTCTTGTCTCAAGATCATTACAACTGATTTATATTTCCTTAAACTTTCTCCATCCTACCAAGAGCAAGAGTCATAGATTTTAATTGTTAATAAAATAAAACAGATTTAATAATAATCATAATTATCGCCATCATACACAGAATCAGTGTTATCTCCATTTTACAGCCAGGGAAGCTGAGGCACACAAAGGTTAGTTGCGGTGTGTAGTATAGGGTGTAGGGTAGCTGTGGAAATGGTAAAGTGTGTGCCTACGGGTGAAGTAGAAGAAGATAGATACTGTTAGTTGCCTTAATTTTTCATTTCCTTGCCAGTTGTGGGTTTGAGTTAGGTATATGGTACGTTTAGCAAGCCTAACTCCTTTACAACCAAGTTTTTGTAGCTCAGTTTCCTAGGTTTTTTAATTCTTAAGTGGGGGCTTGATTCTACATGAACGTAGGGGACCTATGGGGTGAAGGTAAATGCAAATGCACATGAACTTTTATGTGCAAGAAGCTTTAAATGAAATCCTTCTCTGTTATATGTAGAAGCTGTGCATGATTTTTTGCAATGACAGCTTCACATAAGTGCCATATAAAGCTTATGCACAGCTGCAAATAACATTTATGTGCAGCTGCACAATGTTTTTGCACACAGGACATAAACAGCACATCAATCCATACATCCAATTTTTAAAAGACCTACCTGTTGCAGCATCTCTACTCAAGATACACCTCTCGATCAAGTTTTATGTAGATACACAATGCTTTCTAAGAGGTATCAATCAACAATGGTCCAACTGCCCAGGAATTTCAAACCCTTCCTATGCAAAAGACATGAAGAGAAATCAAACCACAAGTGCACAGAAAATTCAAAGTTCCTAAAAACTAACCCTTTGTGAAATAACACACCAAAGGAGCGCATGTTTTTTGAGAAAAACAGGAATTTATGCACCATTTTAAGTCCATTTTACAACACAGCCCTATGGGGTTGCTATCAGGGTGTTCTAGATTTAACATGATAAGAATTGACAATTTCAGGTGTCAAATAGCAATACATTTCCTAAGGTTCCAACAATACTACAATACCATGATCTCCCAACAAAAATGTCACTGGGGAAAAGGTATTTTCTTTGAATGTTTTCCTTGTGTTGCATCCACTCCTTCGTCCCTTTATTCATTATAATTTTAGATTGTAAATTCTTCAGGACAGGGAATGCAGTAACAGTCCAAAGTAGTAATATTTTAGATCTGTGTATTTAAAAATATTTTCAAAATCTCAGTAAATATTATTGGAATTAAAATGTATTTCATCTAGTATGGGCTTAATTTCACTCAGGTATGTGAGCATACATCACAGCATAGCTGATAGTTACTACATTGATGGGAGCATTAGAAGGACCTAGATTAGACAGATTAGTTAGATCTGATAGTACCTGTGCATTTGCAAGACAGTACTGAATTTTTCAAAATATACTGTGCATATCTGACATGTACAACATCTTGACAACAGAATCAAGCCCTTTGTGCCCATTGGGAAAAGATCTTTTAAAATATTTTAGACAATTATGTTACATTATTTATACTCAAAATATAGTTATAAACAGGCCACCAATATATGATCACTAACACTGATTCTTGAAATGTAATCTAATGCAATCTAAAATTACCTTTAAAACTTGATCTTTTATTTGAATTTTCTTTCTTTTCAGAATATTAATTATGTCTGTGTCTTTGCAGCAAGTGTGCAAAATATTTGAAGATACTAGCACATACTTTCCTGTTTCTGTGACAGGATAGCTAAAGTATCCAGCAGACAGCACTCAGAAAAAACATCTGTTTAAGACACAGGCATGTAGGCTAAGGTTGGTGAGTTCAAATGCATAGCTGATCACCACAGTATTAGAAATGCTCTTTCCTATAATCTGCTGGAAAAGTCATCCAATAATTTTCAGCTTTCTACTTATAAATGTGATGTTTTATACCAACAATAAATGTCTATCAAAACTAAGATCACATCAGTGAAATCAAAGGAGAAAGCAAGAAAAAAGGGACATTAATTAATACATCCCTGTACACATGCTCTACATAATCCATAATTTGTAGCAAATGGAAGGAAAATATTTTCAAAGCATCAAAAGCATTCTTATATGAAAACTTTCCATCTTTTCTAAACAACTTCTCAGCACATTGCCAACTGTAGTTATATCTTTTATCCATAGAAGTATGTTCATAGGGGTAGCATAATGTTCCTGGATGCATCCAAGGGAATCCACATCTTCTGAAGTTTCCTGCATATCCACTACTTGAATATTCTTAACTCTGGTGTTAATGTCTAATATTCTTAATTTTTTATTTTGCTTTGTTTTCTGAATATTAATATCTTAAACAGCCATAAGGTTCTTCATCTCTAGTTTCAATGTTTCAGGGTCTTACTCACTGTAGATTTTTTTGACATAACTGCAGTATCCTATTCCTAGAACAAGGTCTGATTTTTAAAATTACAGATTTTATTGCTGTAAAATACAAACATTATGAATAAATCTAAGAAAACACATTGTTTTTTTTTCATTTATGAACCATAACATAATGCATAAAGTAGTACAAAAAGAAACAAAAAGAGAGAAGTTAGAGAAATAAAAGAAACAGTAAGAATAAAGGAGAGGAGATCGGAAAGTTGTTTAACTAGGTTTTCTCTTAAATAAGCATTCGAAATTGCACAGTCTTAAGAGTAGAGAATGAGGGTAATACAACAAAAAAGTAAGGAATAGTTGGCACAAAAAGATGATCAGAAAAGAACGGGGGGTGGAAAGCGGAGAAAAGGAAAGAGAACAGTAAAA
Source organism: Mauremys reevesii (assembly GCF_016161935.1). NCBI lineage: Eukaryota > Metazoa > Chordata > Testudines > Geoemydidae > Mauremys > Mauremys reevesii. The sequence continues at coordinate 118,345,324 of NC_052623.1, forward strand.
CTTTTTAATCTATTAAGTATAGAACAGATGTATTATATTTTCACAATATCTATATGAACAATATTTAGGGGGGGGAAATCTCTTATTTATATTGGGACCTGGATAATTTCACAAATATCTCCAAAATATTAAAGTTTTGGCTAAATAATCTCTCTGGTAAAAAAAAGAACTAAAATACAGATGAACTTTATGTAATTCAAAGCAAAAAACAAAATCAAACATCTTCTGGAAGCCAGATTGCCTTAAGAGCTCTAGAAACAAAGAAAGTCTGTTTTACCCTCTGGTCTTTTCTCTGTTAAACATCTAGCATAATCTCCAAAGAAATCCCAGTGGAATCACCACTTTCAGAAATGGACTTCCCTGAATAACTCACTTGCCAGTAAGGAGGGTTGCAAAAAGTTACAGAGAAACCAAATCATTCAGTTCTTTCTCTGAAAGCACCAGTACCTGAGCTAAAGGTTAATAGTGAATGAGTTTCAGTTGCTGAGAGTACTCCTGGGATGTCAGTGTCATTGCAACATGCAAAGGTCCAACTACTTAAAAATGAATAACTAGAAAAAAGAAACCAAACTGTGCCTGCAGGCAGAAAAACTTCCCTCAAAGTTCTCACAAATGTATCATAGCTGCCATGAAAGAAGTACTCACAGAAACATCTGCTGTGACCTTTTTACTGGGATGTCTGTTACTACCTTCTTTAAGCACCAGTAGGGATATGGCTCTGTGGGCCAGCCAACATACTTGATGAGACAGTGTCTGGCAGATAATGGTGAAGAGCATAAGGTTATTTTTACCTTAGTACAGTCTGATGTTATAATTCAATGTCTCAAAAATGAGATGCAAAAATATATGGTAATGTAATACTCATGTTGCAGAGTTAAAATAAAAAGTCAGACAATGTTAATGAGAAGATCGCAATGGCAATCTTAAGTTGTCCACATAGGCACATCATGTATACTTTACATTTTACATTTTACGACACCAAAAGTTAAATGCATAATGTATAATATGAGATTCTCAGAAGCTAAAATATACTGTAATTGGGATAATTAGGGGCATTTCTCCTCAGGGAGATAGAGCGATCTAACAGTTCAGGAGTAACTATTCTGATTTGGAAAAAAAAATCTCCCTATGTCTGAATTAAATAAAAGACAAATTAGGGAGTTATATTCACATAATGGGTAGTACAGAGAATTCTCAGACTGTACTTATTTATAGGTACCAAAGTATATATTTATTAGCAAACAAGCAAATTTACTGACTGCAGCAGGACACTGCCCTTCCACCCAAAATATTAAAAGCAGGGAAGTAAGATGTTTAGTGGAAAGACTTGTGCATTCCTTTGCACTTTCATACTGCCTACAATACTATCAGTAACAGGGCCGGCTCCAGGCACCAGCACAGGAAGCAGGTGCTTGGGGTGGCCAATGGAAAGGGGCAGCACATCCAGGTCTTCAGCAGCAATTCGGCGGCGGGTCCCTCAGTTCTTCTCGGAGGGAAGGATCGGCTGCCGATTTGCCGCCACGGCTTTTTTTTTTCTCTCTCTCTTTCTTCGCTGCTTGGGGTGGCAAAAAAGCTGGAGCCAGCCCTGATCAATAACATACTCCCTTGGTCTGTAAGACTTTCATTTCTATCTCCAACAGACACGCAAAAGGAATATGTACCTCAACTTCATCATACTGGCAAAACCTTACAAATTTATACAAAATAAGGGTAGTTCTAGATTTAGATTGCAACAGCACACATAGCAATGAACAAGGGAGAGGTGGGAGCGCATTACTAGAACTCATCACAAGAAGATAGGCTCCAAACATTTGCATGGGGCATGGCTGTCAGACTCTTTTTGGTCCCCGGGCTAGGTTAGCCCTTTCATGTTTAGACTTTCACAGAACTGTCTGGTTACAGACTTAGATGGAAACTATGGAGAGAATGAGCCACACTACATTATTTTTCATCAAAGATTGCAAACATTGCTTGGGATTTTGATTGGCACTGACCTGGATAAGGTGGCTGGAGTGGTAACTTTGAGTGATAGTTTGGGTACATTCCCCTCAGAACCTTTTGGGATAAGGTTGTCAGACGTGCCTCCCCACTTTCAAAGCCTCTGTTGTTCTGGATATATTGGGTAATGCACGGAGTCAAAAAGGGGCCTCTTCAGTGGTTCTTTCTGGGAAAAGGGAACCTGGCTTCCAAATTGTATGTGAAAACTAGAGACCAGAGTTGAAACTCAGTCATAAAATGCCTGAGAAAATAAATAGGCTTTGCCACATGCCCCATTGGCCAACAAACTCAGTCTATGTCTGTACTTGGAATAAATTCTAAACTGAAGAAAATATAATTGAAATACACCCTGCCACCAGCCCCTTTTTTTAAACCAGGACCTGTTAGCTCAAACACCTCTGCTAATCTCAATTGATGCAGTATCACATGAAAACAGAGACAGTCTAAGGGTTCTAAGGCAGTTGATCTAACATTTATAGGCCATGACATTGAAAATGAAGACCAAGGTATTATTGTCCTCAATCTTTTCAGAGCTGACTCATTCAGTGGTCAGAGGGAATTTGATGATGACATAGTGGTCAAGCTTGTTTCTCCTCGGAACTGTCTGCCTGGGATACTTGTGTTGTCTCTGTGACCTCATTCTATTAATCATGTATTTTTATTATGTAGATTATGCAATTTTGAAGGCTGCTTTCCACACAGTTTGTTCTGAGATGGTATACTATTACATTGCTTATAGTGATACAGATATTATTTGAGCTTACACTGGCAGAGTAATAACTACCTCAACAGGACAGTAAAACAGCTGATTACTTCCTGAAGTACCTCTTTAAATCAGGAATCCTCCCAATAAAATGCCTTTTAAAAATCCTTTAAATCTTAGAGCATACAACAGTTAATCACCTTCAAAAGCTGCTACTACACCAGTGAAAGGAGAGAAATGGCCTTCCTCTCTTCAATGGTACATCTTTGAATTTAAAATGTAACTAATGGTTTATTGGGTTAAACTTCCTTGTTTTAATAACTTGTAATTAATTCACTTATTTATTTACAAGCAATTCTTTTAATTCTAGAAGTAAGGGAGGATGTACACAATCTTTTGTCCACCAGAGTAATCCAATTACAGACAAATAAGTACTCAATGTGATTTGATTGTTCCACTTGTTGTAGGGTTAGTGACACTCAATTGCATAAGGTAATGTAATGTAAAAGCAGAAGAAATAAGAACCTAAGGAGTTAAAGGGTCTATGATCCCACAGTTATGCTACCATGTTAATATTTACTGCTGTGATGTAAATTTGGCCTTGTCTATTTAAAAAAAAAAGTTTCACCAGTCATCTAAGGAATGAAGTACAAAAACCTCATGAAATCTGGTTCAACCCTTGGTTAAATCAGTTTATTTTAAATTAGTAATTTATTGACCCAAGGTAAACCAATTTAAACAAGGATAAAACTGGCTTCAGTGAATCTATGATATGTCTTCACTGCAGTTAACTTGAGTTATTCCTCTCCAGTTTGCCTAGTGGAAATAACACTTCAGCAGTTGATTCCTCACTAACATTGCACTCAGGTGTGTCACTAAGACTTCTGGGGGTATATTCCATGGTCCTTGGCACTGCAGTAAGCTGAGCCACTTTTTGAATGCTTTCCCATGAAATGTGGGAGAACTTATCTGTCCACTCTAAACAGATTGGGGGGAAATTGTGGGAAGGCATTGGAAGACTAGAGGCACTCCCATGGAGCTAGCCTGCATCCACACTATGGAGAAGTCATGTTAACAGCTAACAAGTTGTACTAACTCAAGCTTTAGCCTATACTATCTGTTAGGCCAACCAACCCAAGGTAAAGAACACCATTACACTTGAGTTTAGGGTTTTTGTGTATGGTTGGGACTTGAGTTAGGGGCAACAGTGGAATTATAACACAAGTTGACATTGAACTGAAGACAAGCCCTACTTTAGGGTTTTCAGTGATTTAACTAGAGTGGTTTAACAAGATGCAATTTTTCTAGCCTATCTGCTTAATAAGAAAATGATATTTAGGATGCTGGGTGAGCTCTGCTAGCTGCGCAATGGCTGCATGTTCTTGGGATATTATCTTTGTCCTCTGTTCTGAGTGGCAGTTTATGAAGTTGTTCTGATCAACTGGAAGCTGAATGTTTCTCCTGCACTCTAACTATATTAAACAAATATCTTTCTTTAAATAAATGCCTGTGATGGAAATCTGCTGGAGGGATTAACCAGCTGTAACCTGCCAACTCACTAAAGAGGTAGATGAAAAGCCCAGGTCAACATTTTCAAACTTGGGTGCCTAAATCTGGGCACCTTTCAATCAAGTAACTCTAAACACTGGGGACAAAAATGTCAAACTTATGGTCTAAAAGACCATATTTAGACACCAAAATAAGTGCCCTGATTTTTGAAGATGCTGAATCCTACACTTCCTGTTGGCCTTCAAAAGTCAGGCCACTTACTTATTTATACATTTTTGGGACCTGTATTTAGAGTTACTTGACTGAAAGCAAGAGTTGTCTTCAAAACTGCATAGGGGTTAAAAACAGACTCTCAAACTGTATAGGGGGTTAGCAACAGACTCCCCAAAACTTGTGTCTGATAAAGGGGAATTTAAGATATCAAATGGGCTTTCTTTTGAGAAACAAAACAGACAGACTTCAATATCCTGGCCTCCACCTCCAGTGGGATTTTGATTGACTCTGATTTAGGTCAGGGGGCTGAGGTGGTCAGATACATTTGCACACTGTAAAGATGTAGGCATGTGTTGCCCTCCCTCGCTGTCAATCTCCCTCTCATGACCCTGGAATAACAGTTTTAGACAAGGGGGAAATTAGCAGTCTTGGGGCTCAATCCCTCTGGTGGAGTTGAGCAGTGAGTGGTCCAAGGCCCCAAGCCCTCAGACAGGGCAGGGAACCAACAGTCTAGAGCCCAACCCCCAGGCAGGGTAGAGCCAGGTATAGTCTGGGAACCCAGGCCTTCAGACAGGGTGGGGTACCAGGCAGTGAAGACCAGTGAATAATCTGGGGACCCCGGCCCACATGCAGGGTGGGGTACCAGCAGTCTAGGGTTCCAGCCCTCAGACAGGGCAGAGCAGTGAATAATCCAGGAACCTCAACCCTCAAGCAGGGTGGGGTACCAGCAGTCTAGAGGGTCCAGGCAAGGGGCGAGCACCCAACATAGTTTAGGGGCCCAGTCTACCCCAATAAAGAAGGCTGTTAAATGGCAATATCTCCTACAACTGTTTACCACCATAATCCTGCAAGTAAACAATATATTCTGGGAGAAGCAGAGAAGTAATTGTTGCATGTGGTACACAGATAGCAGAGTATGGCACTTTAGAAATAGTTATGTAAAACAGTCAGCAGCTTTTGTTTTATTTCTGGTAGAATTTGGTTCTCATGAAAGTCAGAAGCTGACAGCAGCATTAAGGAGTCTGTTTGATCTGAGTATTTCTGATTCTTGTATAAAATTATCTTCTGAGTAGTGGAAGAAGTAGAAATTAATATTGGAATGATTCTGCATTCAAGGAGTGCAAATTTGTCTTCAAGTTCGTTTAGCAAACTGACATTTAAATTACTATGAAGAATAGCATGCACTATATGTTATTTGTAATTTTGTAACATGTTGGGATGAGGTTGTCCTGGGATCAGCATGTGTTCAGACTGATTATATACCTCATATATATGATATGTTTCTCATTCAGTCACAATCAAAATACAATTTACTTTTATTAGTATAATAATTTAGATGTCATAAACTGAATATCAGTTAAATGTTTTCTAAGTTACATTCACAACCTTTTATTCCAGATTAGCTCAACATGTCCCTTCCTCTCTTTAAAGAAAGCTTCTCCTTTTCCTTACCCCAATACTAATGTGGATGCCCCATTGCTATTGACAACAAAGCTCATTGCTATATAAATGGGGCAACAGAACAGCCAAAAAAGTTCTTCTCTCTTTAAAAAATATTTACAGATATGTCTGAGTGCAGTACAACACACTGTGGGCCCATTAAAACATCACCGTAAAAGTCATTTTGCCCTCCTTAATGCCAAAAAAGTTCTCTCTCTCTCTCTTTCAATTACAATAAGCAATGCAGCCTCTAAATCTGCCCTCATCCACGTCTCTTGGTGTTTCTGTTCTAAATGAAAAGAAGGATATGAGCAGTTATATTAAATGCAAAAGGATATGTTAATCACAGAGATTTATGTAAGCCCACAGAACTGCCTCTTTTAGCTCAGGTAGTAGAGGGTCACATTTTTAGATCCAAAAGTCTTAGATTTTATCCCTGCTGCTGCTGAAATACCCAAGGCTGTCCTGTTGACTGGATTTATACCTTGGCCTGGGGAACCAGTCTGAGGTTTGCCTCCCTACCCCGCATCTATCAACGGGTTTGTTTTACCCCAAGGAAAACTGACAAACAGATAAGGTGCAAAGCAAGGAACAGATTTATTAACAGGCAACAGTTAAACAAGCAGGTAAAACAAGGTGAGTAACACCGGTAAAACACTAAGGACTTCCAATTGTAATAGGGAAGGGGATCAAATATAAACAGGCTTTGGCTGTAACAGGATAAAGGCTTGAAGCCCTGACCCAAGATTAAACAGAGATCAGGCCTCGCAAAGAGCAAGATGTTGCTTCTTTACCATCTCTTGCAGCTTGATGGACAGTTACACCAGTACAACTGGTTGGACTCTGGATTCAGATGTCAACCGACAGGTACTAGAAGCAGGGCCTCAGGACAGGTAGATGACTCTGTTCTCTTCTTTGTAGATCTTCTTTCCCGGCGCCATCCTGGGTGGATGAAGAATCAGGAAAGCAGATGACAGGCTGTCCATGTGTGCAAGATAAGTAACCCTCCCAACAGCTCTAGTATGGTGCTATGGCCTACCTATCACGCAGACAGCAGCACTAGCTATTCCCTAGAACAGCAGCAGCAGCACACGCAGCCCCTCCTGACTGGAGCGAAGGTTTTATATATTGTCCCAGTGGCTGGGGAGACTAACAGTCAGGTGACCTGCAGTTTCCCGCCTTTGGATGAGAAAAGGCCCCAAAACTAAAGGGGATGGGGAAGAAGGATGCCCAATATGGATTCCAAGTTTTTGTTCATGGGAATCCAAGATGGCATTTAGGGGTTAACAGTGAAAATGAAAGAAAATACCCCTACAGTCATGTTACATTAAGAACTCTTTTAACACAATGTTAAGGTTGCATAGTTAAAATTACAACAGATCAGAAAATTCCAAAGATAACATTTCAGGAGCAATATTTTAACTGGGCTGTGTTCCACAACTAGTATGTTTTATATTTATTACATTTATGTTTGTGGATTACTATTATTATCCATTACAGAAACACACTCATTACGAGCCAGCCTTTCAAAAGTTAGAGTTTCATGTGTGCATAGCTAAGCACACAAGCAAATATAAAATATGTAGCCTCTCAGATCTTAATTCACATCCACCCACACGTTAGAACCAGAATTGCTCTCACATTTCTTATACACACATGTGCAAAGCCAGCAAAATATTTAGAGCATATGCCAAGTGAGAGTTACCAGTCAACTTATGTATGCATGTATGCACAATGCCAATCAGATACTGGGAGACTGTTAGTAAAGATATGTTTATAGTATAACAAAAAACAGAACGCAAGCACAGTATTATTTAAACCCTTATAATTAACTAAATCAAAATGGATTTACATAGCGTTACCGAAAGGCATATCTGAGATCTACAGATACGTCAAATGTCAAATTCCTACTCCAAACCACTGAGAAATTAGACATTCACAATAAGAGTTTACAAACACTTGTTTTTGTAATGGAAAAGTGGTTTTGTTTCATTTTTTGTCTTTTTACACTCTACAAGAGAAAGCAGTTGAGCTGTTCTTGCTCAGACTTCTTAATTAATTAAATTAATTAAATCAATTGATTAAAATACCATTGGTGTATGAACAAACATGCAAAATTTTAGCTCTGAAATTTAAGCATATACTGTAAATAAGGCCCTTTAACGTTGTAGCCTATAGAGATGATGCTTGCTTATGTCTATATAGAAATGTGTTGACACGTAATTATGCCCAAAAATCTATTTTTTAAAAATAGTCTTGAAAATAGTCAAGTGACAGCTGGTAAAATATGACTAAAGTGAAGTGAGGCAATTCAGAGGCAAGGTGGAGATAAATTAGGGCATAACCCCAAAGTCAACATACTTTAGTCCAAGCTGGTTTTTACAGGTGTTTTAGATAAAATGTTAATGTTTTGGAAAATGTTAACTTAGAACATAAGAATGGCCATATTGGGTCAGATTAATGGTCTATCTAGCCCAGTGTCATGTCTTCTGACAGTGGCCAGTGCCAGATGCTTCAGAGGGAATGAACAGAATAGAACAATTGTTGAGTGATCCATTCCCTGTTGTCCAGAGCCAGCTTCTGGCAGTCAGAAGTCTAGGGACACCTTGACCATGGGGTTGTATCCCTGACCATCTTGGCTAATAGCTATTGATGGAGCTATCTCCAGGTATTTATCTAGTTCTTTTTTGAACCTAGTTATACTTTTGGTCTTCACAGCATCACCTGGCAATGAGTTCAACAGGTTGACTGTGTATTATGTGAAGAAATACTTCCTTATGTTTGTTTTAAACCTGATGCCTATTAATTTTATTGGGTGACCCCTGGTTCCTATGTTATGTGAAGGGGTAAATAACCCTTCCTGATTCATTTTCTCCACACCATTAATGATTTTATAGACCTCTATCACATCCCCCCTTAGTCGTCTCTAAGCTGAACAGTCCCCGTCTTTGTAACCTCTGCTCAGTCTTTGTAACCTCTGCTCACACCTATAATCATTTTTGTTGCCCTTCTTTGTGTTTTTTCCAATTCTAATATACCTTTTTTGAGATGGGGTGACCAGAACTTCATGAAGTATTTAAGGTGTGGGGATACTATGGATTTATATAGTGGCATTATGATATTTTCTGTCCTAATGATCCCTAATATTCTGGTAGCTTTTTGACTGCTGCTGCACATTGAGCAGATGTTTTCAGAGAATTATCCATGATGACTCCAAGATCTCTTTCTTCAGTGGTAACAGCTAATTTATTATTTTGTATGTATAGTTGGGATTATGTTTTCCAATGTGCATTACTTTGCACTTATCAACATTGAATTTCATCTGCCATTTTCTTGCCCAGTCACTCAGTTACTTGAGAACCCTTTGTTACTCTTTCCAGTCGGTTTAGGATTTAACTGTCTTAACTAATTTTGTATCCTCTGCAAATTTTGCCATCTCACTGTTCACCCCCTTTTCCAGATCATTTATGAATATATTGAACAGCTCAGGTCCCAGTACAGTACAGACTCTTGGGGGACTTCACTATTTACCTCTCTCCACTGTGAAAACTGACCATTTATTCAGTGTTCTATATTGATACTTATTAGTATGGCATTTATGCAGGTGTTAATTAAAATGATGCTTAATGTTAAATACCCAAGAGAAAGTAGAAAATATTTAATCTTGAGAAAAGAGTGATTTAATTCTAATCAGTTAAGGTGTGTTATTATAATTGATTATAAAAAGGATAATACACTTATTTTAGATTTGGTGCACCCATCCACCATCAAGAGAAAGGAATATACCTATTCTCCTCATTCAGGGGTCGATTACCCCCGAATTCATCACTTCATCTTAGAACGTGAATATAGATGCAGTATATATTATATTGTAATGCCTGTTTGCTTAACTATCACTCATTGTATGTAGAGTACGTGTAGCCATCTCAGTTTCAGGATATTAGAAACAAGGTGGATGAGGTAATATCTTTTATTGGATCAACTTCTAATAGGGAGAGAGACGAGCTTTGGAGCCACGTGGAGCTCTTCTTCAGCTCTGTGTGGCTGAGAGCTTGTCTCTCTCACCAACAGAGGTTGGTCCAATAAAAGATATTACCTCACCCACCTTGTCTCTCTAATATCACTCACTGTGTCATTTACAGTCCTCCACTAAATTAAATTATTTGTAGTTGCCGTAGATGCTCCAACCTTAAACATTACCTGTGAATTTGTACTAAATTTTTTTTTATTTACAAAAATTCTAGAAATTGCACAGTAAGAGATTTAGCAGAGTACACTGAGCAGAGCAGAATACTGCTGATATCCATTCTGTTGCTGCAAAGATCGGTTTCCTAGTCTGTCGCTTTGACCATGTCTCCCCTCTTTTTTGCATCTCTGCACTTGCTTCCCCTTCTCTATTGTATCAAATCCAAGCTACTTGTCTTCACTTTCAAGCCCCTTCATGGCCTATTCACACCCTACCTATCATCTCTCATTTGCTGTTGAGAATTCAACTCCTGCCTCTGATCTCTCCACACCAGCCTCTGTCGCCTACTTGTTAAATTTTCAGAGAGGCACATTTGTGCTTTCTTCCATGCTGTCCCATATGCTTGGGAGGAGCTCTGTGTAAACATCTGAAAAACTAACCCATTATCCTCCTTCAGCTTCCCCCTTAAAACTCTTCTCTGCTGTGACGCCTATAAAAAAATTGACAAAGGTTAGGTTGCTGGTGTGTTGAGACCATTGTCTTTTATGCTGACCAATCTTGTCTCATTGTTTCCCTGTGCTCCTTTGTCCTACTGTGTCCATTGGTTGTCTCTTATACTTAGATTGGGGCAGGGCCTGTCTTTCTGTTCTGTGTTTGCAGTGCCTAGCCAAATGGGGTCCATGACTAGGGTTCACAGGTGCTATGGTAATACAAATACTAAATAATAATAACCATAATAACAGCTCCACTATGGGGACTGATTTTCTGGAACCTAAAGTAGTCAGAGGATGCTTCTATGTACAGGGAAATTCTGCTGGCATAAAGTGGGCGGAGGCAGCTCTACTGTCTCCTGCACCAGCTCTGCTACCTCCTGTGGTGGGATCCACATGCTGCTGGTATAACTGGAGGAAGGGGAGCAGAGCTTTGGGATGGAGACTAGCAGGGAATGGAAGAGGAGGGGAGAAGGAATGGGAGTGAGTTGCCACTAGGCCTGATTCTCCACTGTTTTAAGGTTTCTGAGGGAACTTATGTCAGTGATAATTAAAGCCGTTCTCTGTAGCCTTAATTTGTACTAGTACCAAGGCATTGAGAATCAGGGAGTTGCAACCAGCCCCTCACCGTCCTCCCCCCTTGACTCCACTGTGCCTGAGCAGAGACTCAGGCCTTGAATATTTAAGCCACAAAGCCATAATTTGAGAAATATAGAAAAGAGCAAACTTTCGATAAAATTTTCAGTTGAATTTTTGGCCAAATATTATTGTGAAGCCAACATGCTGGAGAAAGATGAAACAAAACCTCCCCAACAAATAGTTTTTGACAAGTGTTCCTTTTATCACTCAGGCAATGCTCTGGCAGGTGCACCAGTCTGACCGTACAGCTGCAGTGACAAGGAGGGTGAGGTAATATCATTTATTAGACCAACTTGTGTAGGTGAGAGAGACAAGATTTTGAGACCCAGACCTGAAGAAGAGCTCTGTGTGGCTCAAAAACATGTCTCTTTCGCCTACAGAAGTTGGTCCAGTAAAAGATATTACCTCATCCACCTTGTCTTTCTAACAGCCTGGGACTGACATGGCTACAACAACACTGCATACATACAGCTCCAGTGTCATTCAGTATCTAATAGTAAATTGTCAACAGGTTTCACCGCCTGTGAGGAATTACTGGAAGTGTGCATTCCTGCCCACTAGACTGCTTTCAAGACAAATGTTACTGTTGCCACCGTTCAAATAAACAACATTCAAGAAGGGTTAAAGACAAAGGTCATAGTAATTTTATTCTCTATTCATCCCTGTTATGAGTCACTCAGCAGTATAGCTGCACTTGCATCTGCCTTAGCCCTGCTGCGCCACTGAGTGGGAGCCCCCTGAGGTAAGCACCGCCTGGCTGGAGCCTGCACCTCTAACCCCCTGCCATAGGTCAGAACCCCTTCCTGCACCCTAACTCCCTCCCAGCCCCTGCACCCCCTCCCACACCCCAACCTCCTGCCCCAGCCCTGAGCCCTCTCCCACACTGCAAACCCCTTGGCCCCAGCCTGGATCCCACTCCTGCACTCCAAATCCCTCATCCCCGGCCCCACCCAAGCCATCACCCTGAGCTGGAGCCTGCATCCTCTCCTGCACCCCAACCCCCTTACCCAGCCTTGAGCCCCCTCCCACACTCCAAATCCCTTGGCCCCAGCCCGGAGCTTCCTCCTGCACCCCAAACCACTCATCCCTAGCCCCACCCCAGAGCCTGCACCCCCAGCTGGAGCCCTCACCCCCTCCCTCACCCCAACCCCCTGCCCTAGCCCAGTGAAAGTGAGTGATGGTGGGGAAGAGCGAGCAATGGGGGAGGGGGCTCAGCTAAGGGGCGGGGTAGGGGCAGGGCCTCATGCAATTGGAAAGTTGGCATCCCTACTTTTGTACACAAATCATCACCCACGATTTAGTTCCTGCCCCTCACAGAGTCAACATTCCACTTCCCTCCTAGGCACTTGTCAGTCACTGACTACCACAACAGTTTACAAAATTCAATTTTAGCTGATTCTCAGGTTAAGGCAGGTTTTACTGGCAAAATTACAGAAAAAGAAAATGAAAATTTTCAAATGAAAGATGGGTTAAAATACACATTTCCAAATACTACACAAACATCTCTAGCTAGGTCCCAAGCCTTGTTGCAAAGTATTGTTTCCAATACCTCAAAATCGTATAGAGCAAAAGGTATTTTTTACATGGGTATCTCTGTTCCCCCTTTTCCTGCCAGTGTTCAGGTCACATCATCAGCCAAGTATCCCACTGTTAGCTGAACACCTCTCCTTTCACAGGAAACAGCTCCAGTTAATACCAAAACCCCATTCTTACATCCAAGGAGACAGGTTGACACCCCTGTATGTCATCTTCCAAAATCAGTTTCATCCAATGTATGTTTCATCTCAGCCACAACGGATAGGGGCATTGGGGAAAATCCAGTATGGTCCAAAGCCCATATAAATCAATGAGAATCTTTGCATTGATTTCAGAGGGCTTTTGCATCAGCTCATAAGAGCTGACTTTCAGTATAACATAGATAGTTGTTAGGCTTATGTTCAATTTCATAATCCTCAGTAAATATGTCTAAGGTATGTTTGGGCAAGTCCCAGGGTAGCTTCAACAGGAAATATATTGAGCAGTAACAAGAGGTAAAGAGCTAAAAGATATCTGGAATGTATTAAAGATCAGCTCACAACAGCAAAACTCTTGCATCCAGATGCAGCTAGCTGGTTGTATTAGACATCTGGTACCGTAATCATCTGCTGAAAACAGAAGCAATGCATAGCACCACTAGTTTGTGCTTCCAAGAAAGAGAACACTGTTTTACTGCTCATCCATTCTGTCATTATCAATCACATCTCACAAAGGCACTAACTATGGTCCTGCCCTTGATATATTCTGTAGTGAGAGAAAGTGCCTGGTTCAGCTAATGTCAGAAACAGAGGTTTGGAACAAAGAATTGAAGGTGCAGAAAGGAGCAATTCTTGAGCTCCAGGAGTGCAAACACTATCACAGTGGCTGGTGCCTGAGTGGGCACGAAGTGGTAGGCTCATTGTGCCCTCACCCCTTCCACATGCATGAAAAGCCAGGTACAATTGAACCCTAAGCATTCTAATATTCTGCCTACTTATAAAATTAGGAACTGATACAAATCAAACACATGGTGATCTGATGCCTGCTAGTGCTTGCTTCTGATGGCAGAATACATATCCGGGAGAGGGTCAGGCTGCATCACTCTATTCAGGTATGGACACCTCATCCATTAATTTTAACAAAACAAAGCAAACACACAAATCTGCGCCTCTTGGACATTAATTGCCAGCTCTAGGAGCGCCACAACCAGCTCCCATGTACATAGAAGACTTGTGCAGGCTTTACCCTGTGCCATCCCTCCCTGATCAGCATATGGAATTTCTTATCCAGATGGCCTCCTGTCTCCACTTACTGGCTGACAAGTTCATTTCAGAGCTGTCAGATAATGGGAGAGCTCTATGAAGGCTGCATGGCCTATTCAGTCTTTCTGACTGTCACTCAGCTAAAGATGAACTGGTGTCCCACACTGTTTGGACAGCTATCCTTATCCTGCTATTATATTATCACCTAACAGTAGTAATACTTGGGTACTTGTCACTTTGGTATCTAAATATTAAAGCAACAACATCAAGTAGAAGTTCACATGTTGAGCAATGTCAATGGGAGTTACCTAGGCAGCTCAGGCACTTTGGAAAATCCCACTGGTCCCGTGGTCCCCAAACTGTGGGGTGCACTTCCCTGGGGGACGCAGAGAGGAATGTTTGTGTGTGGCCTGGGCCAGCCCCCACGGGAGGCAGGAAGGGAGTGCCACCCAGCCCTGCTCCGCCCAGGGGCGGCTCTAGGAATTGCGCCGCCCCAAGCAGGGCGGCACTCCGTGGGGGGCGCTCTGGCGGTCGCCGGTCCTGCGGCTCCGGTGGACCTCTGCAGCACGTCTGCGGAAGGTCCACCAGAGCTGCCTGCTGCCCTCCCGCGGCACACCGCCCCAAGCATGCGCTTGGCGCGCTGGGGTCTGGAGCCGGCCCTGGCTCTGCCCCCAGCTCTGCTCTGGCCCTGCCTTCAGCTCCACCTCCAGCATCAGCCCCAGCTCCCGACCCCAACTGTGGCTCAGTTGCAGCTCCGCTTCTGGCTCCTGGCTCTGGCCGTGGCTCTGCTCCTGGCCCTGGCAATGGCCTCAGCCCCAGTCTTCCAGCCTCAGACACACCCCCAGCCACAGCCCCTGGCTCCCGGCCCATCCATGCCTCCTGGCTCTTGGCCACGGCCTGGTCCCACTCCTGGCTCCATCCGCATGTCTGGCTCCTGCCTCAGCCCCTGGCTACCAACTATGGCCCGGCTCCCAACTCCCTGCCCAAGCCCTGGCCACCACTCCAATTCTAGCTCCCAACGATAGCCAAGACTCCAGCTCCAGCCCCGGCCCTGATAATGGCCTCACTCCCAACCACAGCTCCCAAGGCCAGGGGTTTGGGCAGATTACATTGGGCAGTGAGGGTATAACTTAAAAAGTTTGGGGACCACAGCACTAGGTGTCTATCTGCATCTTTAGGCACCTGAACACTTTTGAAAATTTTACCATAAAACAAATCAATATTGACTCTAGATCAGATCCTTAGCTGGTGTAAGTTGGTGTAACCGCATTGACTTTAGTATAGCCATACTGATTTATACCAGCTGAAGATGTGGTGCTATGTCTTCATTAATTAACAAATCAAGAGGCATAACGTTCAGATTAATGCACATTAATAAGAACAATTATAAATATTTTAATATCAGCTGCAATTAGACTTATCTTTCAGCATTGGAAGGACCCCTCCCAATAATATACAGATTTCTTAGATTACTGGATTCACTGTCTTTTAGGATATATTTGTGAAACAATATAAGCTTCCAGATACAATAAGATGGTCTATTTCTTAATATGTGCAGTTATATAAATAATGTTGTAAAACAAATATTTTTACAAGGTGAGATTTTCCAAATTGCTCAGCAATGGCCAAACTCTGCTCCCATTGAAATCTATGGTAAAAGTCTCCTTAACTTCCAGGAAAGCAGAATTGGGCAAACAATGAGCATTTTGGAAAATCCCACCCATATAATTTATGTTTTTTACATATGTGGCGACAGATCCTTTGTGGTATAAATCAGGTGTATCTGAGAATCTGCTCTGTACTATGAAACATTAAGTTTCTTTTGTTATTTTTCTTACTATGTATATATTTGTGCTTTTTGAAAATTCAGTCCAAAACTTCTTAACTTAAAAAGAAACCAGCAACCCTGCTGATGTTACCACGATTAAAAGGTTTCTCTAGGGCCAAGATTCCCTGTTCTGTCCCTTTGCTGACTTTCAGTGGTAATGCTCAAAATAGAACAGACAGCATATAACCGTTTGTGTTCTGACTTTGAAAACAAATATACTGACAATTATCCCAATCTAATTAAACACTGTGTCTGTTCCTCAAAGCGACTGACAGTTAGTTTCCCTATCTCTGAAAATATCCACAATGATAATGTTAAAAAAAATAACAGAGTGAGGAGAGTATTATTGAAGGCAAGGAAGAAGAGCAAGGAATACTAAGGGGGAGCCAATGTGCAAACTTCCCCACACTGCTCTGCTAATGCATCACCTTTAGACTTACAACATCCCTGATAGTCCAGTCTTGGGCTTCTCTTGAATGGATTCTACCACTTGTGCTGGACTGTGTGCACATGGTTTATTATTTTCAAAGAGAAAACTAAGATATTATTCCCAACCTTAATATGGCAACTGCGGGGAATGTGGGGTGGGTGAGTCCTGAGCTTATCAATATAAACTCTGCCCATGAGTAGGGCTAAGGGCCCTATCAAATTCACGGTCCATTTTGGTCAATTTCACGATCATAGGATTTTAAAAATTGTAAATGTAATGATTTCAGCTATTTAAATCTGAAATTTCACAGTGTTGTAATTGTAGGGTCCTGACCCCAAAAGGAATTTTGTGTGTGCGTGTGGAGGTCCGCAAGGTTATTATAGTGGGATTTGTGGTACTGCTACAATTACATCTGTGCTGCTGCTGTCGGTGGCGCTGCCTTCAGAGCTGGGCAGCTGAAGAGCAGCGGCTGCTGCCCGGGAGCCCAGCTCTGAAGGCAGAGCCTCTGCCAGCAGCAGCGCAGAAGTAAGGATGACATAGTATGGTATTGCCACCCTTACTTCTGCGGTGCTGCCTTCAGAGTTGGGCCCTCAGCTAAGTGGACAGAGAGTGGCAGCTGCTGACTCTGAAGGCAGCAGCGCAGAAGTAAGGGTGGCATGGTATGGTATTGCCACCCCTTACTTCTGCACTGCTGCTGGTGGGGCACTGCCTTCAGAGCTGGCGCCTGGCTAACAGCTGCTGCCCTCTGGCTACCCAGCTCTGAAGGCAGTGCAGAAGTAAGGGTGGCAATACTGCGACCCCCCTAAAATAACCTTGCGACCCCCCTGCAACTCCCTTTTGGGTCAGGACCCCCAGTTTGAGAAACGCTGATCTCCCCCGTGAAATCTGTAGAGTGTAGGGTAAAAGCACACAAAAGACCAGATTTCACTGGGAGCAGACCAGATTTCATGGTCTGTGATACATTTTTCATGGCCATGAATTTGGTAGGGTGCTACTCATGAGCTATAGGTTGTGTATTTAATCTACCATTTATATTGTAAGATCCAGAAGGCAGAATTCTGGCTTCTTAGTACTTGGTTAAGGGGTGTGCACACATATGCTGCAATATTAATGCTAACAATAATTGTGCCAAGCACAAATAAGAATTTGCATTGGACTGATTCTTGAATAACATTTAACAATCTGAATCTCTTAGATAATAGGGCCCCGTGACAGAGTGCTAGCTGTAGCAACCTGGTCACCTAGGCAATGGGGTAACAGAAGATTATAGGCTTAACTGGAGGCAATTAACTTGTTATGGTGAGATTGTTGATACTGGGGGCAATGGTTGGGCTAGTGAGGTAATTGGCTCGATGAGGGAAGATATATAATTGTCAGGAATAGGATGTGGGGAAGTGGGCTTGCTTGGAGGAAGAGCTGGACCTGGCAGAGAAAGCTGGGTGGAAGAGTCCTTCTGACACATGCCTGTTCTATGTTCTGCACTGCTGGGAATCTAAAGATTAAAAATACACATAGGGAAAAGAAACAGACTGTGAGTATACTGTGAGTAAGGGACAATCCGAATGGGCCAGGCAGTGTAGCACACCACGTAGCAGGTGACAGGCCCCCAACACTGTAGTATGTGAGCATTGCACACTCTTGTACTGTATCTATCCTCATAACATCTGTGTGAGGTAGGGAGACATTATAATTCCTATTTTATAGATGGGAAACTGAGAGACTAAGGGTATGTCTACTCTGGATCTTGCAGGTGTAATTTCCAGCTCAAATACAAAAATGTGTGCTAGCTCTGATTGACCTGGCAAGCTAAAACTAGAAGTGTAGCTGTGGTGACATAAGAGGCGGGCTGCCTCAAGTGCAATCCTCTCCAAGATCCTAGCTATGTACCCAAGTGGCTATCCTCTCCCATCACTCATGCCATTTATAGCAGTCTAGCTCCATCAGAGCTAGAGTGGGGGTGTCTCCTCGATCTTGAAATTACACTTCTGGCTCCAGTGTAGACACATCTTTTGTGACTTGCCAAGGTCATCCAGGAGCAGGAAACTGAATGAATTCCAGGCTCATGCCCATCTTGCCTCTCCAAATAATGTGACAGTAATATTCTGTTTAAAAATGTGAGGCATATAGAACTACATGCAAAATCTGCATATCCAGGACATTAGATCCCCATACCATCTGTAATGAAGTTTTTCATATCATATTCATTTTAGACTTTCTGAACCCATTTGTGATTTCACTTATGCTGGTTTTACACTGATGTCGCTCCATTGTCCTGTGTGGAACTATTAACGATTAACACTATTGTATGCAGGAACTGAATCTGGTAATGAATCTGGACATTAGCACCAACAGTGTTGCACTTTGATTACAACTTTTGATTTTGCACTTTGATTTTACAGATTTTCAACCTGATTTTCAGAGGGGCTGAGCAGCCAAATCTCCAGTTGAAATGAATAGGTGTTTTCGGTTCTCACTGCCTCTGAAATTCAGGTCCCAAGTATATAGCTTAGAAATGTCCATTGCAGTAGGGCAATAAAAAGCCCCTTTTGCTCTTCTCTCACTGTGGGAGACTGGCAGCATTTCTCCCCATTCAAAATTAGGGAAAATAACAAAGCACAGCAGTTATCTCAATTCTAGAGCTTCGTTGAAACTCTAGATGCACATATCTGACAGATACAACAGAGATTAATGAGCCATGACCAGAAGTTTGATTTTTCTGTCAAGTGCTCCCATCCGTTTTTAATAAACAGAGGAACAACATAAACTCCAATGGCTGCTCTCTACTGTTTAAACAGAGCAAGTTGCTTTTAGTACCGTGTATGTCTGAGCTGAGTTATGACTCTAAGCCACTGACAATTTTTTTCCCCCTTGGCCCTTTTGTAGATACCCGGGTGATTAGCTCTGCTCCTTAAACACTGTTTCTTTGCATCTCTTCAGTATGGATTATCTGGTGTTTTACCACTGGAAACTGTCAAGTGCAATATCATGTTTACAGCAAAATGCGTTCAGCTTAGGGTTGTTGGTGTGTGTAAATGCCTAAAAACCCCACTGTTCTGTTTTGAACAACACTCTTTTTTATTTTTTATTGGGTCAGAACATGTATTCCTCAGCCTCTTCTACCATAGGCTGAGCCAGCTACAGCAAAATCTAAACAGTGTATTATACTATAATGAAATACTTTTCATGCCTTTGGTTATTTACATTACAATCAAACTTTGTAATTTTTAAAAAATCAGTACAAAAACATTTGAACTTGTCTGAAATTTATGGTTAAAGGAATCCCTAAGGATTTTATGCCACATTAGAAAAATTATCAGACATGCTTTTTTTCTTTCTGCCAAATCATGATAGAAATCCAAAGCAAAACAGAAGATTATCATGGGATACTTATACCCTGAGGTATTTATGGGGAAAAAGTGAGCTGCCATAAATCTAATTGGCCACAGAATGTCACTATTGCTCCATGCAAATAGAGTTGAAAGAGAATTTACCTGGTAATGTAAAATTGATTCTTAAAGAAAGAAGTTCAGGGAAGCCCTTTTTTGCATGTGTGTGTGTGTGTGAAATGCATGTGTGCAAACATGTGCGTGCACACACACAATTTAGTGACAGACCTGAACCAACACCCCAGATTCAAACACCTCTGAATTTTGAGGAAGTTCCAATCCAGATCTGAACCTTTTAGCTGGCTCCTCTGTCTATAAGGCTCAAACTAAAAGTACAGATCTGAACTTCAGGAAGATCAGACCTGGATCCAAACTTTGTGGCGCACGCACGCGTACACACAGACAGATAGACACACACACACACACACACACACACAGATCCTGCTGTCTGATCTGTGTGGAGGGACCCCAATACCCATGCTAAGCACTATAGACTTCAATGGGACTCTGTAAGAATAAGGGTACCTGTGTACAGAGCAGATTGCAGGATTGGGGCCACAGAGAGGCAGCCTTCTTATTTCAAACAAAAGCTGATCTCGAATAGAAGTCACTCTCAGTTTCAAAACATAAAATAAAAACTGCTCTGAGACTGAAACTGTCCTTGACTTGATGCTGCCTACAGCTGAAATTGCTACTAAATTTAACAGACCGATACTAGCATTTAATTACCCCTGGAAAGAAGTCACCGTCAAGAACAGTGTTTCTCAAACTGGGGTCGCCGCTTGTGTAGGGAAAGCCCCTGGCGGGCCTGGACGGTTTGTTTACCTGCCCCGTCTGCAGGTCCAGCCGTTTGTGGTTCCCACTGGCCGCAGTTCGCTGTTCCAGGCCAATGGGAGCTGCTGGAAGTGGCGCGGGCCAAGGGACTTACTGGCTGCTGCTTCCAGCAGCCTCCATTGGCCTGCAGTGGTGAACCGCGGCCAGTGGGAGCTGCGATCGGTCGGACTGGAAACAAACCAGCCTGGGCCACCAGGGGCTTTCCCTACACAAGCGGCGATCCCAGTTTGAGAAAAACTGTAATAAGCATAGGGATGTGTTAGATTTTCAACAGTGCTCCCCATCTAGGGTCCTGCAGCCTGCAGAAGCCAGGCAGGTAGTGTGGCCAATGGTGCTTTACTGCGAGGGACCCGGTGTTAGGGTGACCAGATGTCCCGATTTTATAAGGACAGTCCCAATTTTTGGGTCTTTTTCTTATATAGGCTCCTATTACCCCGCCCACCCCGATTTTTCACATTTGCTGCCTGGTCACCCTACCCGGTGTGGTGAGAGGGTGCGTGGGGGTCATAGTCTCTGCAGAGGCACAGGGATTCCAGGCAGCAAGCCCTGGCCCTCTGCAGAACCCTGTGGATCCTCATGATCTGGGTATCAGCCCCTACAGCCTATAATAACGAGGAAAGGCAACTTCCCCTCCTCCATGCAAACAGAGAGGAATCAAGGTGGAGGTAGGCTTCTTTTCCTAGAACCCCTCTGGCATGGCTTTGTCTGTGGGAGGTGCAATCTGAGCCAATATTAATAATGGAGCTGATGTCTGTCCACGAGAGGAGTGGGTTTACTTCATCCTGGGCTCATACCATTGTGCACAGGTCCTGCAGATCATATATCGTTCTGTTAAAGGGGAGATGTTACCAGTTAATATTTTTGTCAACTGGCAGCAGACAGCTCAGGCAAAGGATTTATATTTGCTTGTGGGAATAATGTGGCATCTGGAAAGTGTGTAACGTGGATTTGTGGTAACAATATGTTTGTACGTGGGCTTGCAGTTGAGGCTGATTACTAGGTCATTTTGTGGTCATTAATGGCAGTGATGTATTTATATATACCCACTGTTTATGCTCTCCGAAGGATTTTGTTGCATTTATATTTCCTGTTTATGGATAAACAAGTAGCTTTAAATGAAATTTGTGGTGGAGTTGGACTAGATTCTCTGGTGTGGAGCACCCACTTTGACTATGTGACTGGGCCCAGAGCTTGGTTAAACAGCCCAAGGAGGATCACTCTAGCCTAGGGCAAACCTCCAGTAGTGCAGAGCCCCTGACTTTCTGCTGCTGTCATATCCTCCTGCTGTCCTTCTCTCTGCAGACAGAGGAGAGGGGGCATTGCTGGGATGCCCTGTGCCACACCTATCCCTGGCTGCAATTTTGGCATCTTGTCACTCTTGCAGCCTAGCACAAGTTAAAGCAGCCAAGTGGCTCCATGAGGAAGGCTAAGATTCTGTCACGGTTATTTTTAGTAAAAGTCAGATGCAGGTCACGGGCAATCAACAAAAGTTCATGGAAGCCTGTGACCTGTCCGTGACTTTTACTAAAAAATAACCATTACAAAATGGGGCTGAGCCCAAGACCTGCTGTGGGAGGGGAAGAAGGGAAGGAGGTTCAGCACCACAGCACCACTGCAGCTGGGAGGTCTGGAGTTCCTCCGGTGCTCACAGTGGCTGGGAGCTCCAGGGTCCACCCTGGCGCCTCCGGTGGCTGGGTGCTCTGTGTACCCCTGTGTGGCTGGGAGCTCTGGGTCTCTCCGTACAGCTGGGAACTCTGAGTCCCCCGCCACGGCAGCTGGGAGCTGAGAGTCCCCAGTTGCCCATGGCAGCTCAGAGCTCCAGGGCCCCTGCCAGCTGACAATCAGTCCCATCGCCCCGGGGCTGAAGTGGAAAATGTCACAGAGGTCACGGAAGTCATGGAGTCTGTGACTTCCATGACAAAATCTTAGCCTTATTCATGAGGTTTTCTAACTGTGCAGAGGAAACTTGCAGAAAATAATGCAAACTCATCAACCAGTTCTGTCCCCTCTCTTCCTTCTTGCCCAGGCTCCAAAACCACAGATACTCAAACTCTTGATGTTTGCATTGAGGGCCTTCTGTGTAGGGAATGTTATCCTCTTCTCTGGCAAAACCTGAGGCCATTTCCTCAATTTTTCCTGATCCTCCTCTTGGAAAATAAACAGAGGGAATGGTTCATCCCTCGGCGTTTATATATTTGCTCCATCTTCAACCTTTTATTTGATTATCCAGATACTTCATTCATGTGACTAATTCCTTTATGGCTCATCCTACATTTTGACAAGGCAAATC
Source organism: Mauremys reevesii (assembly GCF_016161935.1). NCBI lineage: Eukaryota > Metazoa > Chordata > Testudines > Geoemydidae > Mauremys > Mauremys reevesii. The sequence continues at coordinate 118,368,048 of NC_052623.1, forward strand.
TTAAAAGTAAATTTGTGTCTCAAGCTTCCCTGGTGCCCACACTTCAGAGTGCATTCTACTCATCAAAAGCAGTAAAGGCAGCTTTCAGCTAAGATGCTGAGGATGGTAATACATATAGCTGCTCTAGCAGGATTATCCCTCATCCCTCATGCATTATAAGAGATTTGATGGGCCTATTAACAGTTTCTACCTGTTTTAAGATTTGTAACAGTAGGTTGAATGGATTACTTTATGTGCCTGGTTTGCCTGTGGTTCCTGTTAGCGGTGTTGATGTGATTTATGTAAATCATAAAGTGAAATGCAGTGACCTCATTGAGTTCCCAGTTCTTTTCATGCATGTCTTTGGGTAGAGTGTTAATATTTATAAATAATGGTATATTCATGTCTCAATAATCTGCTTTATTTACACTGTTAGTGCAGAGCTGCTAGTGCACAAATGAAACATTGATTCCCTGACGTGTGTTTCGTTTTTCTTTCAATTCTGTGTTTTCCCTTATGCCTTGCCCTTACTGTCAGTGAACTTGTCAGCAACTTTCCCCAGCAGGAGGGAAGCAAGTGAGGTAGATAGGAAGGACAACTACCTTTGCTGCCATTTCCAGTGCAGTTCTCTGACTAATGAGAAAGGGCAACTAATGAACTGAGAGACCGGTTTGTTCTTCTTCCAGAAACGGAACACATCATTCAGAGGGCTGCACTTTTGGTCTCCACTAGCCAAAGGATGACAAGCCAACTCCCCAGATTCACAGCTTCTGGCTGCCAGTTCGGTTTACTGGCCCAAACCCATTTGTAACAGATAAACCTGCTGTTTTGTATTTTCCGTGGTAAACTCTATATTCTCTGCTTTCTATGTTATATTTATTAAAAGCGAGTCTCCTGGAAGCATTTTATTCCTGCAATCCTGGACGCAGTTGGTGCTGAGCACAGATCTTTGGGGCTTTAAACTTGCATTCATTATTAAACAGGAAGAGAGCTGTCTTTTTAGCAGGTGCCAAGTTTCTACAGGCCCAATTCTGAAATCATTACTCATGGCCAAACTTTCCTCCCCTAGTTCATGCCAACATTACCATTGAACTCACTGTGGGTATTGGTCTCAGCAAGGGATTTGGCTCTTTGTCCTTACTATGGCAAAATTCCAACTGCATTCAATGTGCTTTAGATTAAGAATTTGAGGCATGGGTTTTAAATGTAGGACTGAATTCTGCCCTCAGTTACACTGATGTAAATCTGATGCAACTTCAGTATTTCAATTAAGTTACTTCAAATTTACAGCACAATCTGGCCCTAATTATAACCTGGCACTGTTTTGTCCAGTCTTTGCTTTGATTAGATAAGAGCAATTGCAATTTAGTCTAGTCAATCAAGGTTTTCAGGCATCTGGATTTGGCAGCGCCAGGCTGGAATTTCCTAGTGAAGTAATCTTTTCACGATCATTTTATGGGGATCTTTTAAATTGTAGATTCCAAAAAGCTTATTCCTTGTTCATGAATTAATCAGAAAGACACTTCCCCTAAAATTAATAATAATAACAATAAATAATGAACTATTAACAGTAGAAAGCATCTTATCACCCTGCTGAGTTTCCATATTTTCTTTCTGCCACTAATTTTTAAAGAACAATTAAAGGGGATTATTGTATCTTTTTACATGTCATATTTAAAGTAGTGTCCAGTACACTACCTGGCAAGCTTCTGGAGTTTCGAGAAGGTAAAACTTCTGTTGTTTAGCCCTGAGATGAAAATGACAAATATTACTTGGCAAATCAGTTAATCACTGGAAGTTTTTTTGGTCCCACAAGACTTCATGCATATTCACAGAGGTGCTGGAGCAATTTTTATAGAGCGGGTGCTGAGATCCACTGAACCAAACTGTAACCCCTGTATATGATGGAAACCACTTCAAGCCAGTGTGTGTGTCAGCACCGCCAGAACCCCTAGTTCCAGCACAAATGCATATTCATGTAAGAGGCCAGAAGCTCCAAAGGGAAAAGAACTCTCTACTCCCTCTGTTGGTGAAAAGGGAAAAGTTCTTCGCTAGAGAGCTTCATGTGCCTAGCCTGCCTACTTGCAAATTTCTCTAGTGACATATGGGAAGTCACCATAACTAGGAATGAACTTAGATTTTGAACAGCAGGGACTCCCAGAGAGGCTCAAGGAGGGGAAAGAGTGCTTATCTTGTGACAATGAGCTCATTTTCAAGCAGGCAGCATTCTGCTCCAGGGTTTTAAGTGCTGTTGGCTCTTCTCCCAAGGGGACTTTGCTACGAGAGACAATGCAGGCTGAGGACTCCACAGCGAGAGAGAGCACAGACTGAGAACTCAGCTGTGACAGCCAATGCAGTGGCCAGCAACAGAGTTAAGTGGACCAGAGCCAGTGCTAGGCATAGGCAGACTAAGCAATTGCTTAGGGGCCCGAGCATCTCAAGGGAGCGGGGGAGGGGGAGGGGCTGTTCACTTTTTATTATAAGAACATGCCTGTTTTAGTAATGGGGGGGCATATGCCTTCTTAGGGTCCCCAATGGACTTGCACTAGCAGTGGATTCTGAGATACCACCTTCCCAGCAACTTAATAAAGCAGAATCACTTAGCTGAATTAGGGGATAGTTCCTCCAGGCTGGACCAGGCAAGCAACTCCCTTGGTACTGGAGACAGAACTGCAAAGAGACACTTTGACTGCTGCTACTCATTCATCCCAACCATGAGTGGGGTTGGTGCAAGGGTAAGGTGGTGCGGGTCAGGGGCCTGTTACCTGTGGGACATGCCCACTGGCGGGTGGCAAGGGAGTCAGACTGACCACTACCAAAGTTTCTGAAAGGGTAGTGGAGGTGGGGTGGGTATTTTATTCTTTATTTGCCTATATATTTTGTTGCTGTGTTTTCTTAAATTTTGCTGTTTCCTTTCCCCTAATTAAATGTCCTTATTTGTACATAGTCCCAGAATGCTTTTGCAAAGAGGAAGTTCTGCCTGTGAAGGGCACCCAGGGAGGGCACATTTAGTTTTTCCAGGCTTCTGGATGAGGGCTCAGGCTGGTTTAGTTATTTGTAAAGGCGAACCCTAGATATATTGAATGCAGCCCTTATCACTGCCTTTAACCACCTGATTCTGCCACCTTCCTCATGCTGAATAGTACCTTACTCTATGAGTAGTCCAATTGACATCAATGGGACTACTGATGTAGTGGGGGTATTACTCTACTTAAGTCAGGGTGGCAGAATCTGGCTTTTAAGAGGCCATTTGTAGTATTCAAAATGTAATAAACCGATTTCAGATTCACAATGATTGCTTAGAAAAAATGGTCACAACAGGTGAAAAATTACTTCTATCAACTGCGCGGAAATTTTGCTGTGGTGTCATGATATGATATCAGTATTTTTCATCTGCCCTGGCTGAGCAATCCGGACCATACTGTAAGTTCAGTCGGATAGATTTCCTGCCTTCAGTCAGGAGGTTTTCCCCAGGAAGTTTGGTAGGAAATGTGCTGAGCTTCATTAACTCTCATCTTGTTGCTGAAACAGTGCTGGAGACTGTAGGAGCTGTGTGCTAGGCAAAATCATCTGTGTGCAGCTGGTTGTGTGGGCAGCAGTGAGAAATTCCTAAGAGGGAAGGAGAACAAAGATATGAATAAAAACACACAGAATCAGATATGATTTCAGATCAATCCAACAAAATGGATTTTACTCCCTTGCTCTAATCTACCAGTGTGTACACTTAGAATTTTTGAAACTCACAACTGGATATTCAGCTTTCAAACAGTTGGGGAAGTCTTACTTCACCTGTACTTGACATAATCTTGCATTCTTGTCCATATTATTTATTTGCATCGTGTATATAACAAAATAATAAATATATATTCTAGATGGATTTTCCTTCTATCTGATTTTCCTAGAGAAAGACCAAAACCTTGTATCTGGGCACCCTCAAATTATGGGGAAGTTCAGACTGAGATTCAGAACTTAACTTTGTGAGATTTATTTGTAAGAGGAAAGGAGCTCCAATGACATTTATTTGTAGGAGGAAAGCAAGGGAAATCCATTCCCCTCTCAGTTACCAGTCTCATGGCTCTAACAGCCACATTTTCAAACACACCAGTCTAAAAAATTACACCGAAAGTGTTGTGTGAGTTATCATTTGCAAGCAAAAATAATAGAATGTTGATGTCTAAGTATGTTGGACCTACCCCATCAGCCCTTTCAAAGGTAAACGTCCCCAGTTGAGCCATTAGGGAGTTTTGCCCAAGAAGAGACTGCAGTATCAGGAGCACACTGATTTGCAGGCGCAAACAGCATTTGCACCTGCAGAACAAGAAGCAGTAGATGTCAAAATTCTGTTATTTCCGCCTTCAAATAGGCCGTAAAACTGCAGGCACAAAATTAGGCAGCACATTGAAGTCCATGTAAAAATGTAATCCTAGTGTTTTAATAACTTTCCAGTCAGGACGTGTATTTTCCACCTTCTCCCTGTACTTTTCTGTTGTGGACATTTTCATTTTCAGACTGGAATATGACACTATTAACCTCAAGCCACCGCTTAAGATCTGTGTGAGACTTCTCTTTCCCTTTCCTCCTGGGCCTGGTCTAAGGATTTTACAAATAAACCACAGGTTTGAGCAGACTATTTTGGAACACAGTAACATACATGCTCTAATCTTTATGTATTCACAAACAGCTAAGAAATTTACAAACTGGTACCTCCTCTCAATCCACTTCAATCAGACTACTCATGTAAGAAAGCGCAGCAGGATATGAATCTAAGATATACTCTGTGTTTACTGTGTTCCTTCCCTTGTCCTCATTTAGTCTTTGGTGAGAATCCATATGTGAGAAGGGGCTCTGAATGTTCAATCATGTCTGAATTAACCTTAACAAAAGTGTTACATGAATATTTACCAACTAAAATCCATACAGTATGGTGCCTGAATTTATTAAATATGTCGGTGTAACTTCCACACTTAGGCATTGCCACAGTGCTTGTGTGAGAAGGCTTGAATTCCTGTATTAGTCCAGTTTGTCTGCCAATATGTCTACCTTTTCTGCAGGTGTATGAGTTACAGCCCAAGGCAAAAATATCCATGCCTTCCCTAAAGATCTCAAGGAGCTTCTGCAGTCCAGATGGTTCCAATTTGAGGCCTACACTTGGTGATGTAGCTGTATTGAGTTTCTTCCCTGAAACCAACAAAACCTGCGTTAGCATTTTGCTTGGATTAAAATATTTGTCCCTTTTTTCACAGGGCAGAAGAGGGACTCCTGAAGCCACTGAAGGAAGGAAATCATTACAGGGTTCTATAGAAGTAGGTCATGTGCTACAGCTGCTCATAGTTTAAGAGGAAGAAACATGGGACCTCAAACATGGAACATGACTCCTTCAAAATGCTTGAGAGCAACCCAAGAAAAACATCCTCAGAGGCTTATTTAATAAACATTATCTATAATAGTCTCAATGTGTGCTCATGTTTCCTTAGGAGTTTGCACCTACTTCCCAGAGCTAACAAGATTCCAAAATAGAACACAGAATAATTTAATGAAAAGGATTTAATAGTTTGTGTTAAAGCTAATATGGTCCATTAGGAGCTGTCATTTTATAAACAATGAAGATATGTTACCTCTCCCCTTCGCTGTAAAGTCATTCCAAGCAAGATTTGTAAACAGTCAGTAATGATCTACAGAACATGCATGAAAGACAATTAAGGCTACAATTGAGAAATCTGGCCTTTCCCCCCCTGTTTGGTTTCTTGTTAAATAAACCTAGTATAATATAAATGAGTGGATAAATACATAGCAAATATTACATATGTGCATGCCTATATAGATATGTGGATTTCATTAACAATCATACAACATTCATTATCTTAAAAACACTACTATTTCCACAGCTTGCAAAGTGCCTAAAGTGAATTGTTAAATCAACTGAACAATTTTTAATTTAATGCAAACTGTCACTGCAGTGTTTTTTTTTCCTGATAATAAATGAATGTTTTGTGATATTTGGAAAGACTGAATCCACTTTATTTTAAAGCTGTGAAAACAAAATGTTATGGACCAAATGGTGTTAATTTCGATGTATTGGGTTCACTCTTTGCACAATGAAACTTAATGGACTGTAAAACCTGTATGTGTGTAAACAGGAACCAGAGGGTCGGGTTCTCCTTACATCTAGTCAAGTCTTACACTGATGTAACTCTAAGGGTTGCTGCCCCTGTGTGGGTCTGGAGAAGGGCACAAACGGGTTATAAAGAAGGCATAGACTTCCCACCACAGAATATCCCTATCATGGCAGGGAGTGTTCTCTGCCTGGTTTAGAGACAACACCTGGCTGTGTGCTAGGCTCCCTCCCTGCCCCTGTTGTAGGGGACATATCATGGTGGGCTGGAAGCAGGGCACAAAGTAAGGATCATGGATTCAAATGTGTTCTGTTTCAACTATTCTGTGCTGCCTTTCTTGAGACTAGTGCAGAAGAGAAGTATGGGAGAATCTGGCCTATTGACTCAGAGGGAGTTACTGGGGTAAGTAGGTGGACAATCAGGCCCCCAAAGTACACTTCTCATTACATGATCTGGCAGCAGATGGACCAGAGGATACGGTATTTCTAACTGAATGTGCCTGAGAACATAGACATACTTTATCATTTATAAACTGCAGTGTTCCTGTGCATTTTGAAGCACTCTTCATACTTGTTCTTAAGAACTTTAAACAGTCTGTACTTAATACTTATATTTAAGTACATTTTAAAGATACTTAAAGCATAAATAACTTTATCTGCAAGTACTTTTCCAAAACAGTTTTTTGAACCAATCATATCCCTCCCAACTCTCCCAGTTTCTTGATGGCTCCCAGAATCCACTGTCCTGGCTTAGGAGCTTCAGACCCTGCGTTCCAACTGCTGGAGCTTTTATTTTTCTGTTGACCTTGCTGTGCACCAACCAGGGAAAGTGGCAGCCCTGGCCCCTTCTCTTCTGATTGGTCACTGCAACATCAGCCCAGGGGTGAGTCAATGTGGTGGGGGTGGAGGTGTTGCAGGGGAAGGGCAGGCAGACACATACCTCTCAGAGCGTCCTGCATTGAGAGAATGAGCCCAGAAGCTCCATCCCCTGCAGGGGGGAGTAGGAAATGCCTGCCAGCAACTGGGCACACTCTAGTGCTGTAGTAGCTGTTGGGAATACAGGAGTTGAAAGTACTAGCATTTGCACTTGTAAATACAAAAATATTATTTCCATAACATCCTTGCACTTATAAGTACTTCTGGGATGGTGTACTTGGCATTTATACTTAAGCCCAGTATTTATAGAAACACTGATAAATTCTTTCACTCAAAAAAACAAAAAATGTTTCAGGGGTTTGTTGTTGTTGTTTTACAGCATTTAGCTTCTTATTCAAAAGGAAGCAAAAAAGAAATCAGACTATCATTACTGTGGTTATACATCCACCATCTAAAAGATTCATTCACAGTACTTCAGTGAGGTACTTTTAGCAGTATCCTTAGGCAGAACTTGCAAGCCAGGTACAAAAATATCATATTTAAAAACAGAACACAAACAATTTATAATGGAGCAGAAAAAAAATGATAGATCGAGAATCACAGTTATTGTTAAAGTGTTTTGTAAAAAAATCTCCCTTAGTTTTTTAAGATGGACTGGACATTAGGGAGTCAATGAGCATTGCATAAGTCTTTCACATCTGTAGACCCTACTTCAAGTCCTGTGTAAATTGCATTTTCTGTTTCACATACAAAAGAACAGAAAAAATAATAACCCATTGGATGTCACGGTAACTCCTTATTTCTAGAATACTGTATGTGTCAAATTTTAGATGGATGAGAAGGAATACATTTTAGGTCTGCCTCCTCAGGTTCTGTCATTTGATGTAGCTCCACTAACTTCATGGAGCTACACCCATTTACACCAGCCATTAAGTCTCAATTTGGGTTTATTCTAGAATGATTAAGGACTCAACCCAATTCCCGCCCTAGTCAATGGGAGGCTTTTAGCTGATTTTAATAGGAGCTGGACTGGGCCCGACCTACCATTGGATACATGTCACAGATTCTTCCAATATGGCTGATAAAATCCAAGCAAAATGTAAAAGATTCTGCAAACAGAATGACATTCGTATTGAGATATTCAAGGCATTTAATGCACTCGAAATTAGCTTACAATATGAAGGTCAAAAAGGTGAAAATACAAAACTGCTATCGCCTAACAGAAGGGTTCTGTATAAAAAGAATAATTTAAAGAAGGAAAAGGCTTCAACCAGTAACTGAATTGATACGTTGTAAGGTTTGGAGGTGGAGCTGAGAGTCCTTAGGAATGTGACCTCAATTCAGCACTGAAGTCTATAGGACTATTCATGTGCTTAAAGAATTATATCCTCTAGAAGGGGAAAGTGTTCAGATCAAGGTCTTTGCATCATGCCAGTCTTTAGTTTCCATAGTCTTAGTTATAAATCTTGCCATGTACAGCAGATACTATGGATTTGTTCCAATAGGAGTTATGCCATCAACTTCAATGAGAGTAGAATCAGGCCCTGTAGTTACAAATGTAACTAAAGTTTTCCATTACATAGAGATTTTCAAGCTACTTTTATGGAACTTATAACTTTGTTTTCATTCAAATAGATATATTTTTGATGTTTGCTCACTTAAGATTTCTTTAGTATTTTGGAAAAGAATAGAAGATGGGATCCAGAGCAGGGGAGCTGGAACAATTTTTAAGTGGGGGTGCTGTGAGCCATTGAACCCAACCGTAAATCCTGTATATAATGAAAACCATTTCAAGTCAGATGGTGCTCCAGCACCCCCAACTCCCTTAGTTCCAGTACCTATGACCCAGAGTGGAACGGAGCTCATCACATTAAAATTTGCCTTGCATTTGAGAAACATTCAGTGCTTTAGAGTTCTTGATGAACACATAAAAGATCAGCAAGCAAAATATTGCCAAGGACAGGTGTACCTAATGTATTCTCATCAGACATGCTAGGAATATTTGAATTTGATTTCTGAAATACTGTTAGCTACTCTACGTGGAGGTCTTGTTGGAGGTAAGCAGCGAATTGGTGTTTAGTGATGCAGGTGACAGCACTTGTTCATTTGGGGGAAGAGGAAAGAAAACTCAGAATTCTGAGGAAGACAGGCAGATAGTCTTGTGTGTTCATTTGAGGAATTTATGCAAGCTCCCTCTCATTCTACTGAGTAGAAAAAACAGAGGACATGGGAAAATAACACCTTAAGCCCTGATTCAGGTAGACACATGCTAAAGCCTATCTTTATTCAGCACAGCCCTTATTCCCACACTTCACTTTAAGCACATGCTTAAGTCCCATTGACTTAAGCATGTGCTTAAGTGCTGTCCTGAATAGGGATGGTTTGCTGAAGCAGGGTCTAGATTAGTAACAAACTGAGCCCAATATTCATTTACTGTAATAGTAATTTGCATTTATGTAGCACCTTTCCTCTCACTCTCTCAAAGTGCTTTGCAAACATTAATGAATTAAGTCTCCTTACACCCCAGTGATATCGGAAAATGTTATTATCCCCATCTTATATATACAGGAACAAGTATAAAGAGATTGAAATCACTTGTCTAAGGGGGTGGAAGATAGTCTGTGACAAAATGAGGAATATCACTGAATCCGAATACTCAGTTCTGTGCTTTATTCACAAGACCATCCTTCCCACTAGATTTGTCTAAAATGAGTAAAAGGAATTTAATTTCATGTCTTCATTTAAGACAAAGGTATCTTCATTTATATCACCGCTCATTTTTTTCTTTAAAACAAGCAGATTTTCAAAGAATGGAAGCACAGGTATGTCTGATCTGTTGCCTGAATTAAACACAAAACTTTGATGAACACACCCAGATAACTAAAATAATGAAAGTGATAGATTAGTGTATTGATGCATAATCACTGTCTAGAATGCAGAACTTATGAGCAGCATGATTTTGAGAACAATTACTTGTAATTAAAGCTGTGCTGGTTACAAACAAAACAAAACAAAACCACCTTTGTGTATGACACCAATTAATTACTTTTTTCAATGAGACTAGCTCTTAAATGTCTGCGCTGCTATTTATATCTGACCACATTCAGAAATTATATGAAATAAGTATTGTTTAGCGATATTTTGTTTTTAGGATAGTGTAAATACCTCCTTTCAGATAACATCTCTTGAATGAATTAAAAGCTAACCACGTCTACAAGACTAGGATATGAACCACTGTTGTCACTGTGATGAAAGGGAACTGTACGCAGACAAACACTGTCTTATGAAGTCAGTTCCTCTATCTAGCTTACCTATCTGCCTATCCATCTCATTTTGATTTTCACACCCTTAAATTCAAAGAAACTAAAAGATGGTTTCATGATTGGGATGTTGGATTAACCAAAACCCAACCTACATGGTGCTGCAAAAACAAATTCAAAACACAAATGCCTCAGACCATCTCTAATTAAAATAAGATACACGGTTTGATCCTGATTCTGAGAGTGGCTGAGCGTATGCAATTTCCTTTAACCCTGTTCTCTCTCTCCCCCTCAGGCTCTCAGCACACTAAGACCTCCACAAGCAGCTATTGTTAACAACCGTTCTTTGGCTCCCTTTCTGCTGGCAGCTGAAGCTCGTTGGTGAGTAGTTAGGCCTCTCCTCCTAGCAATGGCAAGGAGGATCCTTGCAGCTCCACCTAGCAACTTCAGTGGCTCTGGCAGCCATGTGGCGTGACTCTTCCATCCACAAATCTCTTTTCCACATGACCTGCCACCATCCCACAGACCAACAGGAAGTGCTCCACAGACTACAGTTTAGTCCACCGGACTAAAAAGTGGACTATCTCATCCACCCCAGCCTTTAAAAACATTGGTTAAAATATATAAGCACATAGGAAAAGAAGCACGTGCATAAGATGTGATAACTTTCTAACTATAAGGACTAGACAAGTACTAGACTAGGCTTCCAAGAAGCTTGCAGAATCCACATCATTGGGTTGTTTGAGAACAGGTTAGACCAGGGATTGGCAACCTTTGGCCTGCGCTGCTTCCCGCAGCCCCCATTGGCCTGGAGCGGCGAACCGCGGCCAGTGGGAGCCGCCATCGGCCGAACCTGTGGACGTGGCAGGTAAACAAATCGGCCCGGCCCACCAGGGTGCTTTCCTTGGCAGGTCACATGCCAAAGGTTGCCGATCCCTGGGTTAGACAAACACCTCACAACAATGGCCTAGGTGTACTTGGTCCTGCCTCAATGTGGAAGGCTGTACTAGAAGTCCTCACGAGGTTCCTTCCAGTCCTACATTTCTATGATTCACACCACCAGCCATATGAACATTCTCACCCAGATAATGGCACATTTAATACTTCTGAAATGTCACATATGCCCTTGGAAGAAAGCAACAGAAAGTTTCCTTTAAAATCATTGGCAACACTGTTGACAAATAAAACTCGCCATATAACTGCAAGCTATTTTGCATATTCACTAGGGAGTGAGAATGATTGAAATAATGGCTGGGTTTCATGTTTTTTCCAGGTTGTCACACAAGGTCTCTGCTACAGCTCAGCCATCCATGGAAGGCCATGATTCATTTTTTGGCAATCGTATCTTTCTTTTGATCCACAGAAATATTCTCCATGTCATGATCTGCAATGATGGCCACATGCACACAGTTCTACAAGCACGTGAAACAGTCACTGGGTTTTTACCCCCATTTCTCACAATATCTGGAAGTTGAGAAAACATTAGACAAATCTGACATATTATACTGTGACAGTGGTTGCTGCTAGGCAACTGGCATATAGTAATATGTGCTCTTGACACAGCAAAAGGCCCAAAGGCTGGGATTTCTGAGATGTCAGCCTTCCCTCAGCACCCATCAGGAATATGCAAAAGCCATCTTGGTATAAACAGAGCACTGTAGCTAGCTGTGAAGTCCAAACCTCTTAATCTGAAAATAGTCCCAGCAACACTGCAGAAGGAAATATATTTTTCAGAAAGTTGTGAACTTGTGAAAATAGAGTTTTGAAACTAAAACTATTCTGCAAGTTTAGTGATTGCCACCTCTGTAAGAACATAAGAATGGCCATACTGGGTCAGACCAAAGGTCCACCTAGCCCAGTATCTTCTGACAGTGGCCAATGCCAGGTGCCCCAGAAGGAATCTTCAAGAGATCCATCCCCTGTCGCTCATTCCCAGCTTCTGGCAAACAGAGGCTAGGGACGTCATCCCTGCCCATCCCGGCTAATAGCCATTGATGGACCTATCCTCCATGAATTTATCTAGTTCTTTTTTGAACCCTATTATAGTCTTGGCCTCTACAACATCCTCTGGCAAAGAGTTCCACAGGTTGACTGTGTGTTGTGTGAAAGAAATACTTCCTTTTGTTTGTTTTAAACCTGCTGCCCATTAATTTCATTTGGTGACCCCTCGTTCTTGTGTTATGAAGTACCTAGCACAGTCTTGGGTTCTACGAATCATGCCAAGCAGCCACTATATTGTAATGTAACAGTAAGATCTGATGGAATTGAGTATGATAGGTGTGAAAGAGGAAGAAAAGAAGGAGACACTCACATATTATGGGAATGAAGAGGAAATATCTCAGCTACCTCATTTCCCCACAGCTTTTGCTCTCCTTCCATTCAGGGGTAGAAGGATTTGGCAGAACGCAAGGTTATCCTCAGACAAGATTCTTTCAATGCGTTTGTCTAATATATCTTTATCTGACTCAAGTAGAACAGATTTGAATATCTGTTCAGAGACAGATATATGTCTTCACGTATACAGTACTTACATTTAGATAAGGGTACTAGATTTATTGGTGAAACTCAGGGGGCACTCATACTATCTTCAATAACTTACACATATTGACATTAGAATTTTAAATGGGTTGGTAATGATTTTCCACCCACTTTTTTCACTACAGCAGATTTTCAGGCATCAAGGAAATTAGAATGGAAGAGCCAGATGTGAAGATGTGCACATAAGCAGGCTCTAGGACATAGAAGCCCAGTTTCTGAGCTGGTATAAGTCAGCATAGCTCTATTGATTTCTAAGAGAGAGGTGGGGCCAAAATACTTATAACCATACTTAAAATGATCAGCTGTTAAACTTTGATATTTCTTTTAATATTTTAGCTTGCATATATTTTTTCATCATAGAAACATGGGCTGCATTCAGATACACCTCTACCCCACTATAACGAGACCCGATATAACACGGGTTTGCGTATAGCGCAGTAGCAGCAGGTCTTCGGTGGCACTTTAAAGGGTCCAGGGTTCCGGCTATTGTGGGGAGCCCCGGGCCCTTTAAATCCTGCTGGAGCCCTGTTGCTGCTACCCCAGGGCTGCGGCAGTGGGGCTCGCCAGCGATTTAAAGGCCTCAGGCTCCCTGCAGTGGCCGGAGTCCAGAGCTCTTTAAATCACAGCCGGAGCCCTGCTGCTGCTATCCTGGGGCTGTGGCAGTGGGGCTCCCCCGGTGATTTAAAGGGCCCGGGACTCTGGATGCTGCAGGGAGCCCAGAGCCCTTCAAATCACCGCTGGAGCCCTGCTGCCCCTACCCCGGGGCTGTGGCAGCAGGGATCCCCTGGTGATTTAAAGGGCCTGGGGCTCCCTGCAGCAGCTGGAGCCTGGAGCTCTTTAAATCACTGCCAGAGCCCTGCCGCCCCTACCCCAATATAACGGGGTTTCAGCTATAATGGGGTAGGGATTTTTGGCTCCCCACGACCGTGTTATAGCGGGGTAGTTAGCTGCCTTTCATTTTTATTTTCCACTATACAGTCTTCTTGAAATACCATCTCTATTTTTCTAGAAATATGTAATCTGTTCCATTCGATATTTTGTACTCTGAGGCAGTTTCAGTGGCCAGAATGCCTTCTTCCATCTGTATTTGGCATAAAAATTGTGACTGCCTCTCCGATGTTGACTTTGCTACAGTTATCCATATCTGCATTATCACCAGATTCAACTACTGTAATGTTTTCTACACTGGACTACTGATGCATAGCAGTTTAAAGCTGCAGCTGTGGCAGAATGCATAAGCCTGCTTGTTTCATGGTGTTAATTACTAGGACCACAATACACCAGTGCTCAAAAGTCTTCACTAACCGCTTTCAGGTGTAGCTCCAGATTTTGACATTGATCTATAAAATTCTATACATGTTCCTGGGATAAATCTGGCAGTAGCAGACACTGTCACAGAGCCCAGCATTGCACACAACTACCTGTGAGTTCGAAGATGATGTAAAGACAGACATGAATGTTGTGAACACAGACAGACCTGTGTTAGAAAAGAAACTACATCAGCTACAGAAAAGTAACCTCAACAGACATGAAACTTCAGGAAGTTCTAAATTACATTAGAGGTGGCTGGCCCAAGAATCTAAAGTACAGTAAGGAAGTGACAAAAAGTGACTTTGCCATGCGTGAACAATGAAGCAAGTCAAATGGCCTCAGGGTTAAAGGCAATTGCATCATAATTCCAAATTAAATGAGAGGATAAATCCTAAACTTCATCCATCAGGGAAATCAAGGATTAACCAAATGCCATGAACAGGCCAACCAGTGAGTATGGTGGAGAGGTATCAGCAAGAACATAAAGAATAAAGCATCTGCATGTGAACATTGCAGAACTAACAGACCAAGACAACACAAACAACCTTTGATAATAACATCTCTACTAGACAGACCTTGGAAGAGACTAGCTGCAGATTTCTGCACATTCAGAGGACCTGGTTGTTGTGGATTATTTTTCCAGGTATATAAAAATTATGTACTTGAAAGACATAACGTGTTAGAGAAAGTGAAGTGCACTATTTCTCACTTCAGTGTTCCAGAACAACTAGTGACAGACCACAGTTCACTGAAGCAGAATGTGAGTCATTCCATACAATATATATATATTTTATCATATTATTAGCAGCCCACATTACCGGCAAGCAAATGGAAAGGCTGAAAAAGCTGTACAGACAGCCAAGAAATTCATATAGCAGGAAGATCCATTCCTTGCTCTTCTGAGTTACAGATCAACACCAGTAGCAGCTACTGGATATACTGATGCACAAATCCTGATGGGAAGACAGCTCAGAACTACTGTTCCAACTTCAGAAAAGAACCTATCTCCTAAGAGGCCAGATAGGGAAGAGAGTAGCCAAATCCGATAAAAAGGCAAAAATAGGCACATACACTTTTACAACAGACATCACTCAGAGAACTTCTGGGTCAAGGACCAGGTGACTGTGTTCATGTCAAATTGGATAGAGAAAAAGGATTGACAACTCCAGCTGTGATAAAGAAAAGGAATTCAATGCCCAGGTTATATATGCTTGAGAGACCGATAGTGGAGAGTTCAACAGAAACCGTCAGCATCTACAGTGCGTTCCTCAGCAAGAACAATCAACAAATCAAACCCCACAGATGGCAGATGCAGAGCAAGGAAAAGGAGACTCAGAGATTCCAAACCAACCCCAACCAGTCGTTGCAACTAATGGACAACCAGATGACCAAGTTGTTTCGTGTTTAGGTAGTGTAATTGGAAAACCAATACAATTCAGAGACACTTAACAGATTGATTCGTACTGAACTTCAAAGATAGCAGGATTGTGTATATTTTGTAAACTATAGGAATGTAGAACTTGAAAGGGGATCATGCAAATAGCTGCTAAACTGTGTTATACTGTTCAACCACTATGTGGTACTGTGTATAAAATACCTCATTTAAGTGAACCTTCTCTACCTGGCAGAACATGATTAAAGAATATTACACTGAACACATCTGGTGTGTATCTCGCTAAGAAGGAATATGCAAGAAGTACATGACAATGTGTGTGAGTTTACCTCTCTCCTTGTGCACCAGCACAATATTTGAGGTCAAGTGATGTACTCTCACTCCTAGCCTCTGGGCCTGTCAGGAGGCTGCTTTTAGTGGAATTTTCCAACAGTTTACTCAAAATTGATGATGTGGTTCATTCTCATTTATAGTTTACTGGGATGCTAAGTCCCCTATTATTGTATATTAATGAAATATTACATTGTCATTGTGGATATAACCACGATCATTTGAAGGATTAATTAAAAGATAAACTCATAAAATGATAAATGTTGTGCAGCTCTAAGAAGGTGTTGCTACCTGGCTTCATTCACTCAGGGAACAAAGCAGTAAGGGAAGTGAAATAACTGCTGGTTTATTGGTCTAACACTAAGGGATGTTGGGCCTGGGCACACTTAATAGGCACAAGAAGAGCAAGGACTGAGAAGACAGCAATAATTAAGCATGTGTCTTTAAAAATCAGTTTAATCTAATCTGGACCAATGCATGAATTGTAGTGTTTTGTATTGTTATCGTGTGATGTCACTACTGTCTTTCCAATCTACTGTCTAGTATAATGGGAATGCCCTAGTTATAACAGCAGGCTGCCAGAATGTCATCTTTGTTCCATGCTCAGTAACTACACAGTGAGCAGAGGTGTCATTTTTGGCCCATGTTCTTGCAGACCAACCACTTACTGGAATGCAACATCCTCCCCAAAAATATTTCCCCTGGAGGTGGTGCTTCTAATAATGATATTACAGGGGGAGCACAGAGATCTGATAACCAAAACCTTCACCCGCTACATGTGGGTCAGTAGATGTGCTCTTATTCCTATGTAACAGTCTTCTCCAGTGGAAACTGAACAAAAAATGTGCACTGTATTTGAATGATTCATGATAATCTTTTTTTTTAAAAAATAAGGGACTTCTGAAGAACCTGGTCCTACAACCCTTACTTCCCCCAATAGTCAATGGGACTACTCACAAGCACTACTAGAATGAGCAAGGATCATAGTTTAGGTTCAATTCACAATAGCTTGACTAATGTCAGTAATGTTGTGTGTCACACTGAAATAATTCCATGCTTAAGATCAGACAATACACTGACTTGTTTCTGGAGACCTCTATCGCAGATCCCACTGCAGCTATTAGACTGTATGAATCAGGTATGTTCTTTTTTTGCCAGAGGGTATCTGTGATGGGACGTGCATACCCCGAACTAGGCAGGAAAGAGTTAACCCCACACTATGGGTGGCAGAAGTCCTGCCCCTTAGACAAGACTGGGCAGGCTCCAACTGCTGCACTAGTATAAAGGAGAGAAGCCCAGCTTATTCTGGACTGATCACCTGGGAGGAAGGATGCTCGGTGGAGGCTCCAGCCTGGAAGCTGCTTCAGCCCCTGATTGCAGGAACCAGAGAGCCTGAGGCCCAGACCAGAGACCTGTTGCCCACATCCAGTCAAAGGGAGTCAGAGTCCCAACCAGTTGCCCGTACCAAGGAGTCTGGAGATCCTGACGACGGACAGACCCCAGCTTCAGGACTCATGGTAGGAAGTGGCCCAGGGGGCGTGTAGTGAGTGGTACTGTGCACCTGAAGACAGTCAGCATAATGCGATAGGATCCCTTCTGACGGTGGTGACTACACTCACCACTGACAGGGCTCTGGGCTGGGACCCAGTGGAGAGGGAGGGGCTGGGTCCCCCTAATACCTCTGCTGCCACCCACCCCTGGGTGGTGGCCCCTTTCTTTGACTCTGGCCATTAGGCAACACAGCCCCAACCCCAAGGGCAGTGCTAGTGACTCTGGCCACTAGGCCACACAGCCCTGACCCCAAGATAGCTTTATTGAATATGACCATTATGCCTTATTGTGGTGAGGCCTGAAACAGTCAGGTAGATGGTGACCACGGTGTCAGCATCCCCATTGCGCGCTGCAGCAGGGGACGGGGCATGCATATACTGCAACAGTACCATTTGTAATGTGTCACGGCTGTAGTTAGAGTCTAAAATCCTTTTGTTTAGGAAAGCAACCCTAGAAAAGCATGTTAGTATGTGCTTAAATAATCTTCTGAATCAGGACCTCTTCCTTCTCTACTTGGCACTATTTTTAATTTTTTAAAAAAAGAAAAACATAGTGTATGCAAAGGTAAAACTATGACACCCAAATAATATTACCAAAGATAAACATTACTTCATGCGTTAAGTTCTTTTCCTTATCTCTTTTAGTGGTTAAACTAGTGAAAGGATGTTTGTGTGAATTTGTTCTCAGAAGTCTCCAGCTGTATCTGCCCACTTCCTCATTTCTTTCTTAATGTTTTTGGAACTCTTGCAATGCTCCCATTACAGGAAGGAATCGTGGCAGAATACAATACATACCAGCTGGCAGAGTCATAGGGTCCCAGCAGGCTTTGGCTAATGGATGTGACTAGGTTGATATGATTAAGGTGAATGAATTAGACAATTCCAGACTTTTCCCGTAATTGCATTATGTTACATATTGGCTGGTGTTTTTAATTTTGAAAGTCTAATGAATGGTAGGGAAGCCAATGTAAAGCCACAATGGCAGCCTAAGGGTTAACAGATAAGACATATTCTACCCCTTTTTCACTGCTGCTCATGTAGTCATTAAAAAAATGGAAAACAAAATGACAAAAATAGTGATGTATCTTTGAACCCCAAGCTCTTAAAAGTTAGGGTACAGAGGGAAAAAGCTGTGTGGGGGTCATTTTTGTAGCATTTCTAGTAGAAAGTTATTAGAATGTGATATGGGGAGTAGGGGATTTCCACAGCTATAAAACTGAGACTGACAATCTAGTAAAGGATGTCCTAGGAAAAAATCTGGAGGAAAATTTACCTCCCCTTCCACCCATACAATGTACCCATCTGTTTTCTGTATTATATGTAAGAACATTTTCTTTCCAGTTGATTTTATTCTCATTTTGGCAAAAGACCAGCACCCTGGAACAGACCAGAAGTGTAAGGGTAATGTACTCTGCCACAATTAAATCAGATGCTAGAAATGAAATTGCTGTCTTTGTCCTCCTTATTCATGAATTCATGAACAAGACTGAGTATGAATACACAGATGTATAGCACCATTCACAATAAACATGATTCAACCTCTTGATGAATGTATACTATATGATCTGGGAAAAGTTATGCATATAATCTCTATGTTATATATGTTTTGAGGTAGATTGTCAGCTTGTGTAAACTGCCATAGCGCCATCGTGAACCAATGACAGTTTACATTAGCTGATGATCTGCCCCATTGTGTATATATCTTGCCAATCTTGCATTACCATGTATTCATATATTATCCATATTGCCAGATCCTCAGCTGTTCATACATTCCAAGGCCAGAAGGGACCATTGTGATCATCTAGTCCGACGTCTTCTGATACGCAGGTATATAGAACTTTTTCAAAATAACTCCTAGAGCAGATCTTTTAGAGAAACATCCAATATTGATTTAAAATTGCCAGGGATAGAGAATCCACCATGACCCCTTGGTAAATGGTTCCAGTGGTTAATTACTCTCACTGTTAATTACTCTCACACCTTATTTCCAGTCTGAATTTGTCTAGCTTCAACTTCCAGTCACTGAATCATGTTATACCTTTCTCTGCTAGATCGAAGAGACATTGTGATAGGTTCGGTCACAGAGACTCCCGTGGCACTGTCACCTGACATGCTGGAATTACCTCTGAGCCCATTTTCTCTGCCAGCTTGGGACTCCAGAACCCTGTCTTGTTGAGCCAGACATACTAGTTCACTGCAACACAGACCCAGGGTCTGAACCACACCCCCAAAGCTGCAGACTTTAACCAAAACTGCTCAGCAGGTCTCCTATCTCCAGCACCCAGACACCCAGCTGCCAATGGGATCCAAACCCCAAATAAATCCATTGTACTCTATATAAAGCTTATAACAGGGTAAACTCATAAATTGTCCACCCTCTATAACCCTGATAGAGAGAGATGCACAGCTGTTTGCACCTCCAGGTATTAATCACTTACTCTGGGTTGGTTAAAAAACAAAAGTGATTTTATTAGATATAGAATGTAGGATTTAAGTGGTTTCAAGTAATAACAGACAGAACAAAGTATTTATCAACAAAATAAAACAAAACACACAAGTTTAAGCTTAATACATTTAAGAAACTGACTACAGGTAAATCTCACCCTCAGAGATGTTCCAATAAGCTTCTTTCACAGACTAGACTCCTTCTTAATCTGGGCCCAATCCTTTCCCCAGTACAGTTCTTGTTATTTCCAGCTCAGGTGGTAACTAGGGGATTTATCATGACTGGCCACCCCCTTTGTTCTCTTCCACCCCCTTTTATAGCTTTGGCACAAGGCGGGAATCTTTTGTCTCTCTGGGTCCCCACCCCTCCTTCTAAATGGAAAAGCACCAGGTTTAAGATGGATTCCAGAACGAAGTAACCTGGTCACATGTCCTGTGAGACCCTAAGCGTCCATTCTTTCTGGCCTGACTCACACGAACACAGGAATGCTTACAAGTAAACAGAGCCATTTACAACCAATTGTTCTAGTTAATGGGAGCCATCAAGATCCTAAACCACCATTCATGGCCCACACTGCATAATTACAATAGGACCTCAGAGTTAACTTCATATTTCTAGCTTCAGATACAAGAATGATACATTCATACAAATAGGATGAGCACACTCAGTAGATTATAAGCTTTGTAATGATACCTTACAAGTGACCTTTTACATAAAGCATATTCCAGTTACTTTATATTTACACTCATAAGCATATTTCCATGAAACATATGGAGTGCAACATCACACCCATTATCAAATATTGACTGCCCATATAGGTTCCTATAACCTGTGATCAAGGACCCTTAACCTTCTCCTTGTTAAGCTAAGTATCTGACTCAGGAAGCTCGATCACTATTTGGCATGTTTTCTAATCCTTTAATCATTCTTGTGGCTCTATGCTAAACCTTCTCCAATTTATCAACATCATTTTGAATTGTGGACACCAGAACTGGGCACAGTATTCCAGCAATAGTTGTACCAGTGCTAAATACAGAGGTAAAATAACAGCTCTACTCTTACTCAAGATCCCCCTGTTTATGCATCCCAAGATTACATTAGCCCCATTAGCTGTTGTAAATCTTCCTTAACTTCAGTGGAGCCAAGCATATTTACACACATTGAGGATATGGCCAAAGGCAGCAAAATGACTCAAGCAACAGTACCCCAGAGTTCCTGCTGAGCTGTGGCTTCTGAACATTGTAATTTAAAATTGTTTGTATCTTTTAGTACAGGGATCGGCAACCTTTGGCATGCGGCTCACCAGGGTAAGCACCCTGGCTGGCCAGGCAGGTTTGTTTACCTGCTGCTTCTGCAGGTTTGGCTGATCGCGGCTCCCACTGGCTGCAGTTCACTGCTGCAGGCCAATGGGGGCAGCAGGACGTGGTGCGGGCTGAGGGATGTGCTGGCTGAGGCTTCCCGCCTCCCGTTGGCCCGGATGAACTGCAGCCAGTGGGAGCTGTGATCAGCCGAACCTGCGGATGTGGCAGGTAAACAAACCAGCCCAACCCACCAGGGGGCAAGCCGCATGCCAAAGGTTGCCAATCCTTGTTTTAGATCATTAATATAACTTTCTTATGCACCACACACTTAAGGCTTGAACCAAAATCCTTTGAAGTCCAGAGGAGTCTTTCTATTGACTTCAATGGGCTTTGGATCAGGCCCATAAATTTTAGGGTGTTTTAATGATTCTCAAGCAAGTTGTAAATAATGCTATAACATCAAAATTCCTTTTGCTTCAGAAAAGCTCACTCTTCTCTTTTCCCTTCAAGGTTACATGGGATTAGCACATGTAAAAGAAGTTATTAGAAGCTGTAGTAAAATACATATTGTGATCTTTTCTCTTGGATATTGACCTTGTCTCAGTTATCTATGCCTTTGTCATCTCCAGACTGGACTACTGCAACATGCTCCATATGGAGCTATCCTTTGAAAACCTCAGGCAGTGCAGAATACATCAATCTGGCTGGTTGGACAGGAAGGGTGCCATTACACCAGATCTCTATAGACTGCAGTGGCTTTCTGTTTACTGCAATTCAGGGTGTTGGAACTGATATTGAAAGCCTATATGGTTTGGAGCCTAGCTACTCAAAAGATTGCTCTGTCCCCATATTCTGCCTCTGCAACCAAGATCACCTAATAAGCTCATGCTAACACTCTCTCAAGCAACGTCTGGGCATGTTACTGGCAGGACATTCTCAGTGCAATGTCCTCAACTCTGGCACTTGCTTCCCCCAGTGGCCCAATGCAGTCTGAGTTGTTAGTCCTTGCACTTTGAACTGGAGGTTGTCTGTCTGTTCAGGCTTCTGCATGAAAATCTGGAGAGGAGTTTTATAAGTCTGATGTATTGAATTCAGTAATGTTATATTATCTGCTTTTTATACACGTGGTCCACAATACGCTTTGTGAGGGGCACATTTTAAAAATTCAGAAAGAAGTGTCAGGAAAAACCTTACCACAAAAACCGTTAGTATGTTATTTAATGTTAGATTAAAGAGAATACACAGGAATTAGATTTGTCTTCTTCCATACTACAGTCTTCTCATTCGTGCCAGGAAGATGTTTAGGAGGCAGGTGCTAAAGGGGTTGATGTTAAGGAAGTTACCTGTAACAGGGTCACCACCTCCAGAGTATCCCCTCATGACTGGGGTGGCTCTGGAACAGCCCTGCCTCAATTTCCTGATGAGGTTCCCTGAAATAATCCACAAAGACTTTCTTATGGCTAGTAGTACACCTTCTTGGGGATGGTTTTATAACAGAAAGTTCAAAACACCCCTCAAAGTCCTAAAGTAAAGTCCATTACCACAACAAAAAAGTCCATCTTCAGCTCCAGCATATTTTGCCAGTCCTGGGTTTTTTCTGCAGCCCCAACCTGCTCTTCATCAAGCAGCCACTCCTGGCCCTTTCTCGATGAAGTCCTTCCTTCCCTCCAGGAGATGATCCAAAACTCCTGGAGCTATCTTCTCTCAGGCTCAGTGAGGTCAGCAGGTAACCCACCCTGCTGCTCTCCTGGCTCTCCCATAGACACTCAGGATCTCCTGCAGGAGTCTTGCTGTTCTCTGCAGCTCCTTTGCTTAAGTTTCTCTCACAGTCTACCCACCTTTCTCTCCCTTATTTATCCCAAAGGTCTCACTGAATCACATGAGCTATCTTCATTTTCCCCAGCTCGGTAGGTCACAGGAGGGACTGAGACGCATTTCCCATTAAAGGGCCAGCCACCCTGTGACATTGCCCTATCAACTTTAGAAGAGTTGATATAAACTGTGGTTCCCCAAATGACAGCATTATTCCTAAAATTATTAAAGCAGAGAAATCAGAGGACCTGTTACGGAAGAATCATTAGATTATGTTTGAGGACTGAGACAGATTTAAGACACATGTTGATGACTTTAAAATGATATTGAACGTGTTGATTAGGGAAAACATTACAGAAAAATTAAGGGCCAGATCTTCAACTTGTATAAATTGGCATAGCTCCACTGAAGTCACTAAAGATCTAGCCCTGATTTTTTAAAAAAATGTAATTTAGCTCCTGTAATTTACTTAATTTTGGCTGGAGAGAAGGTTCTGAAGGTCAAGATTGATTAGATGCCTTTTCTGAGCATTTTAAATTTTTTTATTTTAAATGTAATCTATTAATGGTAGGGTAGCTATTGTCTTTTGCTTACACAGCCCTCATGATTTATCTGTTAGGACTTCTTCTGAGTGTCAAATTCTTATAGTATCTTTCAAATCCTCAGGTGGCTAAGATAGGATTCTTTCTTTAATTAAAAGGAAGAGGATTGAGTTTCAGGGTAATTGTGCTTTGATATTCCCAGGTGTATCTAAAGTCATTCAGATTAGGAGAACTAGGTTTCAGTCTTTGAAATTAGACTTTGTTAAATTGGAAGCTGAGGTTGCAATTTTCTATCCACCTAAAATATGAGTGATTTTAAATAGTACAAGGTAAATTTTCGCTGATTATGATAGATGCCAAATGGCTTTTTGATTGAGGGCCAGAATCTGATCTCCTTTACAGTGGAGTTACTCTGGATTTACACCAGCATAATTGAGATGAGAATCTGTCCCTAAATTTCTTCTTCCCCAAAGAAAAATTGTTTGCCACATTAACTGATCTAACTAAAAACAATGGGCCACAGCTGATGTAAATTGGCAAAATGACACTGAAGTCAGTGAAGCTCTGCCAATTTCCACTGTGGAGCACTTGGCCCTATGTTTTCCTGGATTAAAAATATCCCCCATGGGAGATTTCACTGCACTTTATTGATAATAAATTGGGAGTTTTTTTGCAACTAAAATTTTTACAGTATTTCATCTATGGGCCAGATTCACTGGTAGGCTCAGACTTCTCTGTGTCACTCCAATGAGGCAAAGCAGCCATAAACTCAGTTTAACTGGCCAGTTAAGGTGGGTTCATGGCTGTTTTGTGTTGCCAAAGCTGGAGCTTATTGGTGTATCTGGCCCTACATACCTGTATTAGCCCTGCAATGCCAGCATCTGTGACTTACCTAATTGGATATGTAGGTTTCACTGTTTGTAACTCTCTTTATAGTTTGCTGTATTTTCCAGCTATTGTAATCCTGCATAGCTGCCTCACCTGCGTAATCCTTATTTGTGGAGGCAGACTTTGCAGGGCTGGCCCCTTGGGTGTAAAATTTCACATTTTGGCGATGGCCTTAAAACTGCCAATAAAAGAATGTTAAATAAAATTGAACAACATATTTAATCAAGTAGTTTATCAGCTGCCTGTAAAGAGTGACCATGCGAACTAAGGGCCAAATTCTCAACCCAAGCAGCTGAGATGGGAGCTAGGGGCATACATGAGGAGAAGGAAAGAGACTTCTTTCCGCCAAACAGCTGCCTTGCTGAGGCTTTCCAGTTCACTGATCCGACATGCTCCTAGCATAGCCCTACCACCAGGAGGGGAATGGCAGGAAGATCAAATGGATGGCTTTATATCAATTTCAATGGAGCTTTGGATCAGACCCTTTGGAATCCCAGTGCTACCCACCTTCAGAGAGGGAGATGGATTAGATGATCTAAGGGGTCTTTCCATTACTAAATTCTACTAGTCTATGTTGCTGCTCCCTAAGTAAGGCTCTGTTTCTTAGCGATGTTTCAAGAGAGTCTCGGCCCTTTTGGTTTTCAGTACCCTATGGGAAAAATTGCGCGCTAGAGCACTAGGAACATTCTCCTAGATGCGTGACAACACTAACATTCGACTGGTCAGCACAAATTCAAGACGCGTCCAGAGTGAAGAGTCACCTTTATGCTCAATTTTAATATTCACAGCAATGTTTACATTTAAAATGCACTAAAAGCTGACTTCACTTTTTGATGGTCACTTGAGTATTAGGAAATATGTTTGTCCTCTCTTTTTCAGCAGGAGCCCATTGGGAAACGCTTTTGGTTACTGCCTGCTACTGATCTCATATGATGTAAAGAGGCTGAAATATGTGAAGTTTGCAGCTGTTATTGTGTCATGTTTACATGCATTGATGTGCAGTACAAGCAGAAAGAGTGAGCGTGGTCAAGTGAACTACCGTACAATAAATAGCGATAAATAATTCAGATTCTCATTATAACAGGGGAATGCAGCTCTAGTACATTGGAGAGAGCCTGTCTTTGTGTGAATTGGTATGCAGTAGCTGTTTAGTAGCCATAGCATGTAATCTAGCATTAATATTAACATAAATCAGCTGCTGGAATTAACAATATTTCTAAAGTCTTATATGATAACTGAATTCACTCTATATTATTTAGTCCTCCTGGGCATTTTAATAATCATGTAATAGAAATGTTGGAGTAGTTGAGATATTCTTTATATTGCTCTATGAAAGGTCTTTAACACAATGTCTTTAGCAGACAGTTTTGATAGAATGCGTTGTACAAAAAGAAATATGCCTATTTTGGTAATATGGGTATGTTTCATTAGCTCAGCCTGGAGCGATATGACATTACATTTAAAAAGGAATACAATTAATAACAATGAGAGATTTTTTAGCACTCAGAGTATAGCTGGAGGAACTGAGCCAGGTGTCAGGGCAATTAAGTAGACGCGCTGTATTACCTTTGTCTGAACACTCATAACATCAGCCTGTCTCAATATGTTGAATAGGAGATTTCTTTACAGTAGGATTCCTAATTTATTTTGATGTTTCCTATAAGTCAGATAATAATAAAAAGGAGTTTTTATTAATCTTTAAAAATGTGCAAACCTCAGGAATTAGCATGTCTTATTGGATCGCTATATTTTCCATTTTCCATACAATATGGAATGATTGTAAGGGAGATATGCACAATAGCTTCTCAGTGCTGAACTTAATGGAAACATCATATCTGTACTGTGGAAGAGGACAAAATGCTGCTGGCACACACACAGCCCATGTATTAGATAGCTGCAATCCGGGGGAAAAGTTATACTTCGAGACTACTAAAATAATCAGCATGGGTATTTTGTTATTCAGCATTACCCTTTATGTTAAATGACAGTGAAACTTCTGGAACACGCCCCTTGCCTAGAGTCACAGTATCCAGCATTTCTTTCCTCTCTAAAGAGGTTTCATTATCTCCTGCAGTCCTAAAAATGCAATTTTTAACATTGCAGGCCAGACTGAATAAGGGTAACAATAGATAAATGGATTGGGCGTGATTGAGCCAGTTTAGATACAGCCCTACTTAGGGGCTGGCACATAGCTGTGCCAGCCAGTAAGAACACCAGGAATTCACTGTGCTGCAGAGGCAAGTCCTCTAAGGAACAATTCCTCCAGAGTTCACATTTTGTGCTGGAGGTGATGGGGGAAGCTGAATCAGCCTTGCAACATACTTACTTCACAGCTTGCATCCATACAGCTCCATTGGCAGGTGCAGATGAGGGAGTGAAGTCAAATCTCCACCTACTTCTGTCCCTTTCTGCCTCGACCCATCCTGTCCCTCACACTGGCTTGCAGTCCCTCCTAGGCCTGCAGCCATGATCGAGATAGGTGCAACCTGGCTGCGCAGGAGGGGTTGGGGTTGGCTGACTCACACTGTGTGGCTGTGTAGGCTGAGGGTATAACCTGGCCATGTGCTATTCTGAACATGAAATTTGATTTTTCAAAACAAAACAAATGCAGAAACAGAAAGTGTTAAATCTCACGGCCGCAGGGTAGGCCCACTCTAATCCTCGAAGGCATCATCCAGGTAACAAAATAGAATCCCATCAAATCAAAACTAGTGAGGGCAGGGGGAAGGAAGGTACTGACAGCATTTTATTGGTTATCATCAACAGTATGTAAGAGGATGGATGAAAATACTGCTTCTGAGCCTGGGGGGTGGGGATTAATAAGCAACTCCATAGCCATTCATGAGTAATATATTACAATTTTGTAGATAATAAATTCTTAGTCTAAGAAGCTCCAGGTTATTTCTTACTTACACAGCTACTTGGTTAATGTAACACTAAGCCAGCCACCTCAGCTGCTTGCTGTTTTCTAGTTTCCCCAGGTTTCTGACTGCAGTAATTCTAACTGCCAACTCATGCTTCCTGTGACCACTATTTAGTCCCTGCATATATGCAGAAGCACACATCTCTTCAAACAATTAAATCACCCCAAACTGCTCAGGGACTGCAGACCTGCAAGTGTTATGTGAGCAGTTCCCCTCCCCTGCTAAGTATTATTGACAAATCCATCAAAGGCAGTGATGCATTGGTTTCCACCTTACCTAGAAGGACACTAGGGCAACAGTGACATGCTGTCACCGTGGTAACTGCTGCTGAAGTGAACAGCCTGTTGGGATAGGTGACCTCTGTTGGCAGCACGCCTAGAGATGTAGCAGTCGCAGGGCAGCCATGTTACTGGGACCCAAAGGAGCGGCCTAGTGCCCTCCAATTGATTCATTAGGCCTTAAAGGTATCGATCGCTCCAATTTGCAGGAATTTATGATATTGATATTGGACTGATTAACATTTTGTGCCAGACTGGTTCGATATGTGCTTGTAACAGCTTTTAATGATTAATTGACTTTTATGATTCCATCTCAGTGCTGTCAGTGAGCTGTGAACTGTGGGCAGGCTCATTCCCAAACTGCCTCTCAAGTGGCACAGGGCAGTGATTGAATACCTAGGAAATTAGTGTCCTGGCTGTCTCATTTTATGAAAGATAAATGCTATGACATTTAATGCAGACCTTCATTTAGAACAGAACTAAGCAAATCATTTCGCAATTTAATCATAAACAGGTAAATATCAAAACTTGTTTAGCATTTTACAAGTTAAGCAGGCAGACAATGAAGGTAAAGCAAAGTATGCAGTGGGGAAAAGGCAGAGGTAAAATAAGGTAATGAGGACTGGAACAATCAGCATTTTAATACTCAGAGCTTAATACAGATAATAGTACATCCACAATTCAGGCATGTTCTTCTGCTTAAACAGAAAAATCTCTTTGTCTCTTTTTCTCTCAGATACTCTCCATTTGCTTTCCACCATGTTAGCTGTAAAGTGAGGGCCTATTCCACATGACATGAAATCTGGAAGAAGAAAAAAATGGTAATCTGCTCCCTAAAACAAACAGAAACATTATGAAAAAATTGCAGAGGAAAACCAAAATTGTATTATACTCTATAACAACTGAAAGAGATTGTCTGAAGGGCTGTGCTGTCAACTCCTACTTTGTTGTATTCACATTTATAGTCTATTCCTCTCCATTCATTTTAATTAAAAAAGATTACAAGTTTCTTTTTAAATAACTGTCTAAGCAAGACATCAGATTATGCATCTTTATCCATACAAGACTAAAAAGACATATTTTGATTCTCTTTAAATTTTGTCTTCCTCCTCCTTACCATTCCATCTAGCTGAGTTGATTGACGTAAGGAATAAGGACACTATGGGCCAGATTCTCTAAATCATTGGGTCTCTTTGCACCACTTGGGTAGTGCAAAGAGAATGGAGAGATTCTGAATCTCCCCACTTGAGGATTCCCTTGGTGTGGAGTAGGCCCCAGCTAGTGGAAAGCTGGCACAGCTGATTCCTATTTCATCTGTGTCTACAGCACCCTTTTCAAGCAGTGTGTTGCAGGCAGGAAGGGGCACGGCTGAAGCACTACTGGCGTACACCAATCCCCATCTCACAGATGGCCTCTAGGAGCCATGTTTCCCAAACAGTGGGTCATGAGAAGGTTCTAGATGGGTCATGGGCCTGGTGTGGAGGGGAGATCCCCAGGGAGGGGTGTGCGTGTGTTGGAGAGTGGGCCTGTCCCACATTCACCCCACAGTGGTGGCTCTTGTCCCATGGGGCTGGGCCTGGCTCCTCACTCCAGGCATTGTGACCTGGCACATGGGATCGCAGTACTTCTCAGATTTGGCCTGACTGCCCAATGCCACTCACTCAAAATTGGCCTAGCCACCCCGTTATGATCCCATGCACCTGATTGCAATGCTTGGAGCACAGCGCTGGGCCCAGCCCCACAGGACCAGAGGTGAGTAGAGGATGGGTTTGCTCGCCAATCCCCACTCCCCTGGAGCCTCCCCTCTGCACCAGGCCAGGATTAGAACTGCGGTGCTGGGGTGGGGGGTGGTGCTCTTTTGGGGGAAATGCCCCCTGAAAGCTGAAGCAAATCGGAGATTAACAGCAGACCCTGGGCGGCCTGTGCACAGGACAGTACTCTCGTCTACCCTTCCCCATCTTCTTCTTCCGTTACACCCAGGCTTGGCCAGCCTTGTGTGTGAGTGGGTTGGGACTCGGGCACTAACGCTTTTTTCCTTCCTCTGAGTGATGTGGGGGCGGACCCATCACTCACCACTGTTATTTTATTAATAAAGCTTTAAAATTTTGTCACTTGGTGTGCTCCTTCATCTCCTCCCCTAATGATCCTGCGGCCTCAGCCTGATCACCTGATGCCTCAGGCAGATTGGTAACATAAATCTGTCACAGTCAGTGCCCCTTCAGAGGGGCAAGAAGGAGGAGGCAGTGGAAGAGGAGAAGGATGCTGGCCGATGATTTTGGTTTTCCTTCTCCCTAACTGAAAGGAACAAATGAAGTGGGGCGCCTGGCCTGGGTTGCTTGGCTTACTGAAGAAGTCCCTGCCAGGGCAAGTGAGCAGGATAGAAGAACAGCAGGGAGGGAAACAAAAAAGAACTCAACGATGTTGATAAAATCTAAGGATATAATCCTGACTCTAGGAAGTCAATGGCAAAACTCCCACTGACTTCAATCAGGTCAAGATTTCACTCCATGACTTTATGTCTCCATGTCTGGCCATATTTCGCATTGCTACACCCCTTCAGCCCCACTGATATTAATCAAGTTGCATGGCTGATACTGAGGGCAGAATGTGGCCCATTTTTATTACATCACAGTGAATGCTATACATAATTATCTTTGCTTTGAGTAAAATGTGGCTAAATCAGATACTATTAAGTCAGATAATATTGTGGCAAGATTACTATAGTATTAGAACAATGTTTTTCTCACATTACACTGTGGGACAAATCACAGATGAATAATGACAAATGTTGATAAAGTCATGGATTTTATCTGCATTTGGACATCCTTGATTTGCTTGTCAGTTCCCTCTTCTGTCCTGTGTACACTGAGCCATATTCTTCCCTCAGTTATACCCACTCAACCCCATTGATTTGAATCAAATTGCCTGGCTAATGATGCTGTAAGCAGAATACGGTCCACTGTATATTTGATTACATTACAACAGTTATCCATTCAAGAAAACAGGAGGACATTGGTGAACCCTTTTGCAAAGACATCAATCATTTTACCAAGAAACAAAATTTCTTTCTGCTGCAATACATCAGCCATTTCTTGACAAAATCCCAGACATTATGTTTCCATGAGTTCAGAGGGCAGATACCAAGTGCAATTTCCACCTGTAGACACTGCTTTTATTTTGTTTTAATTATTCCTTTTTTCCAGTGCAATAGCAGGGTTTAATTAGGCTCCTTATTGATTTCTTAGGCAATTTTTGAATATATATATTTCACCCTCTTGATTATGGTCCCCTTTAATTCATGAATGTCCCAAATTATGAGCATTGCATGGAATCAGTTGCCTTTGGCTATGTTTGGTATTATGTTACCTTCTGTTCAGTTAACGGTGTGTAGATAGGCACTGTAAAACCTCAAAGCTCTTTCTGCTGTTTTGGAATTGAGAAAGCAGAAACATAATTGCTTTTGTTGGATCACAATCCTGAATAGTAAAAGATTTTTTAAACATCTGCCCTTTCTTTGATTGGCTTTACATCTTCTCTCTTTTTTGTCTATTGTTCATTATTCTGCATTATATTCATTAATGAAAAAATCTTTCCATGACAATATTTTCATGACTGGGATTCGATGCATTTAATCTGATCTAGCCCAACAGAAGCCCTTAATAGAATGTGACAATATATGTTAATTCTATGAGGTTTGTATTTCATACTTGTTCTGTATAATAGCTGATCTGCCCTGCATACAATCTCTACTCCCATAGCTTGCAGATTTTTAACAGAGCCAAATTCTGCCTCATGAGATGAATTTGCAACACCTAGTGAAATCAATGGGAGTTCTGTGCATGTATGGGAAAGCATAATTTGGAGCCTCAGTCCTGCTCCCATTCAAGTCAATGGCAAAACACATATTGTCTCAAATCTGGCCAAGACCAGGCACTAGGGTTGTTACATCTAACAAGAGATTCACTCTGACAGGAGAATTTGCAGGTATCACTACATGCTATCTTCCCCTTTCCGTTCTATCTCTAATCGAATGATTTGATGCATCTCTCTTCTTTTCTAGTACTGCTGTCAAATACTTGTCATGATATTAACATCCATTCCCTGAGAAATTTAACAGCAAGAAATAATGTCGATCCCCAAGTGGACTAGCATAATCTGTTCATTCCACAGAGAATCTCTCTCTCTCTTTTTAAAATACATTGGAATTAAGAAATATGCTCAGTATTTTAAAATAGAAAGGCAATACAAATAAATGGGGAATTTTCTTGAGTCTGATGTTAAAACAGTATTTAGAGGAATCTTAAGAGTTCGTCCAAATTACAGTGTACTTCATTATTTTTACTTGACTTGTGCATTATATTTGACATGAACACTGCAAATATTTCCATGCTACCTGTAAACCAGGCAAAACCAAAAAGCTTTAGGATGGTGACTTTCCAGCTTGCTCATTGTATACATCTATGCAGCAATTGAACACCCGGGGGTGGCCCAGGTCATTGACTTGGGCTCATGGGGTTCAGGCTGTGGGGCTGTAAAATTGAGGACCGCAAAGTGGGAGGGTCCCAGAGTCCCAGCTCCACCCTGAGCCTGAATGGCTACACTGCAATTTTACAGCCCTGCAGCCTGAGCCCTGAGAGCCTGACTCAGCTGCCCTGGACAGCCGCAGGTGTTTAATTGCTGTGTAGGCATTACCATTTAGGACTAGACTTTCAAAAGTGTGGCGGGCCAGATTTTCAAGCAGTCAGAAGTCACAACTGGGGACAGACCTCAAAGAGACATAATCCCTCCAGGAGCTTCTGAAGGTATGCAGCGCTACACTGTAAACCATGGCAGCATGCAATCCCTTGAGGGGGTGAAAAGGGGTCTGTCATAAAAGTGAGGCACCCAGGAGTGCTGGTAAGAGAAAGATACTACTCAGTGTTTCCCCTCCTGTTTACATGACAAGGGAATGATTTTCAAACGGTTTCATCCCTGTCACACGGCAGGAGTCAGTGTCCACTGATAGAGAGGCTACTCTTGCAGGGTCCACTTTGGAATGGGTACTGCCCATGGGGCCATTGGGAGGACTGAACTTGTGCCTGGCCACTGTGCAGCAATGCAAAGCTGGCAATGCTTTGTGCAGTCTCCTTTCCCCTTAAACAATTGGCAGTGATCAAATACAGTCTAGTCCTCATTATTTGCCTTCAGTTTCTTTGATCGTGTTTTGGAGCTATGTTGCTAAGGAAAAGAGATAACCATGGTTAACTGATTGATAGAAAATAAAGAGTCATAGCAAACATCTGGAGAGCCAGATGAGAACAAGCCATTGTTTGGTTTAATATCCTTATAACATTTTCTGTAAGTAGCTAAGCTGAAGGCAAGAGCCTTCATCATTTTTATTATGTACTTATTCCAAAATATTAAATAGGCTGAAACAGCAGTGCTGGATGTATGTACCGTCATCCAGATGTGATCTGAGAAATGGGGCTAGGTGGCTTATAAGGCCATTAAAGCCAAATCATCACCTTTGCCTCTGTGGGTGGAAGAGGTGAACACCTGGTTGATTCAGGCACAGAAAGCGGGTGCAGAAGGGAGAAGTGCGATCTCTGGGGGTACCTTGGGGATGTGGAGCCATAGTTGGGAAAGGGATGGCACAGGGGCCCATCCATAACTGAGTCAGAGGGACAGCCAATCTCTCTGTAGCACTGTACCTGTCTCAGCTCTACAGGGATTCCCTGTCTAACTCACTGTTTCAGCAGTAGTTTAAGGGGCTCATTCTCCACACTTGGAACAATCCCTTGAACCATGATTCTTGGGACAGCAAAGAGAGTGGGAAGCTATAGCTCCATGTATCCCTCAGGATCATGCTCCCAGAGAATCAGGGAAATATGATGGTGGAAGACAGCATAGAGGCACAGGGCCTCCAACCAGTTGGGTAAGACCTCTAGAGGGTCTCAGGAGATCTGTGTGTTCCACGAACTAAGCCTCCTGCCACACACAGAACAAACTGAGGGAAACGCCATGGGTGAAAACACATGCCTTGTGGGACAAAGACCTGAACAGAGGACAACCTGGCCCTAAAGACCACATAGATAGTAGCAGTAAAGGGGCTTATGCCTAACCTGCCTCAAATCTCTGAAGTTAAAGGTCCAGTTTTATTCCAATAATCATTATTTAATAAAAACAATAATTCACACATATATTGCACTGTTCATCAAAAAATGTCAAACTATTTTAGATACATTCATAAATCCTCACATGCCTCTGTATGATAAAGAAGTATTATTCTTATTCCCTATTTTGCAGAGTGAAACTGATACAGAGAGTTTACGTGGCTTGCCTAAATCACTCCTAAGCCTGTGCTTTAACTGCTAGACAATACTTTCTCTCATTTAATTTACTGTTAAATCAATAGTCATGTCCCAGAGCTATACACATCAGCTGACTGACTCCTTAACATATCTTCAGTGAATATGTATAATATGTGTATATGGCAATGATCATGTACAGAGTTACATTGTTTTGACTATATGAGAGATTGCTATTAACAAACATTGTTGCATCAAAAATGGACCTATGTTTTAGGAGACACCACTATTTTCTCTAATTGACACATCAGTTATGAATCTATTACAACAGAAAGCTGTAGTACCGGTAAACTTCCACACTTCAGTTTTATATGATCAAATGTTACTGTAGGTTTAGGTGGACCATGTTATCTCAAATTCCACAGAGATGTAATCCATATAAGAAAGAAAGAAAGAAAGAAAGAAAGAAAGAAAGAAAGAAAGAAAGAAAGGAAAAACATTTGGGCTATGCATGTCAAGCCACTGCTGATCTGCTTTAAGCTCATCTAAGAACAATAGACAAATCTATTGCTATATAATGCATCTTTTTTGCCATTTTTTCAGTACTCACTAATACTCAAACCCTTTGTATGGAAAATAATACGCTTAGTGTCATGCAATCATACTACAAATACAGAGATGTAGGAGCTATTTTTAAACTAGTGTTGGTCCCAGTCCTGGAAGCCATCTGCATGCTAAACTCCCTTGACTTCAGCGGGAGTTCTCTGAATGGAGGGCACGCATGATGGAGCCCACCAAGCAGATGGTTCCCAGCATTTCTTATGTCATTTTATATCATCTCCGCTCCATCTCTAGCTAGATAATCACTACTAAAGAAAGCCCCAGCTCTCAGCTTTTTGATAGACTGGAAAGGCCAAATAGCCTGCTACTTCTTTAGACCCTGTTTATTCTAGAAAGGGTTTGCTCATATATCTGTGCCAGCATACCCTCCTAGTGTAGACACAGCTTATACCAGAAAAAGAGTGCTTTTGCTGGTATAGCTTGTGCCAGTTCCCTGAACAAAATAAGCTATAGTGACAAAAGGATTTTCTTCCGCGTGTAAGCTGCACCTACACTAGGCCTTTTGCCAGCATAGTTATGCCTGTTAGGGGTTTAATTTTTTCACACTGCTGTCCGACATGGCTATGCAGCAAACTTTTAAGCGTTGCCCATACACTTCTCATTGTAGGGGTGGGCTAGTTGTCTCTTTTAGCAAGTTGTATGCAGAGGATTAAATGCTGTTGGAACTATATCACTGGAGGCTTGGTGGGCATATTTTGAAATTGTCCAGACTGACATTTATTGCTGAGCTTTCTTTAATAGCACTCAGTGGAAGAGAGAAGATGATGATATAAGAAATACCAGCTATGTCAAAATACAATATGTTTTGATGGACCCAGTTAAGTATGGCTGGATATTTGTAAGACAGATTGATGGGAAGGTTTGCAGAGGAGAGGATCACTGAAGTCCCTTTCAAAATTCAACTTCAGCTCTTCAGCTGACCTTTAGATGCTTATCTATACCTAACACAATACCACACCTTTGCCAGCTTGCCCAACACTAATTGTAATCTAAAGATCAGGGTGAAACAGAAAATAGAAGACAAGCCGTCAGTCATGCAGAAAGTCTTGCAATAGTCAAATGGAAATGTCTGTATGATTATTTTTTAGCATGAGTCAGTGAATCAAGTTATAGATTCTTTATATTCTTCCAAAAGAACGATTGCTGTTTTCATGCAAATGCATATTTTTATATTCTTGGCGTTTACACAAGTATTACTTGGGTATAGCACTAAAGATGTGATTCTGCAGACACCTTCTTTTGATCATATATGAGTGGGTCATATGATTAACATTTGGAACTGACACACCCCATTGTGCACTTAAAAATACAAACTACTCACTTTTTCCACCTGCATTCCCATCACAGTAACAAAATGATAGAGAGATGGCACGAAACTACCATATCAAGTACATCCTCTCACATCTTCACCCAGGAATGTTCTCATCTCACCTTCTAAACTTTCATTACATCTACTTTTAAAAAAAATTGTATTAACTTTTCCAGAGACAGCAGAAAACAGTTTGTGACAGACCTCTCCCAATAACCCTTAAACCTATGAAAAAAAATTGTATTAATGATTTTTTTTACTACTTACAAATCAATACAATAAAATACTGTTCAAATTATATAAAAAAAATACATTTCCTTTGATTCATGCGTGGAAATCCAGGGTTTATCACTGGACATTCACCATTCAGCACACAAGTCTGGGTGCCCATAGGGAACTTATTCTCCTCTCACACTGGTCAAAATCAGGAGAAACTCCATTTGAGTCAGTTGAGTTACACTGATGTAAAATTAGTGTGAGTGAGTAGAGAATCAGGCCTCTACTTGTATAATGGAGTGATAAAGTATTCTTCATAATTACATGCATGTAGCGAGGAGGTGTGGCCGTCCTCAGAGAGTAACAGGGAGGGATCAAAACACGACTCCTGGTGGGCAGAACCAGGAAAGCCATGTCTGCCTCACTGGAAGCAGAAGGGCGGGACAGGAAGCGGAAGTACAAAAGGCGGGCCCTGCAGCTTGGTTGTGGTGGAGTCAACACAGGAGATGGATGCATCCTGCCTGCTGCTGGAGCCTTCAGAGGAGCTGCCGGGGCTGCCTCCTGAGGACTGGCCAGAGCTCCCCAGGCTGTGGCTGAGCGAGGCACTGACAAGCGACTGGGGCTGCCGCTGGCTACCTACCTTGGGGAGACAGAGGACAACTACAACATGGAGGCACCAAACTCTGGGGATGTAGGAAGTAGCCCAGAGAAGCTAGACAACAGTTTGGTTGAGTGCTGACCTGATATGAGGTCAGCATGTTGTGGCTGGATCCCCACTGACCCAGTGATGGACCACTCTGCCACTGTCAGGGCCCTGGGCTGGGACCTGGTGGAGTTAGGCAGGCCTGTATCCCTTTACTCCTTGGCACCCCACCCTTGGGTGGCAGCACCTCCATCTTAGGCCAGGAGGCCCATGGTACCCTACTGATCACCCCTGTCTGAGCCTCTAGACTGTGCTGGTGCTCACCCTTATCTGTGCCTCTAGACTGTGCTGGTGCTCACCCTTAACTGTGCCTCTAGACTGTGCTGGTGCTCACCCTTACCTGGGGCTCATAGACTGCTTAGCAACTCTGTCCTGATTGCAGGTCAGAGCCTGCTGCACCGTGCTGCCCCGTGCTGACTGAGGGACAGAGCACTAGTGCAGCTAATTCCCCACTTTGAGCTCACCTTTACAGGTACATGGCAGCGAGGTGGTGCTGTGGCCTCCCTCAGAGAGTGACAGTGAGGGATGGCCACAGAGCCTACAATGCAGAAAAAAGTCATGTCCTGAAATATGAAAAAGAGTACACATTGTTATGGAGAATACAGGGGCATGGTTCTAAACTGTTCATTGTACCATTTTTTGTTGGCAACGGAAGTTTGAAAACAAGGAACTGCTTCTCTCACTTATGCCAGCTTTACACTAATATAACTCCATTGACTTCAGATGTGACATGGTCACATTTTGAAGGGGCTCCAATTTGAGCAGGCAGATGGGAATGCAGTGTTGCTAGCACTGCACTTGCAATGCTATCATTGAGTCCAAATTTGGGGATTGCTCGGAATGTCACCACATGACAAAGGAAATTTTGCCAGAGCCACCTGCAGTTTCCCCCTTGGCTGATAGAGGCTGCTGTGCTGCAGAAAGCCATAACTGCTTGCTTGCCCTCTGACTGGCCAGAAGAGCTGCCCCTCTGAATTCCACAGCAGGGGCCTTACCGAAACCCCACCTCATGCAGGCAGGTGAAGTTGGGAAGCTGTTGGAGCCTGCCAGAGGACTGAAGGCTAGGGAGATGGAAAGGATACAGGAGGTTACTGAGGGGAAATGGGCCTGGTAGGGGGGCAGGATCTTGCTGGGTGACAGGCCACAGCTACAGGAGCCTGCCAGGTGGGGGAGTAGGGGATGGCAGGAGCCTGCTGAGAAGATTGGAGGAGCAGGGAGGGCTCTGTGCAGTGGGAGGGAGGCGAAGAGTCAGGGAGAAATTGTATGGGGAGCTGGAGCATTGAATTGTTAACCTATGACTGTCTCACACACAGCGGGAGTGAGCAAAGGAAGGTCAAAAGACAGAAAAGAAAGAGAAAATTAACAAAAAAGCACAAATTATTTATTTTCTAAAAATCTCATGATTTTTAGGCCAATCTCTTGATTTTAGGTTCTGGATCATGAATTTTGCAAACATGCAAGTAGGAGATTCTTTGAAAATTTTCCCCTGAAAGTGCTTCTGCTTTTGGTAGAGCAGAAGTCAAATTTGTTCCCTTGTACTCCCATGTCTCTATCCATCAGTTGTGTCTTGTCTAATACTCAGACTGTAAGCTCTTTGGGTCAGGGACTGTCTTTTTGTTCTGTATTTGTACTGTGCCTAGCACCGCCCTCACGGCGTGGGATCGATGTCCGCGGCTCCCCCGTCGACTCCGCCACTGCCGTTCGCGGTGGTGGAGTTCCGGAGTCGACGGGAGCACATTCGGAGTTTGATATATCGCGTCTAGATGAGACGCGATATATCGAACTCCGAGAAATCGATTGCTACCCGCCGAGATGGTGGGTAGTGAAGACATACCCTGAGTCAGGGGTAGGCAACCTATGGCACGGGTGCTGAAGGCAGCACGCAAGCTGATTTTCAGTGGCACTCACACTGCCCAGGTCCTGGCCACCGGTCTGGGGGGGGGCTCTGCATTTTAATTTAATTTTAAATGAAGCTTCTTAAACATTTTAAAAACCTTATTTACTTTATATACAACAATCGTTTAGTTATATATTATAGACTTATAGAAAGAGACCTTCTAAAAACGTTAAAATGTATTACTGGCATGCAAAACCTTAAATTAGAGTGAATAAAGGAAGACTCGGCACACCACTTCTGAAAGGTTGCCAACTCCTGGTCTGAGTTATTGAAGTCCTCAAATCGTGGTTTGAAGACCTCAAGGTGCAAAGAATCCTCTAGCAAGTGACCCGTGCCCCATGCTGCAGAGGAAGGCGAAAAACTTCCAGGGCTTCTGCCAATCTGCCCTGGAGGAAAATTCCTTCCCGACCCCAAATATGGCGATCAGTTAAACCCTGAGCATGTGGGCAAGACTCACCAGCCAGCACCCAGGAATGAATTATCTGTAGTAACTCTGATCCCACCCCATCTAACATCCCATCACAGACCATTGGGCATATTTACCTGCTAATAATCAAAGATCAATTAATTTCCAAAATTAGGCTATCCCATCATGCCATCCCCTCCATAAACTTATCAAGCTTAGTCTTGAAGCCAGATATGTCTTTTGCCCCCACTACTCCCAGGGGCGGCTCTAGACACCAGCGCGCCAAGCAGGCGCTTGGGGCGGCCGTTTCCCGGGGGGGCGGCATTTGGCATGACTGCGGCGGGTCCCGTCTTCCCGCGGCTCCGGTTGAGCTCCCGCAGGCATGACTGCGGCAGGTCCGCTCGTCCCGGGCTCCGGTGGACCTGCCGCAGGCATGCCGGCGGGAGCTCCACCGGAGCCGCGGGAAGACGGGACCCGCCGCGGGACCGGGGAAGGGCGGCGCAGCGCTCCGCGCTGCTTGGGGCAGCCCGATTTCTAGAGCCGCCCCTGACTACTCCCCTTGGAAGGCTGTTCCAGAACTTCACTCCTCTAATGGTTGGAAACCTTTGTCTAATTTCAAGTCTAAACTTCCTAGTGTCCAGTATATATCCATTTGTTCTTGTGTCCACATTGGTACTGAGCTTAAATAATTCCTCTCCCTCCCTGATATTTATCCCTCTGATATATTTATAAAGAGCAATCATATCTCCCCTCAGCCTTCTTTTGGTTAGGCTAAACAAGCCAAGCTCTTTGAGTCTCCTTTCATAAGCCAGGTTTTCCATTCCTCGGATCATCCTAGTAGCCCTTCTCTGTACCTGTTCCAGTTTGAATTCATCCTTCTTAAACATGGGAGACCAGAACTGCACACAATATTCCAGATGAGGTCTCACCAGTGCCTTATATAACGGGACTAACACCTCCTTATCTTTACTGGAAATACCTCGCCTGATGCATCCTAAAACCACCTTAGCTTTTTTAACGGCCATATCACATTGGCAGCTCATAGTCATCCTGTGATCAACCAATACTCTGAGGTCCTTCTCCTCCTCTGTTACTTCCAACTGATGTGTCACCAATTTATAACCAAAATTCTTGTTATTAGTCCCTAAATGTATGACCTTGCACTTTTCCCTATTAAATTTCATCCTATTACTATTTCTCCAGTTTACAAGGTCATCCAGATCTTCCTGTATGATATCCTGGTCCTTCTCTGTATTAACAATACCTCCCAGCTTTGTGTCATCTGCAAACTTTATTAGCACATTCCCACTTTTTGTGCCAAGGTCAGTAATAAAAAGATTAAATAAGATCGGTCCCAAAACCGATCCCTGATGAACTCCACTAGTAACCTCCTTCCAGCCTGACAGTTCACCTTTCAGTACGACCCGTTGTAGTCTCCCCTTTAACCAGTTCCTTATCCACCTTTCAATTTTCATATTGATCCCCATCTTTTCCAATTTAGCTAATAATTCCCCATGTGGAACCATATCAAATGCCTTACTGAAATCAAGTTAATTAGATCCACTGCGTTTCCTTTGTCTAAAAAATCTGTTACCTTCTCAAAGAAGGAGATCAGGTTGGTTTGGCATGATCTACCTTTTGTAAAACTATGTTGTATTTTGTCCCAATTACCGTTGACCACAAGGTCCTTAACTACTTTCTCCTTCAAAAATTTTCCCAAGACCTTGCATACTACACATGTCAAACTAACAGGCCTATAGTTACTCGGATCACTTTTTTTCCCTTTCTTAAAAATAGGAACTATGTTAGCAATTCTCCAGTCATACGGTACAACCCCTGAGTTTACTGATTCATTAAAAATTCTTGCTAGTGGGATTGCAATTTCATGTGCCAGTTCCCTTAATATTCTTGGATGAAGATTATCTGGGCCCCCCCGATTTCATCCCATTAAGCTGTTCGAGTTTGGCTTTTACCTCGGATGTGGTAATATCTACCTCCATATCCTCATTCCCATTTGTCATCCTACCATTATCCCTAAGCTCCTCATTAGCCTCACTGAAGACTGAGGCAAAGTATTTGTTTAGATATTGGGCCATGCCTAGATTATCCTTCACCTCCACTCCATCCTCAGTGTTTAGCGGTCCCACTTCTTCTTTCTTTGTTTTCTTCTTATTTATATGGCTATAGAACCTTTTACTATTGGTTTTAATTTCCTTTGCAAGGTCCAACTCTACATGGCTTTTGGCCTTTCTCACTTTATCCCTACATGTTCTGACCTCAATAAGGTAGCTTTCCTTGCTAATCCCTCCCATCTTCCACTCCTTGTAGGCTTTCTGCTTTTTCTTAATCACCTCTCTGAGATGCTTGCTCATCCAGCTTGGTCTACAATTCGTGCCTTTGAGTTTTTTCCCCTTTCTTAGAATGCAGGCTTCTGATAGTTTCTGCAACTTTGACTTGAAGTAATTCCAGGCCTCCTTCGCCTTTAGATCCACAAATTCTTCAGTCCAATCTACTTCCCTAACTAATTTCCTTAATTCTTTAAAGTTAGCCCTTTTGAAATAAAAAACCCTAGTCCCAAATCTATTTTTGTTTATCCTTCCTTCTAGTTTGAACTGAATTAGCTCATAATCACTCGTACCAAGGTTGTCCCCTACAACCATTTCTTCTATGAGGTCCTCACTACTCACCAAAACCAAATCTAAAATGGCATCCCCTCTTGTTGGTTCTTCACCTGCTTGTGAAGGAATCCATCAGCTATCGCATCCAGGAAAATCTGAGCCCTATTATTATTACTAGCACTTGTTCTCCACTCTATATCTGGGAAGTTAAAGTCTCCCGTGATAACACAATTCCCATTAGTGTTTACTTCATTAAAAACATTACTCTGGTAATACAAATAATAATACTAAATAATAAAGGCTGGTGTGTTTGTGGGAGTGGAGGTCCCAATGTGAAACACATAGCGCCTCTAGAAATGAGGGGCAGAACACCTGCATCTCCCAGTGACTTCCTTGGAGTGGTGGATACTCAGACCTTCAAGCTGATCATCAAAGAGTGAGGCACCTAATTTCAGTATCCACTTTTCAAATGTTGCCCTTTCTTTTTGCTGCCCTTTGAAACTGAAAAGACAGCAGGAGTCTATTATAGCTTTTGTGATAGCGAAGGATGGACCACGACTCTCTCTTGCTTCCATGTGCTCGGAACTGTTTTAAATATTCTCCTTCCCAGCTGAAATTTCTCATCTTGGAGCCAGAGGGTGAATATTTCTTTTAAACTGAGCTAAATCCATCCATCAATTTTTGAGTAATGGAAAGATGAAGAGAATGAACTTTTAAGAACAATTTAATACATTGTTTTTCTCACACATAGCTCAATAACAACTGTACTTTACCATTTGAAATATTAAAACTGGAGAAGCCATGCCTGGGGAGGTAGGTCCTTCTAGTATTCCTCCCTCCACTCCTCTTTCCCTCTCCCCGCCCCACCGCACACACACACACACACACACTCAGAGAGAAAAATAATGAATTTGTATTTAAACATTTTTTGTGCTTGTGCAGTGCTAACTTTTGCCAGTGACTGGAGCTATGATACTAATTGCAGCGCTAAGGGCTTGGACCTGTTCCCATGGAAAGCAATAGGAAATCTCCCATTGACAATCAGGAATGAAGTGTATCCTAGTCTTCAGGAAGTAGACATGACCAAGATCTTCCTCAAAGGTGAGCAGGTGGGCATTTTCTTGAGCAGTAATCAACTCGATTACCTTTGGTTCTTTGAGTCCAGTTCCCTTTGCCCTTTCCCCAGGAGGCTGAAGTACCATGGAGGAAAGTTTACTCTAAAGCATAGAGGTGACAAGGTCTCTGAGATATTATTGTACAAATCCATCTCTCCATAAGCTTTGTGCTGGCCGTCTGGACAGGATGAATTTAATGATTTCAACTAAAGTCTCGCTATATTTGGTGTTTTTCTTCAAGCTCAGCTCCTTGGGTCATGTGAAAATCTCAGCTTTCATTTTTTACAAAAGGAAGTTTCTAGCCCTCAAGATTGTGGAGGAAAGACTAAACTCCAACTGCCCTTTAAAGGTTCGGAAACCAGAAGGTAAATAAAAGAACCTCAAATGTATTATTATTTTTTAAATGTAATGATTTTTAAGTCAATCTCAGGATTTGGTGGGGGGGCTGATGGGTGATTTTTGAGCACTCAGGGTTGGCAATACAGTATGTTTAATAATTTGAGTTACTTGACATGATGCTGACCATGAATTTGCATTTGGTGTCGACAAGGACAAATCGTGTTCAGCTTCATGACAGCTAGTCATGATGAAACCTTGCCCTTGCTATGTGACATGATGCTGAACACATCTTGTCCTTGTCTACATTGACCGTAAAGTCATAGTCAGCACTGGATCATGTGTA
This sequence comes from Mauremys reevesii, assembly GCF_016161935.1. NCBI lineage: Eukaryota > Metazoa > Chordata > Testudines > Geoemydidae > Mauremys > Mauremys reevesii. The sequence goes on from NC_052623.1 coordinate 118,411,442, forward strand.
AAGATGTTAAAATTTCCAGATGAATACAGGGCTTTAAGAGAAAAGGCAACCTTTGCTTCTGTAACTAATTTCACAAATTGCTATTCAACCTTCCTTTACTGCTTCTTAATGTCATATTTTCCCAAATGGGTAGTCCTAAAATGTGATATCAATATTTATTGTGAAATTACATGATTGCTAAATGAATGTGATTCTTCAGCAAGACTGTTTTAACTGCCAGGTTATGTTGGTAATGAAAGAAAACATGTATCAGTGCATCCATATCACAATGCACATGCTGTCTGTTGACTATCAAGGTAGACAAACTCCACCAGGTTTTGTTTTGTATTTTTTCCCTACCCAAAGAAATAAAAACAGAAGGTTGTTCTTTTTAAAAATCAAAATAGTCTTTGTGCAGTGTATCTGATTCAAACCATATTGTTAGCAAGGTGGAACATTGAAATCATTAAGATTTTTCTATGGTAAAGGTTTAAGATTAGAGGGCCCTGAGGAAATAGAACACATGGGCCAAAATTTTCAAACTTGTGTACCTAATGTTACTCACCTAAATCCATCATTGACATCTAAAGAGAAAGTGCCTGATTTTCAGAGGTACTATGCACCCACCACTCTTGTTGCATCACTTGCTGCTGCAAGTCCTTAACACCTCTGAAAGTCTGCAAGTCCTTAACACCTCTGAAAATCAACCCACTGTTATTCTGATGCCCAAGTGTGGATTTAGGTGGCTAACTTTATGCACCTAGGTTTAGCAATTGTAGCCATGGAGTTCAGAGCTCCTTTGGTCTGCTGGAGTGGTACTAGGAAACTAGACTAAGGAGAACCTAGCTCCTAATCTTTCTGCAGGAAGGCAAAAAGGATAAAGAAAGTCTGTGGAGGTTGACAGGTTATTTCTCCACCCAAATATTAAATGAGCTCTAGAAAAAAAACATAAGGACCAATTAGATACCTCAATGATGGGCCCAGTAAAAAGAATATAAATGGAATCAAATCCTGTTTCCATCAACTTCAGTGGATTCATGATGAGAGCCTTCCGATGTTCTAACCAAGGGATTGTACCAATTTAACCTCCCACAGCTGATCATGCTTGTGCCCCTTCTGTTACCGACAGGGATATCCAGTCTGCCCTCAGTTTCCTTTAGGAGTTGCACTCATCTTCTGAGTATGTGAAAAGACACTATGCTGAAAGATTTTCAGAGCTGCAGCTTAACTTCTTTGAATAAAAAAGAAAACCCAGAAGTACATCAGATTATATGAGCAAAAGAAAATAGGTGGCAAGTTGCAATCTTTATTTCCTAGCTGTTTAAAACAAAATCCTCTCTGGATGGCTGCTTCATAGCTAAAAGTATCGCTCCTGCACCAAGTTCATGTTGGACCTTTCTTATTAAATTGGAAATTATGACAAAGATCCATGTCAATAGTCATCCTCCTGGATTCGGACTCTTAAGAAAGGGGGCAACTGATAAATATCCCTAAGAAATTTTTTATTTGAATAGCCTGTGGGTAGAGTATTTCGGGACAGCTTTCCTCATATTTATTCCTCATTTAAGAAAGCAAAAGATATTTTTATTTCTACAATGTAAAAGATAACATCATTGGAGGGATGTTATATATATTTCACGATGGAGCTAATACTTTTTTAGAGATTTGTCTGGATCTTCAGGAATAAACTTCTGGTTCCTAATATTGGGATTCTAGGTACCTGTCAAGGCATGAACTTTTCAGCCCAGGACAAAGGCTGAAAAAGCATCATCCTCATACCAAAATAAAAGTGAATTGCAGTTTAGCTTATGATAACTCATGTAAAAAGATGGTAACATCATTTGTTGTCTAATGGTTAGAATGCATGACTAAAAGCCTGAACTCCCTTCTATTTCTCATTCTGCACTGATTCACTATGTGGCTTTGGATAAGTCACTAACCTTCTTTGGCCTAATTTTTCACAGTAACTAACGATTTGGGGAGTCTCCATTTTTTGGTGCCCACTTGGAGACACCTTGAGGCAGCCTGGTTTTCAGGGGGTGGCTGCTCAGCACTTTCTGAAAATCAGGTTTCTTTAAGGAGTCTCAGCTTGGGCACCCACAAACCCTGGCATAAAAATCACTAGTCACTTTTGAAAATGTAGGGCTCTGTCTCAATTTTCTCATATATAAAATAAGACTACTAATAATACCTACCTTATTTGGGTGCTGTGAAATGTCATTTATATTTGCAAGGTTCACTGAGATGATGGGATGAAAGGGGGAGGGTATATACTTTGTTATTAGTCAGTAATGTTCATAAAATGTCAGAAGATTGCACAGAGCAATGATTGTTATAAATCACTCCTATAACTTTGACAATGCAAAACCTTACATAAAATTTGGCCACACAACACAGAATGGTTTGGTTGAGCAGTTATGATGATAATGAACTGTCTGCCTAATATAGTGCAGTATGGAGCAGCAGCATCAGAAGAGATGCACTTTTGATAATTTCCCTTTTTAGTTGCTTATCTAAAGGAGCATTATATTATATTTTCCTTTATCAGTTCAATAATGTTGTCCTCCTGGACATGATGTAAGATGTTTTAACTGTACATGATATAGCAGACAAGAACTTCACAGAGATCGGCTACCAATTATCACAGAAGTTCAGAAATGGACTCTAAGTAAATATGATTTGAAGAATTAACAGATGTAAATACAATTATTGATACTTACCGTTACAACAACGTTACTGTTCATGGAGTAAAACACCTCGATGTGTAGACAGAATACTTTCTGCCTTCCTTTGGGACTGCATGCATGTGCAGTAGAAAGAGGTGAATGCAGCAGCCAGTTTGTCTTACAGGACAGGTGACACTAGGCCTCTGTCTATATTAAAGGTGGGGTTTTCAAGGATGCTCAGTGTTGACCTAACTCTTTACTCCACTGGGAGCAGAGTTAGGCTAATCCTGAATGCTACATTTCCTCTGGTGCTGCTGTGTGCTACTGGTTCAGCAGAAAATGTCTGGGGCTGAGCCACATCCCAAACCAAACGGCCCTCTGGCTGCCCGTTTATATACCCAACATATAACTTAATCCTGACCACCAGCAGTCATTCAGGCCAACGTGGTATTTGTTCATTTCTCCTTTTTATTTCTGAGGGAAGGAGCTGATCTGCCAGCTCTTCACAACTGCAACTGGGAGAGAAAAAAAAAAGCCAAAGTTCCCATATACTCTGCTGGAAATTCCTGGGGTTTAAAGCCTCTACTAGGTTACAAAACACAGTTGAACCTTTGAGCAGATATTGTATAGAGGATTAAATCCCCCTCTCTTACTACCCCCCCTTCTTATTACAGGTACCTCCTCTTCAGTGTCAAGAACTTTAGCTGTAAAATCTTTTCAAGTAACTGATTCCTATATGTTCCCTCCCCCCTCCAAGAAAGAAAGAAAGAAAAAAAGAAAGAAAAGGATCCTGAAGTCATTTCTTGCAGGTTAGGAGATCGCCTAACAGGCACACCCTTATAAGTCTCATTACTGTACCAGCACAGCTCAGTTTTCTGCTCTTGAGTCAGATTAAAGGAGTGGAGGGGGCAGGGGGAAGAAGAAAAGTTTTAGACACTTAAAGACTTTATAATGTACCTGCTGAATTTAAGAAAAACAGATGCATCGTGTACATTTAAAATGTACTTTGCATCCCACGCCGGCAAGCTGCTTTAAAGAAACCAGGTTACCATTAGGATTTACTCCCGATTTTTTTTCTTCCAGAGAGGTGCAAGATTGTAGCTAGTTTTCTGCGAGCAGAGATCTCTAAAAGTAGAAGCAGGTGTCTTTCAGGCAAATGGATAGAAGCTCAAAAAAAATCTTCTGAAGCAGGGGGAGTTTGGAACATTATAATCCTGTTAGTTGTCTTTGGAGCAGTTTGCAATTCCATACAGGGAATCCAGATAACACACTCCTGTATCACGTAATAATTTGAATTTTAACAAATGTGCAATTGGCAATTAGAAAATTAGGAGGAAAAAGGGAAAACTGAACAAACCGCTTATTAATTAGCTATATTCTCTGTGGAGCAGAAAGACTTATTGCTCCCGTTAGATGGCGCTAAAGACTTTACAACCACTTGTAAAAATGTGTTATTGTCCGAAACGAAAAGAAATGACACCTAAAGAGAGAGAGAGAGAAAAATATCGGATCATAAAACAGTAGATTGGGAGATCTGAAGAACAAAGATGAACGTGAGTGGTAGGGAAGATAGGATTTCTCAAGCAGCGTTTATGTCTCACGTGGGGGACTTTCTAACATCAACAGATCTCTGGCTGAAATTGTCTAGCGAGAGCACTTTATGGCAGTGAGTTTTCAAACGTGTGTGTGTGCCTGTTGTGTGTGTGAGTGAGAGAGAGAGAGAACACATGAACCTGCAGCCCTCATTCAGTCAGCAGCGCTATTGACTTCAAAACCTGAGTATGGGTTTCAGGATCTTGCTCTTAGTAAACATGTGAAGATATAGCTCTAGACAAATGCAAATCCACTCATCATTGAAAAAACTTCAACCTGTCCTAGATGTGCCGCCAATCCATTTCTGAGCTGTGCTTTCATCTGACCAAGAAAAAAAAATGGGTTTTGCTAAATATTAACTGCAGGGCCTGTGTGTGTGAGAGAGAGAGCGCGTCAAAATGTAAAGCTTGATCAAACAAATATTCAAGCCCCTTGTTCATCTGTGATGTAGCCTTTTAAGAAGCGGCAAAGAAAACATGCACCTGTGTGGATTCTGCCCCCTTCCCCCAGTTTGCTCTCTTTTAGGATCTGATGTTTTTAAAACCTCGTATGTGTAAACCACTAGCTACTGTATATAGCAGCAGCTTAGGTTGTTAGTGCTGCGACCGTGTGATCCCCATATGTGCATGGGAAGTTTCATGCCTCAGACCGCTCTCAGCTTCTCAGGGGGCTCCCTGGAGTGAAAATACTGATACATTAATGAAACTAAAATTCTAATGTTCATTTTTGGATTGTGTTTCCCACCCAGGCTACATGAATCAGAAGTAGAAAGGGGGACGATCTATACAGCTCTGTGGGCTGGGTACTTACATTAACATCCCCGGAAAGGATTAGGGTTCTACAGATGGAAAGGAAATACCCACCACGTCTCTGTTCCTACTGTTGGGCCGCGAACTTTCTGTCCGGGTAAGTTCTCCTTTAAGAAATGAACTGTTCCCTATGCATATTTAACGCGGTTTGTCTGCAGTATCCAGATGACGCGGAGATGGAGGCTCATGCAGGACCTGAATTATAGTGGAGTAAATCAGGCACCCTTTAAACGCACTCTCGGCAATGGCTCTAGTTGCGAGCCAGTTGCTGCTACTATAAACATGCGTAAGTCAAAACAAGAGAGAAAGGGAGGAGGGGTGAATCCTAGTCTTGGGGATGAGTAGAATATTTTGCTCCTTTCCATGCCAGACCTCATAACACAACTGGCAACATGATTTCTTGTCCTGATACCCCTTCCCCCCGGCCCCGCTTCTTCGTCCAGACTCAGGGCTCCTGAGCTCTGAGCCCTATGTGTGTGTGTGCGTTTATCTTGTGCGGGTAAAATGTCGATTTCAGATTTTCCTTTAGATGAGACCGATTTCCTGGGTGTGTAGATGTGTGTGTGTCGAGTGGAGAGGAGGACCACCGCCAGGGTAAGTGAATCGCTTTTTATTTGGGGGGGGAGTGGAGAAAGAAGGAGACTATAATCACACATTCATCAGAAAGCTAGTTCACCCCGCTCGTGGTATGATCTGGCAAATCATGTTTAATATGAACGTGTTCTAAACCGAGACTCTAACTACATAGTACGATGCTGTTGTAAAAATCATCAACTTGGCTAAGTACTCATATATCCAGAGAGAGGGAGACGTGAAGCCTCCCCTTGTAGATCTTCAAGTGGGAGGGAGAAACTTCCACTGCCGTGCTCCTAGCGGTTCCCTGGCTTTAAAGTTAAAGTGTGTTGTTTGAAATGTGGCTCCGTGGTTATCCCTTCAGATTCAGTTGTTTTTCGGTCCTCGTGGTGAATAGCAGACACATGTCCTCACATGTACAGTGTGTGTGTGTTTATATACATGTATATGTGTGTGTATATGTGTACACACACAAAGTACTTTATGATTCCATCTGGAGAAATTAAAAGCCCAGAGCTGTAATGTTTATTCTTGCATATCTTACCCAAAAAAGTGGGAGAGGGAGGGAAGGAAATGTGTGAGACACGTCTCCGAATAGAACCCAAGTGCTTTCCCTTCTGGTTGAAAAGTTACATGCAAACGGCTTTATTTTAACATTGCCCGCATTGTAGTTTTCAGGAACACTGTAAACGGAGCTGGCGATGAAGCCTCAGTTTTATTTATTAATGTATTATTATTATTATTATTATTATCGATGCTGAATTGACTTAAAGTGCTTTGGAGGCCAAGCTCGTTCCTGTTAGTCAGTTACAATTACTTTCTTTTCAGCTAATGTTTTAAATATAGTTGGGAAGCGGGGGAGGGGGGGGTTAAATTTCCAAAGGTGTCCCCACTCACCGCCCGAAATGGCCAGCACTAAATGTGTTACTGTTTCTCGAAGTTTGCTGTTACTTTGCATAAACAAACGAAACTTAGCTGCGTCTGTGTTGGTGTCAGGTCACACAAAGGTGTCAATGGCAAGTTCAGTTACAACTTCTGTTTCTCATTCCTAATCTGCTAACTTCAGGATTTAAATAAACGAGTTTTGCAATCAATCTGCCCGGGAGCCCTGATGAGTTGGGCTTGCGATGTATTTTGTGCTAGGAACAGGACAGCTGACTTGGTTGCTTCGTTGTTTTTGAAAGACAAAGAGGCATCAGTGGGAACTTAGGCTCAAGTGTTCTTTGCAGTCTGATCTGACTAGCGTTGCCTCTCTCCTCCCAAGTGCCAAGGCTGTAGTCCATACCCAGTGGTAGGGGGGTATGTGTGCATATCAGAACAGTAGTTGGGTTGCTGCTGTCTCTGGAGAGGTCTCTGCATGCCAGCGAGCGAGGGGCAGCTCCCAGGGGCCTGCAGTAGTCACTCTGAAACAAGCAATGGGCAAAATGGGCGTTCAGAAAAGAAGCCGAAAGATCAGTGGGGTTGAGGTTGAGGTCATCTCTGCACTTCATATTTTAGTAGTCCCCAAAGGGCTTCTTAGGCCATTGAATGCGGTAGGGGCAATGCACCTACAGTTCTGCTGTATACAGATCTGCACCAGAGACACATTAGGGCTCCTTGATTGTTGTTTAGGTGTTTACCAGACCGCAGTAAAAAATGGCCAGGCTGAAATGTAAAAATACTTTTTGGGGGGCGAAAGTCCGTAGATTTGACAAACAGTGGGAAAGTTTAGGTAGTTGGATAAATTCTGGGAAATTCTCCCACGGCCAAATACACAGACATGGGATTATGAATGATTTCAAAACTGGTTGTAGCGGCATAATATTAAAGTGAAATGAAATATGCATCTATAACAGTAAAATGCAAGCGTCACAATAAAATATCTACAGGGCGATAGTGATCTATTTACGGCTGAATTTTATCAGTTACCATCAAATCCACTTTTGCATGTGAAATTCGAGATACAAATTGTTCTCTCACACACTTTATAGAGCGTGTGTGTGTGCACTTACAGTATTTATATCCTTTAAGTGATGAGCCAGCCCTCATACAGAATAATATCTATTACTCTTCCACAAAGGTGTGAGATCACACTCAAGGTGTGAGCATACCATGTTCTTTTAATACTTTGAAGAAGAAGAAAAAAAACCTCCAAATCTAGCGCTTCCTCTCTTCTTTGGAGAGTGCGGTGCCCCCCTGAGACTGAACACACACAGCCACGCGCTGGAACCTCCAGCAAAAAAGCCCCCAACTTCTGGAACAAATTGACAAAATGCCTAAACATTTTTTGAAAAGTCAGGTTATCGAAATTTCATACAAAGTGAGGAAGGGTGGAGCTTGTGTCTGTTTTGTTTGTGATTACTTGACATATATTGCCCCGCTTGGCTACCCACTTGTGATGTGTATGAAGTCCTGTGAAACTCCAATAGTACTTTAGTCACCATTCCCTGCCATTTTTCTCTGCGTGCATATACGCAGATTGCAGACGTGCATATTTCCCAGATGATCAGTTACACTAAGTATTTAGAAAAAGACAGTAGGTGTTCGGATTTTCAAAGGACTGCCATTGTTCACGTGTTCATGTTTTACGTGTTATAAGACCAACGCCTTTTTCTCACTTATATATTTCCTTCTTAGACTATAACATAGCAGGGAAGAAACCCATTTATCCTTATTGAGGAAACACTTTCTGCGTCTCAAAGATCCCCTCTCCCCTTTTGTCACGTTGCCTCTCTGCACGCGCATTTTGATTAGAGATGTTTTTTTCTGATGCAAAACCGGGCAACCAAGATTTATTCTGAAGGGCACCTGTAAAAATAAACTTTTATCTGGAAATGCAGCTTAATACACAATTAAACACCTCTCTGTATCAGATCCGGAGACAATTTAACGAAACTTCAGGCTAGGTAGTTTCAGTTTAATATGATGGGGGTGGGGGACAGAAGAAATAATATTTCGCTGGGACCCAAAGGACACCAGAAGTATGTATGTTTCCCATCTTGACTAGATGACCTCCTGAGGTCCCTTCTAACCCTGAGATTCTATGATGATGATATGATGATGATGATGATTGAGTGGAACCCTTTTGTCCAGTGGGCGTTCATGCCAGGATACCAGGAGACATATTAAAAGAGTGGGTCTGCTGATACCAAAACAGAAACTGTGAGTGGATTTAACCAACTATTTGTCATTTCTAGGCGCGAGATCTAGGGAAACTAAGTGTGTGTGGGGGGCGGGGGGGGGAGAATACCGTTTAATAGGCGGAGGGACATTATCGTCTGGACAATACACATTTTGTCACTGGCGAAGATTTGTATACAGCTGCACAGCCACAACTCATGTGATGACCACTGACCACAACGAGCCAAATCGAGTTCACCATAGGCACAGAGGTAGCCCCATTGACTCCGGGGCGGGAGAGCACTTCAACAGGGAGAGGCTGCTCCCGGAATAGGGGCCGGGGTGGGGGTGGGGAGAAGCGGGCCGGATTTAGCATCAATTGGTGCTTTGCCATTGTTTTAACCAGGAGCGAGATCGCGCCCAGCAGGCTGTAGTGTCCCGAGTGTAACTTGAACTTGAAGAAGGTATCTGGCAGTGGGTTGTAGCCGGGAGCTCGCTGGAAAGCAGTCACAACTCATTTGTGTCACAGCTGTAGCTCGCTCTCCTGTAGGGGTAAGGTTAGATATACAGTCCCTGCTAGAAATGAATACCATCAAATCTGCTACCCAAAAAAGAGACGCTTCTATTGTAAATATGCCGAGGAAGGAGAAATGGAGGCGGATCCCCAATCTTGCCATTTCCAGTGCTTTGACATCCCCGGTATTTGTGAGTTGTTTTCCCCTTCAACCTCAGTATAATTTGCTAAGGTACGAGGAAACTTTTGAAGCAGGGACTATATAAACTCAGAGCACCTCCCTCCACCCCCACCCCGCACCAGCCTAGTTCTCAGGCTGGAATTTGGCTGCATCTGGTATTGATGCCTCTGTTTCCTCAGCCCTTTCTGTACCTCGGGCTATGCCACCAGTGCTCCTTAACCCTTCTCCCGGAGAGCCGGGCCAGGGTCGGGGGATTCTCGCGTCTTCTTGAACTTCAGCAAAGCTGAGAACAAACGTAAACAAAAGCTGGCCCTGGAGTAAGAGCCGAGAGACAGCGGGCTTGGTATCAAACCGAGCCAACTGCAGATGTTGTGCTGTTGTTTTGCTTTGTTTTCCAGAGCAACTCTCCCTTTGTGCAGAACGGATCAAATGAGCGACTTGAAAACTTGAGAGCTGGCAGCTTTCAGTCAGTGAGACGCCCTTGCCTGCCCAGCTTGATAATGGGAGGAAGCAAGGAGAGAGAGAGAAAAAAACCTACGAGGAGACTTTGGCAGATAACAGAAACATGAACTCCACGCAGGATGCTGTGGCTGGGGGTGGGCGGATAGTCGCGAGTGATTTATCTGCGGGTACTAGGTACCGCCTGGTTAACGCTGGTGGCCCGCATTGAGGCAAGTTCTACCCTCCCTCCTGCACCCCCACACCCCCACCCAGCATCGGGGGGATTTGTGCACGGCGATGCGCCTGGCCTGGGGCTGGGGGGCGGGGGTCAGTCGTTACTCTGCCCCCTGCGGCCCCCTCCCCTCTCTCGCTGTCTTTCTCGGGACTTTGCAGAAAGAAGGGGGGCGGGGAGAGAGGTCCCAAGAAGGGCTGGCTCGTGAGCAAGAGCGAACACCCCCAATCATCCAGGGGGCCCCTGTCCCCGGCGGCGGAGGGACTGGCTGAAACAGCCACCTGACCCCGTCTCCAGGTACCCTACCCTCCGCCGTGACACCAGCTCTCCTAAGACAGCCCTGCAGGAGAGAGAGTCACCCCCCCAGCCCCCAGACCATATCACTGCCATGCTCAGACTGCCAGAGGCCGCGGGCTGGGGCCCAGCCTTCACATACATGGCTGCCCAAAAGAGAGTCACCCAATCCTACTCCTGGGCAAGACTGACGGAGACTCGGGAAGCGGGGCCCTTGCCTCCGTGCCTTAACTGGGGTGAGCCAGCCCAGATTTCACACCCGGGGAGTCCATTGCTGGGGCAGGTTAGCTGGAAATGTAGCTGTCAGCAAAGGCGAGCAGGAAGAGACCCCTCCATGCACGTGATTGAAATCCAGTCTGACGCCCCAGATAAGCCATTCCTTATTAACACCTCCAGAGAAAGCTTCTGCTCCCCCTAATTATGGTCCAGCTGCAAATGCACAGTGTTTCATTCTCAGCGTCTTTAAACTCCTGCTGTCCACTGGCAGTAGCTTCTATTCAAGTGATAACGCGATACCCCCTCTAGAAGCCACCGGCGTCGCTGCGCATTAGTGTGGTAGCCGCCGACCCACGAGCCTTGTGGGGACTCAGACGCATGTCCATGCACAAGTTTTCTTTCCTTGGAGCTGTGCAATAGGCGTCCCAGGATGGCTCAGGCTGATGAGAAGAGCTAGGAGCAGGCTCAGCTATTGAACGCGAAACGGAGAAAACTCTTGTCTAAAACATTCAGTAGTTATAAGAGAGCAGGTAAAAAATACGTGCACAAAAATCTATTAGATGTCAAAATCACTCCGAACATATATACAGTGTGTTTTTAGGGGATTGACAACAGTTTGGAGTGGATTATTCATTCCTCTAGGGCATTATTTTCCAATATGGGCTCCAAGGTGCAGTTCAAGGCTCAGGAACAAAGCGGGCATCTAATGACAAGGTAATGTTCCCTCTTTTTTGTTTATTCTTGTGTTAATAAGGGAATTCTGCTCTACAGAGGTTGGCATATTGAGTTTCTTGGATTTATTTGACAATTAAAAAAATAAAAACAACCAACTTGTTCTTCGGGTAAATATGTGTCCTGTGTTCTACTTAGACTGACATAACTCATTTCGCCTAACACTCAAAGAAACATAGGTACCACTAGCAGTATTAAAAACGTCGTTTCAGCTATTAATCATTATTAGTTACACTCTAATTCCCTACTTTTAGTTTCAAATAAAAAAAGGGGGAAAAGGCAGTATTTTCAAGTACACTCTATTATAGCCAAAGGGAGTCCTGGTTATGGTTTTCAAACTAACTAACTAACTAACTAATAACCTGTTTTAATCACTATGATGTAAATTGGTAAGCATATCAGGAAACGGAATGTTTATTTATTTGCTTCTTTTGAGGTATCGATAGAATTTAATCTGCAACATTTCATAAAGCTACATGCTTAATTTAATGTCACTGATAGGAGCTTTTAGCATATGGAGTTAAGACTTTTTTTTACACATATATATACAGGATTTCTGTGTGTATGTTTTAATCTTTTATAAATAAACTGAAGTGTATGTGTGCGTGCGTGTGTGTGTGTGTGTGTGTGTGTGTGTGTGTGTAAAGGAGAGAGAGAAGCAAATGAGGAATCTGACACCTTACATTTCATCTATGGGGTTTAGTGTGGAACGAATATCTATTAGATTTCTTTGAGCAATGTCTCAGTCGGTTAGATGGGCCTCTCTTTTGAATGAGAGTCCTAGAGGACGAAACAAATGTATGTTATTCCAGCACAATTCTTTACCAAACCTTTTTCTCTCTCTTCCCTCCACCCCCCTTTTAGAAAGATTAGTTTCAGCTCTGCTTTTCTGGAATCATTCTCTGTCGGTTGAGGGATGTAATAATGATAAATGCTCAGCAGTTCTCATTTCTTTTGTACTTTATAAACATTCTTTACGTCTGGAACTTGAAAAAAAGCCCCACAAAATATAATTTAACACGTCTCCTGTCCCTTTGCTCTTGGCTTTTATCTATATAATTCACACAGAAAAAACATGCACTTCAGTCTTGTACCTCAGCTCTCTAAATAAGTGGTCTACAGAAAGCTACCTGGATTGATGCGACTAAGTTAAAGTATACATTAGTACTCTAGTTGGAAATGAAGCTTGGAATTGTTGAGCAAACAGTTTACTCTCTACTGTGGTGCACACTGAATGCTGTATAGTGAGCTCTATGGAGCGCTGGAAGGAAAGCACCACCAAGCATGTCCAAAACTAATAACAAAAAGGTTACTATATATAAAACGTTTATGCATCCAAAACTGCCTCAAGTTGTTTAAATTTCGGTTTCGTGCACATAAATATAGCAGCCATGCGGTTCCCCATATCCCAGTTCCCGCTTTTTTTAATCAATTCATTTCAATTTGAAAGGAAAGCCCCAGACACAAGTCACAATCAACAATCGTTTAGCTTTCTAACACTAAACATGCACCTTATAAAGAAATAGTATTGGGCTATGTCGTCTCAAACACATATCTTGATAGCCTGACGTTGTTTTTAAGAAATGGTCAAATCAGAGTAACAATCTCCATTTGTTTTCCTTTATAATCCAGCGATTTTTAAAGCATTCTTTTAAAAGAGAAGGGAAAATTAATTCTGCACATGAACGATGACTGGATTTTTGCAAACATGGTGTAGTAGTATGATCCCAAACCATGATATCTGTAAATACAACTCTTTCTATATATTATGTGCATTACAATAACCCTAAGAATACTGTATGTGGACACTTGAAATGGACAGAAAGATGCTACTAAAGAATTTGAATGTATTTAACAATACTGTTATGAAAATTATTTCCATGCCTAATACTTTATGTTGGTATTCAACACTAGAATGAAATTGATTTAAAATCACCTACATATAAAATAAACATATCTACTCTAGTCTATTGTCTTGTCAGTGAGATTGTCTTGTAAAAGCTATCGATTTTGTATTTTAAATATAAGAATTGATGTGATGTTATATTTTCCTCTCATTGAAACATTCTATAGAACTATTCAGAAAAGTTGTTAAACTTTTCCTTTTGGTAAAAACAAACAAAAAAAAAACCCAAAACACTCCCACCCCTCCCCCTATCCAATAAACCTGTTTTGGAATTACAGTTTTCAATACACTGTTAGAAAATATATTCTGGCACAAATTTCAATTGCTGTGCAAAGACTGCTTTTAAATGCTGGCTTTTAATCACACTTATTTTTTATTAGCAGTAGGTGTAAACTGGAAGGAAATTTGATTATTTAAACTGATGTTCATCCTATTATGGCTGAAGAAAGAAGCAAAGCAATGGACAAAGATCTTTGGTGGTTGTGGGTTTCATTAGGACTACAGTCTTCACATATAAATAAGATTCTCACCTCACTGCTTTTCCTACCTAGAAATTTGTTGTATGTTTTTTGTTTGTTTGTGTGTGTGTTTTAAGGTGAGTGGAAACTAAATCTTAGCGAAGGACAGAGATCTCTTAATATATATAGTGAAAGTGTTTTTTTTTTACTAAAGGGACTTCCCATTACAAGCACCCGCTATAATAATAATTTACAACCAAAAACCTGGTTCTTCAATGAAGAGGGATTGGGGAATTCGGACAGAATTCAATGGTCTCCTTCTTTCCTTTATACACATCCCCTCTGAAAAATACTGTCCTACCACTAATCAATTTTACGTTGCTTGTTTTACTCTTAATTTTTAATTGTAGCACTTTCATTGCAAAAAGTTTTTTTAACAATTTGCTGAATAAAACAAAGCAAAAACAAAACAGACCACAAACCCTCCTCCCCGAACATCCATCCGTCACCGCAACGGGGCTAAATGCACGTTTCCAAATAGCAAACAAAAAAGAGAAAGTCCAAACTATTATCAATATCTTTGTATGCTAACTACCGTGCACAAATGATCAGGGCCTGTACTGCCCTGCCCTTGAGAGAGGGGACACTCTAACTTCAGATGCTGTAGTATAGTTCTCCCTTGCCGGTAAGACTGAGTGCTGGCAGGAAACTTTTTGGTAATGCTAAAGAAATACACACACACACACACACACACACACACACACACACACACACACACACACACACACACACACACACACACACACACACACACTTGTATCCAGCCATAGCTGTAACAACAACAAAAAAGTAAATTTTAACAGGAGTGGAAATGGAGTTTTTGAGGCAAACATTCAGCAAAGTGTCATTAAGACTTATAACCACCGCTTTTTTTCCCTTTAGTAAGTACGTGCTCACTTATACTAAACAGAACAACTTCAAAAGACAAAGAAAACCCAAGCTTTACAGAGTTTCACATATTTATTTATTTAGTTTAGTTTAACTGCTGCTACCTACTGAAGTTTTTCCATCTCTGGAGAGATGTTTCCTTCTCCATCATTCTGCCTCAATTGCACTTTAATTTCTGTGGTTGCAAATGTCTTAATGTTTTCTGATTTCAGGGAACTAAAAATGGGGGAAAAATATACTTGAATATGTGCCTCAAAAAGGTTTCAGTTTATAGCTATCAGTAACATCAAAAGACAGCTCCATTAAAAAAAAGTAGTTTTCCACTGCTCTTCAAAAGCCGTTATTTTTTACATCGCTTTTAGGAAGATAGATTAACAAAACATCACATTTCAAGCCACTCTGATCTGTAATTAAATGGAGGAGCCGGGTTGTATTCTCCTATGGCTTTTACAGAAGTTGCAGTGATCCAAAGTCAGGTTGCTGTGTCAGAGTGGCATTTTTATTAATGAGAATACAAAAAGCTTGCATATTCTTAGCCCGGCTTGAATTTAGTTGCTAAGCAACCGGTGTATGGTAATTCATCCGCGAAATTTAAATCTTTGAGAAAGGATCGTGTGTTTTGCTGAATGGTCGCCACGAGGAAAACAACTTGTGGGATCTGCAGCAGCTGCCACTGAAGAGCAGCACTGGCCGGCAGCAGGGATCAGAGCAGGACCTCCCTGCAGGTCTCCTTGTCCACAACCTGAGGCAGCTCAGCCTGCTCTAAAACACAACTCTCACACAGTATACAGTTGGCGCACCCACATACTCAGGGGCTGCATCCCCCCCATCCCTATCTCCACTGCCCAGCTTCCACCTGTTTACTGCGTGTAAAGGCCTATTTTATCCTGAAACATGCACTTTGCATGATCCACCTGAAACTAGTCACACATTAGTCAAACTGATGAGAGATTGTGTAAGGTTACTCCCTCGACTTCCCCCCTGCCCCCCACTAGACTAGTTTATCTCTCACTCAAAAAATTTCATATATTCTGGCAGCAAAGCCATCTAGGAAAAGTTCAGAAGATCATTAGTTCTGCTGATAAACCGGACCTAGTGCTCTAATTGCAACAGCCCTACAAGAAAACCCCAATATTATACAGCTGCAATGCTGGCAATAATGACTCGGAGAGTTTAGAAGATACCATATGTGCTAATAAATATAATAATCTATTGAATATGACCTCCTCTGATCTAAGAGAATCAAAGTTTCGGATTAAACAGCATATCCCTCCTATGAATTTTCCTTTCCCAGGGTGACAGGCTAGGTTAAAGATTAAAGAATGCAGCACCCTTATTTCCTTATTAAAGTCAAGGTCAAGCTTCTGATGCAGAACCAGTGGGCATGACGTCACGTGAGTGACCTTCAGGCGCAGGTTAACAACAGCTCTGGGGAGCTGAAATGGCCAAGTGTCCGCCAAGGCTACACTCAAGGCCACTGCACCCTCTCTTTGGGCCAAAGGCTTCAGGCTTCACTTAGGTAAAGTTCCCATTGACTTCAATGAGAGTTTTGCCCCGAGTGAGGAGTAAGAATCTTATTTGGCCTTTTCTTTCTCCCCCCAACAGGACCCACCCTGCCACTCCAAATATAGTCCCTTAGTGTTATTTTGGCATTTTGGCACTTGGCCACTCCAAATAGAGAATCTTAGTGTTATTTTGGCATTAAAGAAGATGGGGGGGGGGAGAGTGTTCTGTAGTTCTTCACTGTATGTTAGCTTTTTAGTTAGCAAAAAGACGGTCAGCCAACAAGCTTCCTACTGCTGTGTCATTGATATCAAGGTTCCCCCCGTCTACTGAAGACCTTACATAATATTTCAGACTACAACTGCAAATATCTATATGTATTACCTCTGTATCCCATCGGTTCATTTTATCCATTCATCATGCTAAAGAAGACCAATTTCCTTGCGGTATCTATCTTCCTGGGTTTATAAAAATCACTCTATATCCTACATAATTCCAAGCCTGCATCCAGGGCCAATACTTGTTGCATCTCTTTTAGAGTTTGATTAATTACCCTGGAACTTAGGCAAACTAAACTACATGTGTCAAGAAGATCATCTCTACAATTTTGTCCTGAAATCTGCCAGTTATAGATGCATTTTCTTCCATTTACATTAAAAATCGGAACAAATATATCTGTATCTTAAAAGGTATATCTATATAAATATATAGAAGTGTCAATTTTTCTTTAGCTTGAAGATGTTGATCATTTATTACAAAAATAAACGAATAAATACAACAATATATTGTTGTTTTCAACAGGATAAATATTTTACAAATATATAATTTAAAAAAACAAATTTAATTGTTAAAATTATTTAAAATATTACACTTATTGATAAAATTATCAATAGTATATACTGCATTTCATATTAGAACCAATTATTCTCTAAACGTTCCATTTAAAACCATTCATACAAAACAAATTATGAGCATTGTAATGTGCAAACACCAGTCACTACATTAAAGCATAAGGAATCTTTAAAGATAATTTCAGAAATGAACCGTTGTATTTTTAAACCAAGGTATAGCTCTTCGTTATGTTCCGAAAATATGTGGATCAACAGCAGTGAGGTGGCTATTTTAAATACACCTGAAAATAATTTATAGCATACAGACTAGCCGGGGAAAAGATGGGATGTCAACGAGAAAACTAGGGCGCAGTAGAAGACTGCAGAATGTGAAAATGTAAACTAAAAATAATCACATCTCGGGATTACCCAGACTGAGCAAACACAACTTTGTAAAACATTTGGCTTTCCTTTAGGTAGAAAAATAATAATAAGGAAAAATGATGAAGACTCAGTTACCAAACACAGAACACTGATATTATAAATGAATACAATTACTAACTTCATTAAAAGATCTGGCGATATATAACAATATTTTCATTATTTACATGTGTAACAATATAACCCTTAACAGAAAACCTCTTACTTATTATCTACCTCTTATTATCCCTTAGACTCACAACCCTGAAGTTCCTAAATACATTCAAATGATTCGATTTCTTATTGGGGGAGGGAAGCGGGGGGAGGAAATGGCCTCACTTTTTGCGCACAATAAGTGCACAGAATGGACAGATTTTGCACGTTCCTACTACCAAACGTTATTCCTCTAGTGTAAAAATCAGCCCCTCCTATGCAGAAATCCGCAAAGGTTGTCTTTTAATAGAAACCAGTGTGAAGCCTAATGTAGCTCTTTGTTGTCATCCAAATCCAGTAACCAAATACCACTACGAAATTTAAATAGACCTACTCCATGTCTAATAAGCCACCACCCTTCATGTGTGAAAAATAGGATTCCACCTCACGTGCTAATAGTATCCACCACATAAAAACAAACCCACTGCTTCCAAACTGGAAGTCCTTTCTCTGATTTCCCTTGCATGTAGCAAAATTCATGATTACTCCTTTCCTTCCTTCCCTCCCTTTCTCCCCCCTCCTCCCTTTTAAAATTACTGGGAAGCTCTTAAATTAAACAAAGAGAATAAATGAAATTGTCTTGTATCCTTTCACTTTTCCTTTTTCTAATATGGCCTTTTCGGATTTCACAAATCAAAACGAGTGTGATATTTACTACGATCTGGTGTTAAAATAATGCATCCAGTACACGGCTATATGGTTGGATTTGATTTATGAAAGTGACACAAGGCCTGTCAAAAAGGAATAAATGTGTGTTGTTTCTACAGCAGTTTTCTGGGGTTTTAACCCCAGCATCACTATCACATAGCGAGAAAGCAAGGAGGGAGGAAGAAAATGGGAGAACGGGGGAAACCAGAGAGTATTGAAAGCTTACATTAATAAAAAAATAAAATATTTCTCTATAATACGTTTTCAGGGGATTACATAGAGGCATTAAATTTAGATCTGTAGTTTCGACAACATTACCAATTCAAAATGAAGAGTTGAAATATTCATTCACTTGTGTGTATATTGCAATAAATTTAGCAGATAAATATGACAGCCTACCTAGTGCATCTATTGGCATCTTTAACGTTACTTATACACACATTTGTTGTAAAGAAGGAATGGCAACATTATAGTCGAGTGAAGTAAAAAATGTACTACACCACTACACACCTCGTACAAAAAAGCCTAAAACAAACAAACAAACAAACAAACAACAACAACAACAAAAATGGTAAACTGTGAGGACCTAGGTAGGATTTTGAAAGTATCATCTCTATTTTTTTTTTGAAAAAAGTACCTTTCTTTAAATTATAACGATAAATTAAATACAAATATTATACAGATATAAAATGTGTCAAATAATTTATACTTAAAAAAACCCCTAGCCTTCGTTTCTTAGTTTGAAAAGAGACTAAACTTTTAAAAACATAACTGCTTTCAGTATTAGCCATTATCAGTCCATAAACTTACACATCTACTGCACTGAAGTTAAATCTTAAAATAAAACAATTAGTTTAAAGAACGTGGCCTTTTATTTTCTAACCTTGCCTTACTATCCCATTACACAGGGATATTTATGAAAAACTCTACGGAAATGTACTTTGTATACGGATTTATAAGAAATGAGTACTGTACTAAAATGCTAACAGCATGAATACCGGAACTCTGCATTTCCAGATACCTGAAGTAGATACCAGATACAGAAAGCAGGTCATCCTTAGTTCTACCACTTAAATATTTGCAATATCCTTAAGAGAACTTTTTCGACACAGTGTTTATGCATCAGACACAGACTATTTCATTCTAACAAATTTATTTTCTCAATCAGCTCTTACGGAATCACTACTCAAATTAAATTACAATCAAATTATCACATCAAAAGATACCCTTATTACCTAACAACTGTCCATATTTTCATTTCATTTTGATTTGTGCTCGTCTGAAAAAAACACGTAATACAAGATCTGGGGAAAAATAAATTACCGTTTTGCAGCAGTTCATAGGTATTCTGAATAAAATATTAAAAGAAGTCATTTAATGAAAATATAAAGCAAATATTTTTAGATCAACAACGGATCTAACAATTCTATATTGCCGTCTTTTTGAAAAGTCTGTTTATTAAAACCTACCAAAAACACTGCTTGGAAATGGCAGTATTATATAATCACATCCACAGCACCCATTCAATCAAAGTTGGCAATGGATTTAGGAGAGGAGAAGTTCAGATAAGTGCAGCTGCAGATGCTCAAGTACTTCTAAATCCCTTTATCTGAATCAGTCCAGAAATAAAAATAAAAATAAAAATATTAATAAAAAAAATATTAGCAGTGGATTTTTTAAGGAATCTTCCATGATGATTGGCAGCCGTCAGGAGCACGACTTTGACAGCCCTAAATTATTTCCCTTTCTCTGGCTGTTTCCCTTAATTCATGAAAAGTCCTTTTATAGAGCTCGAACTTTAGGGACCAACAATCTCTTCTCTTTTTTTCTCACGGTCTGTCCCTCCCCCCCCCCTTTTCAGAGTCAGCTTTCGGTATGCGGGTATTTATTCCCATATTTTTGTGGGTTTTTTAATATATATATATATATTTGCTTCCCTATACAGTCGGCTTGTGTTTAGTGCAGTGTGCATATTTCCCTTTTTTTCCCCTGGAGAAAGTGACCCTTTTCATTTTGCAGGATACTCCCCGCACCCCCAGAATTGATATCTTGCACCAAAATGATGTGGTTTGGCCAAGAAAAACAGGGTCCTGGAATGCAGCAGGCACCCTACGACCAGGCAGATGATTTTGCTTCTGCTTCCCTTTTTCTTGGATTGCTCCCATAAAAAAAGAAAAGTGTGTGTGAGAGAAAAAAGTTTCCATGATTCATATAAGAGAGCCCTTTTAGGGGGGCATTTTGGGGGGGGGCATAAAGGGAGATAAGGGGTGGGTGCTGTTCATCGCTGAAATAGGGGATAATTTAGAAATGTTTACAAAAAAGAGAAGAAAAAAAGAAAGAAAAAACATCTGCAGTTTTGGTGCATTATGCATCTCCACCCCCTCCCCACCACAGTATAAATGCTAGCGCTCGGATCGACCTTTTCAAACGCTTCATATAGCTATCTATATCTATGTATATAGAGATATATATAGTCTATATATAGATAGATAGCTAGATAGACAGATAGAGAGATAGTCGAACCAAGTCTGGATTTTTGTGTGTGGTGGTGGTGTTGTCGGTCCCCCTCCCCCTTTCCCTTTCTCGCCTCTCTTCCTTTCCCTTACTGTTGTGACTCTCACTGCACACTTGTTTGCAGTCCATGGTGTGGGGGCGGCGTGTCGGAGTTCACGTTGCCGACCTGGGAGTAGACATCGTCGGGGGTCTGCTGCTGGATCCCGGGGGGGGTCATCCTTTTCTCTTTCTGCCTCCGATTGCAAAACCAAACCCTGACCACCTCCTTTTCCAGCTGCAGACTGTCCGCTAGGTTCGTAATCTCCTGGGCGGAGGGCTTGGGGCATTTCAGAAAGTGACTCTCCAAGGCCCCCTTGACACTCACCTCGATGGAGGTCCGCTTCTTCCTCTTCCTGCCCTGGGCTGCGATCTTGTCGATGCTAGTGGGGCTGCCCGTGGAGGAGTCGGCTTCCTCCAGCCACTTGTTCAACAAAGGCTTGAGCTTGCACATGTTCTTGAAGCTGAGCTGCAGAGCCTCAAACCTGCAGATGGTGGTCTGGGAGAAGACGTTCCCGTACAGGGTGCCCAGGGCCAAGCCCACATCTGCCTGCGTGAAGCCCAGCTTTATCCGCCGCTGCTTGAACTGCTTGGCGAACTGCTCCAGGTCATCCGAGGTCGGCGTGTCCTCATCCGAGTGGGGGTCATGGCTGTTGACCCCGCCGTGGTGCTGCTGGTGGTGCTGATGCTGGTGGTGGTGGTGATGGTGGTGGCTGGGGTGATCCCCCAGCTCTGGCGTGTCTCCCCTCACCAATCCCGGGTGCACTAAGCTCTGGCTGCCAGGGGGAGGGCTCAGCATCCCGTTCACAGTGAACCCCCCCGGCTGGGAATAGATGAGCGATTGCTGCTGCTGTCCCCCGGCCATGGATGGGAGGTGGGCAGCGGTGGTGGCTCCCCAAGCGCCCGGGTGGCCCTGGTGTGGGGGACCCAGGTGGGGTGGCCTGTGGTGTAGCGCCGTGCCGCCGTGCAGGTCGTCTCGAACGGAGCTGCCTTTCACATCGGGCTGCTGCTGCTGCTGCTGCTGCTGGGGGCTGCCGCTCATCCCCACCGGGCTGGTGGACCAGGGCGAGCCGGCTTCCACGGCGGCGGCGGCAGCGGCGGCGGCAGCGGCGGCTGCATGAGGCAGGGCTGTCACCCACTGGTGGGCATGGCTCAGCATATGGCCGCCGTTGCTAGCAGCCATTGCTCCCTGCATGAAGTCACTTTGGACCATTTTGACTGAGGGGTCGCCCCGGTAGCCGCCGGAGACCGAGGTGACGGCGACGCTGCCCGGCTGCATGCCCCCTCCTCCCGAGTCCGAGTGCACGATGGAGCCGGCGGCCAGGATGCTGTTGCTGGGGAGGTAAGGGTTAGAAGCCGCGGTGGCCATTCCGCTCCCCCACCCCCCTGCCTGCTGGCGTGCCACCAATCCGCACAACCGGGGGCTCTTCGGCTCCCTTTGTCAACAGCCTCTCCCGGGAACTCGCGCTGCTCCGCCGGAACCGGGGCTCGCCTCCCCACCAGCCGCTTTGCCTTTTGGCCCCGATCTCCCGTCAGCTCCGTTCACCTGTTAGCGCTCGGGCCGCTTCTTTTTGCAGGAAGACAAAATAAATAAAAATAATAATAATAAAAAACAATCAAAGCTCAAAAACAGGGGAGGGGGGGACACAGCGACGAGCCCCCTTCTCCTTCTCCCCGTCACGCCCTCAGGAGCACATCTCGCCCTCGCAGCCTGCCCCTGCCGGAGCGAAACTTTTTCTTCCCTTTCCTCCTCGAAGGCTTTGTGCGCGCGGGTGGCTTTTCTCTCGCGCTCCCTCTGTTCGCTCTCTCCCTGCTCGGCTCCGGGCTCTCGCCTCCTCCTCCTCCTCTTCTCTTGCCAAGTTTGGTCGGTGTCCTAGGAAAACTTCCTGGGCTGAGGATGGTGGCGGCGGTGCTGGGGATGCTGCTGCTGCTGCATGTCTCAAAGTTGGGCTCTCGCAGGAGCACTTTGTCCCCTTTGACACGCAAGTCCCTTTGGAGCCTTCTCGCTGGAGGCACGGGCTGGGTGAGACATCTTCCCTCCCCCCTGCCCCCCTTTTAGGCAGTTTCGAAAGGGGGGGGAAAAGGCAAAAACGCAAGAGGGGGGAGGTTGCGAGACGGTTCTCCTTCCCTGGCAAGGTTGGTGGTTAATTCCAGCAGCGGGCTGCGGGAGGAGGAGCGCCTGGGTAGAGAGGTGTGCGTATGTGTGTGTGCATCTAGGGGCTCCTTGGTACACTAACTCCGGTGGGGGAAGCGGGCTGCTGCCAGGCTTGCCGAGCGTGCCCGGGGGGTGCTGGGAGGAGAGCAGCGCGGCTCGCTCTCCCTGACAGCTCGCGCTCCCCGTCCCTCCCTCGCAGCGCGGGGACTGCCGAATGTTTACCCTCCGCCGAGCGCGCGCACCACCACCACCACACTTTCCCAAATACAAGGAAGTCGAGCGCGAGGGCCCCCGCTGATTGGAGACCCGCTGCGTGATTGACAGAGCCAGAATGACTGGCTCCGGACGCGAGGCCCCCCCTTCCGGCCGTTCCGATTGGTTGCTTTTTAATTTAGGCAAAGTGGCGTAGAAGCTGGAAATCTGCCCCCCCCCCCGCGCTCCCTTCCCGGCCCCTCCTCTTCTTCTCCCCTCAACATCTTAACTCTTAACGCCCAGCGGATAAATCTGAGTTCTCCCAGCACAGAGCAACTTGGGCATGTGGGGGAGGGGGAGAGAGGGAGAATAAAAACCCCTTGGGCGGAGGGGGGGGAGGGGGGAAGAGGGAAGGAATGAAAAGAAAGATGAGGGGAAGAGAGAAAACCAGTATCTAATAATGCATTTATTTTACTTGTATGCACATGAGTCTCCTCATGGGCGAATAATTCCCATCATCTGTAAGCAGCCATTGTATATAGTCTACAGTCTACATAAATCAAACAGTCATCACCTACAGAAGGAAGCGTCCTGTTCTGTTTCAAAGTTTTGTATTCCATTTATCTCTCTCTGCATATGTCAGAAAGGCGAAGTGGGGGAGCTATTATCTTTTTAAAAGATTTACTAAGGTTTTTGGCCAGTCTCCACCGTCATGATCGCTTCCTTACCAGATCTTAGGCTGAAGCTAACATGGCAAGTTATTCCCTTAATTACATGCAATCAGCTACACGCTTCTTTGTTTTAGTTTCTGAGTTCCCCTGTATATATGGGAAGTAGAATGCAGCTCATATGTCTTTGGACACTTATATGGATAGCTGCACCGAACTGTTAAATATCAACAATATTTGAGAGGGTGCACAATAAAAAGCTTTTACCAAACAGAACAGCTCAAGCTGCTGAACACGTGCATTATTATAAAATATGTTGAACCCGAATCCTTAGCATAAAAAAATCCAAATTGAATCCTGCTCTAGATCCACCAAACAATCCTCTGTCCCCATTTCCTACTGATATATTTATATGACTATATATGTGTTTTTTCCCCCACTATTTTTTATTATTCTGCAAACGCTGGTATTTCACAGGAAACCGATCTGGCTGTATGAAACGTTTTATTATTTCTAGTCCAGCTGAAAGAGTTAAGGGGGGCGGGGGAAGGAGAGAGAGAGAGAGAGAGAGAGAGAGAGAGAGAGATGCGACCAAGCGGAAACGCAGCACACAGGCAACCTCAGTGAACCAAGAAAAAAGAGAAAGTGGCAACCAAAACAAGGGCAAATTGAACACTCCTCGGGGATTTCCAATGAAATAACACAATTCGGACATTCAAGGAACACATCTTTACTAATGATTGTGTTTGTGTTGTGTAATCCATACAGGCTACCTATCCGTCATGTATAATACATATACACATATAGTGTGTGTGTCCGCGCCTATGGATAGAAAATGCATTATGTTTACATTAAAATGTGCAACATAACGCTCCCCTCTTTCAGTTAATAATTTCCCCCACAAAATTCAGCTAGTTGAATTAATCTTCCAGCACAGACTACATCCCCAATAGCAAGTATGCAGCATTTGCGTGATTTGAAGATTAACTGTAGACTAGCAGAATTTATTTAGGACTCTGTCCAGGTTCTTGCTTGCACGGTAAAAGATACCATCTTAGGTAGGTTTAGAAAAACCATTAATGTGAAGTATACAGATCTGAAGAGTAATGGTAACTAAATCCTAAACGTAACGATTTTTTTTGTTCCCATGCGTCCTCCAAAGGTTTCATTTTTATATGTATAAAAGATCTAACACAGATTTCATTGAATAAATCTGAGATCTCCAGGTGCAGACGTTTGAATAGTCAGTGCCAGAACCCCATGTTTTCCTTTCCAGCCGATTTTGCTTGGATCAGGCTCAAAAACCGAGTGAGTCTCGTGGTTTTGTTTACACTGAATGGGGAGGATAGGAACGGTGCCATGGGGCCGTCTTTCATTAATATACAGTGAGGATTTTGTCTAAATTACTGCTATGAATTTCACAGTACACGCTTTCAAAAGCCGTCTCAGGTGGCCTGATGAAACGTGATAGCGCCTCTGCAAACAGATCTACATTCTTTAAAAATTCCTAAAAATATTGTACACACGCACAACAAAAAATAAGCTTGTGTTGGAGTTTTGTGTTTTATTTAAAAAAAACAACAACAAAACAAAACAAAAAACAACAGCCAACAACAACTTAGTTCCTCAACTCTCGCCACCCCCTCCCTTGCAGAGTGTGATTGTTTTGTCTGGAAAAAAAAATCCAAAGTATAACAAGGGGAGAACAGTTAGTGCTGATTTTCATTTGCATAAATTTTCATATATTTTGGTGAAAATAATAGACAAGTGGAGAGCTGGGCTTAGTGGAGTCAGTGCAAAGGAAAATCTTAGCATGGATCGTTTCGCTGGAGTTGAGAACATGATTTTCCCCCTGTCACCTTATTAAAACCAAAAAAAAAAAAAAATTACAAAATTTTAAAAAAAGCCCTCTAAATCCTGGAAGTCTGGTCGGTAAGTGTTTTTAATTTTTTCTCTATTTTTGTTTTATTTAAAGTCCTGTGAATCTAATTTTAAACGCTTAGGAAAAGACAGGGAGCACATGGCAACTCTCTGGAAGGAAGCAAGCCTAATGAAAAAAAACCCCACCAGCGGCCCCCGCCCCCCCAGACAAAAAAAAGCCTTAGTGAAATATTACATAAAAAGCTCATTCCAAAGCTCAAGGCAGTAAAGCAATTCTTTAGTACTGGAAAGTCTTCTGGTTACTTCTTCACTTTTCTGGGCACTGTTAATTATTGGAGCACTCAGGGGGAAAAAAAAGCCCTAGAAAATATTATGGATTCTAAAGAGTGAAGGATTATAAATATTTATTGTTTTCAAATGTTTCTTCAGGAGAATCTCTTCCGATGACTGGGGAAAATCAGCTTTGAACAGCAGTAGTGTGCTGAGGGGCAAGGCAAAAAGTAGAGAAGTGGACACCTGCTGAGAGCTGGGGAGTGAAATAAACCAATCTGGTGCTGGGGGAGGAAGATGAAGAGGAGAAGGAGGAGGAGAGCGATGGTGCACACACAGGGTTAATATTGTAACTAGGGAACAGACGGTTAAGCACAACATCTAGAGCTCTGTAGTGAAAGTCCATCAGAAAGAGTATAATCAATCAAAACTAACCAGGACATCCCTTCATTTTATTCTCAAAGGAGATTGTGGCTTGAGCATTACAAACCAGATTTCACTTTGTTTCTCATTTCTGACAGTTTTCCTTGTCCCTAGATCCACTTTCCCTGAATTCCCATCTAATTGAGAGGTATAGTCTAATGATCTGAAACTCTTTTATATCGTTTAGGTGAGTGTGATAAATAATGTGATAAATAATGTAAGGTGAAATTAGTAGGCCAGATACTGCTGCTGAAAACTTTACCCAGGCTTAAATATCCATTACATTACTTTCATTAATTTTAATTTTATTTTATTTGCGCTCTTTTGGATACACAACAGCTCGTGAGCATTGTAATTCCCTAGAATTAGTTACTTTTTTGGAAACGGTCGATACTCAAATCAATAAAATGACTTGTAAAACTAGGGAGGTATAGGTTTCAATTTTGGGGGAGAAGAATCGCTCATTTTCCACTTCTTGATGACGGGCTCAGCGTCTCTTTTGACTGGGGTTAACTCTGTGTTCTCCATTGGAACAGATGCCGTATAGAGCTGCTCCCTCAAGATCATTTGTTTCCTTGATGGGGGAACATTTCTGAGCAGAACATATTGGTTGCCATAGAGAAAGAAATAAAAGGAAGAACACTAGTCACATTAAGCTATATGTTTGTGCACTGGGCTTTAGATAAAAGGACCCTAGTTCAGCCAAAGAGAACGAAGCCAAACCAGAGCTTTCTAGCTTCACTAAAACTAGCTTTATTTTGTTTTGGACTTTTACAGTTGAAACATATAAGATAATTTTATTGGTTGTCGTTAATTTTATATGATACGGTTTGCAGAACAAAATAAACTTTTGAAGTGCTCAGTGAGAGCACTGATGGTCAGCAGGGGGCGCACTGATGCGGCTCAGAACCTGGTGAGTAAAACGCTACTACATTGAACAACAATTCTGTTCCTCCAGAGTTGTCAGAGGAACAAATGCCCTCTCCAAACTATATGTGTCTATGATATTTTATATAGTTATATAAATGGTGACATCAAAATAGTGAACTCGTGGGGTGGATAAAGAGGCTAGAGTAAATTAATGTCCTAAATACAACAGACTTAAGTCCAAATAGAACTGTCACACCGCTAAGATAGAAGCACAAGATTCTACACTGGGCTTTACAGTTTGACTAATAGTTAAAAAGCCATCCTAAAAGTTGTTAATTTGGTGCATTATCTTAAAGTGAGCTAAGGCCTCCAAGTAAGTGAAATCAGTTAAATAAAAACATCATTTCATGGTAACCTAATGTATCACACAGACTTTGTCCAAATAAAGCTTTTAAACCGCTGCAGATACAACAAAGAGAACCCAGGGTGTGTTTACATCATGTAATATTTAATTGCCATTTTAAACCTTCAGAAGTATCTGCAATATTCCCAATAAAGTAGCCACTCACTCTCTTTCAATGACTTCACTATCTCGAATGTAGCTATAAAATAACATTATGTTAACAATCTAAATCATCTGAAGTCCGTATCAGTGGACACATGCAAAAACTACACAAGAAGTTCCAGCTGTAGATATTTACAGACATGAAACAATCTTAACTTCGATGTCTGCTCAGATTTTCTGTCGTTTTGCAAACACATTGTACATAGTCTTAACATATTGCGCAAGGAGCCCATTACTGTTAGTTCTTTTTCTAGGTGGCTGCATGGGACACATAAGTAAGCAATTTACTTCTGTGATTTTATTGATAAGTACATATGTTTATTCGTATGAAGGTCTATCTGTATATCTATATGCGCACCAGCAAGTTAACATTCCTTTAGCACCAGCTAAACACCTGTAAAAGTGGAAGTGCCAGAGAGCGCTAGTGGGGCAGGCACGCTTGATGCATAACCATAACAAACTCTGCCAGGCCGTAAAGACAGGTTGTTCTCTCCAACTAGAACTTCGTCAGTTTCAGTGTGACTGCAAGTTTTACTCTTTGTCTTTACAGTATAAAGACCAATTACATCCTGGAAATAGTATTGCCCATAAATGTGGTATCTGGTGGAAAGCTAAGTCACTGTTCAAAAGCATAATAGAGAGAAGTAAACAGCAAAAGAAACAATGAAAAAATAGACATTTCTCTTTTTGCCATGTACAAAGTGTTCACATGCCTTCACTTTCACAACTGAGTTAAGCCTTGCCGTGTATTGAACATGACTGAAAATGCATGGAGATATTTACATGACTAAAACTTCCCACCATACCGCATTTGCCAAAGAAAGCAATGACTATTTCCCAGACTATTAGGGTACATATCTAGAGTGCAATTTTCTTCACAAGCGTCACCACATAGTCTTGGATTTACCATTGTTTATCAAACAGTTTTTGGACATATGACCATGGGATTTTGAGTTTAGAGAGGCCAGTGATGGTTAATATCCCATATTTGAAAAATATTGCATTTTCGTGCAGTTCGTGCTTTGTCTTTTTTCTACCTCAAATGCAACTTGAGTTTATAGTCCAAAAACCAATTCTAGTAGGTCAACTCCTCAGTCTTATTCCTGTATGACTCACTGTCTGTATACATAGAAGCGAATAAAAGCAAACAGAAAACATTAACACTTAAAACGAGCAACAAGTTAATTTGATAGAGTTACTTTCCATGCTGGCTGTTAAATATATTATTTGGATGTGACCGCCACGTTTATGCCTTAAGTACCAGGACAATTAAAACAAAGCTACAAAGAGTTTTTTCTTTTTGTTGTTTTAATTATTTTGTCCGGAAAGACTCATTTGCAAAATGAAGAACAGTGCCGAGGTATTGGGAAATACAATTTACTGTATTTAGTATTCATCTACTTATATTCGAGAATGATTAGGTGTGTAATAATATAATTGTGGAGAGCAACTGCCTAATTAGCATTTACAAATTAAAATGTTAAACAAAGACATGCTACATATACAGTATGCTATATGTAAAATGTTTTCCTTTATAATACAGCAGTCAGATGAAAAGGTGGAGTTGACTGGATTCCAGATTTGTAGCATTCCCAGATAATGTGATTTGCTCTGTTTTTAAACCTTACCCATATAGTAGTTCATATAACCGTTGATAGCTGGACAAGAGATATTACACCAGCCAATCTGGAGAAAAGAGGAAAATAGACACATTACTTTTAAAGGCTTACAGTAACAAGGAGATACACAATAGGCAGGATGATCTTTTATCCATACATTTAATTGTGAAGGTTCCAGTATGAACCTTATTTATTGTTTAGGGTAATAAATAATTTCTGATTCTGTAATAAATTAGTAATATAACACAGTACTACACATACAATTAAGATATATTTGAAAATATAGGTACGTTTAGAACAGCACATTTCTGATATTATACACTCTACTGTGTTTAGGGTGCACCTAACATGCATAGTGATGAAAGTTCTCAAATGAATGGAATAATCTATCTGCTGGCTTGAGTTCCATGCAGACACATTGCATATGAAGCTTAATGTCACCACCTCCCTCAAAATTCTCCGGATAGATAGTTACAACCTAGCTCCTCGAACATGTAGATTTTTATTTATAAGAATAATTGTGCATGTAGCAACAAAAAAAAAGGATTTACAAGTTAGCGTCTTTCCAAGGCTGTGGAAACCTTAGCCCATATTCATTAGACATATTCTGATTTGCTTGCTGGCCATCTCAATCGCGTTTCACATTTTTTAAAAAATCTATATGCATTACATAGATTTTCTTTTACGCGCATAAGACTGGCAGTCTCTTAGTGGATAAGAGGGTGAATAATTGTGGTACACCAGAAAACAGTTCGTGCAGTTTGGCAGCTCTGTTTTTTATTATTAGATTTTTTGACATTTGAACTTGTCTATTGTCTGAGGAGCTCAGTGCAGATTGCAGTAGGTCAAGCTTAAGGCTGCTCTTTTTGGCATTTCACACAAACATGCACATGCTGTCTATTCTCCTTTAGTGAATGCAAGAGCTACAATTTTGCTGATGCCGTTGTTGTTGTTGTTGTTGTTTTCGTTGGGAGATATAATCTGGTTGATATTTTCATGATCTCGTGGTTATTTTTTTCTCATTTTGGATCCATTCCTAATATATCTACATTTCTTGATGTTTGATACTTTTAAGTACTCAGTCGCTTTTACAGCAGTATGATTTCAAGCCTCAAAATGTTTGAAAAGGTGACTTCAGTAGCTCTGGGATTAAATGATTTATTTCCCTGAAGCTTCACTCAACTCTATCATGACTCCTACAGTCAAAAGTTAACATCGTTCATCATTTCTTTGCATCCCCCTCCCTAAATTCAACCCTCTGATCCTACTTTAAAAAAATTCTTGTTGCTTGATGGGGCTGTGAAGGAGGAGATCCTGAGCTCCTAACATGGATTTGTATACTTCCCACTACAATTTTGCAACCTCTGAAGCAAGGAACCTTCCATAACAATAGTAGCAATGGTGAGTTTGGGGCCTTTTATACTGTTTGGTTAAAATGATCAAACAAACACGCCCACAAACAGTGGCTTATTAAAGATCCAATTTTTAAAAATAAAATGTAAATAACAATTTTATACTGTTGAAGGGAGGGATGTGAGGCAAACTGAGTGAATCCCATATAGGAAAGTCATTTTATACTCGCAAAAGACAGGAATTAATTCTAAATAACTTTTCCCTGGCGTGATTTACGCTTTTTGACTGAGACTTTCTCCTAATCTGTCTCCGTGCATTGATTGAAGCGGAGCTGCAGCCGATCTCTTTCTATAGCTGCTTTTAATTTAAATTTCTTTCTAAAAAAAATGCAGCATTTCTCTCTTCTCTCAGCACCCCCACTCCCTTTAACAAGCGTCTGATAACGCGTTTAAAGCTTGTTATTCGAACGCTCAGATCAGCATGCAGAAATGTAATTGCATCGTTTTTCACCAGGAAAGAAAAAAAGAGGGGGAAAAAACACACCTAAAGAAACCGTAAATGCTGAGTCACTGTAGTGCGGTCATTGGGTAAACATGAGAGAGATGCTGGCATCTTATTGAAAACCCTGGTGCAAATCGCATCCTCTATCTTCAGGCTTGAGAGCCCTCCTCCCTAGCCTGGATTTATTAATCCAGACTTTGAATAAAGTGGCAAAACCTCAGCCAGAGCCCTCCTTTGTCACTGGATCTCCTCTTCAGGCACCATGAGACCTGCTTTGTTATGGTGGAATAAGATAAACACTGCACTACCATTTCAGCTGCCCAGAATATGCTTCAGGATGTGGGGGGACTACAGGCCAGTTCACCTACTGTTATAAAGGAAGGGAAAGCAGGTTTAGTTCTGATCTTGGTTTGCTTATTTCATTAGGCCTTTTAAACGTATATTGCTCTGCACTGGGGGGAGAAAAGCACTTTCCAAAACAAAAGAAAAAAATCTAGATATTTAAACAGTAACAAAAGTGGGATGTTTTCTTTTTATTTAACAAGATCTTTGGTACAAGGCTGTTTTCTGGGGCCCCACTACCTCCCTTTTGAACTGCTTAGAGCACTTTGCTGTGGTTTGCTTACCATTGCCCCGGTCTGAGAGGTATATATGGCTTCAGGTATGTGTGGCTGAATTTCATGAAATGACAGAGCTTCATAGGCCTCTGGCTGCTGGTGGATTGAATGAGGGGAGTTGAAAACAGTTTGCAGCAAGCCCTGCAGTGGGAAACAAAGAGGCAGAAACGTTGAGAGACCAAGGGGAGGCAGATCTACAGAGAGGCACTGGGCTTCCCAGAGATGCTTTTGCTTCTCTGTGGGGAACAGAGCAGCATCCGTTGGGCTGCCTTTGAGGCTGAGGGCTGGACTGGACAGCCCACACTGAATCAGGAGCATTCAGAGTAAATTAATAAGAGTTCACATTGTTTTGAAATGCTGCTATTGTATTCGAGAGAGGGGTGGATTTTTTGTGCCTTCTAAAGGTGAGTGCAGATTGCAATAGTTGCTGCTCTGTTTTTGTTTGTCAAACAGGGCTCTTCTCCTGGGAGAGGGGCATGTGGCGGATCCCAGCCCAGGATTACATTAATCAAAGCATTATTTCCCCAGGGATGGCACAGCACAAATGATAGTAAATCCCAATAAAATTGGATCGCTGAGAAATTGAACGCTTAAAGTAATCTGCTCTGCCTGATAAAAACTTCAAATGTATAAGATATCGTGTCCCCTACCCTCAAACACCTAAGGTATCATCAGCGTGTGTGTCTGAAATATTGTATATTATAAAAGATCAAACAATGTGTAGTCTGACAGACTCATCACTATATACCATATGAAAAACAAAGCACCCTC
Organism: Mauremys reevesii; assembly: GCF_016161935.1. Taxonomy (NCBI): domain Eukaryota; kingdom Metazoa; phylum Chordata; order Testudines; family Geoemydidae; genus Mauremys; species Mauremys reevesii. The sequence continues at coordinate 118,444,132 of NC_052623.1, forward strand.
TACTATTTGCAACATCCATAGGTTATTACCCTACAGAATCGATATCATAAACTCATTTAGGGAGTGGATTTTCTCTCTTATATATCTGAAGTCAAAATGGGCCACAATATTAGATTCTCATGATCTGCATTTCATTAGGGAAAATGTACACTTTTAATATTGACACTATGGGGGAAAAAGACTTGAATGGTTGAAGCTGAAGTTTAAACATCCTTAGAGAGGATCAGTTACAGAAGGAAACAATGCCGGGATAAGCAGCCATTGGTGGAGGGAGGGGAATTGTTCCCGAGGCTGTTATTTTGTCTAAAATGTACGGCATACTACACTCTCTGTCAGTTATAAACAGGCCCTGCAGACCGCTCCTTCGCCTGTGTGCTGGGGTCAGTGCAGCTCGAGGGAAGCCACTAGGGATTCGCTACCTTCAGGTTCTCAGCCTCAGCTACTTCCTTTCTGCAGAAGAAAAGTTTGTTTGTAGCTGAAGTAGGAGGAAAGGACAGTGGGCTCAATGAACCCCACCGTGCAATGCAAAAGTGGACGGCTAACACTTTCAACAGACGCCTTGGGCACCAGGAGATGGATCAGGGAGCATCCTTCCCCCTCCCCAGCACACGGGCAACTTTTTGAAAACAAAACAAACAAAAAAAACCCAACAAAAACCAAAACCAACAACCCTGCAATTAAAACAGCAACCTCCAATCACCAATGAATTCTTTTTTTTAGTCTACCGGGGTGCGTTGAAGCCAAGCTGCGCGGACTACATGTGCTGCTGCGGGATCCACCGCGGCGCAAGCGATCCTGCAGCAGCGAAGCCGCCCATCAGCTGGCCGCTTTTCACGGCTCACACGGGCGCGAGGCGGGAGGAGGACGGCGGAAAGGCAAACACAGCAGATGCGTCTTAATTGCTTTCATCGCCCCGGCCTGACCCTTCCCGGAGCCTCGCAAGACAAGGGCTGGCTGCTGCTCTCCCCCGCCCCAGCCACCTACCGCGCGGGGTCCCCCCGCCCCCCGCCGGAGCCCTGCCGACGGACTGACACCGGCGCAGCAGCGGCACCTGGATGGGGAGCGCTGCACAGCCTGGCAGGTAGATCAATCCGGCTCGGGGAAGAAAAGAGGGGGGGGACCCCCCGAAATGACGCAATCGATTCTCCAGCCTGGGCTCCCACTTGGGCTGGTGCAGTTGCAGGAGCCCAATCGCCCCCCCTTTCCTCCCCGCTTTTTAGTGCATCTCCTTAGGACTCGGGGGGGGGGGGAGTCCCGCTCCTCTCCGCTGCCAAGCGGGAGCTGCCGGCCGTGGCGAGAGAGGCGGAGCGGGCGGGGGGAGGCTGAAGGAGGGAGCAGCAGCGGCCCCCGGGGCGCGCGCACCCCCGCAGCCCCGCTCCCCCCGCCCCTGCGCGGCTCCCTCTCGCCTCCGGCAGCCGAGCGCCGCCCGCCTGCGGCACCCAGGGGACCGGCTGGCCGCGCGGAGCGACTGGCGGCAGCCCTCGGCTCCCTTCCCCCGGCCCGGCCCCTCCGGCTCGCCCAGCCCCGCGCTGCGCACACGGCTCCGCCTGCTCCCAGGTAGCTGCGGCTGCTGCTTCTCCTCCGCCGCCGCGCTGTAGATTTGCGCTGAGGCTGCGGGGTGGGACCGGGGGGGGTAGCCCTGCACCGCTCCAGCTCGCCTGGCTCCCCGCCCTGCCTCCCTTGCCCACTCAGTCAGCCCCCAGTGCGGGGGGAGGCGGTGGCGTCCAGACTCTGTCACTAATTAGGTCTTCTCACCCCCCCCTCCCCCGCCACTAACTGATCTATAATTTGGTACCCAAGTTTGATTTTTTCTCTTGCACTCTCTTTGCTTCCTCTCCCTCCCCCCGTTACTCCGCGTGAAACTGGATCAGAAATATCAAAGGGGATTACACTTTAACCCAGTGCCTTCCTGCGAGCACTCCTAAGGTAGGTATCACTGGGGGAGAAAATCCATCCCTTCCAGTGTGCCCAGTAAGTTGTGTGTGTGTGTCTCCCTCCGTCTCCCTGTGTGTTTGTAAATACATTTCGGTTCCTTAATTGCTTCTAGCTTGATGTGCACTTGCTTTGTTCAGGCTCTTTTAATATTTGAGGTGGGCTAGACAGAAAAGAGCGCATTTGACTTTGTATGTCTATATGATGGTGTCTTACTTCTGTTGTTAATTTGGAGTTGGGGGTCTAGTTTGTATGTCAAAATCCTGGCGTCTGAAGAATTGATAGAAATAGAAGACTGTTCCATGCTACAGACCCGGAGACTCTCATATTGTTTACTATCATCCAAATCGTTTTGTTGTGGTCACAAAGGAAAAGGGGGTTATTTATTTATTTTAAAAGATTTGGATCAAGTGTATTTTTTTTTTGGAAAATGTTCAGATTTATTAAATTCCAAATTGAAAACATGGCAGAGATTAAACCAATATGGGAGACCTTACCTGTACTACATTAAACAATGTAGCAAAACTGAAAGTTCAGAGCATATACTTAAAAATATATATTAATGTGTCTTCTTTGAAGATTAGTTATGAATAACCTTGGAATTGCATTCCTACCTACAGTAAGGTTTGATTTTGATGACATTCAGAAAGAGTTGGTTAGACAACTAGCCATGTGTATTTTTAGATCTTTACATTTATTTATCAGTAATTTCACTACTGTTCACTATTCTGGATCCAGTGCTTTGTAATTATCTCACTGTTGAAGGGCATTTTATAATTATTTGCTGATTCACTCATTAAAACCTTTCAGCATCTCCAGGTATGTTTTCCATCATATCTTTGGGGATAGTTAAGTAGCCATGTGATCTTTATATGAAGAATATGAATGTTACAGGGTCATAAATAGGTTCTCTTTTCACATCCAGAATTTTTGCCTTTCTTTGGACTTGATGAGGAAGCTGTTTGCCTTCAGGCCTTTATAACAGGAAAGTTCTCAGTTGATTTGTCTTTTATATATTTTAAAACACAAGCTGGAAAAGAAAATCACACTAAGTTACTGAAAAGACAACAGTAACTGGATCTGTTGATGCTCCACCAAAGAAACTGTAAGTTAGACCGCATGTTCATAAAGAATATTTACATGTAATTTACTGGAAGTTTCACTCTGTAAAATCCACTTAACTGATAGAATGTATAATATATATACCCACATGCACTCTCGTCTCAACATATAAATGTTCATGTATATACCTGTGTTTCTAAAACTAACTAATGAGGGCCATGTATTGCACTTGAAAAAGACACTAGCAAGATAAGACCATATAAAATAGTAATGGAAAATGAAATTTTATATAATGTCAGCAACTTCAGCATGATTTTTGGCATAAGTAATTTAGTGCAGTTCTGTTTGCCTGAACTGGAGTGATATTACAAAGTGAATTAATAGAACATTAGTATTGAAAAAAGAAACAATTCTTCCTTTTAAATATGAAGAGTCGCTAACTTGCTATGACACCTGGAAGTCAGTGAATAATACATGTGAAATATTAATATTTTAAATGCATCATATTTAAAATTACTGTGAACTTAAAAAATTGTTCCATATCAAGAAAACAGAAGTAGTTCATTTTAGATTCTAAATTTTAAATGCAACATTTTGCCAATGAAGCAATTTATTAAAGAACTGAAGTCAAATACCTAAACATATCAGGTAATTTTGCACATGGAATATAAACATTGTGGAATAGGAATTTAATTTTGGACATTATAAAAAAGAACCTTCGTTTTACTTTCCACTACACTGCAAGAAAAACATTATCAGGTAGCTGATTAATGAGATGAAGTGAATTGATATACTCCATAATTCTTGCATTTTTTTATACATACTAAAAACAAAACCATAAAGGGACATTTATAGAAAACATGAAGTCAGATAACACAACAATAATCATATTTAGTTTTAAAATTAATGCAGATTAGAATAGTAATCTGTACAATATACTTGCTTTTGTTTACAGCAAATCATGTAACATTGGGCATTGGATTTTTTTTTAAAATACTACAATATTAAAATTATCACAATAAAACTATTGGCAGGATTGTATTAGGGTCAAATTCTGCATTCCAACTCCAAATTGTGGTCCCATTGAATGTTTTCAGTGAGATGAAGACATGGCCCTCAGTCCTTCTTCATGCATAACTCCCTTTGACTTCAACACTTTCTGGTTTTGATCTAGCACAAATGAGCATGTATATCTAATTCTTCTAAAAGCTAAACCATACGTTCCTTGCCTAGGGCCACATTTTGCTTACTGTATTTTTTGACCCCAATGGGAGTTTTGCCTGAATAAAATGAGCAGGATCTGTCTCTCAATCCTCACTCTGACATAAATGCCATTGACTGCAGTGGGGTTATAATGTGGTTGGTATAAAGGCCATATCTTCTTCTCATTAAAATCTATGAGAAGTTTGCTGGAATAAGGTCTGAGTGCCATATTGTGATCCCAGTTAAGTCAATAACAATTATTCCAGCATGAGAAATGAGGGCCAGATCCTGCTCACTTTAATCAAGCAAAATTATCTTTGGCTTCAACAACTAAGGCAAGCAGAATTTGCCTCTAAGTAAGGAATGCAGGGTTAAGCTTTTTAGAAGAGTTAGAGATCAGAAAGTGGTGTTGGATCCAGATGATTGTGAAAATTTTTCTACCTTACAAATTACACAAGACACTGACAAGAATTAGGAAATATTGAAGTTCCCATTAGGGACAGAAAAACATAGGAATTGCCATACTGGAACACACCAAAGGTCCATGTAGTCCAATGTCTTGTCTCTGACTGGGGTCAATCAGATGCTTCAGAGGAAAGTGGATGAACCTTGTGATAGGCAGATGTGGGGTAATCTACCCCCACACTAGGTCTCTTCCTGAACTCTACTAGTTAGAGATGGGCTAAATCCCTGACTCATGACGTTTAATATCTCTTCCAATTTTTTTTGTTATTAGTTATGATAACTCTGTCTGGTGTTGTCTTCTCTATATAAATGTCCAATCTCTTTTTAAATCTTGCTATCGAGATTTTAAATTCTAATCTGTTCCGATAGAAAAAAAAATCCATTGTTAAACAGTTTTGCCCTTTCCTCCATGTTTGTTTAAACGTGAATTTCTTTTCTATAAAAACACATTTTTGTTTCCACTTTTTTTTTGTTTTTTGTTTTAAATTTTGTTATACCAATATGAATGATGATGTTTATTCCAGAAGAAACTTTTTAAAACAATGGGACTTTCATGTCATGCTTAAAGGATAATTATTGAACTTATAATGAAAATCACGCTAAATCTACTCCCCTGGTTGGTGCCTTAACATTTTTTAAAAGTTTGGAATTAAAGAAATCAGACATGCTACAACAGAGAAAAAAATACAAAATATATAGCATGTATTAAAAATATATAACCCCTACAGGGATATTTAGATGTAGACAAGAGTGTACTTTTTGGTTGATAGAATATCAGATGGTGACGTATGGTTTTATTTTTATTCCTAATTTTTTCTTACAGTTTAATAAAGATGGTGTTTTATATATAGATATAATTTGCTGAGCAAAATTCCATTCAAGTATGTAAAAGAAGCCCTTACATCAAGCCAATTAATGAAGTGGGGCTATGAATTCAAAACTATAGTAGCTATCAATGATATAAAAGTAAGGAAGAGAAATAGTCACATTATGTATCTGGAGGGATAAATACAGAATAATCATGCAGTTTGAAAGCAAAAAGAATTACAATTTGACAATAAAGCCTACACTAAAGACAGGCAGACACAATATAGTTCCACTGAGAAATATAGTAAGTAAAATAAAGCAAGAAAAAAAGATTATTTTCAAACTTACTTATGTGGCTAGGTCTTTTCTAGCTTCATGTTGAAATGTTTCTTTATGTATCGTAATTGCAATAATACTATTAGAGAACAAATTATTTAGACAAAACTGTTCTACATTGGTCTTAGATTTTTAGTACCCTTAAATCCTAAAGTTTAACCTGTAGCAGTCCCACTGTTAATGTAAGCAGGTAGGTTTGCAGTTTACAGTTTAGCACTGTTTTGAGATCTGGTCCTGCAAGCCCTTACTTAGTTGAGTTGTCCCATTGATTATGTGAGTAAGAGTTTGCAGGATTAGGTCCTTATATTGTGCATTAAGGCCAACATTTTCAAACTTGGTTACTCCTAAATCTATGTTTAGGACCCCACCTAAATGCAAGTGGCCTGATTTTCAAAGGTGCTGAGCACTTACAGCTGCCATTGACTTCAGGGGGATTTGTGGGAACTCATCACTTCTGAAAACCAGGCCACAGGAAATTAAATATGGATTAAGGAACCTAGGTTTTGGTGTGCTGGTTTGAAAATGTGGACTAAAGATTGTTGTTTGGAATTTAGATTTCTTTCTGTAGAGGATGTTCGGGATAAAAGGAATACTGAATATTGAAGAAAGCAGTAGTATAACACCCTCTCCCTCAAAACAATCACCTTACCCCATGCACAAAAATTCTTTATTGCTCCCAATGATGTAAATGCCAGTACTATAATTCCATGTAGAACTGTTGGTAGTTTTGCCATTTACAGTCTGGAGAGTAGGAACAGCCCCTAAAACACTAAAAACATTTTGAAAAAAAAATGATACCAGTGCTACAAATACTTTAATACAATTAAATACAGGGAGACTGGAAGCTGCATCTGGTGAGTTATGCTTTCAATGCTGCCATTTTAGGTTATACAAGTTAAGATCTTATTATTATATTCTTCCACAGATTTCGTGCTATGATTTGGAAATACTAAGAAGTATATTTTCTGGACCTCCTTAGGAAGGACAAATTTCTGAGTGTAATAAACTGAATTCTAACCACCAGTCTAAACTTTCTGTAGGAGGGCAATAAATAAGAGCGAGGAAGAGATGATGTCACGTACTGTACCATTGTAATTAATCATGTAACACTCAAATGCTGACATTATGGAATTTTGTTTAGTACAGTAGAATCAGAAGAACTAAAAAGGATGATTGATCATTAGTCAAAGACCTTCAGTAACATGATCAATGTTTGAAACAATTTTTGTCAGATAGTGATGACTAGAAATTAGGGATGGGCCTAATCAAAGCCCCTCAGCCAAACGTCCCAAAATTCGGGGAAACCCAGCTCTTAATTTGGATCTGAACTTCCTTTATGTCTATAACAATGGGTCAAGCAAAGGATAATACCAGGCCTTACAACTACAGACCTGCTCCCACCTCTGAGCAGTGGGATAGTTCTTTGGGAACTGAACTTAGTAAAACTTCACTTCAAATCTGGGCCTGATCTTTGCTACTTGGGCTCATCTCTTATGAAATATTTAAAAAATATCTTTGATTCTTCTAATAGTGATCAAGCTATATACAGCATGGACTGTTGCTTAATGCTTTGAAATTCTCGGTAAACCTGTATGCATGTGTTTTATAAATGTATTTCGTAAAGCTAGCCAAAATATTAATAGGTGAAATACTTACATTTTAAAGGGACACTGTCAGCTTATATAAATATTAAATATATGAGTTAAGTGTAGTTTCAGGTACTTCACCAGACCTAAGTGTTCCTCCCAACTTCCCTAGTTTTGTGCTTTTACAGTTATTTTAAAAATGCTTTTGTTTCCACGGATGCTGAATAAAAGAATCACACAAACAGGGGGAAGTGACCTACTACACAGGTTAAGCTGACTATGCACAAATTGCTACAAAAAGCACAAAGTAAATAAACTGAATAGAATATAGGAAGATAGTTTCTGTAATCTTTTTCAGTGATAGTAATCATAAATGTTACATCAACAATCAGGGAAAAACAAATCAGACCAAAATGTGATTTTTAAGTTGACAGTGCCTCTTTAAATTATGCTTGAAGAACCATCTCAGGAAAAAAAGACATACGACACTGTTCTGGATTTTATTTGTTTAAATGCAAATTTATGGAGTTGGCCGCACACCAAAAATCCGAGAGTTTGGTACTACAGTAGCTTTGGTGTTTTTTCAGAATTGTAAGTACTACAGAAGGACAAAAGGAGAATATGAATATATGGCAGCTGATATTTAGATTTAGGGTTACGTTTTCTCTTGTTACAACTGTCATTTCCTCTTACGCTTTCATTCCATCATATTATTCCAGCACTATCAGACACTGATTTATAAAAGCTGAAATTATTTACATCCAAAATTAGGTCTTTCTTATACTATACTTCCTATGTTAGCAACCTTTCAAGTGTCCATGAATCTTAGAATTCATGCAAAAACTCTCCCCCAGTATAGCATACATTACTAAAGATTGAGTTTAAAGACAGACAAAAAAGAAAATATTTATTCAAAATAATAAAAGCATTCTATTCAATAGGATTTCTAAATGCAAACTAACCTGTAATATCAGTATCCCTTTCAGAGTATTTTCTTTTCAGAGTCTGTCCCTGATTTTAGTCCACAGGTGCTGATTTTAGTAGTGGTATCTATTGCTCACTGTGCACATACATCTGGTATGCACATAATTTCTTTATCTATTACCTGGAAATTGCTCAGATGATTTACTTTTCCAAAATAAGCTGTCCCAATGAGTTGCACTCAATAAATGCCTTTCACAGCATTAATACAGAACTGAAATACAAAAGAATATTAATCTAATACATTCCAAAATTCAAATAATTGTGATTAATAAGCATTATTATCCATAAATAAGGCCTTAATGATACTTTGGCAGTGTTGTAAACACAAGAATCAGAAGCAATTATTGTCATTATTGTTCTGTAAGTACTTTCCATGAATACTAAATAGATATTGCTGTCCGGCTACTTGGCAAATATAAATCCCGTAAAGAAACAGATGTCAGCCAATCAGATCTGGCTGCTATTAACTATATTTGTCTAATACACAGGGTACATAAAGAAAAGGCCACCAAGTTATTGGAAACAAGAAAACTATTGGTTTAAACTCTTCCTTGACTTTATTAACCAACAAAAATATGTTAGAATAATGCTAAAGAGGAAGTTTCAGCACTATGATGTGAACTGGTTGCACAGTGGCCACAACTGTGAATGGGAAATGGATGCCTGATAATGCACTAATGCACTGATAATTTAACCTTACAAAAGGGACATTTCAACATATATCACATTTACTTGTCTTTTAGTTTTCTATAGACCCTGTAGTTTCAACTCCCTGCTGATCACCAGCCCCCATGTGTTCTGACACAGTAGCATACATTCTACTGGCAACATCTCTATCATGAAATTGAAACCTGTCCCCTTCAGGCAGCGCCAGTCCACCCCAGTGTTCTGGGTTGGATGTCACGTTGCTCATAGGTAGGGATTTTGTTTTTGAGGGTTTATTAATTTCATATTTCAGGGTTTAGTTCCAGAAATTTTTGAGCTTTATGTAGAAGTCCCAAAATTGGGTTTTTGGGCTTTCCTCTTTCTATATACTGTAATGACTAATGTATATACATTATATACACTATATACATTACTCAGTTCAGTATATAGGAAGAGGAACCTCTGAAACCCTCTGATTTTTGGACTTCTACAGAAACCTCAAAAATTGCTAAAAATAAAGAATCAAAAATGAAATTAATAAATCTCCCAAAACAGAAGGCGTACCTACGAGCAACATGACATCCACCACACAACAGTGCTGTGGACGGGAGCTGGTTGAAGTTCCATGATACTGTAATGAGTAATCTCTTTGTAATGTTCCCTAGTGTGTTTTAATGTAGCACTATTTCCAAAAGCACTATTGCTGAAGTGTACTAGGTAACCGTTAGTACACACCAGCGGGGTGTACACAGCCCAATTAATGCACAACATCTTAGTGCACTTGAGACATCACACCCCCAGAGTGCACATTACTGCTCCATGAACAATCCCTTAGACACAAGTAACCATTTCCAGTGTTTTTCTGGTGTTTATTGGATAAACACTGATTTTTCTTTTTTCCCTGTATCATGGGCATTTTATCGTGTTTATTAGTTAAAGCCAAAAATCAGAAGCTCTACTCATAGGATTCATGCTAGGGTGTCATAACGAGTGGGAGCACTGTTGGTTTGGACCTTAGTCTCTGTAGAAAGAAAAAGCAAATCGAAAGCTTTACATTCCTAATGTGCTGAATTCTTTTTTCCCCTCCTTGATGTTTGGGACATGCAGCACCTTATACTAAGCAGTTTAACTTTTTGTTCTCTTTTTTTGTAGGTTAACATGGCCATGATTAAACTTCAGTCTGTTCTGGCTGGGTTTTGCAGCACATGTGACATGAGCTGCTTTTTCACAGCTAGTAGGTCAAATCTTACTCTGGCTAAGTGTGTAGAGAAGCCAAACACCCATGACTGTCAGCCACTTACTCCACTTGTAGCTCACTGGTAAATTGGAGACTCCATGTGCAGTGCCCAGCAATGAAAATAAAACAGTGGGCAAGCTAGCTATAGTTCACCAGTGTGGAAGGGGTCAGATCCTATGAGCAAGGACAGTGTGAAAGCACAGCCATATCCAAATTACATACTCACACACTTGCTACTAAGGATGTACAGCCTGATCCAAAGCCCATTGAAGTAACTGGGAATCTTCTCATTGACTTCTATGGGCTTTGGATCCGCCAATATTTGGGAATGCTCAGTGAGAACACAGCACAGTGAGAGCAACCTGTTAAGTGAGTAGAGGGCTGTGTGGCTAGTTATGTGCTGATGGTAGAGCCAAATGAGTAGTAGATTTTCTACAATTAGACTACACAAGTCCCTGTTGTGTGACATACTTGCCTTCATCAGGGCTAGATTGTCCCTGGCTCTTGGTGTGCTGGCTGGAAGGTGGAAGCGCACAAGAAGCCCTTGCATTCCCAGAGCAAGAATTAGGGGCAGTTACAGTCCCTTTAACTCAGAGCTCCTGCTATGAGTCCCTGGGGATACAAATTTCCCTACAAGGGGTGAGACCATGCCTATAACTGCTAGCTGCAGAGAGAGGAGCACACTCTGCAGTGTCCCGTGGTGATGAATTGCCTTGCTGTGCTAGGAAGCTGGGGGGAAAATTGTCTCCTTCTTGAGACAATCCCTCCAAAAACTCCTTGGGGTGCAGAGCAGATTTGAATAATCTTCTAGCTCTAGACCATGGGTAATTTGTACAGTCTGCTCCTCTGTGATTTAGGTTAGATGTAATCCTGAGTAAGATTTGCTCCGTCTGTATCATTGCATTCCATCTTCAAATTTTGTTCACAAACCTTGAATGTTGATAATTTGGTGCATTTTATAAATTAAAAAAATCTTGTGTCACTGACAAGAAGTTTTTATTTGTTAGCTATTCAGCATAGGAACTAAAATAATGAGGGTCATCGCTGCTGTGTGTGTTGAGTTATCCACTGTTTGTAAAGCCCAGTAATAAATACTTATGCCTTAGTGGGTATATAGGATTAAGTTAACAAACATCTCTGAGAGATTCTAAAATCCCAGTCCTGCAGGTATATCTATGCATACAGAACTCTGAGGCTGGATAGAACCCAATGGGGGTCTGCCTAGGAGGATCCAATTATAGGATTTAGGCCTGTGGAATTATACAAGGAAAGTTGTTGCCGTATTACTAGAATGCAATTCCCATCAGTTTTTGGCATATTTATAAATGGCAGGGAGAAGTCCCAGCCAGGTCCAGGTTAGGGTGAGATTGTGTTGAAGTGCAGCATGATACAGGGTGTGGTTTGATTGTGTCTGGGGACCAGGAATGGGATGGAGAGAGTGAGCAACACAGAGATTCCTAGGAAGAGAAATGGAAATATTGGCCTTGATTCTGTTCTCGCTTGTACTGGTATAAGTCAGGAGTAACTCCAGTGAAATATCTGGAGTTGTGCCAATGTAAAACTAGTGCAAGTGAGAGGAGAATCAGGCCTCAAACATTTGTAAATTTTACAGAGGTCATGCAATCTCTCTGTGCCTGTTTCTCTATCTGTAAAATGGGAATAATAATTCATACCTACCTTTAAAAAGTGCAAGGTATTATTATTATTTATTATGGAAAAGGAACCCTTTTCTGAAATATAAAACCAGGAGGGAAGGTCTGTGATGAGTAAGGGCTGGACCATGTTACCATGACATGGTATAAGTTTGGAAGTGCTGAGTGAGATTTTTTCCTCCACTTATTTAGATTAAGGAGATCAAGTTGCCATTTTCTGATGTTTAATAATAGTTTCCTTGTTTTGCTATGTAAAAGGTGTTAGGGTCATGTAATCATGAATTAAGGATGTAGCATCCGACTTAATTCAAAGTTAACGAAATGGTGGCTTTTAAAAAAAAATCTCTATCCTTGTTTCTTAGTTTTTTGTTGATAATAATAGCAATTAAACCATTTGCATTTTGTTTCATTCTCCCCGTGACCTTTTCCATTTAATTATAAGGAAATATACAATAGGAAAAAAGCAGATTCACACAGCCCTGTAAAGTCAACTGGAGTCTTTCCAACAACTCCAGCGGGCTTTGGATCAGGTGCACCAAAGGGAAGAGAATATCTCTACCCTGTCTTGAACAGCTACAAACCTGAAAGTGTGGATGTTGGCAGTGTAAAATATTACAATAACCCTTTTAAGAACTGCCCTGTTCTGGATGGATTCTGCTACGGAGAACATGTGTATGACATATGTTACATATCTGTGACATTGTGTTAAGGATAAAGGTTATTATAGCCTTAACACTGAATATATATATATATATATATATATATATATATATATATATGTAAAAAAGAAACAAATTAACTAAAAGATAAAATATATTGATGGAAGTATACAAGATGCTCTTTAACATGTATATTATTGACTCAATAGATTGTTACAGCTTCAGAGCTATTAGAGTCTGCTGTGTCAATGTGTACTTAGGGACTGTTTAATATGCAGATGCTTGACATGACAGACCGCAGCCATTACGGTCTATCATGTCAGTGGGGATACATGCATATGCACTTTGCTAACCTACTAAAACTCCTTTTGAAATGTAGTTATTGTGCATGCATAACTGCCCTTTAGAAATAAAATCAGAAAGCTGGTTTTTTTGAATGTAACACAATATGAATTACTCAGCAATAAAATATATTTTCAAATTAAGTCATTTTAAGTATAGAATGTACAATCAGTGATCCAGAGTGCAATCTTAGATATGCAGCTCCTATCAAACCTTTTAACATTAGCTATTGCACTTGTGCATGTGTGTAGGAGATCAGAATCTGGCTGTCTGTGTGTGTCTGTTTGAAAAATATAGTTTTGTCTTTTTTGAGAGGTAAGAGAAAGTGTCATCTCTTTTTTCATCCAAATAATCTTCAGTAGCAATTAAATAAGCTTATGCTACCTAAGAGATCAGTTAATACAAGATAAGTAGCATGACAGTTTGGAAAAACTGAGTATGTCTTTGATTATTTACTAAGTTTTGATATCTGCTATTTGCCTCAAAATGCTAAAAAATTGAAGTGTAAGATACAACATGAAAGACTCATTTGATCATCATAAGGAAAAGAATCAGTAGTTTTGCTTTTCTTTCCCTTAACAACTTATTTTTTATTAAAGTAGCAAAGCCAAGTGTTGTGTTTAATAAGATATACTTTTCCAATTTGAATATCAAATGTAAAAATACAATTAAAATATATCTGAAATGTGACATTAGTTGTAGGATATATTTCAGCAATGTGCATATCTTAAAAGTTTAGCATATGCATTTTTTGAGTGTTTGTGATCATTCCATCAGATGCACAGACATCTAGGATTTTTCTACACATATTTCTGAATGGCAGTTATCCAGTGATATTCTTCTCATTCATAAGCCTATGAACCTGATAATAAAAATAGTTGTGGGATGTTAAACTATTTCCAAAAATGCCAGGATGCCATTATGTTTACTGATGTGTCATATGGGTCAGCCCTTGAGTTGATTTGCCTGAGTGAGGGGCATGAAATGGTTCTAACATGAAACTTAAAAGCAAATGGCATTCTAGCATTCAAATAATAGTGACTATGTAACATGTTGAGACCTTTCCTCTTCTCTGAGATATAGTCAGGTGCAAATTCTTAAAAGGAGAAAATAAATGTTCATAATAAGGCAAATGACCTAACATGAACTCACAGTATGTGCTCTGTGAGGGATCAGTCATAGATAGACACCGATTGTGCTGGGGAGGAGCCAATACAACAGCATCAACTGTCCCCAGTGTGATACCATTGTTTAGGTGGGGGAGGGCCAGGAACAGCACAGAGCCAAGGGGCACAAACTTATATAGCTAGAGATCTGCAGGGTCTGCACAGTCAGTGTCCATGGATCTCCAAACTATGAGTAACTCTGACTACACTCCTTGCTTCTTCCACATGTTCACAAGCCTTCCTTTCCCTAAATGATACACCATTTTTAAATGAAGTGCTCCCTTTCTACATCATTCTACATGAGAATGGGAGGATATGGCCTAAAATGAGCTATCTGTATACTGCACTGAATTGGTGACAGCCCAGGTTTTCACTGTGCTGCACACCATGATCACTTTGAGCTCCATGTTAGCAGGGGAACAAGTCAGATCCTGCTATTGCAAATATACAGACTGCTCCACTTAAGCAACAGGAGATACTTTTTTAGCTGTTAGCAATATAGGGCCTATGATATATGGTCGAACAGTTCTGATTCCATTCAGTAGAGAGCAACAGTGTGTTTGTGTGCTTGCTTTCTATGTTAAAGCTGATCCTGGGCAAACTCAGGACATCTACTGAATCACTTAATTGCAACCTTGCGACTACTGTAAACACACTGATACAATTTCAGGAATCAGTTAATTTGCTGTGGCTATTGTTTTGTATCGGTTATTTTTCACTGCCGTAAAATAACACCTGTGTGTGTATATGGATGTATAGACATCAATTAAAAATGCACACACATAAAAACAGAGCACTATATTAAACAGTGTAAATCGATAACATGAAAGTGTAGTCATTGACAGCACTTCTAATTTTGCCTGTTACAATGGTGTGCCATTTCTTTGAATGCAACACACTTTTATGCCCCATTAAAGCATGGCTGACATAGCTTTCAACTACTCACAAATGCTGAGATGTTGAAAAACATAACATTTACAAAAGATACATCTGGTGCATATTTATAAGGCTCAGAATAAGGACTCATTTAAATAGTGCACGTGCTATCATCATAGTAGGAGAAAAGTTACTCCAGGCCCATATGTGAAATCAGTAGTGAAATGTGTGCTGACTTAAATTCCTGGTATATGATATTGTATGTCTCTGGGTTGGACATACTAAAACAAGAGACTATTGAGCAATGTATGCCCTTCTCCAACTGAGCAGCATATATGTGTCAAATAAATGTCAATGTGTGTAGTGTAAATCTACATGGGCAGAAGATGGTCAGTTGTTTTGAGAGGCAAATATTTAATGTTAGAAATTTATCTCTGACTTCTAATTAAAATACGTCAGCATTTGTTCTGTCTATTCCTCTTCAGAGAGATAAGTGAGAACTAGTTAGAAATCAGGGAACAAAATATTATGTGCTTTGTGACGTGGATGATGTATTAAATTAAATAGATGAGCAGTCTATAACAGCCTATTTTATATCACATAACATGTCATGGAGTAAAAAAATACTTTCCACATTTCCCCCAATACAACATGGCGCTTGAAATAAACCAGAAAGCCACATTTTAATTAATGTTATGGGTCATGTTTTAACCAGACCGAGCCAGGAAATTCAAGGTTAAACTCTGGGTTGTTTTTTTTTTTTTGGTCTTATGAACATGAATTAGGGAGGTAGCATCAGACTTCATTGCAATTTCTCGGTATCTAATTTAATCAAATCTAATGTGGGTTATTGAACCCAGAACTGACGTATTGGGGTGCTAACAAAGTTATTTGTTGCAAAAGTCACTCTAGCAGGACTGTGACTTCCTTATGTCACTTCAATGTAATTTTTTAAAAATTTATATTTATCTTCACTGGAGGAGTTGCCAGAGTGTTTTCATTTTATGTTAGACACCCACACTTAGAAGGTTACAACAGATGCACATGCAGTTTGCACAAATGCTGTTTTTGCACATACAATGTATCTAATTACCAAATTTGCTTGCACAAATTTAGGTTTTGATTTAGCATGGGCAAATGAGAGAGAGAGGACAATTTGTATATGCAAGTATTGAGTCAAAGTTGAGCCCTTGGGCTCTCATAGCTCTACATTTCTGATTCAGTAGTGGGAGATATCACCCCATTGTCTGATACTACATCCTTAAATCACGCATGTCAGTGACAAGAGACTTGACAATAAACCTTAGGATCCTGCCATCAGGGACAATCATCTTTGGCAGGTTCAGGGCTTTTGGTAACATCAGCTGAGGCAGACGTGGCTAACCATGTCATACACTCGCCATTGCTAACTGATTGAGCATGATGAGATTCTGGCTAAATCTTTCAGCACAATGGACAACAGCAGTACTGAATATACCTTTGTCCTGCAGTGTCTGAGAGAAGCTGATATGGGAATATATAATTAAGACACAATATCCAAGCATACTATTTCTCAAGATGGTCTATATTTATATTTATCTGTAATTATGGGCTGCCAGTAATTATTACTGTTATTATTATTATTAATAATTATTAATATATTTATTATTAAGATGATAGAGTTTTTAGGGTCAATACATATTTTGACACTTGTGTAGCTTTTGAAGAAGGATAAACTGTAAAGATGAGCTAGCCTATTGTGATATTTGTTTAATTGGTTAGATTCTTACCGTTCCTTTGTAGCCTTTATGATCTATCATGCCAGTCTGGCAGCTATGCATGGGCATTCTATCCACATGCCCACCAGGAGCCAGATTTTAATCTTAGCTACATGGCCTGCACTCATGCTGTTTTCACAACACCTCTATAAAACTACTTTATTTTAAGAAGAAGAACTGTCTTCTCCCTTTCATCCTCTCGATTTAAGCCTATAGGTGTGCCAGGATAGTAGAGTGCATGGTCCCAGTTGTGTCTAGGTGTGTGCCATGCATGGGAGATTAGAATTTCATCTGATATCTGCAGGCTAAAAATCACTGTGATATTTTTCATTCTCAGTATCTTTGCCATTTTTATTTTAGGGTGTTTTTAATGCACCAAATACAATCCACTCTTATTATGGACTCATCAATTTTGTCAAATTTCATTTCTCTGTGATGCACAGTGCAAGAGAACGTCTTCTCAATTTTATTTTTGTACATCTTAAAAATTATCCAAGGTGATTTTTTTTTCAAAAACTGAAAAATAAAATTATCCTGAGTTGAAATTTTATAAGTAAAGTTTCAACTAGGAACAGATTTTTACTGCCAAGATATATAACAGGAGTTTCTGAGAGATCCTTATCTTCAGTGCTGTAGTAAAAAAAAACATGTTACACCCTACACTGCATCATTCGTTAAGCAATTAAGTTACTGATAGGCTTTTACATTTATTTACCATGATGGAAAGATATGTTTACTCAACCTGAGTACAAATCAACATGAGGAGGCGGAAGTTCAGAGTAAATTTGACTAATGATGTTGTGTTTTCATCCTTGGAAGAAAGAAAAAAAGTCTCTCTGCTTTTGATGCTATTTTATCTCCATTGGAAGGGATCTGAAATGATCTGAACTGTCATGTGAGAGCTCAGTTAAGCTCAGATCCTCTTTGATTGCATCTGAATGTCTCTCACAGTTGGCTCATACCTTTCTTATATGAATACAGCATCCCACACTTCAGGATGTTTATTAAGCACTTTAACTTTTCATATATTAATGTTCTTTTAAGCAAAATATAAGGAGAAACCTTTGCCACAAGGAGAAATTTTAATGCGGCCTCACTGTGGAAATGGCAATTAATTCCATTTGAGCATGACTTTTAAACTGCACAACTGACTGTTATAACTTATACTTCTGAATGGACCCTAATTATCTATTGTTTTCTTATAGGCCGCAACAATGTTCTCCAGCCTTGTCTATATGGATTTCAAAAGCTCTGTGTCTCCAAGTAACGCTTCAGCATCCTTTGTGATGGGATCCCTTGTGTGTGAGCATCATCATCAGTCTCTAAGACAATTTTTTTTTTTTAACTTTCAGTATTTGTGAAAAGATTGCTAGATCTCTGTTCAGAGCTTCTCTGGGTGCAGAA
Source organism: Mauremys reevesii (assembly GCF_016161935.1). Classification (NCBI taxonomy): domain Eukaryota; kingdom Metazoa; phylum Chordata; order Testudines; family Geoemydidae; genus Mauremys; species Mauremys reevesii. Next base: position 118,462,245 of record NC_052623.1, read on the forward strand.
CTACTCCACTGAAGAGATCGGTGAGCAAAGCCACTGTAAAATATGGCCCATATTGAGGGCCTGTACTGTGGACTGAGGAGTGGGCATTTAAACCAATCTCCATTGTAACAGAACTGATGAAAAGCACCTGCTGTCAGATTCTCTGGTGGTATAAATCAGCAGACCTCTGTTGATTTCAGTGGAGCTGCAGTATGCTGATTTGTACCAGCTGAGGATCTGGCCCCTGAATTTTTGTGAGCTCAGGTTCTGCAGACAGATGAGTATGATCTGACAACACTGTATTGCAACTCATATACTGCCACATCATGCCCAGAGAGTCCTGTGCTTTGGGATCCCATTCCGAAAGAGAGGGAGAAGCTTGGATTCTGGTTATGATTCTTTACAGTAAGAAGTAAGAAGATAAACTTCTCTTTTTGCATCTATGCTTAAATCCAGTCTTCCAACCATGGGGTTAAATTCTGTGTTCCTTATTCAGACAAAACTCTCTTTGAGGTTTACAGAATTAAGAGCTACAGAATTTATCTAAGAACTGTTGGATCATACCCCATTTCTGACCTCAAAAACGTTTTACTTTCATTCCTGTATTTTATTTTTGTAGAGATTGTTTCCTGCACAAAAATGTGTGATGGTTTTGTGATGTGGAAAAATGTTTACTGGGACTAGTTTAAAATGACATATGATATTCCCTGCCTTTGTGATCTAAGCCAAATTTGAACCCAGGTATTCATTCCTCATTTGAACACAGACATTATCTTGTTCTACAATCTAATCACTTATACTCTTGTATAACTTGTGCTGGAAGCACACTCTGGTATTTTGGCTCTGAAATGATTTCATTGTTAGGCTGAGTGTGACACAGATGGTAAAATTCTTTTTATGATTCTTGCAATTTCATACTTATTTCATTAGCTCATTATTTATATTAAAGGGACATCATCAACTTGAAATCTGCTTAGTTAAAAAAAAAAAAGGTTGAGAGTAGTTTTAGGTACCTGCCTCACAATCTGCCAGTTTTTGTGGATTCAGTACCACATTTTTTTATTTAAAAAATGTTTTTGTATCCCTAGCTGCTGTGTGACAGATTCACACAAACAACAAGGAGAAAGAGTCTCATTTAAGTGATTATAGGTGAGAAGCAGTGAAACTGACTATGTGCAAAGTGCTGTGAAATGCACAAAGTAAAGAAAATGAAGAAGATAAAAATAATTTCTTTTTGCCAATCTCTTTTAGTTAGACTAATGTTAGGTGTTACTTGTAATAACAGCAAGGAAACAATTTTCAGATAGAAATGTGCTTTCTATCCAAAACTGTCTCTTTAGTACACAAATATAGCTATTAAATAAACATTAATTTACTCATTCAGATCAATAATCAGAACCAGGAGTGAACCAAACCATAACAACTTTATTTTCCCATTAAATATGGTGTGATTTAAAATAAATTCAGATAGCTCTAATCATTCAGCCCCATATGCTGGAAATGAAAAGTCACCTTAAACCTGATGCAGACTGAAAAAATGGGAGCAGAGATGTTCAAAAGATACAGCATATGAGGACAGATCCTCAGATGGTGTAAATCCATGCTGCTCTCTTGAAGTCAACAAAGCTATGCTGATTTACCCCAGTTGAGGTCCTGGCCTGTCATTTTAAAGTCCCAGGTGTTATGGTGAGTTTGTCCATGGGGTCATATACTGATCCTGTTCATTAAGGTAAAGTGGTGAATGTGATATTTTTCATTTTAATCAGGACAAGAGAAGTAAATGCTGTTAGGAAAAATCTAGTTTGAGGATTTTGTTTTCCCGAAAACTGGGGTCTGTTGGCCTGAATTGTATGGGGTTTTTGTTTTGTCCTGTCTGTGTTCAGTGGGCTGAATCCTCCTCTGACTGACATCCCTTGCAACCCTACTAATTTTGATGTCTGACAGGTCTGTTTTAATCTGTTTAATCTGTTGGAACTCCCACAGCAGGATCTGTAGAAGATTTTTCTTTCTGTCCCCTGTCTGAGGTGCAGACTCTATTGTCTGTGTGTTGGGGAGCAGGGTTCCACTGTGTTAGAAAATCTTTTTGCTTCAGGCCCAAGGAAAAAGTGATAAAGAATTAAAAGGGAGGGACTATAGCTATGCTTAGTACTGAATGTTGCTACTATTGCGCCCTATGCACTCAGCAAATATTTAGCCTCATAGCAACAAGAAGCTTTTTTTTTTTTTTTTTTTTTAATTTCCAAACTTAAAGGGTAGATTGTATCTGGCCACTGCATGTTTGCACAAGTGTAGGGGAGGGCATGAAAAGTCTTCACTGCTCTCATTCAGTGGCTGGGAACAACTGTCCCTAACAGCAGGGACAACTGCTCCCTTCTAGTGCTCCTGAGGCACTAGCTACCCCAAAAGGGAGGGGAAAAGAGGAGATAGGGTTAAGTTCCCCATCCCTGCACATGCATGCAAGCAAGGGCATGCTGCACCTCTTTAAAGGTTGGAGTGGAGATATGCTCTCCCTGTAGAACAATGTTTCAGAGTAGCATCCGTAAAAAGAACAGGCGTGCCTACACAATGCCTCCTGTGCTCTCCCGGGGGAAATAAAGCTGTGCAAAGCCCTTTACACAGGGCAGTGCCTATCAGGTCCAGCAGCACTCTAAGACTGTATTGGAATGCACACTCAGGAGAGAGCTGAGCTCAAGTTGTGCTGGGGGTCAGCTGTAACTTTGGTATTTCCTGATGTTACAGGGTTTTACTCTGAAGCCTGAACGTTCTTCTAACAGTTTATTAAAAAATGAATGATGTTGTTATACTTCCCCAATTGAGTAGAGCTGGCTGAAGCTTGAAAGGAGATTCAGTCTAGATGCACACCCATATGTTCGGATGCATATTTGAACCTTGTCTGAACTGTCCACTTGTACTGGAAAAACTATGCTATAAGCATGATGAGAATAGGCTATCATGCAAGTATACATTTGGGACAGAAATATTGCAAAACCAGCCTATGTGGTCCTGCTGCCTTCAGTCTTCATCTTGAGTGAAATTATTAAATACAGAGGTACAGAAAATAAAAATAGCAGGTGAGTGAAGGGAAGTTAATCTCTGTTTTTCCAACCCCAATAAAAGTTAGATTAGGGTTTAAGTTTAGGCTTTGATTCAAATTTTAGTGGTGGTGGTGGTGATCGAGGAAAGAATGTTTTTGTTTTAGTTGAATTGGTTCATCCATCCTTGACATGCTTATGGTTAAGTGTGTGCCCACTTCTGTGATGCAATGTAAAAAAAAGTCTGTACTTCTTCTTTAAGAGCTATCCCTTCTGAGAAAATTAGGGCTGACTATAATAGCCTGTCTCGATTGTATTCAAGAGAATGTGGCATAAAACCAGTAGGAAGAGAGAGGATTTTTCCAAAAACGTGCTTCTGTGGTGAGTCTTGCTGCTCATTGTCATCAAAAGCAGGTGTATCATCTACGTCTGTTGCCTGGCTACGTTTCTGATTGTTAATTAAACAAACATATTAGTAAAATACAAATACTGGGTGACACTGAATTTTAGCCAAGAGTTCTATCCTTCCTGTGCACACTGGGGATTTCTTTTCTAGTACTCCTGATTCAGATTAGTTTATTTCTTAGTGGCACCATAATCAGTGGAATTATTTCTATTTGTTTTCCCACTGCTAAAGTTTCAGTGTCAGTTAATAAGTGCTCAGGAAAACAAAGGCCGTGTTTATGGAACAAAATCCTCCCTTTTTTGTTGAATGCTAAATTAATAAATGGTAGTTAATGATAATTGGTAATTGTAATTAATGGTAATGGTAATTAATGGTAAATTAATGTAGGGATCTAGCTAAAAAACTGTAGCTAAAAATCCAGACTCCACTCTGGCCTGAGTGATCTTGGGAGATGCACCGTGGGCAGGTGGGGAGAAATTTCCCTCTCAGGCCACAGTATAACTGTGGCATTACTCCATGAATCTACGTCAGCCCAGTGAGTGACATTGCCTATGAGGGGCACTCACACTGCATCCCCATTCAGATACAGTTCTCCTGGCCTCACCCTGTCCTCAAACTGCTCATGCTCTGTCCCCTCCCACTCCCTTCTTGCTGTTGCACAGACAGTATCTTGCTCACATCCAGCTTGTCTTGAAGAGCAGAATGATTCCACAGCACAGAGGCCCTTGGTAGTTGTAGAGGAGAGGCCTGGATTTACACATTAACATACTAAAGACTAAATTCAGTCCTGAGTTAAAGACCCATGATGCTTCACTGAAACCATTGGAGTAGCATGGAATGACTATCAGGGCCAAATTTTCCCTAACAGTCTGAGTTACACATACATACACTTTGATCTTCTCAAAAAGCATGTAAGTAAGAACTGACCTTTCTATGTCAGTTGTGAAAAAGCATATTGGCTGGGTTTAGAGAGATGTACAAACTAGAAAGCTGGACATAGACAAATGTGCATTTTTTCCTAAGAACACATTTACAGCTGGAATTCTACACAGCATTATAGTTAGAGGAAGTAGATGTGATTATAGTGTTCAGTGGCAATATCAGTTAAGCTCCTTCCTAACGCATAATGGGATGTGAGGCCATTGATTTTAGTAGTCCCCAAAACATTATTTCCATTGAAATGCCTGCTCTTGAAAAGTTGCAGTCCTTCATGGATATGGTGCACAAATTACAGAAAGTTGTGTTGTGGCTCCTTTAAACTGTATTAAAGTGTCTGTAAAATAGGCATGGTGTACCTCCACTCTTAGGAGTACCCCTGGCATATGGGGCCTCTCAGCCAGCCATTGAACCAAGGCATAGCATTTCTGCCATGCAGGCAAGGCATTTCTGTGCCCCAGCTATTCTCTGGTAGTGCCAGGGCCCACAGGAAGACCTTAACCACTGGAGCACTAGCTAAGGCAGCCTTCAGTAAAGCTATGTCTACACTACAACCTATGTCGGCATAACTTATGTCACTCAGGGTGTGAATAAATCATCCCCCTGAGTAACATAAGTTACACTGACATGAGCACTCGTGTGCACAGTGCTATGTCCGCAGGAGAGCTTACGCTACTCACAGAGATGCTTTTTTTATGCTGACGGGAGAGCTGGGGCAGCTGTATGTTTTTTGCCGCCCCAAGCAGGGCAGTCTGGGAGCATTCGGCAGTGTTTCTGCAGGAGGTCCGCTGGTCACGCAGATTCGGCAGCAGTTCTGCAGGTGATCTAACGGTCCTGCGCGTACAGTGTACCTGCTGCCGAATTGCCGATGAAGCCACGGGACCAGCAGACCTCCCGCAGAAACGCCACCAAAGGCTCCCTGACTGCTGCCCTCATGATGACTGCCATGCCGCCCCTCAGGCTTGCCACCCCAGGCACGCGCTTGCTGCGCTGGTGCCTGGAGCCGCCCCTGGGGAGAGCTCTCTACCATTGGCATAGAGCGTCTTCATCAGACGCGCCGCAGTGGTGCAGCTATATTACCACTGCAGTGCACTACATATAGACAGACCCCAAAACTTGCTCAGTAGAACTTAATCAGCAAATCTGAGCATTGAATGCTGAGGTGACCCCCAACAGCTCCAGGATAGGGGAGGTGCAAGCTGCCCTTTCCTTCATTGTATTTGTTTGTGGCTTCTTAAAGGTGTATGGATATTGGAGAGGGCAAAAGTGGTTAATGGTATCTGACCTGCTTTGTGGTGAGAGTGAAAAACTCAGGGCTGCCCAGAGGATTCAGGGGGCCTGGGGCAAAGCAATTTTGGGGGCCCCTTCCATAAAAAAAGTTGCAATACTATAGAATATTATATTCTCGTGGGGGCCCCTGCAGGGCCTGGGGCAAATTGCGCCACTTGCCCCCCCCTCTAGGCAGCCCTGGAAAAACTTGGAGACACTCCTACAGTTTTGTCCACTTTGGACTCAATTCTGTCATTTGTACTCACATTAAGTAGTACTCTGCAAGTAGTCCCACTTTTTTCAATAGGCCTGCTTGTAAAAACAGGCCTTGATCCTACAAATATTCACCTGAGTGCTTAACTTAGATCCATTCATGGGGCCTAGACACATGCTGAAAACTAAAAGGTGCATAAGTGTTTTCAGGATCAGGGCTTTCTAACTTACTCAAGCCTCAGTGGAAGCGAAGTTGGCAGAATACGGTGGAGTGGGGTGAGAAAATTAGTGATATTTACTCAGTTTATGCGTTTTCTACTTTTTTCATGAAAACTTGCATACAAAACAGGCACATAATTGTTTTGCTAAGTGAGCCTTGAAAGTAAGAGTCTTGATAGCTGTTAAGTATCTTCTTTCTAGTACAGTATATTGTCCTTATAAGCTAATCAGTAAAACTTGCTCAGTAGAACTTAATCAGCAGAACTGAGCACATTGTCAGTGCTTAACAAATAAAAGAATGAGAATAATAATGATAATAATTAATAATAACATGAGCTCCTTTTTACACAACCTATCAGACTTTTGCTTTATTTCGAGGAGGGCTTTACTTGCCTCTGGTTAACTTAAGAATTAATATTTATTACAGCTCCATTTACAACAGCCAAGAGGAATTTGAGTAGGAAGGAAAATATTGATGAAAATGAAATTTTGACAAATATTGGAAATGAAATTCAGAGAAAATTCTCATGCTGTTTCACCCATCAACCAACAGTGCATTTAGTATAAGGTTATGAAAGAACAATACTTTTCATACAAGTAAGTGTCCAAATTATTGCTAATAAAATGGATCTGGACAATTGTTTGAAATGTAAAACACTATATTTATATGTGATTGTTATTAGAATTACTTTTGATCTCCTGCTGTTCTCTTTAAAAGTTAGGTTTGTTAGCTTTTCCTTAGAATGTTGTGACTTATATATGTTATAAGAGAGGGATTGGATGGCTCAGAGAATTGGTGATGGATCCAGTGCCATTCACTTCTGCATCACCTCTCTAATTTAACACAGGCTGGCAGTGACTGAAAGTTTAATCTAATTGCTGTTTGGTAGTTTATGTGAAATCAATTCATGGTTTACACGCAGTTCCAACAGGACAAGAATCCACATTGTAAAAAAATCTCTGGGCCAGATCCTTGGCTGTTGTTAATCATTGCAGCTCCAGTGATTTCAATGGAGCAATGGTAATTTTCACCAATAAATGGCCATCTATCACAGCTGGCACTAGTTAACATGTGTTGTCAGGCTCAATACAGATGACAATGATTCAGTGAGGAGGCAGATTATGGACAGATTCTCAGCTGGTGTAAACTAGTGTCATACCATTGAAGTTAAGGTAACTATACTGATTTACCAGCTGAGTATCTAGCACTAAATGCCTATAAATGGACATGTCAGGTGAAGTTTGAGCCACAGTTTGAGTTGCTTGCACCACTGATGTTGCACTGTACTGGGTGTTTGACTATAAAGAGAACCTTAATATTCAGGGCTGTCAATGAGTGTTAACTTACAACAACAAAATGTACTGATTTATTTTAAAATCTTGTGGAAAAAAATCTAGGGACTAATTCTACTCTCACTGAAGTCTGATGTGTGTGAGATATTGTGGTAAAATATAAGTGAAAGTTCTAAGTAAGTGTTATGAGAACTGTCCTTTTCTTGATATGTGTACATTGTCCTAACAAATACTCGAATGTGAGTTGCAGATGTGTGATGAGAGAAGAGGACCCTATGAACACAAATAAACTCTGCTCATGAAAAGCAGCAGTATTTTGCAGTGGTAGCCACAAATGCTGCAATACCACTCCTGGGGTGAACACATATTTATTAAATAACCATTTAATGTGAAACAATATTGTTACCTAGATTTTAAGCTCTCCAAAGAAGGGGCTTTTGGTCCAGATTTTAAAATTTATTTAGGTGCCTAAAGATGCAGATAGGCATCTAATGGGATTTTCAAATCAGGATTGCTGCTTCACAGTTGGGGAATATGATCCCTTATTCCTTATACTCATATTTGTCTTTAAAAACACCTAGCACACATTTGATTATATATATATATATATAATATATATATAGTAAATAACAACAGGGGTTCTAAGAAGGACTGTACAAGTAATCTAATAATGTGAGTACTACTGAGGACCCTTGACACATAGATAAAAATTCCTATGAATCAATATTGTATTGTGAAACCCTAACTATATGAATTACAGATTGAGTCCTCTGTAAGCTATTCTTGGTGGCGTCATTCAATGGAAATAGGGAAAATCCAGAGAACGGGAAGGTCCTTAAACACAACACAAGTGGATCATTTCCAATCATCATCGGGTGGGAGCGGGAAGGATTGAAAACTTGCACAGGAGTGCATGCCCTCTGAGAGTGTCAGAGTCTGTTCTGTTGTGGACTATCCCTACTGCAGGATTTTGATGATGGATGTAGTTTTGGGAAGGAGCAGGAGTAGGGAGTAGTTGTGATAGCATAGAGTAAGCATCTGAAGTGGGTCTACCATTGTGTTGATTCACTGACCATTGATCCTTGAAGCATAAGGATACAGCAGCAGGGTTGGTGCTTCACAGCTGGGGAGCAAGGGTCCGTTTCCCCATCCCCAGTCTCATCATCAAGCTAGGTTACTCAGGTTTGGTACGGGAGAAAGGATTTGGTTCAGAATGAGTAACTGTATAAAGTGCTTCTCATGTAAAATATTAGCTTAATTGCCTAGTAAAAATATAATGATTTAAAGAAAAGTCAGTAAAAACATATCCTCAAAGGACACACCAACCTGAAGACTATAGGAGAGTTTTAATTAAAATAGTAGGTAAAAAAAAGTGATGCAATATTATTATTTTCTAACATATCAACAAAGTACAAATGCCCATTTTTAGTGCAATTTTCTAAATGAAAAAGTAAACATTAATATCTTCAGAGATCTTACTGATCCAGTATGATAATTTAGAAAAATATCTCTATTAGGGATAGTTATATATGCTTTTTGTTGGAAATGCAATCACAGAATGTGCACATAACTGCAATCTGTAGACAGATTAAGTAAATTAAATCACTCAATGTCTTTTTTCAATAGCTCTAAAGTTAAAAGTAATTTGCAAAGAAAATACTCAGTTTCAATTGGTTTGTAATATCTGCTAATGATCTTTGGAAAAATTTCTGATAACACACTGGAATTCCCTCAGGGACAGGATTTTGAATAAGTGGATTTTTTAAAAGTCTGAGATGTCATTAGCTAGTGATTTCTTTGAAGTAAAAAGCTGTTAAAGAATAAATTGCATAGGTATACAAGTGAACAGGACAATCATTTTTATGAATACTATGCATTTTTCCACTATGCTTTCTGCCCAGAAAAGAAATAATTCAAAATATAAGCTGCTAACTGATATAAATATACAGGAATCACAACAGTGTAAGCATTTTGTGCTTATTTTACGCATGTATTAAATCTTTACATATATTTAGAGACTGCTGGTGTAAAAACTCTAGTGTAGGGAACAGTTCTGATCCTTTTCACTGGTTTTATCTGGTAAACAATTTCCTAAAACTAGAGGGGCCATTAGTGATGACTGCATAACTCCTCTAAGCTGTTGCAGTTCTGCAGCAGCCCAGCTCCACCATTTCCCTGGCAACCATTTCCCTCCTCCCTCAGTGCCATATATGGCCTAACCTGGGGTTAAGGGAAAATGGTACCTCCTCTGCTGTTCCTGCATAGAGAGATGGTAAAGGGACCCAAAGTGGTCTCCCTCATTCAGTACCAGAGTCTACTGACATCTCCTAAATGGATTAGATGGGAACACTGGCCAGAAGCCCCCACCCCCTACCCCATGCAGATAATTGGGGAAAGAGGAACCACACAGGCACTATCGACCCTCCAGCCCTCTCCCGCTCACAAACACCTGTTTCATCCAGGTGCTCACTGAGTTCTTCTCCAGTCCTTGGCCCTCTTTTTTCCTGCCCTGCAGTTCTGTGGGGGCTATTATACCCCATTTCAGCACCTGGATTGCTGCAGCCTCTGTGACTCCTGTGCAGGGACAGAAAGGAGACAGGATATGCACAACTGTGGTGAATGGGATGCAGAGACGTACTCTGCATAAGTTCACTAGTCTTTTCTGGGCCTCTGCAGTTCCTGTATACAATGGCTCCAGACCTGCACTAGCCAGTCCATCGTTGGGCAGATCAGATGGCTGTTGACCTTCCATACACAGGACTTCTGTGCCACTGAACATTTGTTTGGGGAATATTGGAACCTATTCATTGCTATACCTGAACAGACCAATTGTCAATCAAGTATGGTGTCTTGACTCTTACAAAGGCCAATACCTGATGTTTCAGAAGCAGCTTATCCCTCCACATAATGCACCTAATTGTACAATGTTTTATCATGAGGACAATGTCCTCCTGACCCCAATTTGTGACTAAAGGCAATGGGAATTGTGCAACTAAGTCATTCACATTTTTGAAAATTCCACCCAAATGTGAAAACAACAGCACAAAAAGAAGTTACTTGCCCAGGGTCACCTATCAGGTTTGTGACAGAGTTGATTCACGGCAGGGGCTCTGGCAGGTGAAAGTCCTCCCAGAGAGGAGGCTGCAGTGATGCAGAGTATCTGCTTATGCAGAGTATCTGCACAGAGCAGCCACAAGAATGGTTAGGGTTCAGTACATCTTGTAAACTGTCTCTGGCAACAGAGGTCTTATGAAGCACTGGTCACAAGCAGTTCTCCAGATGGAACCGTCATGGTGCAAATATTATTTGCACCCCCATGGGGTAGCTCTCCCCCGCAGCATAGTCCTTGTGTTTTTAATCTCTTCTCATGAAATTCCCCTCTCCTTTGCCTTTCATCATTTTTATTGCCATTCACTGGACTTTTTTTATTTCTGCTATCTCTTTTCAGGGATGAGGTGACCAATCTTCAGTATTCAAAGCGAGGATGTACCACTGATTTATATAATGGCATTTTAATATTTTCCATATTATTCTCTAAAACTGTTCTTCCTACAACCCCCATAAGATTCTCTTTTTAATTCTTTGAACTACACTGCCTTTTAACATCTGTAGTTTACTCTGATCAGATTTTGACAAAGGAATAAAAGGCTTCATTTTTCACATAGGATTTTATTTATTGTGTGAACTGTAGAGAAGAAATTGGTTAACTTACTATTTAAAATTCATGGCAATATAGTTACAATTGGGCAAAAAATTCATTATCAACTCTTATTTTAGTGACAGATATTTCCTGTAAAAATGTAAGTGAGGATGAAAGTTGGTATACCACGTCTCAGCTCAAGGGAGTGTTTTGTGCATGTATATTTTGTCATGTAAACTAGACCGTGTGCATGTAAATTAGGCCAAATTGAGTCCCCTGTATGTGCTTACTATACTTATTGTTTTTTAAAAAGATCTATACTACATACCTATTTATCCAGTTAACCAGAAATATAGTTAAATCCTGATCAATGGATAAACTCATTACAGCAACATTTTATTTTTCCACCAGCTGCATTCCTGCTATAAGAGGCATTCAAATAAGAGGGCTCTAACATCTTATGAAACATCTTTTGATTTAATATCTAGAAAACATTCATTTAACTCTTCTGTAACTGAATCAAATTTTCTCTGAAATGTATTTTTAGGTGCATTAGAAGTTTCTTTTTTTCTGGTCTCTAGTTCCCTTACATGTGTTTCTGAAAATACATGCTTTTTTATCTGAGAGGTTCCAAAGGCAAATGCATCTTTCCCCACAAGCATAAACATGGGTTAAAATATCTTTACAGTACTCAGGAAGTTGTTCTGGTTTGTTGGGTAAGTAATACACTCACTAAAATCATTTGGGAATGATTGGGTTTTTCCTTTTTAAAACAGTTCAAACAGGAAACAAAGACATTAACACTGACAAAGACAGGGAGGGCTCATTCCAACTCCCACTGGAAACATCCATTGACTATAGTGGAAGTTGGATTGGGCCCAGAGAAAATAAATACATTTGAGTTAACAATGAGTTTGTGGCACAAGCCAGGAAAATTACAGACTCACATAAATTAGCAACGTGCAAACCTTTAGGACATCCAGTCCAGCTCCTTGCCAATGCAAGATTGTGTCCTATGGCATATTTCTACTGTTTTGTACATCTAGATTAAATGTCCCAAGTGATGGCGCTTCCCTAGGGAAACTATTTCACTGCCTAATGGATCTTGATGTCAATTTTTTCCCTTTCTTAATGTCATCCCATTACTTCTAGTTATGTTCCCTTGAACCTCCTTAAATAATTCCTTTCCTTCCTTGGAGTTATTTCCTTCAAGTATCTTTAGACTATTATAATGTTCCTCTTATTTGTCAGTTAGCCAAGCTGTGTATACATATTTAGCTCATTTAATCTTTCCTGATAAATCAATCCCTTCTGTCCCCTGGTTATTTTTCTTGCTCTTCTCTCAACACCCTCTAGATTGTCAGTGTCTTTTTGGTGACAAGGTGTCTTGAGGTGCTGTTACTGCTCTGAATTAAGGATTGATTTTGCATGGTGCTGAGCACCAACTGTCTTTGATTTATACACTCTGACACTTTGGTGGTGACTGTCCTAAAATTCCTATACAGGCAGACAGATTGACAGAGAACCTTCTTCAAGATCATTCCCTTACCTTCACTTTTTCTTATTCTGTTGGTCACTATTACCTATAGTCAGGAGTGCAAGTAGGGAGGTACCCTCTAGTACGCAGTACCGGCAAGATAGTGGGTATGAGGTACCGGAAAGACTTGGGGCTAGCTCCCCCCCTCTGGAGGAAGTGGTGCTGTGCTTTGCCTTTAAAGGAGCAGAACATGGCTAGGGAGGGCATTCATTCTTTAAATGGCTTCAACAGCACAATACATATGCTAACAAACTTAAGCAAAGGCTTTGTTTAAGTTTGTTAGCATATGTATTGTGCTTGTATGTTGGTCAGGAGTCTTCAAGAGGGGAGGGGAGGGGAGGGGAAGGTGTTTAAATAGTGTTTCTGATTCTGTTGCTCCCCATTGGTCTGAATTATCCATGACACCCATATTGCATCACATCAAGTCCAAATCATTAGAGGAATGCCTCTGCCTGCACTGACCGGAGGATGTTTGGATTCTGATGTCAGCCCAGTTCTGCAGTCTTACAGGAATCAGGTGTTGTCCCCAATGTACACAGAATTCTTCTTTTCAGCCAAACTAGTCTAACATGCATTTTGTTAACTGGAACTGGAGCAGCAAAATAAAGAAAACAAATGCCTCATTTTCCAGCTTTGTGCGTGAGAGAACTATAAGTGAAGATTTTAATGCTGGACACTGATGGCCTTAAACCAGCTGCCTCAGGAATCTGCCAAGAACTTTGCTGAAAATATGTTCTTCATCTTAGCAATAGAGCTAAGACTTATCACACATCTGCCCACCTTTATTCGAATGCAGCTCCTTCTGATCTGACAGCTCAGGCATTGTCAGTTTAATACAGAACAGTTTACAAACTTGGAACCTAATCCTGTAAACCCTTAATCATTTGCTCAATCCCACTGAAGACCACGGGACTATTTGCATGACTATGGACCACATTTGTGGGCTGGTAAGAGTTTCAGGAGTCTGTTCCTATAAAGGAAGTTGAATCCCCCATTGAACTGCAGTGTTTGGGAACAATACCATAATGCAGTTTAGGATACAGTTCTACTTAAATTTTGTCTTTTAATAAGTCAGACATATACAGAAATGGCTCCTCACCCAACTCCCATATTTCATATAAACAGACTGAAATACTACATATTTGGGGGGGAAGTAAGTAGTTAAGCATGTTGATGTTTGTATATAAAAAGTGGTGTGTCGAAGGGGACAGGGAGACCATGGGGGGCCCTGGGCTGGGGCAGGGCAGGGCAGGGAGGAATCACATGGAGGGGCACGTGGAAAGGTCACGTGCTCCCCCCTTGTGTCCCTCCCATGAGTGCAGTACCGGCAAGAAATTATTTCTACTTGCACCACTGCTTATAGTAGTTGAATCAGTCAATCCAACTGTTTTAAAAAGTAAATTCACACCATTATCATTTTCTTTTTTACACAAAGGCGTGAGATAAAAATGACATGGACACGTTCATTTTTGAAAATGTCCAGCTTCTGGTGGTTTATTTGAAAATCTACAACTATTGAACATATTAGCTTGTCTAGTAAATAGGTGTAAGAGCTAGCGTAGTCTATCATAGAAAATATTATGTTGCTAGTCATAAGCCTAACAGTTCACTTCAGGCAATAAATCCTGATCAACAAACAACACTTCTTCGGTGCTAAAAAAGATCTTGGTTGTAACTGAATGTCTTTACCAGAGTATTCTGTTGGATTGGAGGAATATCATTTTCATCCACACTCTTTAAATTTTCATTAAGGAAAGCTTTGGCTACCTGCAGCTTCATCTGGTCATGTTTAATGATGTCTGCTAACTCCTTCTTCTTTGTACCAGCAGGGGCTTCTTTAAATTGGTCAGCTGTGTGGGACATTGCTTTCAAGAGTTAATATCTTTTGGATCAGCCTTTTAAAATAATGGCTCCTAATAAGTTCATTTATACCTACAGCTTATTTATCTCCTTTAAGCAATTCAAACTGCTGTCAGCATAGAAAAAATTACCAGTAAAAGTGATGATAGTACAACTTGTTTAACTTTACCCTGTTTCATCTAATACAATTCAGAGAGAGATAGTATTGATGAGATATTTCTGTTGGTTCATTATGCTGAAGCCATCTTTCTAAGAGGTTGGGATAAATGTTCTTTGCTGATTTGATTATGCTGCCTATTGCATTATATATTTTTTGCATAAAGTTTTGTTTCATATGGGGACTCCATGGCCCAAACCATTAAAATATGTATATGTGATACACAGAGTCCTGTGTTTTGTTTTTTATTTATTCCTATGTAGGGTATGCACCACCTATGGCTGACTTATTATATAATAAAAACTATTACAGTAAAACCCATTGTGGAGTTATCTGCAAACTATGACAATGTGCCTGTTTATGTGGAAAATATAGACATACACTCACAGATCCCGAAGAACAAATTAGGACATGTAACAAGTGGGTGCAAGTCCCATCTGCATAAATGGAAGCTCTATGGCTGAAGCCAGAGAAGAATTTGCTCCATAGAAGACAGGTGAGAACCTTTGGCCAATGACACTGACAGGCAGCCATATGGCATGTCTGGGTAGTGGAGGCCACTTTTTATCACAGCTGGTTCACAACAGAGGTGTGCAAGCTCTTTCCAGTTCAGTTCAAAACAGACTTCTTTGGCAGCATTAAGTTAGGTTGGTTCTGACATTCAGAAAAGGTTTGCTTTGAAAGAACCAACTCTTCATGTTTGAATCTCATTGCAAACATACAGCTAAGATTAATTAATCTCTGTTTTGCCTATGGGTTTCCTCAGGTTTGTGAACATTTAAATGGGCTCACTTATGAACTATACTAAGCCAGTGCCTGCAAGAAAGACACAAAGATGAGGTCCCACTGATGCATTGTTTGTGTGGGACTGCCATAAAAGGAAACAAACCCTCTCCTCTCTCAGTTTTTCCACTCTCTACCTGGCTATACAAATGGAGATTATTGAAGTGTGATTAATGAAATGATATTTTTGTTTTTAAATGGATAGAAGAGTTCAGCTAAACACAGACCCCATGAGAAATGGCTGCCCTACACCTTTAAGTCGGGGGGCGGAGGGGGAGGAAGGGGATATTTGGCGTGTTGGTTGAATAAAGGGAACTGTGCTTTATGGCTGGGGGTGGGGTGGGGAGATAAAACTGCTGCAAAAGGGTCAGCGTGCTCACTGACTCAGCCCCTTGAAATGAGAGATTAATAGGGGCAGCCCTGTTCCTTAACCTTTCCTTTGGCACAGAGCAGCTTGAGGCAGCACCCACTCTCCCTCTTCCTTTAGGTGGTAAAATATCAGGTTTGGTCCAGACCTGCTGTGGGCATTACGCTAGATGCCCCTTTGTTAAGGGGGTGGGTGGGAAGTAATTTTTCCCTTGCCACCATATTGGCTTAGGTGGAGTTGGGGCTTTTACATCTTCCCCATAGCTAGGGTTGCGAACCCTCCCATTTTTTCTGGGAGTCTCCTGGAGTCAGGCTCTACCTCCTGGTGGCTACTGAAGCCAAACCAGGAGATTTTAGGATGCGAAAAGTCCAGCGGTGCAGTGGGGCTAGGGCAGGCTCCCTGCCTGCCCTGGCCCCACACCGCTCCCGGAAGTGGCTAGCACATCCCAGCATCCCCTGGGTGGGAGGCAGGGGGCTCTGCGCGCTGCCCCTGCCCTGAGTGCTGACTCCACAATTCCCATTGGCTGGGAACTGCACCCAATGGGAGCTGCGGGGTTGGTGCCTGTGGGCGTGGGCAACGTGCAGAGTCACCTGGCCCCCCGACAGGGGCTGCAAGGATGTGGTGGCCACTTCCTGGAGCAGCACAGGGCCAGGACAGGCAGGGAGCTGGCTTTAGCTCCACTGCACCACTGACTGGGAACCACCAGAGATAAGCAACGCCCAGCCAGAGCCCGCACCCCATACCCCCTCCCACACCCCGACCCATGGCCCCAGTCCTGATCCCCTGCCCACAGCCAGCACCCCAACCCCTCCTGCACCCCAACCCCCTGCCCCAGCCCATAGCTCCCTCCCAGAGCCTGCACCCCACACCCCCTTCTGCACCCCAACCCCCTGCCTGGGGCTCAGCCCAGAGTCCCCTCCCACACTCCAAACCCCTCGGCCCCAGCCCAGAGCCCACACCCCATCCAGCACCCCAGCCCCCTACCCCAGCTCAGTGAAAGCATGTGAGGTTAGGGAGAGTGAACAATGGAGGAAGGGGGGATGGAGTCAGTGGGGCAGGGCCTCGGGGAAGGGGTGGAGAAGGGTGTTTGGGTTTGTGTGATTAGACTGTTGGCAACCCTACCCACAGCAGGTTTCAGGAAGGGCTCTGTTCATGCATGGCATGAAGGGCTGTAGGCCATATGGCGCAACTCATTAGTCAAGTGTTGGGTGGATGTCCAGTGCAGGTAAGATATACAGTGCCTGGATAAATGGCTTGGAAAAGTTATTAAACAGAGGTGTTCAGTAAAGGAGTGAAAGGAGGGTGGCTGAGGACTCCTATGATTGGTACAGCAGGGAGCCAACCCTCATTATTATAGCCTACCTTAACCCTAGCCTACATGGGGGGACGGCTGGTGAGGTCCCAGCAATGGATTTGCTGGAAGGACCTAGATGAAAAAAGAGGGGGAGCTGGTAAAAGCCCCCCAGGTAATTATGGAATAAACAGGGGGTTACCTGAACTGTACGGGTTTATCTGCCGGTAGTCTCAGACTTCAAATAATAAAGTTGCGGCCTGATTTAACCCATGTCAAATGTCTCCTGTCCTTCTTTTGAAGCCAGACAATGAAGGCTTTGCTCAGCCAATCAGGGCCACAGGAAAAGTAACATGTGGTTTTTGCCTTTTATGATCCTTCTCAAAGAACACACACTGAACTTGAAAGAAACCAGCAAAGCCTCAGATTCTTGATGGAAATCCAGAGAGAGCAAAAGTGTTTTCATCCGAATTTAGTGAAAAATTACTGGACACAAAAAATCTGGAGGAAAACATTGTTGGTTCATGCAGGGCTAAATTAAAGTACCAGTATGTCTAAAAGGTGCATTTAAAATTTATCACACAGCTCTAGTCAATAACAATACTTTACACTCGTATAGCACGTTTTATTCAGGCATCCCCAAATACTTTACAGACATGAGTTAATTGATCCAAACAATATGCTTATGAAGTAGGTAAGTATCATAGTCCAATTTACAACAGGCTACATTTGAGAGATTATTGCCATCTTTTTTATTATTGATTATGTACCGGTCAGTGGTACTGTGTGGGCACACACTATGTGAAACTGGAGCAAGCAGTTCTAATTTTTCCTTAAAGTGATTCTTTGAGAGGGGAAAAGAAACAACATTAAAAAAAAGATGATGAACAGTGGTAATGTCACCAGAGTGTTAAAAATACACAGCAGCACTCAGTGCAGTTAGAAACTGGATCTACTTTACTCTTTCACCTGAGCAGCCCAAAGGAATTAGGAATAGATTTGACAAGCTATTTAGGTGCCTAAAGAGGCAGATAGCTTCCTAGTGGGATTTATAAAAGTGCCTAGGTGCCCAACTCCCATTGAAATTAATGGGAGTCAGGCACTTAGGCATCCCACTTGGCACCAATCTGCATCTTTAAACACCAAAACACCTTTAAAAATCTAGCCCTTAACCCTGCTTCAGTTGCAAGTGCAGTGGAACCAGCCTGCACCCACTTCGACTCCCCAGGGCTGGGGTAGAGTAGAGGGATCATGGGCTCACTTCTTCAAGTGGTGTTGCTCCCCAGTGGCAGTTCTGTTTTCCCTATTGGCACCACCTGATGCTCTCTCAGGCACACCAGCTCCAGCACTACTTCTACTACCATCACCACTCGAGCACTAGTGCTGGAAATGCCCCTCACCATTGCTATTTACTCCTTGCCTGGGCTCTTGACCAGTCATTGGAGAGTGACCAAGAGCAACTCCCTAAGGTGAACCTCTGTTGTGCTTTCATCTTCCTCTTCTTGGCAATGAGTCTCCATTGACTCTGCCATCGCCCTCTTTCACTCCTCAATGCCTCAGTCAGTGCCTTCATTCCTTCCAGCAGCTGGTTCCGCTCTTCTCCGCAGCTAGCTGCTGCTCCCTACAGTGGTTATTATTCATATTCAATCGTGCCAGAGAGCCAAATCAGTAGCGGGGCCCCATTGTTGAGGTACAAGCACATACTAATAAAAAGTCCATGCTGTAAGGATAAGTCCTTTTCCTGTAGCCATATTGTAAAGCCTAAGGCCTTTGCAGCCTTATTAGGAATGCAGCCGCCATTAGCCAAGAAGCAGAAAGTCACATCCTCATATTCCATCTAAATTACATTAAAACAATGTGATACTGGGCTGTTAAGACAGTGACCCTCCTAATAGCACCCACCATCACCAGATAAAGAAACAGATCTTAAGATGGTTAAAGAAAACTTAGTTTGATAGCATCCTGTCTGGCAAGAAATCACTCACGAATGGTGGTGGTTGTGAAACCCTCATTTCTGTATTGTTTTGTCTTTATGGCCCCCACTTCTCTATTGTTTATCTATATGGTCTCTGTCTGGTTCTTTGGTTGTTTCAGTCTGTAATTTTGCTAAGTGTAAATCAATTCAGGTGGTGGGGTATGATTGGTTAAAGAATTGTTTTAGTAAAATGATTGGTTCATGCAGGGCTAAATTAAAGTATAGCTAAGCAGGACTCAAGTTTCACTATATAAACTGGGGTCCCTGAAGGAGACCAGCTGAAGGAACAGAATAAGAAGAAGGAAAGACCTGGAAGACGAAGAACTCAATTCTAAGACACAGCCTAAGATCAAAGCTGTTAAGAATTCTCTGCATGACTGTGATGTGCAGCAACCAGAATCCGGACAAGAGGACCTTGCCTGGCCAACAGGGAAAGTCTGCCTGCCTGATCAGGATTGGTGAGCATGGCATTGTATGCTTAGCATGTGTATTCTGCTTGGTACCTGCTAGTAGAGGATAAGGATATTACTGTGTGAGGCTTTTTCACTGGCAAAAGGTTCTGCAAACCAGCTGAACGTTATGCCCTGAGCCCTAGGAATGGGCTAAGGGTGGGTGCCTAAATCAAAGGGTTACACCTTAAGCCCTAGGAACTGGGTAAAGATGGGTGCCCTAGAGTGTGGGAGTAACAGAGATTTTGTGTGGTTAATACATGCCTTGAACAGCAGTTGTGTCACAGGAGCCGCCACCTGTCTGTATCATCCTGCACACTCTCACCCCCTTGCTGTTGGTGACAGGCCTCCTGGTACTTACCTGATGCATTTCCCAAAAGCTCAACCACTCAACAACAGATCACCTCTGTCTTGTCATGGATGCAGATGACACCTTGGCTGTCAGTTACAATTTTAACAGTGCAGCAGGGCCCAGAAAGGCATGCCTAGCATTTGGTACCTCATTGTCCATCTGACACCTCCCCTTCCCACCTTTTTCTTTCACCTTCTCCTCTCCCACAGTCTTTTCTGCTCAGGTGTCCCTCTCCTTGCACCTCATGTCAGTGGTATTGGAACAAATTTGCTGAAAGTCATTGAGCAAAACTTTAAATCTTGCACATGATGGAAACCACTTCAAGCCAGGGGGCACTGCCACACCCCAGCACCCCTGCTTCAAGTTTCCTCCCCTCCTGCCTCCCTTAAAGTCATGACGCTCACTTAAGCCTGAAGGAAACTTAACTCCTAAAACCTACAATTTAAAAGCTAACTAAAGCACTGTGACTAAAACGAAACAAAACTGAATTAAAACAAGGGAAACAAAACCGTTATGAGTCTCTATGCGTGTATGTGTGACAGAGAGGGGTTACACGGATTTATACCAGCTGAGGATCTGGTCTAATTCAAATGTAACTATCTATTTTTAAAAGCCCTCTTACAATCTGTCTTCAAAAATCACTGCCCGTCTCTCAACTAAAAGCTTAGAATAAGCCAGTCAAAGATGTTCCACATCTTATATATTTTGTCTAGTTCTAGCCCTGGCATCATCTGAAAACTGCCCAAACATAATGAGCTCACAGGGGATACAAAGAGCCGAACAGTAATAATCTGTTTTGCTTGCAAGGTTTTGGATTTGACTGAACCCAAAATTTAAGTGAAACTGAAAGGGTATGAAACCACGCAAATCCAAACCAACCAAAATATTTGTCAGAAGCGAGGCTAACCAAAACCAACAAGATTGACTTCTCTATTTCTCAGAATCCTCTATAGTTTGTACCAGCCATAGAAATGTAGTGTCAACAGCAAGTTACATCAATTCTACTTTTATCCGACAAACCATTATTTTAATTCTTTTGGTTTTATATTTAATTTCTTCCTCATTTACATACACACACATTTCATTTGTAGGTATGAAATGGGTTGGAGCTGCAAACTTTAGCTCTGGAGTTTTAAATATTGGGTTTGGTTTGTCCTATTGTAAGATGGGAACCAGATGTGAAACTTGGATCCCAGTCTGGGATGGATGCTGCATTCCCAAAGTTTGTGTAAGCTAGGATTTGGAATTTGAGTTTTATTTCCTTACTTTTTTTTTATAAGCCTTCTTTTGAGGAACTGCATCAAAATCTTTGGAAATTCAAGGAGATTATGTATTGTCACTTTTCTCTTCTATTATGTGAACGTTTTCAGAGTACTTCAACAGGTTAGCCAGGCACAATTTTCCCTAGCAGAAGCCATGCTGGCTTGACCCCCATCAGGTTATATGCATCCAAAGTTTGTACTGTATCGATCTTAAATTGCTCTTAAAAACGGTGTCCTAGGTTCTCTAGAACTGTGGTGGTGCTCAGAGCTCTGCAATTCCAGGATCTTCCTCAACATCTTTTAAAGACAAGCAGCAGAACAGGACTTTCCAGCCTTCTTGAGCAGCGGCTGTTTTTAAGGAAGTAATGCACACCCTTGTCAATATTTTGGCTTTTTCACACTTTATTTCCCTCCGAGCTCCCAGAGGAACACCATCTGGCTGTGGTGCTTTACTGCACTTGAGTTTCTCAAGTTACTCTCTAACTTCCTCCATCAAGACTCCAGTCTGTGTAAACCAGGGGTTCTCAAACTGGGGGTCGGGACCCCTCAGGGGGTCATGAGGTTATTATATGGGGGGGTCACGAGCTGTCAGCCTCCACCCCAAACCCCACTTTGCATCCAGCATTTATAATGGTGTTAAATATATAAACAAGTGATTTTAATTCATAAGGGGGTCACACTCAGAGGCTTGCTCTGTGAAACGGGTCACAGAGTATAAAAGTTTGAAAGCCAGTGATGTAAAGGCCAAAGCCTCTGATTTCCTTTGCAAAGCGCCTTCAGCGTAAGAATTTCGACACCATTCTCAGTAGTAAAGATGATGCAAGAAATTCATTTAACTCCTCAGTTAGCTCATCAGCCTCTTCAGTTGACCCACTTCATGTGGATTTGTGATGCTCTCTCAGGGTGTTGGAGGCATAACCCACTGATGGCATGACATTCAATGATACATGGAGCCAGATCCTCAGCTATAATTCTGAAACTGCTCAGCTAAAGAATATTTCTGCATACTGCTGCAGCAACTTGTATTGAGTTTTACTTGGATGATTTATTAAATGAATAATATTACCCTTATACTACATTTGGCACAGGTGAAAGAAAGATTGGCTAGATCGTCAGCTGATGTAAAGTGGCATTGCTCCAGAGAAATCAACCAGCTGAGGATCTGGCTCTATACATGGTTGATTTCGATGGAGCTACATCAATTATATAACAGAACAGAATGGAGATTGATTATTCAGTTATACAAAATGAGAGAGTAGACTGTCTGCAGCATTTCCTAGCCTGTGGCATGACACTCCTTGGAGTGAAAAGTATGCCAGGCTTTGGAATTTTGACTCAGGTATGCCATAAAATGCTGCAATAGATCAGGATCAGCTCTGCTGTGCTTAGTGGCAATGTGTTATATTCTATTTTTTGTATATCCTCCTATTTCCATTCCCTTCCCATGCCTTTTCTACTTTAAAAAAGATAAACAGATCTAAACAACAAATATAAAATGTATGATCACAAAGGACAGAGCTAGACTATAAGAAATGGGGCAAATATTCTCTATATGTTCTGGTCATGCACATACTGTTTTGACCCAGAGTTTCAGAAGAAGATAATTTTGATATTGCCAATCATAAAGATTGTTCTTGCAAACACTACCAAGTGTAGTTTTCACTAGCATAAATAATCCCATACATGGGCACAGGTATAGGTTAGACTCTGACTGCATTTGCCAGAGGCACAGATATTGAAACCATGCCCTGAACCAGTTCCATGTGCATACCTGCCAAAACAGAAAAGAATATGCTGGGGTATCCTTCTAGCATACAGAAAGCTAGACTGCTTTTATCACAGCCAATCACACTTGCTTTTTTCAGACAAAGGGCAGAATCAAATCTTACATATTGCAATACAACAATATTTAAGCATGTGATTTTAGAATAGACTAAGAGGCTTACCACTGTGCTTCTTAACTTTTATTGGTTGAAGTTAGATATGGACCAAAGCCTCAAAATTCAGAGCCAGGTATCAAAATTGAGATCACATTCATCCCTGGTTGAAGTTAATGGAATGACGTCACAGATAAATTAAGTCCTAAGTTTCCTGAAGTTTAGGGTTTCAGATTCAGTACTTTGGTTTAATTTAAACCAGAAATGTAGCGTTATTTGGGTTTTATTAACTCCAACTTGTTTGATCTTTTAACATACATCATAATAAAAAAACCCTACGAAAAACAAAACAAACCAGCAAACAAACAAACAAAAACCCCTGCTACTGCTAGTCCCCTTCCACTTGAATTGCCCTTAGGCTACAGGTTGACATGATGCAAACAGAGTCACTGATTTGTTCTCATTTCTATCATGTGGAGATGTTACTAATTTATCGTTCAACATTTTGCCAAAATTTTGTGATCTGTTATGATACCACTTAATACAGCATAAGCAAAATATATTTCAGTGCATAGGCACTATATTAAGTATGGACAGGATATGTAGAGCCATGCTTAGTCTGATTGTTAGCATTGAAAAATTTACATAGGTAGAATACTACACACTGACACATAACAACGTCTTTTTCAGACCAGTTTGAAAGTATAATATCAAGGCACAGAACAGACAACAATCTGGTGCTATTGAATCTGTTGCAGTTGAGTAATAGTGGAAGTACAATGGTTCTTTGCAAGCTAGGTGAAGACCATGTTAAACATCCCAGGACATGTTACTATGGGTAACATTAACAGGAATATCTGCTATCACCTCTTCTCTTCATAGTACTCAATATGTTGCACTCTTTTGCCATTATAAGCCACTTCTGACAGTGGATTGCAACATGAAGGCAATTTCCCTTGACAAAGGCACTATGGTAGATGCAAAATAACTGATTAATAAATAACTTTCATTAGGGGGAGGGTGTGTTGAAAATAGAAGCATGCATGGAATTAGACACAAACCTTGAACATATACACAAAATCAAGACTGATGGGAACTCAACTTGTGTTCACAAACCAGCAGTGGTTCACTCAAGATCTGCTTGTGTCTGAAAAAGTTATGCCAAAACTTGACATTTTTGTCAAAACCAGAGTGGTGTCACGAGGCCTTAGTGAGAATGAGAATCAGCCTCCTTGAGTCTGATATTCACTTGTGCATTTTGAGTCTGAGGAATGAGATCTGTGAAAGGTCAAAATGTGCACGTCACAGAGCATTTTCCAATTTGGCTATCACATAAGAACATAAGAATGGCCGTACTGGGTCAGACCAAAGGTCCATCCAGCCCAGTATCCTGTCTACCAACAGTAGCCAATGCCAGATGCCCCAGAGAGAGTGAACTCTCTCCTGCCGTCCATCACCACCCTCTGACAAACAGAGGGTAGAGACACCATTCCTTACCGATCCTGGCTAATAGCCATTAATGGACTTAATCACCATGAATTTATTCAGTTCTCTTTTAAACCCTGTTATAGTCGTAGCCTTCACAACCTCCTCAGCCAAGGAGTGCCACAAGTTGACTGTGCACTGTGTGAAGAAGAATTTCCTTTTATTTGTTTTAAACCTGCTGCCTATTAATTTCATTTGGTGATCCCTAGTTCTTGTACTATGGGAATAATTAAATAACTTTTCCTTATCCACTCTCTCCACATCACTCATGATTTTATATACCTCTATCATATCCCCCCTTAGTCTCCTCTTTTCCAAGCTGAAGAGTCCTAGCCTCTTTAATCTTTCCTCATATGGGTGAGGAGACCACATCTGTACACAGTATCTGAGATGTGGGCGTACCATGGATTTATATAAGGGCAATAATATATTCTCAGTCTTATTCTCTATCCCCTTTTTAATCATTCCTAACATCCTGTTTGCTTTTTTGACCGCCTCTGCACACTGCGTGGACATCTTCAGAGAACTGTCCGCGATGACTCCAAGATCTTTTTCCTGACTCGTTGTAGCTAAATTAGCCCCCATCATATTGTATGTATAGTTGGGTTTTTTTTTCCAACGTGCATTACTTTACATTTATCCACATTAAATTTCATTTGCCATTTTGTTGCCCAATCACTTAGTTTTGTGAGATCTTTTTGAAGTTCTTCACAGTCTGCTTTGGTCTTAACTACCTTGAGCAGTTTAGTATCATCTGCAAACTTTGCCACCTCACTTTTTACCCCTTTTTCCAGATCATTTATGAATAAGTTGAATAGGATTGGTCCTAGGACTGACCCTCGGGGAACACTACTAGTTACCCCTCTCCATTCTGAAAATGTAACATTTATTCCTACCCTTTGTTCCCTGTCTTTTAACCAGTTCTTAATCCATGAAAGGATCTTCCCTCTTATCCCATGATAACTTAATTTACGTAAGAGCCTTTGGTGAGGGACCTTGTCAAAGGCTTTCTGGAAATCTAAGTACACTATACTACAGATGTGTCTGGAGTGCAACACTAAATCTGAACTCTCTTGAGTCCTGGGGAAATTCTGATACAAATCTGAATTTGGATGTGAGAAGTTAATGGCTCAGATCTATCTCTATAAAGGGCTCTGAAACAGATTGTGTATTTGGAAGTCTGCAGTTCTTGGGGTCTTCTCAGTTCTGATCCAAATCTAGATTTGAACTTCATGGATCAGGCACATCTCCAATGGCGACAAGCTCTACTCCTGGTTTCAGTATTCTTGCGTGAATTCATGCAAAATGTGTGTGATCCCAAATTTAAACATTGGAAAAATAGGTTTGTTTAGAGCTTTTAGAAAATCAAGGCACTCAAACTCATGAGAACTGATTGCATACAGAATTAGTTCAAACTGAACTTGGAAAGGTTTTCATAACTCTAGTTGGAAAGCAATTTACCTATATGATCTTTATATGAAGGATCATTGCATTTAGATTGTTGGGCTGGACAGATCTTTTCCAGTAGATTATACAACCTTTAAAATATTGGATATGAAAACAAATTTTCACCTGGATCACCTTATCATTCTTATCTCCTTTCACATGCAGAGATAATGCATGGTACTGGTAGTTATTACCAGTTAGCAACTCTAAATGCTTAACTCTTTTAAGAAGAGAAGGGTCAACAGCTTGTCAAACAATTGTTTCCAAACAACCACTCATTTTGTATGTTGGCATATGAGCAATTTATGCACAGATAAATCCAGAATATGTTCAAGTGGCCATTGTTCTTTGACAGAGCACCACAGACTGGATGAGAAGAACACGGCAACCCAACCACCAGTTTCTGTGTGGATGATGCACTGAGGAAGAGAAGCAAGGCCAAAATAAGAGCAGCCACCTCACCTCATATGACTCAGTAATATATCAAATGATGATTTGTCCTAAGCTTATTGCCAACTAATTTTTGATTGAATGCCATCAAGCTCAGGCTAACTGATGTGCCAACACTCATGTTGTAATCTTCCTATGGGAGGAGGGGGGAAAGGGAGCTTCACCAGAAGTCTTTGTAAATGTTGAAGCTCATCTTGGACCACAGCTGGATCTCCAAGTAGCTGATTCCAGAATAGACAGATGATCTTAAACTAAAAAAACCCACCACCAAAAAAATTAAACAATCACCTCACAAAAAACAAACAAAAAAATCATAACCACCTGAAACAGTCATCATATTTCAGATAGGTCCTGAGATTTTGAGATTTGCTTGGTCAAACATTAGCTAAATACTTACTGTTCCAAATTAAATATTCTCCCTTGCAGTTCCTCAGATTTCAATTAAAAGAATAACGCATGTGCCTACTGAAGAGTGCTGAGGAGAATAAATGGTTAACTGTACACACCTTACATAAGAACATAACATAAGAACATAAGAACGGCCGTATTGGGTCAGACCAAAGGTCCATCTAGCCCAGTATCCTGTCTACCGACAGTGGCCAATGCCAGGTGCCCAAGAGGGAGTGAACCTAACAGGCAATGATCAAGTGATCTCTTTCCTGCCATCCATCTCCATCCTCTGACAAACAGAGGCTAGGGACACCATTCCTTACTGATCCTGGCTAATAGCCATTTATGGACTTAACCACCATGAATTTATCCAGTTCCCTTTTAAACGCTGTTATAGTCCTAGCCTTCACAACCTCCTCAGGTAAGGAGTTCCACAAGTTGACTGTGCGCTGTGTGAAGAAGAATTTCCTTTTATTTGTTTTAAACCTGCTGCCTATTAATTTCATTTGGTGATCCCTAGTTCTTGTATTATGGGAATAAGTAAATAACTTTTCCTTCTCCACCTTCTCCACATCACTCATGATTTTATATACCTCTATCATATCCCCCCTTAGTCTCCTCTTTTCCAAGCTGAAGAGTCCTAGCCTCTTTAATCTTTCCTCATATGGGACCCTCTCCAAACCCCTAATCATTTTAGTTGCCCTTTTCTGAACCTTTTCTAGTGCCAATATATCTTTTTTTGAGATGAGGAGACCACATCTGTACGCAGTATTCGAGATGTGGGCGTACCATCGATTTATATAAGGGCAATAATATATTCTTAGTCTTATTCTCTATCCCCTTTTTAATGATTCCTATCATCCTGTTTGCATTTTTTACCGCCTCTGAACACTGCGTGGACATCTTCAGAGAACTATCCACGATGACTCCAAGATCTTTTTCCTGACTCGTAGCTAAATTAGCCCCCATCATATTGTATGTATAGTTGGGGTTATTTTTCCCAATGTGCATTACTTTACATTTATCCACATTAAATTTCATTTGCTATTTTGTTGCCCAATCACTTAGTTTTGTGAGATCTTTTTGAAGTTCTTCACAGTCTGCTTTGGTCTTAACTACCTTGAGCAGTTTAGTATCATCTGCAAACCTTGCCTCCTCTTAGCAGTAACCAGGAATACCTCTCTCATTGCCTAGCTCTACTTCCCTTCTGGCCTACCCATTTCTGAGAAGAACCAACTGAGATTGCTATTTATTATGTGTGGGGGATGAAGGTAGAGAATGCTGTTCTCTATTTAAAAAAATGAAATTCAAAATTTATGAGAGTTTGAAAAGCAATTTCCTTTTAAGATGCAAATTCCTAATTTTCCACATAAAAGTACAGAAATTAAGTGCTAAATCCTTCTTTGCCAGTGAGACCTCTGAGAGGAGGTATGAAAAAAAAATAGAATTACTGTTTGGTTTCTATTCATGTCTCCTGAAAGCCAGTGTAAGTAAAAATGCACTGAAACAGTCCTGATTTTTTAATAAGCTTTCCTGTCGTTCTGACTGACTTTTAAAAAATGAACTCTTGTCCAGCTTTGTATGGGTGGTTCTGATTTTGTTCTGCCTGCACTGTATCACTTTTCTCCTCCTGCCATTAATCTTCCATGACTACTCCCCAGGGTATAGTTTCCCCCTTTTCTGGATGTATAGCTCCTATTAATTTAACAGACATTCTTTGCCTGGGTCGAGGGAAGAATATACCTCTATAACGGCCTCATTGCAAAGGGAGATTTTTGCTGGTCACTGAGAGGAAGTATTAACTTTGAAGGGCCAAAGTAAAGCATTGAAGACCTATAGCATAGCAGAAGCAGGAGGCTTTTTAAAAAAAATATTTATAATTTAAAACAAAATGTCGGACAGCTCAGAGATTGTGTTATACAGTTATGTGGGATGACTCAGATCTAATTTATTCTGAATCTCATTCCCCTCAGAGGCTTAAGTGGAGGAATCTTATCATATTCCTTAACAGTGAACTCTTTGATCAATTAAAGAGCGTGTTGATGACCTTCAAACGAAATCCCATAAATCCTTAAAGGAAGGATGGTGGCTGAAGTGTGAGGCCTTGAAGTGAGCAGATGACCTTATAAAATATACTACAGTAACTAAATATAGCACAATAAATATACTACATTTAAATAGACTACAGAAAAGTAAATATAGTACAGGAATGGCCTCAAGCAGCGTATGCTACAGTAATGTTACTGTCATGTTTAGGACCATTACTGTAGATACTGTAATCTTTCGAGTTTTTTTTTTTAAGGCTGGAAGGGATGATTAATGGAGGCTAAAAACATTCCCCCAAAGTTTATTTTTCTTTTAATTTAAACACTCTCCCCCTTGTAATCTATGGAAAACCAAGTTTGTCTACAAAAGCATTGCATGGATGTGTTAGGCCAGTGGTTGTCCAATGGTTTCATTCTGTGAACCACTTCACAAGGGAGATCTACTCTCCTGGACCACTTCCCATGCCCACACCCGAATCTCCCACTGCATGGTTCTCAAGAAGTGTCATTCAGTGGACCACCAGCAAGAACTCTGCAGACTCTTGGGCAATGGTTTGAGAACCAAGGTAGTGGCCAGATAAGAATTTCTTGTGTAAAGTTTTGCTTATTATATAATTACCTTACCATTTCCTCTCTGATTTTTTTTTCAGCAACACATTTCTTTTTATGCATTGCATTCATCTGAGTATCTCTGACAAAGCTCTGCTGTTCATTTATATATATATAAAATCATAATTATCCTATGCCTCTGACACCAAACTTCGCGCACTCGTTTTAAGCTTTGCCTTGTCAAATTTGCTTAAAGTGACCAGGCAAATACATACAAATAATTCAGTTATAGGCAAAATTAACTAATGCTCTTTTTCATGGTGAGATGCTGTAATGATTTTATAGAGCAGTCAGACTATTTAAATACTAATGCTGCCCTCATGCTGTAATCACCATTCCAGTCAGATGTCATTTTTAGCAGCCTATAGGG
Source organism: Mauremys reevesii (assembly GCF_016161935.1). NCBI lineage: Eukaryota > Metazoa > Chordata > Testudines > Geoemydidae > Mauremys > Mauremys reevesii. The sequence goes on from NC_052623.1 coordinate 118,491,937, forward strand.
AATCCCATCCCTTAATTATTCTTCAATACACAAACCAAGCATTCTTTAATTGGTGTAAATTGAACAGTGTTCCAATGCAAACAAGGAGAGGACAAACTAATCAATGATTCCGTGCATGTCTATTGGAAAGCTATTGCCATTAGATCAAGTAACAAATCCTCAACTCCATTAGCTTTGGTGGAATGATGGGGGAAAATAGTGCTAATGCTGCTCCTTGTTATCAATCAGGATTGGGAAGCATGAAGCAAATCATGATTCATAAACTCCAGGTTTTTTTAAAGTGCTAATGGAAATTTAAAATGCAGACACAGAAGTTTCAGCTTCAGAATCTTCATTCAGAAGCCTTTGATAGGGATTCATGTGGAAATAATGTGTTTTTAACCTCTGCTGGCTCTAGGCCTATGGTTTGTTTGTTTGTTTTATTAAATTGGAAAGATAATAGAACAATTTTTTCAACTTGTCAAGTAATTTTGTGGCGAATTTTGTTCCTCTGATAGAGTATGATCCATCTATTCATGTGTGTTCACTACTGCAATGCATTATAACGTGTGGTTCTCCCTTTTCTTTTTTTTAATATGATCTGAAACAAAGGTGCTGGATTTAAGAAACAGATAAAAAAATCCATCTCATAAATGTGTCATATTCACTTTTCATTCTAGTCTCTTTTTATCAATTCTCTAAAACTGATTATTTATTACAGGAGAGAGAAGAAAAGAAAGCAAAAAGGCCCATTACATACCTCTGGCCCAGATCTGCCAGTCTTATACTTCTAGGTAGTGCAGAAAACTAAGCCGTGCTGGGAAGAAATATAATGGCTATATATGTTCACTTGTTAATCTATTTGTTTTTGATGATATGTTATTTACTGTTTAAGGGCCTTTCATGTTGGTTAAAGTCAAAGTTTTAAACTAGTCTAGTGTAAAAATACAAAGTGACATGAATGGCTCGAGAAATGCAGCATCTTCTATAGGCAATCTTTGTTAATACCTTCCTGTTAAAAAATATATATCATGGGCTCACTTGATATGAGAGCTTCTTGAAACAAGAAGGGTTCTAATTAACACACATTGTAATTGTAGTTGTCTTCCTTTGGTCTCTGCACCAGATCCCTTAGGGCTGGATCTAGATTCTGCAGTGAAGTCACATATGTGGGGCCACAGGCACTTTTCCGTAACCTGCACAGCTGGGGGTTGTGAGATTTATTTTTGCCAGTTGGGATTTTCTAGCTTGCTAATTGTCCTGGGTGCTGCGAGGGGATTGACAAAGGATCGGGGCGGCTCCAGGCCCCAGCACGCCAAGCGCGTGCTTGGGGCGGCAAGCCACGGGGGGGCGCTCCGCGGGCGCCACGAGGGCGGCAGGCAGGCTGCCCTTGGCGGCTTGCCTGCAGTGGGTCTGCTGGTCCCGTGGCTTTGGCGGACCTCCCACAGGCACGCCTGCAGGAGGTCCACCGAAGCCGCGGGACCAGTGGACCCTCCGCAGGCAAGCCGCGGAAGGCAGCCTGCCAGCCGTGCTTGGAGCGGGAAAATTCCTAGAGCCGCCCCTGCAAAGGATGGAGTGGGATCAAGATTTGAGAAAGTACTTGGGTTTGAGAAAGTTTTACATTTGACATAGGCACTGTGGTTTCATTTTCTGAGGGCATCTTCAGAGGGCAATCAATGTGTAGGAACAGTGTTCAGTGCTTCCCTCCGCTCTCCTTCCAGCCAACTAATTCCACTCTTCTTCTACATTCTCTTTGTCTCTTCCCTGATTGGCTCCCATGTGGTGGTGAATGCTACCCCCCAGCAACTTACATCTGAATTTACTGCATCACTCCATTTTCTCCCCCTCTAAAGGTAATGCCTTTATCACCAAGCTGCTTCAATGGCAGTTAAAGAAGCACCAGTGGGACACAGATACCAGTAAGCAGCTGTGACACTTGCCCTGGGGCATTTGGAAGCTTTTGTAGCTGCAGGGTCTTTTCCAGGCTGGCAAAACAGATAGACTACCAACATCCTCTTTCTTCCCACAATGCTGTGTCTTCAAAGGTGGGGATGTGAAACTTGGCTTGCTGGCTCCAGCTCATCTTCTCTGTTTTTAAAGATGGAGTCCTGGAACAAGAGGGATCCCTAAGCATGGGGTCTGACTGCAGCTGCACACTCTGCATTGCTTTGGGCATAGGGCGTTGGAACCTCCACTCTTTGGGCAGTGATCTTGCTATCCGAAGAAGCATTGTTGCACATTGTAAAAGTGGCTGTTTTACCATTAAACAGTACCTGGCCTTTGTGTGTCCATATCTATTAGAGAACAGAATCAACACCTTAGAATGTAAGGGACAGATCCTAACTGTGCTCTACTGCTGGGACAGAGAAGCCAACAAACAACAGACACGGTCTGTGTCCACTTACTAATTGAGGTCTGCAGATACTAAACGAGAAGATGTAAAACAAAAGTGACAGAAGACCCATCTTGTTTAGCAAAACAGTGCTGTTTGAAAAAAGTTGACAGTAAAATACACAGGATGAGAAGGACACTGCACAGTACTGTTTGCTTTCTGCAGCTCAGAAAAGACAAACAAAATGTGAAGTTTTAAGGACTTTTTATGAAGTTTTAATGAACTTCATAGTTTTAATGAAGTTTTAAGGAAAGTAGATTTGGTGACGTGCACACATAAATAGTGACAACATGATGGTAGGGAATAAATTCTGAAAAAAAATCATTTTGGGGCCATCAAAATGTTTAATTTCAAAAAAATCAAGACATGTTTTTCTAATATCACCCTTTAACAACTTTTTAAAAGTTTTTTTTTCTGTATAAAAAGAATGAATTTAATTTTGGAAAATTCTTTTGAAAAGAAAGATTGAACTGTTCCATTCTGAAATTGTCAAAACATGATGTTTCAACATTAGTAAAACGATTCCTTCTGGGATTTTCTGAAAAACAAATATAATCAAAATCAACACTTATTTGAAACATTTCAATTTTGACAAAAGCGGCAATTTTCATTGGAAAACTGTTTTGATGAAAAATTTCCTACCAGCTCGAGTGGGAACAACCATTTGAAACCACTTCCCTGGGTCATTTTTGTCCGTAGGAAAAAGATCTCAACTGTGACAGTTTGGAGAAAAATACACAATTTTACCTCTGTTTTCTGCTCAACAAAAATTACCATGATTCCAGTAGAATCCTAGTAGAACTATATTTTATCACTTTACAAACTTAGATACATATGGCCTTTAACATCAACGGCAAAACTCCCATTGACTTCAATGGGAGCTGGATCATACACATAGAAACAGAACAAATATCCAGCAAGCCTGACTCTGTCCCCTGTAGTTACAAAAAATCCATCATATGGGATATGCGCATCTGATCCTAAGAGATGATTCTCACTTATTGCTCCGTAGCAGATTGAAAAACACCTAAGGTCCTGTGGCAGGGCAGGAGTAACCCCCCTCACTTTTAAATCCCTGCCAAAATGCTGGCTGCAGTCTGCTCTCTGGCCAGGAGGCCAGGGTAGAGAGACAGGTATTCAGCAGTGCAAGCCCTAATCAGGGCTAGCTCAGAGGAACATGCTGAGCTGAGTGCTGACAGCTGGGCTGAGGTCTGGGAGGGATATAAAAACTCTGAGGACACCTCAGAGAGGAGTCTAGACTAGGGGGAGACAGGAGGGTAGTATCAAAGAGGGAAGCCTCAAAGGCAGGAGACCCTGGGGAGGGTCTGTGGGGTGCTAGCTGTTGGGAGGCTGGGGAACTGCACGGACGCTGTAAATAAAGACACTTGGGTGATCCAGCAAAAGAAGGCATGGAGGACTCTTTATTGTACCAGCCTAAACACAGGTTGCAGGCACAAAAGTGGGAGATCCTGCACTGACTCTGTGACCGGTCCCAAGGAAGGAGTGAGAGCAAAACAGACTATGTGACATCGACAGTGTCAGTATATTTATTTACATGAAGGGAGAACTATTGAACATGCGTGGCTGAGTGAAATGAAACTAGCAGAAGACTTCCATAAAGCAGCTGGAATATTTAGTACTGCAATTCTGATGGAAATAAATATAAATATATTAATAAAATATCTAATTTAAGAGTGCTAAGATATTTTAAAATTCTTTTTTTGTAGCTTTAACACTTTTATAATCACCTCTTCAGATCAGGCAGATTTGAAAGAATTATTTTTTAAGCACAACCAAAATGATCTTATGCAAAATTTATTGAAGGTTTTTTTTTCTCAATTTGAGAGTGCAGTGCTCTATTAATATTACTTTCATTTATTTTTCATGTAACAAACAGCTACTACCTACAGGAAATAATCATCCTTTCATAAACTTACAACATTTCAGGTGTGTCTTGCATATTCATATCAGGTTTATGATATATGGATGCTGGGTCAGATTCTGAGAGGTGCTGTGAATTTATAATTCTGGTTCTCAATATCTCTCAGCATTATGCTGTCAATATTACAGATGTATCAGTGTGTAACAGCAGCCGACGAAGTGGGTATTCACCCACAAAAGCTCATGCTCCAATACGTCTGTTAGTCTATAAGGTGCCACAGGACTCTTTGCTGCTTTTACAGATCCAGACTAACACGGCTACCCCTCTGATACCAGTCTGGAACAGTGTTCTACCCATTATTATGAATCAGCTTCTGTGAATTGCAGAACAACATCAAATTCCATTATCAGGCCCTTCACATTTATTTCCTTTTCTATTATTTAATGCACACTTTCTCACCAACACAAGCTTTCATCAACAACATCGTTCTAGCTCTTATTTTCAATAAGATCAACAGAGGGTCTCCACACACTCTCTCACACTTGCAAGGTTAGCCTGTATTTTACATATTGATCTTTCATATGAGGCAAAATCTGCTATTGCTCTAACCCACACGAAACAAGATTGCATTGGACACTACATAGAGAGCGCTGTTCTCATTCCAGGCTCACTTTATTCCATGAACAAGTTTAGTACCTGATCCCCTCCACCATAAAAGGAAAAGGCCCATCAGCTCATTACAGTAGCTAAACAACACAAATGGAATAACTGGTGTAGGAAATGCTTAGTTAGTGAAAATAAGCTTTTTTCATTCCCTTCTGGGAATATCAAGCTTCTGAGTTCCAGACAGCATCAACCAACCTGCATTATGAATCCAATTACATTTGTGTTTTTCTTTCTCACAAATGTGGGCAGAAAAAAAAAGGATCATTGCCTATATATAAAGTGAAACTTCATTATTCTACTTACCCCTCTCTTTCCAGAAGAAACCTAGGAAACCCAGGGATCATGATAGCAGGTATATATATTCTGTCCTCAAGAGAATGGAGGCTATAGGAACTTAAGGTTTTCAGGAGCAGGAGAGGCAACAAGCATGCTTTAGATCTCCCCCTCACTCCCCAGTAAAATTAAAAAGAACTTCACTGAAGTCAATGTAGTTACACAGTACATATCACTGGCCCTATCTTTGTCACTATAGTAAGGAGGCTATGGAATGCCCTCCTTTTTGACCACAAAAGGAACCTCTTTTAAGTGGATTTAAAACACCTGTTAATTGGTGAAGGTCGTTGACTTCAGGCAGGGTATGTTGACTTTTATTTATGACTTCCTATTAATTTTGAATAGTTTATAAAATATTCTATATTTCAGTCACGTAAGACCCAGTCTTAAAGGCCGTTGTCCCCTGAAGGGCCATAGCAAAGCTCCAGTTAGCTTCACTTAGGCAGGATTGGGCATTTAATCTGCATTTGTTTTATTATAAAGCCCCCAAGATATAGTGGTAGATAGGCATTCTATGAACAAAACTAGTAGTATTATTAAGTACATTTTCCTTTTCATTTTTTTAAGACACGTAAGCAGGCATGTAAGACTTTGACAAAGCCCTCTGCTACTGACATCACTGTCTGTCTGTCTGTGTCTGATCCACCCAGATAGACAAATATTTGGCAGCAGATGTGTGTAAAAATATTTGTTTTAAATGGATGATTCTTTACTTCACTGCTAGGTTACATTATTCCATTAAATTCCACCACACATGATCCTTCCTGAACAAACATTTGCCGTCAATATTTGCTAAAAAAATCAAGTAAACAAACTATTACAAAACATAATTTCATTCCTTCACCCAACTAAATCCAGTAAGACTTTCACACAAGTACAAACCTAAGACAAAGGGTAAGTATTTCTTAAAACATGAAGGCCTGTAGCACATTTGCATTTTAAAATTAATTGCTGACCTAATTATTTGTCAGTAGAAGCATAAATTAATCAAATATAACTTACAGTAAAGCTTTTAAACACCCACAGGATTTTTTCCCCAAGAGTAAATTGTCATAACGGTCCAGTTTGACAATCCATTCTTGCTGTCATTTCATGACTGAGGGAAGAATAGCTGGGAAATGGTACCATATGGAGACACAAGAGAGAATGAGATACTTAGATCTCTTGTACAAAGGCATGATAAGCTAACAGTTACCAGAGGAAGTCAGGAAAGGCAACCCTAAACGCTCTACATCCATTTAGATATAATTTATACTGCTTCCAGTTTGTCTAAATTTCGCTGATATTAAATATGCATATTTATTAGGAAGCAAACTAAGTGTGTAATGTTTCATTTCTTATATCTCCACTGATTATGTTTTGTGCTCAGTATCACTGTTACAGAAAAGCCTGTATTTACAGAGAGAACTGGGACTTTATTTTTTCTCTTAGGGGAGCTCAATGTTTTACTCACAAATAACGTCACAGTCAATACCTTCATGACCTCAGGCTAAGAACATATAGTTTAATTTCAAACATTCAGGATTTACATGGAAAGAAAACTGGTTGAACCTTCCAGGTAACATGACCAATGCAGTACTTTCAAAGGGTACACCTAGATGACTGGGATAGAAATACCTCATCAGTAGATGCGTGAACTACTTTGCTGCTTCTCTCATTACAGTACTGCCGCTATCCTGTCATCATCTGGCAATGGCAATCCACAGTAAAGGCTGTTTTTCTGATCATTTTGCACTCATTAAATACAGCTGTCACAATAGCGGATGCGAGAACGCATACAAAACTTTTATGCCACGTCAAAATAAAGCAGCAACATTTTAAAAAGATCTGAAACCTTTGAAGCTTTTTCTTGAGAAATATTGAAATATTGCTTTTTGTTGTTGTTGTTTTTGACAATTGAAATTGTTCCACAGCGACATGCATTAAATCTCACCGCAGAACAAAATATCATCTATCAAAATTATAAAAAAGTAAAAAACAAAACTAAACCAAAACAAAAAAACCCAGCCAACTTCTCTGAAGCATAAAGTGTTTGGGCTGAAGTTCTGGTTCATCACCTGATTTCTGGGGCTGAACAAACAGCAAGTTTCAAACTCTCAAGAGAGCTGACATTTACTTCTAGACATAGGGTGAAATCTGTTCTATAAAATTTCCATTTGAACTGAAACCCCTGCTCCCAAGTTCCACATTTTGAGTAATAGCTCCCTTTCAAGCTAAGCAGCAGTAAATTCTGCAGTTGTTAGACACTATTGTCTCCAGAAAAAAAATAAAATAAGGAGGAATGACTCAAAATCCATTGTGTAATCTGTGGAGACAGAGATACCTATATGTTCGGCATTAATTAGTCTCCTTATTAGTAAGAAAGGAGTGTGGTTGTCCTGTCTGAAGGATACCACTGAAACCAATATCCAAAATAACTCAATGAAGACTTTGGTCACCCTGAGTTCAATGATAATAGTTATTTGCACTTCAGTAGCACCTTCCCCTGTGCGAATATCAAAGCACTTTACAAATATGAATATATTTAGTTTTGCAACAGCTCACTGAGGTAGTTATTATCCCTGGATGGGGAAACTCAGGCACAGAGAGATCAAAAGACTTGTCCAAGATTACATAGCTGGTCTGTGGAAGAGCTAATGGCAGAAACAGACTCCAGATTTCTAGATTCTAAGTCTCATGCTTTAACCACAAGACTTGTCTAGAGGTTGGACTACACCAGGGATGAAAGCCTACCATCAGCTTAAATTCCTTCAACTCAAGTGACATATGCCTGTGTTTCCCTGCTGAAGGGCTTAGGTTCTATTCCTCCTGATGCTCTGTAGTGAGGATTTTTTACTAGGGGTTTGATTTTCAGTGCTAGAATTCAGCTTCTATTTATTTACACATAATTTTGTGAGCTCTCACCACACCCACAGAAAGTACTGGCGCTGCAGGCGGAATTGTGAGCACACAAGTGGAAGCTGATAGTTGAAAACCATGTCTTTACATCCATAGGTGAACTAACAATGCAATTTGTTTGTAAAGGCATGGAAATCCCAAATTGTTTCATTGCACTGAAAAGCTCAAACAGTGGAGGCTCTTAGGGGCAGCATGACTAGTAGCTAACCAACCAGACCCCTGATCTCTAATGCAATCTGAGTTGCTGTGATCTTGGGAAGCTATAACTCTTAGATCAAAGATGGCCAGAATAGCTCTTCCCTGCTCACTTTGGGTTCCAAATCTTTCCCTTCTTGCTTTCCGACACTGTTGGCTCCTGATAAATCTGTGCCCCTTCACCTTCACTGCCAGTCTCCCAGCTGGCTACAGGCTGAGCCCCTCCCTACAAATTGATCCACTCTGGCTAGCTCAGATATTATCCCTTACATGAGTCTCAGACCCCTCTTCTGGCGTGGAAGAGAGAAAATTGTGCCCTCCTTCATTTCCTGGTTTGAGGAGAGGAGGAAAAAATCAAAGCGTGTTGAGTTGAGTGGGCAGCAGTGTGTGGGGGAGTGAAAGCCTGGCAGAATGTCTCCTTGTGGGGTGTATGGAAGGAGGTGTGTGCACATCTGAGGGAGGGGTGATAGTGATAGAGTGGGTGTGTGGAAGGGACATCAGAGGTACAGAATACTCAATGAGTGAGAATGGAAGGTGGAGTGGAGAGAGGCAAAGGAGTTTGGGTAGCACTGAAGGGGAGGAGAATGTAGGGAGCCAGTGGAAGGAGTGAGGGGCTGAAAGGAAAGGAGTAAGAGACAGAGGAGGAGTGGGGGAGAGAGGGAAGGAGAAACTAAAAGAACAGGAGAAAGGAGGGAGAGAACACAGCACAAGAAGAGAAAGGCTGGGGCAGAAGAAAAGGGAGGGGACAGTTTTAGCAGTACAGACAAGTTAGGCTGAAGGAAAAACACTGAGAAAGACTGAGGAAAGGATACACCAGCAGGAAGAGAAAAGAGAATAAATGCAAGAGAGACCCAGTACTGGAAAGATAATTGTTTCTATTACTCCACAGAAAGCCGAGGGCCAAAACATACATCAACAAACTTTGATTCTATTCATACACATTCAGATCTTTTGATCAGCCCACAAAACCTGATTCCTGTCCATGTGCCAAAACCCAGGCTGCTCACTCCCCTGAAGCTGGCACAGCACCACCCCCCACACATCAGCCACCTGCCTGCCTGCTCCAGCACTCGCAGAGCTGTACCTGATTGCTTGCTCACCGCAGCCATGCTTCTCATCCCCAGGTCAGATCCTCTTAAGCTCCAGGGCAGACCCCGTCATTCGGCCTCCAAAATTCATTTGCAGACTGGCCAGTAACCCTTAAATCTGCCCCTCAGTACACAGTTACAGCTATAGGCTCAAACCTGCAGATCCTATTCAGCTTTGACCCATTCCAAACTTCCATTGGTTTCAAAGAGACTTTGGCCTGAATAAGGACTGTAAGGCTGGGGCCATAGTTAGGTTGTTCAGTGTGAAAATGACTTTGTTTTCTGCGGGTTTCATTGTTACCTGCTTTAAGGTTTTGCTGTTTTGTTTCTCTCATTGAAATACACAGAAGGGAACAGTACATCAAACACATAAAAGGTTCCAACTTTTTAATTCCCACCATGTATTTTGGTAAGAGGAATTAAATGTCAAAACACAAAAGCAATAATACATTTAATGGTAAAAAACCATATAATTAACTCGTGTTTTTATTTTTCAGATTGAGGGAATTGAAATAAAAGGGCAATAGGTCTTCCTTTGGCATTCCATGAAATGGAAAGGCAGATTTGTATCCTTTTGTACCGTTTACAGAATGAACACACCAGTAATCAGACCCATTCACTTCAGAAAAGGAGATCATGCTTTAGGTCTATAGTGTATTTTGCAAGGGTGTTCAGAAGGCATACTAGTGACATGTGCCATATGAAATCAACTGTGGGTTAAAGCAGTGATTCCTCATGATGATATATGGTTGATTTGGTATAGTCCTTGAGGAGAAACAAAACCGTCTTGTATGGAAGATCCATAGCATCATGTTTCACTCATATTAATATTAGCAAAGTGGGCAAATTACGCACCTGGTATCTTACAAGGAGACCCATAGGAAAAAAAAACCCCAAACGTGCATATACATTATTCACTTATTACATTACATTACTTAGATAATAAGCTCTTTAGGACAGGAACTGCCTTTTTGTGATGTGTTTGTACAGTGCCAAGCACAATAGGCAGGGCAGGTGCAACCATTTAGGCGATCTAGGCGGTCGCCAAGGGTGCTAGGATTTGGGGGGCGCCATTTTCTTCAGCAGCGATCACGGTGGCCAGATCTTCAGCCGCCCCGGTCTCCGCTGGCATTTAGGTGGAGGGAACTGGGGCAGGGGAGCACGGGGAGGGCCGCCTGCAGCAAGTAAGGGGGGGGCAGCACGCAGGGGAACTCCCCGCATCAGCACACCCCAGCCCCGCCTCCTCCATGAGCATGCTGTGGCTGCTTCACTTCTCCCGCCTCCCAGGCTTGCGGCGCCTAAGCTGATTGGTGCTGCAAGCTTGGGAGGCAGGAGAAGTGAAGCAGCCACGGCATGCTCGGGGTGCTCGTGCTCGTGCACAGAGCAGGGGTGAACTGGGGAGGAGGGTGGGGGGTGGGAGCTGCCGCAAGGGGGCACATCAGGGCGGCGGGGGGGAGCTGCTGCGGGGGGTGGGCCTCAGGGGAAGTTTCGCCTAGGGCGCAAAACATCCTTGCACTGGCCCTGACAATAGGGCCCTGACTGTTGGTGTCTTTAGGTGCTACTACAATACAAATTATTATTATTACTATTACTACTACTATGCAGATGCAAAACTATATAACTGAGCTCCTTGACTGGTGCAGTGTTTTATTTCTGGACCCAGCATTACCACGCTAGATACTACGTTGAGTGGCTCACTAGAAGTACATATATAGATATAAATAAACTCAGTGATAGCACTCTCCTGGGATAGTGCCTTTCCATTAGGTTAGAAACTAATGGTGAAATTTAATCCTCAGATATGCACACAGTCCCCACTGGAATCAATGAGAACTCTATGTGTGCATCTTAGGACAGACATTGGCTTTGTAGATGGGAAATCTCCTTGTTGAGAACTATGGACATATGTGTTTTTATTTTGTACTAAAGAAAAAACAGTTTTGAAAACTACACATCAAATAAACTTTTGCATCCAGTGACATTCATATAATTGTATTACTGTAATTGCAATACAACTGCTGAAACAGAAGGGAGTCCTGAAAGCAACAAATATTACTAAAATGGTGTGCAGAGACAGACCACCAACACCCGATATTAGACCGTTATGCCAGCTATCCTTCAGAGGCTGTCAAATGTAAGAGCAGATCCTTCAGAAAATACACAATTTATATGGTAACCATCCTTTGATCCATATCCATATGCTTGTCAAATCAAAACCATCACAAAGTTCCAGTGGCCTGATTCTCATTTACATGAAGACACCTTTACATCACTCTGGCAATATAAAAGGGCCTTAAAGGGTATAATTGTAAATGCAAAAGTTGTGTATAGATGCCTTAGTGTAAACAAGAATCAGACCCTGGATCTACAAAACTAAAGGACTGTATTAAAATTCCAGAAAATTAAGATCAAAGCTTAACTCCATATCAACCAATAGTATTACTCCTATATACGGAAAGGATCTATGAGCAGAAAAATCAGTGCTTAGATACTAAAGTGTTTGCTGTTCTGTAAATAGCACAGCTAGCTAGCTGGCAATACATTGAAGGTCACTGACATCAATGGAGCTACACCATATTTATTATGGAAAAGAGTAGAATAGACTTTCTGTTTTAGTGTAGCCTCTGAAATTCTTGACTTTTTAAATTTAAACTAGGCTCTTTTACTTCTATATAAATAACTTCTGTATTTCCTCATTTCCTTCTTTCTTTTGTATAATGATACTATAAAGATAAATTTAAAATCTCAGAAAAGGAAAAAAGACAAGGTAATCTTTCAAGGAAGTATATGAGAATTAACTCATTAATGTTGGCTACTGAAGTCATTACAATGGTAAAATATGTACAGTATTTACAGATTTTTAAAGAACTCTTAACTGCTTATATTTATATACTCTTTGTGCCTAAGAAACTATAAAATCTATTTTTGTAGCTCAGTGGCCTATTATATAAATACATTTAGCTTCCACCTAAAATGGATATTTACCAATGTAGGCTTCAGAACAGTCTAAAAATCCATATAACGTGAAGTCTTAACATTTATTCATTTGCTTAAAAGAGTGGACTTTGATTTTTTTTAAAAGTAAAAGAGCCTAGTTCACATTGTGACCAGTCAAAATGTATTATACAATAAACTATAATTTTGACTTGTAGGGAAAAAAAAGCAACCAAACTGGTAAATACTATCTGCAGGCTTGCATTTTCTAAAATGGAGAAATGGACAAAAACATTTATTATTAATTTACAAAAATACATTTCTCCTTGGCTGAGCCCTATCACATTATGTTTCTGGACAGACAGACAAAGTTATAAACTCACAGAAAACATACTCTGTGGTGAACATTCTTGTAGACCCTTTACCATAGTGGCATAAATTCTCCTGTAGACTAATGTACAGTAATTATATAGATTTCCCTCTTTCCAATTTAGAGCTATGCTTCCCTCACAGTAGTTGAATGGAGAAGCTGCAGACAACTAGTTGACCTAAAAATTCAATTAGCATCACATCTTGGCACAAATAAAAAATTTGGATCAATGCCTAGTTAGATCAGGTCTATTTCGAGTACACTGAGTAAAAAGAGCAATTTTTTACAGTCTAGTTTGATAAGTAAGAGGTGTCTCTCTCACCTGCTCTCACTCCGAATTGTCAGTCTCATTCTTTGTTCTTTTGCATGCAGCTGTTGTCAGTTTCCGAGCCACAGAACCACTTGCAGGAACGGCTCTAGAGAATTTGGGAAGAAAGGAAAGAAAAAAGAAGCTTCAATTTTTTTTTAACAGAAAAAGGAGAACATAAAGAAAAGAGAGGGGTTCTCAAATATGTAGCCTGCAGCCTTGTCAGGTAACATTTCTTTAGATGGTTTTCTCTCCCCTTCCTCACCCCAAGATCTCTCTTCATCATTTTTTTAAACAACTCTTCTGGGACAGGGACATGAAAGTGAACTGTGGGTCAAAGGCAAGAATTAGGGGTTGCTGGAGCTACTGTCTGATGGCTTTACTTTATCTTTATGTCCAAGCTTTTTCCAGTCAGCAGGTACTGGAGGTTATCCATTCCAGTCACATCATTTTCTGCTTGATGACAAGCATCACACCTTCATCCATCACATTTACATTTCAAACTGCCACACTGCTGCTATTGATTAATTATTTAGAAGCCTTTGGCCACGTGAGCATTTCTGAGCTCACGTTTTACGTAGAAGGGCCATTTAAAAAAAATCTAAATCTTTTTCTTTGTGTGCATCTGTAGTTTTCGAAAATAAAATACGTCCATATTTAAGCCTCTGTGTGCATTAATGTATATTTATGCACACACCTATTTAAATATATATTTGTATCCACATACACATGTATAAATACATACACACATGGAATATAACCTTGCTAATCAGATCTTCAGCAAACCACAATAAGAACAGATTTTTATGTTTGTAGTTTACTGAAAGACGGGTCAGTGAGATCTTGCAGAGGTGGTGGGCCAGGATCACAGCAGGCAACATCACACTCTCTGTGGGCCAATAGGAGAGGATTACATCATCTGCTGGCCCCATCACTGGCACTCAGCAATGAAACATGTTAAAGGCTTTTGCAGTTGAGGGAAGATGTTTTCAGGCTCAGCAGGAGGCTTTTGACCATGACTGGAGACAAGTCTCTCCTTCCTCCTGCACCTCTTGTCCTCTTCGGCTTGTCTATGAGCAAGTTCAAAAGGCAGGGGATGATCACATAGGACTCCATTTTATGCGTTCCTGGGCAAGTGTCTCCCAGGTATCAATGTCAATATTACATTTTTTTAGGTTGTCCTTCAGCAAGTCTTTATAACACTTCTGTTGTCCATCCACGTTATGGTACCTGGACAACCTGACCAGTCCAGAGGAATTGCTGATGGATGATCATTGCCTCAATACTGGTGGTCTTTGTCTCTTCCAGAACACTAATATTGGTGCGCCTGTCTTCCCATTTGATCTTCAGAATCTTATGAAGGCAGCATTGATGGTGCCTCTCAAGGACTTTGAAGTGGTGTCTATAGGTTGTCCAAGTTTTGAACCCATATGACAGTGTTGGGAGAATAACGGCTTGATAAACAAGAAGTTTGGTGTCTGTTTGAATGTCATGATCTTCAAAGTCCCTGTGCCGTAAACAAGAAAAAGCTACACTGGCACAGCTCAGGTGATGTTGAATTACTGCATCAATATTTGCCTTAGATGAAAGATAACTTCCAAGGTAGAGGAAATGATCAAAATTCTCCAGTGCCACTCCATTGATTTTGATAGATGGGACATGTAATTCTTCTTTTGGAGAGGGCTGATAGAGCACTTTTGTCTTCTTGATATTAAGAGTGAGACCAAGACATGTGTAAGCATCGGCAAACACATTCAAGATAGTTTGAAGATCTTTCTCAGAGTGGGCAAAGATTGCATTGTCATCAGCATACTGAAGCTCCACAATAGATGTTGTGGAAATCTTACTCTTGGCTTTCAGCCTGCTAAGCCTGAAAAGCTTTCCATCCATTCTGTAAGTGATTTCAATGCCAGCTGTAAACTTCCCAGCAATTAGGTAAAGAATGACAGCAATAAAAACCGCAAACATGGTTGGAGTGATGATACAGCCCTGTTTGACTCCTGTTTGTACTTTGAAAGGTTCCCGCTGGGAGCCAGTGCTGCTCAGAACAGTCACTTTCATGTTATCATGAAGCAATTTTAGGACATTGATGTACTTATCAGGACATCCAATCTTAGAAAGTACAGTCCAGAGGGCATGGCGATTCACCAAGTCAAAGGCTTTAGTTAGATCAATAAAAGCCATGTACAGTGGTTGGTTTTGCTCCCAGCACTTTTCTTGCAGCTGCCATGCTGTGAAGATCATATCCACAGTTCCACAACATGGTCGGAAACCGCTCTGTGACTCTGGTAAAATTTC
Organism: Mauremys reevesii; assembly: GCF_016161935.1. Taxonomy (NCBI): domain Eukaryota; kingdom Metazoa; phylum Chordata; order Testudines; family Geoemydidae; genus Mauremys; species Mauremys reevesii. Next base: position 118,507,279 of record NC_052623.1, read on the forward strand.
TTCTGACAGGGACAGAAGGCGGGTTGCAAGGATCTGTGCCAGAACTTTGCCTGCAATGGCTAGGAGGGAGCTACCATGATAATTTCCACAATCCACTTTATCCCCTTTCTTGAAGAGGGTGACAATCAAGGCATCCTTTATTTCACCGGGTATCTCCTACTTTATCCAGATTTTAAGGATAAGCAGGTAAAGGTGCCAAATTAGCTCTAGTCCACCATTTTTGAAGATTTATGGGGGGGATCCCATCTAGACCTGCTGCCTTGTTGTTCTTCATCTGCATGTTGGCATTGTGCACCTCCAACAAATTGGGAGGGTCTCTGAGCTCAATCCTAAATGGTTGTTGAGGGATTTGTTCAAGGACTTCATCTACAACCATAGAATTACAGTTAAGGAGATCTTCAAAATGTTCTTTCCAGCAAAAAATGATGGATTTGTTGTCCTTCAGACTTGTGGTTCCGTCCTTACAGCGAAGAGGATTCATACCATGACAAATTGGCCCATAAACAGCTTTGATGCCACTAAAGAAACTACATGTATTGTGGATGTCCGTGACATGTTGGAGTTCTTGCGCTTTCTCAGTCCACCATTTGTTCTTAAGTTCTCTGGTTTTACGTCGTATTTCCACCCTCGCCTTGGTATGGGCTTCTCTCTTTATATTACAATTTATGTCATTCTGCTACACACAAAATGCCATTCTCTTCTCATTAATGAGTTGCTCAATTTCAGCATCATTCTTGTCAAACCAGTCCTGATGTTTTCTGGTGTGGTAGCCTATGGTTTCCTCACAGGCATTGATGATTATTGCTTTCAACTGGCTCCAATGTTCCTCAATTTTTTTCTGAAAACTCTGAAGGGAGCTTTTCTTCTAAAACTGCTGGGAAGTGGTCACACTTAATAGGGTTCTTCAAATCTTGAACCTTCAGCTTGCATCTGACCTGCTTCTTTTGCAGCCTCCATTTGGGAGCAATCTTAATTTTCATTGTGGATAGAATAAAGCGATGATCAGTCCAACAGTCATCAGCATTTGTCATTGCTCTTGTGAGAAGTATGACACTACAATCTCAGGTATGAACTATGACGGAGTCAAGGAGATGCCAGTGTTTTGACTGTGGGTGTCTCCAAGATGTTTTGAAGTTTTCCTTTTGTCAGAAAAGGGTGTTCATAATAATAAGTTCATGTTCAGCACACTTGGTCAGGAGCAGAATTCCATTTGAATTACTTTTGCCAACTCCTTCTTTCCTGATTGTTCCTTTCCACAGGTCTGAGTCTCGTCCAACACATGCATTGAAATCCCCCAGAAGGATGATCTTTCTGCTGGAGGGGTCTCTGATAAAATGGTTTCCAACTGAGAATAAAAATCTTCCTTTACATTCTCATTGGCATCCAGTGTTGGTGCATAGGCGCTCAAAATAGTTGTCTGTTGATTTTTGGTGAGCCTCAGTCGGAGTGTCATAAACTGCTCATTGATGCCAACTGGTACCTCAGAGAGGCACCTTACAAGCTTGTTCTTTATAGCAAAGCCCACTCCATGCAATTGGGGTTCATCTATAGATTTTCCCTTCCAGAAATAGGTGTAACCTCCTGTCTCCTCCCTCACCTGTCCTTCATCAGCTCTTCTGGTTTTGGACAAAGCAGCAATATCGATGTTAAACCAACTCAATTCAAGAGTAATAATGGCTGTACGTCGCTCTGGTCGGTTGCTGTTTGAGTTGTCCATCAGGGTACATATGTTCCAAGTTCCAAAATTGAAGAGTTTCTTACATTTTTGATCACTGAGGTGGTGATCCTGCTGGATGTGGCTATCCAGCCAGGAGAAACAGAGGCAAGACTATTTTTAGGGTACCTTTTCTAACCCCCTCCCCATGTGGGGTCAGCAGAGTGGCCTGTGTATTGGTCTGTGACTAGGAACTTCCAGATTTCACTGTCTTCTTCCGGTTGCCTCTCACCGATCATCACCAGACTTTTGACTTATGCAAATGCTATTTTCCCAAAAACTAGAAGATGCCTGTGCAGGACTTCTTTTAAAATGGGGAGACTGGTGCACAACAGTCACCACACTACCCTTGACAGATAGAGGACTTGAAACCAATGACATGGACACCATGACGATTGGAAATCCTCTATTTGCTTCAGCCTTCATCCACTTTCATAGCCGTTGTAACATTACACAACAGTTTCACATCCATTGTGCAGTTATCCTCGTCTGCTCTGCTGTTAGGGACTTCTTGGATCACACTTTGTCTGGAACCTCGCCCTTGACCGTTCTGCTATGGGTGACCATAAGGGAGTACATGACTCCAGGCAGCATCGCTCTCGGGGTCATTGAGACACACAAGCCTCTCCACCACTACAAGGTGGGATATTTGAGGATAAATCCACCAATGTTTGGGAGGCACTCAGCAACTGTGGTGATGGGATGCTCTGTACGAACATAGACAGACAGGCTTCAACTAGCCCATAAAACTCATTAATCTGCCCTAGTGCTTTCCAATGTTAGTGTGAATTTATATATGCAATTATAAAACAGAAAATTTGGAACAGAGCAATGGCTCTATTGGGCTATTGGTTTCTGGGACTATTGATCCTATAGAGACAATTTCATGGATTCTAATGAAGTCTATTAGAGTTTCCACTAGGGAAATAAAGGTCCAATCCTGTTTTCCTTTTGCACATTGGATGACATCCATGATTTACCTTAATTCTACTATGAAGCTGTATATGAGCTACTAACATTAAATTCAGATCTCTCCATTTTGACTAGAGATGGAAACTGTAGGTATGTGGATAGGTGCTGATGTTTGGAAAGTTTAGGGAATTTCAGATTTGGTGTCATTTCTGATACCTGAGGCACCTCTAGTCCTTCTGCTTCTATAAGACAAGGCACTTCCCTGGCCCTCTACACATGTCCCACCTCCACACAATGGTTTCCACCTCAGCAAGCTCTGGTCCTCCAGCGTTGTCATGGTACTCTCCCAAATTTCTAATATCCCACCCAAAGAAATATCTCTCTGAAAGAAACAACTACAAGAAGAAAACAAAATTAGTGTAGTATTTCTATATAGGAGGAGAAATGTTTCCAACAACGAGTTTCCTAAATCTTCTGGCATCAGTGGCATCTCTGCGATACAACATGGCAATGAACAAATTTAATCTTTGAATTCTAAAATTAGAATAGTATTTCAATCACTTTCCTGATTTTTAAGGTTTTAGTGTGGATTTAACCCAACAAACACATACAGTGTGAGTTATTTTGGATTTCAGACAATGGAATACTCTCCAGTCACTTAATGTGATGGATGAGGCTCTTGGAGAGAACTGATCATACTGTACGTACTACTGCACCACTTGTGTTTCTGACTTTGTCCACACGAATTGTTCACATAAATATAATATCATAACTGACTCAGTGCACAGACTTTCTTTAAGTATACATAATTGCACAGGTTTTATGTCAGTGTTGAATATAGCTCACTATGTGCATAGGGTGGGTATTTGGGCTTATTGAAAATTTTCTGTCAAAATTCTTTGGAGCTTGGAAATAGCATTGCTATGAGTGAACTTCATATAGAATTACATTTTATATGCATTATAGATTTACAAAAAATACTAGTGTTTGGACAACAAACCCTGAACAATGACAACATTTCAGATTCAGTTAGTGATGGCAATATACTGTTCTGTTCATACTGAGTGATTAGCTGGCCCAATCCCATTACAAACATTGACATTAAAAACCACAGTCAATGGAAGTTTTGATCAAGTGAGGACTGGAGGATTTGGCCACACACCAAAGAGAATATCTATGATAACCAAAAATGAAATGAAAAATTGTGTTGGGAGATGCCTGTGTCCTGCCCCTTTCACAGGAGAGGGAGTCCATAATTTGGCAAGGGGAGAGCTATTTGTGAGGTTGCTTTGGCTACAATTCCAAATGGCTACAACAATTAGTTGGGTTGGGTGCTAAATACAATCTTCACCATACATTTAAGTAAAAAGAAGAATTTCATTTTTCTCTCTCCATTTTTCTCTATAGCTTTTTTGTCTTGCGCCCTCTCTTCCCTTTGACCCCCCTCTTTTTGAGCTGAATGCATTTTTTTATCCATTGCTCTACTAGACTTTTTCCCCTTCATGTGCACCTGATTTTTAGGCACCTTCCAGATCGGGTGCCTCTTTCTGTCTCTTGATCCAAAGAAATGATTCTGAAGCCCTTTTCCTATAGCACAATGTAAGGCAGATAGAAAGTTCCATTTCTGTTTATATTGTATGGCTAAGCTTTGAGTAAGGGAAGGTAGGTTAGCTATATCAGAATATTTTTGCTGAATCAATGGTGCAAACTGTACGGGCATGCACTGTGTGGAAGAGGAGTGGAGGATATGAGTGGTGTACACATTCCTGACCTGCCATATATGTTCTCCATGGTCCCAGTCCTCTAAATTGAGCAAGTAGGTGGATCCTGGTGCTTGCCAAGAGACTAATTGACTCCAAGGGTGCAGGATTGGGCCTAGATTTGCACTTTGGCATGCAAAGGGGAGAAGATGCTGTGGTAGGGACAGGAAGTGGCAATAACAATGAATAGTTCTCTTTGTGTCTAATCCTAGCTCCTGAAATGCCAATACACTTCATCCATTTTGACAAAAAAACAGTTATTTCTGTCTGGTTGAAGTTATTCCAAGTGATTTACACTGTTGTCATTTCCTTGTGTGAAATGTGATGCAATACCGAATTATAATCACAATGATTAAAATTGTAAGTAATTTCAAATACACACTTCCATGGTTAAAATCAAGGAGATGATACTGATTATAGCCTTAATGTGTACACAGAGTGTACAGCACTGGAAGACACTGAAGTTTGCATGAGTGTTTGAATGCTCAAGTCACCACCCAGTAAGTATAAAAATTAAGGCCAGATTGTGAACCTCTGATTCACCTCACTGAATAGTTACTCACATCACATGAATAACTTCACTGGGAGTATATAAAGGGTAAGGTAGTATTCAACATGAGTAAGGGTTTCACATTCTGGCCCTTGATGCTATACTGGTCCTGTTTCAATGTCATAAATTAAAATAAGCTATTGAAAATAAGCTCTGTTTCTAGTGTTTTCAGGCTACAACTATTATAAATTTGTTTAATCTCCTAAAATTAGTTTTGGTTTTACAGATTTTATTTAACCTGAAATCTACTTTATTAGTAGACAAACATGTCTATCTGATCTGTGTATCTTCCTCCCTATTCCTCCATTGATCCTAAAGTGGGGGAAGGGAGGAGGAGAAGAGAGCAAGACAGAATACATTAGCACATAGCGTGTGTGTGTATAATATCATAGACAATAATAGCAGCAAGGCCTTCCTCTCTTCTCTTTGTTTTTGCTTACTTCATCTCTTCATGTTCACAGTTAACAAGCTTGTTCTGTACAAAAAATATAAACATAGTAATTAGTTCGTCATAGGTGTGTCTAATTTGTATTGTCACAAATAAAAAGCAAACACACCACTTAATCTTTTTATCTGGGCTTAATGAGATCAGGAAAGTATTTCATAATTGAGAAGAAAGATTTTTTGGGAGTATAAAATCTTTTAATGTGAATTGAGAACAAAACAACAGAGGCAGGCCCCTTACTCTGAACTCTTCTGTAAAATGACAAACATGATCATAAATAAAAACAATTAGATTATGAGCGGACTCCTTACTTTACAAAGATTAAAATATCTAAACATCATAATTCTGAGTTCTTTGCAGGATTACATACAATCTGACTCTAGGTCACACCATTGTGACTGAATAAATAATAATCAGAGTACCCTGCCATTGCCATTAATGAACAAGAGCCTCAACAATCAATGATATGTCAGCTCTAAAAACAGATCAGGGCAATCAAGTGCTTCTTCAGCTTAACTGTTACACTATAGCATGCCTCTGCCATTTTGAAATGGCTGAGGAATGCACATATTGCTAACAAGAAAGCTCGTTTTATTCATACTATTAGAAATGGACGGTTTTCACTTTAGTGATTGTAACAGGGTAGCTGGCCCACAAATGAAATTGGGTTTAATGCTTTTGTTCCAGGTGCACCCTAGTTTGAGGGTAGGGGCGGAGCTGCCTGTGGGAGTTATGAATGAGAGTTCGGAAGCCAGCTAAGGGAGTTCAGAGGCCAGGATCCTGAGCGAGAGCTTAGTGGGAGAGTTCAGAACCCAGCGTTTAGAAAGGGAGAGAGCCCTGAGAGTAAAGATTGCTCAGAGGAAGAGCAGAGCTGGACGGAGAGCTTCAGGAAGAGGATGCGCCTGATGGAGTGAACGGTCAAAGTTGCCTGGTTGAATAGGGGAGCCAGGTCAGGATGGAGAAAGCAGAAGGCAGTCAGGGGGTCCCCTGTACCACCCCATGGCCAGAGAGGGCTGGAGGCTGACAGCAGCAGAGGGAGATGCCTACTGGCTCTCTGAGAGGGCTGAAGGTTGGGGAATGATGGAGGGGAGAGCCCACTGATGTTTACAGGCAGAAGATGGAACCCTACTTTGGAAGGAAACAGGGTGGAGGTGAGGACTGGTGAGAGACCCTGGAGCTCTACCTGAGGGCATGCTGAGAGATGCTAGAACCGTATTTGATGTTGGACTGTTGGGATGAATGTACTGTCTGGACTGTGCTAGATGGATTTTTATTTATAGTAGTGGGACTTTTAACAAGAAGGCTGTACTGAGTTTATCTGAGGAACTGGGAGAAACTGAGGGAAGTGGCCATTTGCAGAGCTGCCCTGAGGGGGCATCCATGAGGCAGCCACACCTTTACAGTAACCATAATTCATCATTGATGAATGTCTCAATTTCAACCTATTTTCTCTCTCTCTCTCTCCCTCTCTCTCTGTATGTGTGTGTGTGTATATATATATACATATATATATATATATATATATATATTTATGTGTGTGTGTACATATATGTCACAGAAAGAGAAGATTTGCCATAGAAGCCCAAACCATATACTTCAGTAAAACGGCAATGGCCAGTATATGATGCTTTAGAGCAGTGTTTCTCAAACTGGGGTCATCGCTTGTGTAGGGAAAGCCCCTGGCGGGCCAGGCTGGTTTGTTTACCTGCCCTGTCTGCAGGTCCGGCTGATCGTGGATCCTACTGATTGCGGTTTGCCGCTGCAGGCCAATGGGGGCTGCTGGAAGCGGCGCGGGCCAAGTGACTTACTGGCCACCGCTTCCAGCAGCTCCCATTGGCCTGGAGCAGCGAACCGCGGCCAGTGGGAGCTGCGATTGGCCGGACCTGCAGACAGAGCAGGTAACAAACCATCTCTACACAAGCGGCAACCCCAGTTTGAGAAACACTGCTTTAGAGGAAGCAAAGGAAAGGAAACTAATGGCCAAGCCAATTGTGCTATGCTGTTGTCTATGGAGAACTGAATTCCTTCCTGACTCTCTCAGGTGATTAGCTTGTACACAGAAGCCTAAGCACTGATTTCTCTTATTTTATTAGCTAATACAGCAACAAATAGGACCCTAACTTTTATTCCCTGCACACCCAGAACTCCCATTAAAGTTAGCATAAGTCTTAGGTATGCAAGCCGGGGCGGCTCTAGGAATTTCGCCGCCCCAAGCATGGCGGCACACCGCGAGGGGCGCTCTGGCGGTCGCTGGTCCCGCGGCTCCAGTGGACCTCCTGCAGACGTGCCTGCGGAGGGTCTGCTGGTCCCGCGGCTCCGGTGGAGCGTCCGCAGGCATGCCTGCGGGAGGTCCACTGGAGTCACAGGACCAGCGGACACTCTGCAGGTACGCCTGTGGGAGGTCCACCGGAGCCGCCTGCTGCCCTCCCGGCGACAGGCAGAGCGCCCCCCTCGGCATGCCGCCCCAAGCACGCGCTTGGCGCGCTGGGGTCTGGAGCCGGCCCTGTGTGCAAGGAATACAGGATTGGACCCATTAATTATGTTAATAAAATTAGCAAATGCTCCTTTCCACCTAGTAACCATATCTGTCTGAATGAGCACCTGTAGCAGTAAATTCCACAAACTCACCATACACAGCACAAAGTATTTCCTTTTATTGCATCTAAATGTACTACCTCATGCCATTTTATTTCACTGAGTGTCCTCTTGTTTACATGTTATGTGACAAGAAAAAAATAAGGAGATCATGACTTGTAGTTTAATTAATCACACCTAATTAATCACACCTCCAAGTGCCTAAGGTAAATACTATATTGAGAAGAGGATTAGTTGGTAACAAATTCATTTTGCAACATTGAAAAAGAACATGTCACCCAACTTTATTAATCTTAATAATCAGCCAGTATCTAAAATACCTAAGTAATTAGCACTACATACAATGAAGATGGTTAAGAAGCAGAATCAAGGAAGACTCATGTGGATTCAAACAGACAAGAAAGTTTTCACTGTATGATGTTTAAAAGCAGGAATGGTCTGTCCTGTATATGAGGGAAGGAAAGGAAAAAGTTCAGCAAATATACTGCCAAATGCGTCCTAAAATGGAAGACTTCATTTCTCTTCCCTGATGATGGGCAGTGACATCAGGTCTCTAAACGCAGTCTGAGGTGTTTGTTATACCATACAAAATATTCAGAACACAGGATTAATTTGCACTGGAGACTGGAAATTGAAAAGTTCCCCTCCTAGAGATTCCCTGGCATCATCATCTCAGGAAGGGAAAAGAAAGGGCATTGCCCCCAAAGTAATCGATCCCCTCACCCCCATGTGGTTTTGGGGATCTGTGTTTCCCAAGGCCTCCATCTACTACTACTCCCAAACCCTGCCCCCTCTTCTGGGAGAACCCTCCATCCCACAAAGCTGTAAGTCAGCCTTAGCTTAGCTAGGGAATCCCTGCAGGATGGACAATTCTGTGGTGGGTAGCCCATCCCTGCTCTCTTCCAACCTGTCCCTTCTGCAGCCATGCATATGGATCTATTTTAGAAACTTATATGGCTCCCACTACTAAAGGACCCTGACAATCTACAGTTATAGGGGGGTGAACCTTCAGCCTCTTTTCACGGGGACGGAGGGTAGGAGGGGAAATTCCTCCCTCTTCCATATGGAAGAATTCCAGGGAACCTCAGTAAGTGGAAAGTTATTTCCCCACTGGGAATAACCTATGAAGAACACAGACTGGCATTCTGTGACTTGCATCTAACAGAGTGCAAAGGTGAAATGAATCCTGAAATTCAGATGAGTAAAGATCTTCTTGGTGTAATTTCATTAGCTGGAATGGTCTTCCTCCAACTCTGAATTTGACCTAATAAGTCTATGAAAAATAACACCATCTCACCTGTGGATGAGATCCTACTACCAACCTTAAAATGGGTTCAGAAACATGTGGTTGTGTATTTCCCCTTATGTGGAGGGAAGGTCAGAGGCACCATTGAGCACAATCTTTATACATAAGACACCTATCCTAGGAAGATTCAGAAGCAAATGTTTTGAAAAAGGAAATCATATAATTCCCTTTGGTTTATATGTTCCGGAGTCCTGAGAATTCTAACTAAGAAATAGCTGGCTTTGACTCCATAGTTGAGGTTGAGCTGAATTTTGCACTCAGAGCAGGCATTGAATATTATAGTGACTGATTTTTGTGATTGTTTATGCAATGGAGAACCATTTTGTATTTGCCTTCACATGAATTAATGGCATAGTTGTTGGTAACGGAATGATCCTGTAAAGAAGAAATATGGCATTCAGTGGTCTAATGTGCAGTTAACAGACTCTCTGGGAGCACAAAATAGTATGTAAAGTAGCAGTAATTGCATTTAGCTTTTTATCTGTGGATTAGCTGATTTTAGAGAAGGCTTCCATCCTGGATCTGAAAACACCCAGTTGCAACACCCCATTATCACATTAAATGCAGCCATCTCATTAGTCTATGAAGGGACATGTTTATTTCCTTACCTTAAACCTTATTTTTATCAGTTTTTAAAACCAGAATACAGTAATTTATCTATAGGAAGAGTAATACAGCAATGAGTTGTAGGTGAGCACTGCAGTTTGGGCAAGTAATAATGAATAAAGTCAATACTAGACAAAGCTGGTTAAAAAAAACAGTCTAACACACATAGCAGCAATTGTACCCCAGAGCAGCCTCCCTGAGAAGTTTAAGACTTCCTGGAAATAAACTTTTGAAACACAACAGATTTAGATAAAGAGCTGGTATATGTGTCTTTCATGTGCCTTTAAATTCTATTAAAATCAAATCTGACTCAACTCATTCAGATCAGACCTGTTATCAACAACACATGGTCTCGGGAGACCAACATTTGTCCAGTTAGGGCTTCCTTCATTAATCGTCCACCATCAAGCAAGCCAAATCCAAATCTGTGGAGAAAAAGCAATTAGATATTTTAAGCAGTGATAAGAACACCACAAATAATCAATTTCTATGGCATTAGCAGCTACCTGGTCCAGGAAATGTCTATAAAAGCTAGAATTTATTGCAGAACACCAGACAGCTTACAGAGCATTGATTCTTAGTAGTGTGCATAGATTGCTGGATTTAAAGAGTAATCCCTAATGATTCTTACCTTGAAGTTTTTTTTGTTTTTACTTTTTAAAAAGAAAGCAGGGGTAAGGAGTTCGTAAAGGCAAAATTATAGCAAAACGAATGTCTTATGAGTGTTATATTACATTTGTTTACCTTTCACAAGAAGAGGCAAGGAGCACACTGTTTGGTAGCAATTAGATGTAATTTGATGCATGGAACCTCATACAAGAGGAGCAGCACTTACAATTCTCATATACTGTGCTTACAAACATATTTATTCTGCTTATTTTTAAGATGTTTACTTCACCTGAAAGAGAAAAGGACCAGAAACCATTTTTTATGTAATCAGAACACAGACCAGTTTCCTTTAAAGCCTACTCCCCCACTCCCAATTATTAAAGTTCGTACCTGACAGAATTTTAATCCACATTAATTAGAGAGAAAAATATTCTTAAATATTTAAAAAATAGCATGAAAGAACCTTCACACATTTTTGAATAATATTATTTTTTCCACAGAAATATTTAGCTGCAATACTTCCAGAGAAATGATTTCTGAAAATAGATGGTTATATTTAAAGTTTAAATGTGAATTTAAATATTGCCAAACATTAGGATTTAAATATTGAAAATTCTTGAGCATTTGAGTGAGAGCAAGTATAAGTAACATGATACACTTTTACTAATCCTAAATCAAATAATTATTGAAATATAGAAAACATGACAACTAAGGCTCCTGTCTTGCAGGACTTACATACTGGTTTAGCTTTGTGATTGCGAGTAGTGTCATTGAGTTCAATGATGTTACTCCCATATGTAAAGCTACTCCATTGTGTAAGTGTTTGCAGGACCGGGACCTAAAATGTTATGGGTTTGAACTACTTTTACTGAGAAAAATATTAGACATTAATTATTGAAAACTAAAATATCTGTCTTTGGATCCTGGATACTATACATTATTATGATATGAAGAAAGAGTAAGCAAACTTTTCTCATTCCAGAATTGTGGTTGCTGCCATACATGGATGATTGCTGAAATCCAAACACAAGCTGAGGAAAAAGAGAATGAACTAAAAAAAAAAAAAAGAGTTATCAAGATAATTAAAACTTTGCAACAATTCAGTAGTGGTGCTGATAAAAACAGCACTGCTGGTTGAATGCAAATAAGATGGTAAAGGCCCTGTTTGGATTATGGTAATTACTCAGTCTGTAGTTAGCTCAAACCACACACATATACACACACAGCAGTGGAGTGGAACCCGACAACTATACTTGGCATGTGATCATAAAATTCCCTGGCACACTATCAGAATGCCATGTGGAGCTATTTGTACAGTTAGGTATAGAACTCTGCAGTACAGGAAATACCATCGGAAGTACTGATCCCTGTATGGCCTTC